>NC_063175.1:6645799-7297844 GCF_023159225.1 Perognathus longimembris pacificus | reverse complement strand
CCAGCAAAAAGCAAGGCGAGAGGCATGAATCAAGTGGTAGAGCACCAGTGGAGCAAGCATGAGGCCCTACTTTCAAACCCCAATACCACAAAATATCAAATGAATGGTTCAGGCTCAATTTCCAGAAAGACAGATGAATACATCCCTTGAAAGTCATTACTTATTATAGGGGTGGGAAAAGCAAGATGTGATACAACGTAAGAATTTCATAAATAATTATCTAGCATCACAAGTCCCCAAGACAGATAAGAAGAGTCAGGTTACGGCAATGCAACCCCTCAAATGTAGCTACACATGAGTGAAACAGCCTACTGAACACTGTGCTGACTGAGTTGGGTACCACCTTGGCTGAAGAAGCTGGGGAGCCTAGAGAGCAGGGCTCAGTTCTCCAGTGTGAATGGCCTACTTAGCAAAAAAACTCTACAAAAGACCACCCTTATGCCACAGAGAGACCCCTGAA
Organism: Perognathus longimembris pacificus; assembly: GCF_023159225.1. Classification (NCBI taxonomy): domain Eukaryota; kingdom Metazoa; phylum Chordata; class Mammalia; order Rodentia; family Heteromyidae; genus Perognathus; species Perognathus longimembris. The sequence continues at coordinate 7,297,384 of NC_063175.1, read as the reverse complement.
AGAATGAAAGTCACAATTCCAAGCCCAACAGTAGGAGATTGCTAAGTGAAAGCCAATACTGACAGTGGCAGTGACAGAGGGGAAACTGAAGGGGGGTGGGAGGGTGGGTCAGCAAGCCTCAGACAAGTAGCTTTCTCCTGACAGAGAAGAGAGGGAAGGAAAAGAGAGGCAGCCCAAGGCCACTCTCAGACTCACTCAGAGGTTAACAAGCCCAGGGCCTTACATATGCAAGTCAAGTCCACACCAGAAAGACTCCCATCAAATCCCCCCATATACAACTGCAGAAATGGCCTCTCAACAAAATAGCTATTAAGGAAATCAACTATTTCTTCACTATAAAGTTAAATGATAGCAAGATGATTTTAAGAATTATTCCAGGGCTGGGGATATGGCCTAGTGGCAAGAAGTGCCTGCCTCATATACATGAGGCCCTGGGTTCGATTCCCCAGCACCACATATACAGGAAAATGGCCAGAAGTGGCGCTGTGGCTCAAGTGGCAGAGTGCTAGCCTTGAGCAAAAAGAAGCCAGGAACGGTGCTTAGGCCTTGAGTTCAAGGCCCAGGACTGGCAGAAAAAAAAAAAAAAGAATTATTCCAATGAGTGAGCCAGACCCAAAGAAACATGGACTCTATGGTCTCCCTTATTGGGAATAATTAGTACAGGTTTAGGCAAGTCATAGCAGAGCACCACAAGGCCCAATAGCTATACCCTTATGAACACATACGATGATGCTAAGTGAAATGAACTCCATGTTATGGAGACAATTGTTATATGACAGTTGTAACTACTTTCAACATCCCAGGTGTATCTGTAGCTTCTATTATTGATGATGTTCTTGTATCACCTTCCTGTGGTTGTACCTACACTATCTCTGTAATCTTAGCTGAGTATATTGGAAACCGTGTATACTGGTATTGGAACTAGGAAATTGAAAGGGAATACCAAAATTGAGAGACACAGGGTAAAAAAAGAGAAACAACTACAAAAGCAATACTTGCAAAACTGTTTGGTGTAAGTGAACTGAACACCTCAGAGGGGAAAAGGGTAAGGGGGAGGGGGAGGGGGTTATGAGGGACAAGGTAAAAAACAGTACAAGAAATGTATCCAATGCCTAACGTATGAAACTGTAACCTCTCTGTACATCAGTTTGATAATAAAAATTTGAAAAAAAAAAAAGAATTATTCCAATGAAATAACTCTTAGGTACTTCACAGGCTCGTCTCTAGCAACTTTTTTTTTCCAGTCTTGGGTCTTGAACTTGGGGCCTGGCACTGTCCCTGAGTGTCTTCTGCCCAAGGGTAGCTAGTACTCTACCACTGGAGCCACAGCACCACTTTCAGACTTTTCTGAGCATTTTATGGGAGATGAGAGTCTCACAGACTTGCCTGCCCCAGCTGGCTTCAAACTGTGATTCTCCAGTCTCAGCCTCCTGAGTAGCTAGGATTACAGGCATGAGCCACCAGTGCCTGGCACTCTTTAAATGTTTTTATTAGAGGGGCTAGGAATATGGCCTAGTGCGAGAGTGCTTGCCTCGTATACATGATGCCCTGGGTTCGGTTCCCTAGCACCACATATATAGAAAATGGCCAGAAGTGGTGCTGTGGCTCAAGTGGCAGAGTGCTAGCCTTTAGCAAAAAGAAGCCAGGGATAGTGCTCAGGCCCTGAGTCCAAGGCCCAGGACTGGCAAAAAAAATAAAACAAAATATTTTTATTATCAAGTACTAAAACATATAAATTCACAAAGCAATAACAAGCATTTTTTTCTTTTAAAAAGTTCTAATTTTTTGCTAGTCCTGGGACTGAACTCAGGGCCTGGGCACTGTCCCCAAGCTTTTGCACTCAGCATTCCACCACCTTACCCAGAACTCCACTTCCACACTTTCATCTTTTTTTTTTTTTTGAGTAGTTTATTGGAGAGAAGAATCTCAGAGACTTTCTTGGCAGGGCTGGCTTGAACTGCAATCCTTAGATCTCAACGTCCTGATTAGCTAGGATTACATATGTGTGCCACTGTCTCAGGGCTAAGTTCTTTTGTTTTTTTCTACTGCCCATACTGGGGCTTGAACTCAGGGCCTGACATTGTCAATCAGCTTTCTTGTTCACAGCTCACAGCTGGTGCTCTACCATTTGAGCCACAGCTCCAGCCTTGCTTTTTGCTGGTCATTTTGGAAATTAGAGTGTCACAAACCTTTGGGCACAGGCTGATTTTGAACCATGATTCTCAAAATCTCAGTCTCCTGAGCAATTAGGATTACTGGTACCCAGGATAACAAGTTTATTTTTAAAGGAGCATGGTCTAGGTAAAGGGGGAAAACTAGTACCACTGAAAATAGTACCACAGTAACACATTACTGTTTATGAAATGTTGGGTTTTTTTTTATAGCAGTGTTGCACCATCAAACTTCACAGATCACCCAAACATCGATGTCAAAATCAAAGCCTGCCAACTGTTTAAAATTTCTTCTTGGTCTTTGAATTCTGCCTCTTAATGAATTATCACTCCATAGCCTATATTGTGCTACACTTAATCAAGCTCAGAGAAGTGGAGGAATTTGGCTACAGTCTGCAAGACTGTTGACAAAAGGGCCAGACCTAAGCAGATCTTCCCAGGCTTTTTAAGGGCTTCAAGCCTTAGTCACTTCATCAATCAAATGGAATCATGGGGCACTTTTCTCTTGGGTCAGTAGAAGTCATTGTGTGCCATAGTACCCAGAATGATAAAGGTTTAAAAGAATAAGTCAGGTGCTAGTAGCTCATTCCTATAATCCTAGCTACTCGGGAGGCTGAGATCTGAGGATCTTAGTTCAACATAAGAGGAGTCTCACAAACTTTCCCCAGCAGGAAAGTGAGACTCTTAGCTCAAATCAATCTGCAAAAAAATCCAGAAGTGGAGTCCTATCCTTGAGCAAAAAATGCTGAGGGACAGTGGTCAGGTCCCGAGTTCAATTTACATGAACGACTGGAACCAATTTAAAAAAAAAAAGACTTTCTTGCCAGGCATAGTGTCTCATACTTATAATCCCAGTTATTCAGGAGGTGGAGATCATGAACATTATGTTTTGAGGCCAGACTAAATAAAGCTAGTAAGAACCTCATCTCAACAAATAGGCTGTATGAGATGCTTCATAGCTATAATTTCTGCTACATGGAACAAGTAGGAAGATTGCAGTCCAATGCTGACTCTAGGAAAAAATTCATGACCCCATCTAGAAACTAACTTTAAAAAGTAAAAGAGGATTGGGAGTATATCTCAAGTATAGAGTACCTAGCCTAGCAAGCAAGAGGCACAGAGTTCAAACCTTAATTCCCCCCCCCCAAAATAAAATCCAGTAGTTGCAATGGGTAATCATCCAGTCATATTATTCCAAAAAAAATTAAAACATTTTGTTTAGATATCTAATGTCTGGAAAAATTACTAGATATGCAAAGAATCAGAATATTAAATATGTGTACATAACATACATAGATGTTTGAAAGTGATACACTAAAATATTTTTTAATTTAATTTTATTGTCAAGGTGATGTACAGAGGAGTTAACAGTTACATATGTAAGGTACTGAATTCATTTCTTGTCAAACTTGCTACCCCCTCTCTCACTTTTCTCCAACTTTCCCTCCCCCCACCCCCCCTAAGATGAACAGTCCATTTCCAGCATATTGTTTGTGAATAACATGTAGCTTGTCCACCAGATTTGACCCACTATTTGCTTTTATTTTTAAAAATGTACTGTAACACACACCAAAAAAATCTCATATCTATTATTATTGTTATGAAACATTCCTAGTAGCAATCATATTACCAGTTAACACAGATTTAGCTTATGAACCTGGCATGCTAGAATGGATGTATAACCATGTAAACTATTATTATCCAGGTGCAGTAGGCTGGGCATGCTCACCCAAAGAAATCAAGCCCAACCCCAGGAAAGTGTTCTTATTTAGGGAAAGGGGCCTTTCACATAGAGTTATGGACTGTGAAATGATTATCCAGGAAGGTCAATATAGAGTGGGGGGCTCAAGTCTGTAAATCCTCGCTGCCAACCAAAGCAAAAAGTTAGCAATACCCCATCTCAACAATTAAGTTAGACAGAATGGTAAAAGCCTGCAATCCCAGCTACACAGGAGGAACAGTTAGGAAGATATAGGTCCAATACTGACCCCAGGCAAAACTGTGAGATTCTATCTGAAAAGTAAAGCCAAAGGGTTTGAGGCATAATTCAAGTAGTAGAGTGCCTGCCCTACTAGCAATCAAGGCCCAAAACAGTCAGAGAGAGAAAGCAAGATGGTGTTGGTGGCCTCACGCCTAAGTACTTCAAGAGGCTGAGATGTGAAGATCAAGGTTCAAAGCCAGCCCAGACAAGAAAGCCTGTGAGTCAAACCTCCAATTAGCCACCAAAAAGCCAGAAGTGGATTTGTGGCTCAAATGACAAGAGCACTAGCCTTGAGCAAAAGAGTTCAAGGACAGCACCCAGGCCTTCAGTTCAATCCCCAGGACCAGCACAGACAAGCCAGACAGATAGACAGTGAAACAGACAGGTAGACAGACAGACAGACAGAAGAAAGAAAGAAAGAAAGAAAGAAAGAAAGAAAGAAAGAAAGAAAGAAAGAAAGAAAGAAAGAAAGAAAGAAAGAAAGAAGGAAGGAAGGAAGGAAGGAAGGAAGGAAGGAAGGAAGGAAGGAAGAAAGGAAGGAGGGAGGGAGGGAATGGGAAATGAAAGGGGTGGGCAAAGAGAAGTAGAAGAACAAGGAGGAAGGTGGGGTAGAAGAGAGAATGAACAACTGAATATGAAGAGACCAGATCCATGCAGACAAAACAAAAGGACCACCAGGGCATTCCTGCAGCCCAGAAAACTAGGAGAGGGGCAAAGAAAAGACTAGGCCAGGCCTAAGAAGGCAGACCAGCCTTCCTGGACTTTCATTTCAGACTTCTGTCTCCTGAACTGTGAGAGAATAAACTTCTCTTGTTAAAAAGCAAGAAGTCAGAAATAAGTGGTTGCAGCAGCCTAGGAAACTAATTCACCAGGGTGAAGCATAGTGATTCATAGAGTAAGAAATAAAAAGGAGAAGAGAATTTTCCACAGCTAGGACTATACTTCTTGCAGAAACTGAGGAGGAGGAACTCCTGGCTGAAACTTGGACTTAAGATCCGTGAAATTGTTTATAAACTGTGCAGTCTGGGAAAACGGTCATTTGGACATTATGACCCATTTTCTGACTCATAAAAGGTAGACACGTTTATGAGGAGGGGACCTCAAGATGGGTTCCTTTTGTTCCGGGAAAGACACACACGCCACAGAGCCAGCCAGCCTTAGCAATCTGGATGGGACTAGCCAAGGAGCCTGGAAGCATGGATCCCAGCCGTCACAGGCTTGCTCCCAGACAGGAATCCAGTGCTGTGTGGCAGGCAGTGAGCTTGTCGTGAGTCCAACAGTGCTCAATTCCAGTGAAGGGGTGCTCTCCTGCAGGCCCTGGCAGAAGCAAGGGCAGGCAGTGGGCCTGAGCCCATTGCATCCTTAGACCCCTACCAGGTGGGCTGCAGTCTGGAGTGAATCCAGAGCTGGTGTGGAGGGTACAGAAGGTGCAGTGCACTGCAGGCCTGGCCAGCCTCAGCAGTAGTAATAGCAGCGTGCTCATTCCTACACTATAGATGAGCTTGAAGACAGCAGGGCTTGAATAGATGGTGCTGTGGAGATGAGCAGTAAAGGGGCTTACATTCCATGGGAAGCAGGTGAAGAAAGCACAGGTGGTAGCCACAGGGACAAAGACTTTAAGTCATGAAGGTCAAGGTGACGTATTTTAAAGCCAAGTCCATTGAGGCCTGGTACCATCAACATGAGGAAATGAATGCACAAGGGAAGTCAGAACAAACCCATCAGCGTGGGAAGAGCAGCCTGGGGAGCAGCTGGGTGTTTGCTGCTAAAAGTGGAGGGATGCAAGACTGCTACCCTCCAGAACCAGGGGGATAAAGCCCTCTGCAGGGTGATTCTAAATATGGCAACAGAAGAGAGAGATCACAGCCATGACACAGCTGACAATGCTAGTCACTGTTGCCAGACCTGCCCCTTCATTTTGTCCTTGCTGCAAACATGAAGAAGTTACCAGTCTCCCACTTTGACCTGAGGCATCAGAAGCCCAGAAAGGTTAACTTATCCTTGGTCAGATAGCTAAGCCAGGATCCACATTTCAAATTCAAGTGTCTGGGCCCTCAGTCCTCCTCTGGAAGGAATAAAGAGATTGAGGTAGAGCACTGTGAGAGAGATAAAAGTATCAAACTTTACAACAAAGCAGGGTGCATTAGAGAACAAGTATGAGGCAGTGACTGGATAGTGAAAGAAGAGGCGATCCCAGGAGGGAGAGGTGGTGAGCCTCACGCCAGCACCTGAGCCAGATAGAGAACAGGGCAGAAAGGGAAGGTCCAGTATGCAGCTATGCTTCAGGAGCAGCCTGCCTGTGGTAGCCAAGTCCTATGGCAGGTGCCATGGAAACAGAGCCAAGAGCATCTTTGGGCCATTAAATGGCTTTTGTTTTCCCTGAATGGGGCTCTGAATCACCTGGAATGCTTTTGTAAAGTACAGGCCTTCTGGGCCCCATGCTAGCATCCTGAACCAAAAATGTCCAGTGTGCTGCTACACGTTAGCACACACCCAAGAAGATATTGGGAACCCTAAAGGTGAGGGACCCAGGTGACTGTTAATGACAGCATTCATAGATCAAAGCCAAAGAAAGGGATAATATGTGCTGCTGTGGGTGACAGGTTATGGATGCGGGTATGGCCAAGACAGAAGACAGGGATGGCTTGATTACACAGTGGCATCTTCATGCTTCCTGTGAATCCTGAGTGAAGACTTGAGACTACTTGGACCACATTAATTCTCTTAATAATCTCTGTTCCAATCTCAGCCATCCAGATATCAATTAAAATTAACCCATCCAGGAGTGTTGAATCCTTTGTTACTTCAGGCATGAAAACTTTAGTTAAAGTATTTAGCTATACCTCATAACATAAGGCACACTGAGTACATCATTTTTTCTAACAAAGTTTCTTTTTTTAATAGCTCCTAAGGATAACCTACTTACAAAACCTAACACATCACACTTCCCAATGATAGAAGAGCTAAACTCCTCTGATCTTGCTGAAGCCAAAAATGCTAAGCACTTCATGAAACTGCTCCACAGTGGGAGGCCATATTGTAGTGGGAAATTATAAAAATTGAAATAAAACAGAAGATCTTTATTTGTTCCAAGTTTAGAATTAGTGCTTCAACATTAGTGGAGTCCACACAATCAAAAGCATCCTTTAGGAATGAGAGTTTACTGCTAAATAACTGGGTATAAATAATCTTAAACTGGCTAATGTACCAAGGGACCCACAGTTACTAGGAGAAGTAGAAAAAAGAAACCAAATTTTCAGACCGAACAGCCATTAAAAACAAAACAAAACAAAAAAAACTAAGATAATAGCAATGTTTAGCAGGAAGAAAAAAATCTAACATGAGGCAAAAGTTGAATAAGCAAAAAACACTCCTCCCAAGAAAAGTGCTGACATCAACAATACTATTAATACTGCAGAGGTTTTCTATGGTTGGAAGCAGTTATAAAAGATTAACGCTGTTTGAAAGACAATGTTACTTACTTCTGGAAAATTCTCTTCAGTATCTAACTTCTCCCCCTCTCACTCCAAAAAACTGAGTTTCCAAAGTGCTTGAGTGTATAGTAGGTGATTAACAAATATGTATAGCCAGGTATGGTGTCTCAAGCTGTAATACTAGCTACATCAGAGGCAGAGATCAAAGTCTAGGACCAGCCTGAGCTTAAAAGTTCAAGAAACCCCATTTCAACCAATAGTTAAACATGGTGGTATGCAACTGTCATCCTAGCTACAAGGGAAGCATAATGGCTAGACACAATAACACATGCCTCTCGTACCAGCAATAAAGGCAAGTACAAACAGGAGAATCATAGTCCACACCTAAAGTGAAACTCTTACTCAAGTTGAGTTCAAACCCGTACTACCAAAACTACAAAGGAAGGATGCAAGGAAGGAAGGACACACTTAGTAGAAGTTTAGTACCAAACTTCTTCATCTCAGAATTACACTTTGTGTCCATTACTGTGAGAGAATGTGTGACTCAACATACAATCTTAAACCTTTAGTTCAAGATTTCAGTTATATAAACATAGAATCACAATTTGGAGCCACAATGCTTACTAAAAAATAACTTGACAATAAACATTTTTGAGTTTTGGGAAACCAAAGGCTTTCCTGGTAATGCTGAGCTTCAAAAGAAGAAATATATACTTGGATTAAACTAAAAAGAATTTCCTTTTGTTATGCTCTTAAATAGAATTTTTGTTGTTGTTGTTGTTGCCAGTCCTTGGGCTTGGTTGGACTCAGGGCCTGAGCACTGTCCCTGGCTTCTTTTTGCTCAAGGCCAGCACTCTACCCCCTTGAGCCACAGTGCCACTTCTGGCTTCTTCTGTATATGTGGTGCTGAGGAATCAAAACCAGAGTTTTGCACACGCTAGGCAAGCACTCTACCGCTAAGCCACATTCCCAGCACTTAAATAGAATTCTTAAGGGGGAAAAAAAAGGCAAGTCTTTGCTTTATTCAAGAATCTGACCTAAAATAATGTCTGCAACATCTTACTACTTTCAGAAAAACTCTCTACATTTTTGAAAATGCAAACTAGCTCATTTTTGGAACTCTAATACATTTTTAATATGCTATTTCAGGTCTGGGAAATTTTATTATTCACTAATGCTGAGTTATTTACCAATGTCTGACATAGGGTTCTGAACTGCCTCTCTGCATAGTTTTAAGAAAGATTCTTTATTTAGTTCTCTTTGCAAACCTACATTCTCTTTTAAGTAGTGTAGTTTCCAAAATCTCTGCAGGAAGTCTGATTACATACATGTAATTATCATTTTCCACTATATCAACAGCAGTCAATTAGTGGATGCTTGGTGTCACATCATGGGTGTGCCATAACCCACTCAATGGTTCTCCTTTCTGCCTGCCTGGTCCGCTCCAGACAGCTGAGTGGGTAAGACTTTAGTACAAACATAATGTAAAACAAACAAAAACACCTCACATGGTGGTGACAGTAGCTAGCTACTTGTGCCTAATTTTATTCTGTATTCATTTTCCCACTAAACTATAGAGACTCTCATGCATATGAGAATAAGCACACTGACCACAGTATATCAGCACTGCCCATTTGGACAAAGACAAGAGAACTGGAGCGGTATCCTTCCAGACTGCCTGTGAACCTCTCCTATCAGCAGCCAGGCCATGCCAGGCTGCTACTTGTGATCATAGAAGCAGTTAACTTATCTTCTCATTCTCTACCTCCTAACACACACACACACACACACACACACACACACACGCACACACACAATCAAGCTTCTCTCTGTTATAAAAGTGCTGAATTACAAGACAGACAAGTATTTCCAAGAATGTAAACAACAACAAAAAAAGATTTTTAAGAGAAGAAAGTTAGAAAAATTCTTCCAGAGCCCTAACAAAACAAAAGATAATGACTCCATTTAAAATAAAAAAGGCATTAGGGGGGGACACAAGTCAATAAATACACAAGTCTCAAAAAAAATACCAATGTTTTTTCAAAATACATCCAGAGATAAATATCTTTTGACTAAGAACTGAACAAATACTAAAATATTTCTGGTGCATCTCAAAAATCTCAGAGTATGAATAGAGATGAGTATGACTTTCATAGGGTAGAGAATTTTTTTTTAAAAAAAGAAACACCACAGGTTGAATAACCCTTCTCCAAAATACTTAGGACAAAAACTGTTTTACACCTCAAAGTTGGTAGATTTTGGAATATTTGTACAATCTTTAGGGGTCCAAGCATCTCTAATGTGGAAATCCAAAATTCTTTGAGCACCAAGATGACCTTAAAAGAGTTTCTAGTTTTTGAACATTCAGATTTTAAATTTTTTATTAGATGTTCAACCTTCAAGATATTCATGGTGAAATTCCTTACAAAAATAATCACAGATGTGAAAAAGTTGATGTGATTTATGATCTTAAACGCAGCACAACTAAGCATTTAGCATAACAGCCATAACAATATCTAGGCTATGAGAAAGAAAAACTATGAACTTGGGCCCAGTATGGTGGTATGCTAGTAATCTGTTACTCAGAGGGAAGAGATAGAAAGATCAGGGCCCAAGGCCAGCAAGTGTCATAAGACATTACATAAAAGGCAAAGTAAAAGCCAAAGGACTAGGATCAAAGCCAAAGCGACTAGGAAGGACACAGCCCTAAACTCAATCCACTGTACCACCAGATAACTAGGTATTTCTATGCCAAGTATTAATGCAACCACAGAAATCATGTTCTCAAACTGCTTCCTCCATTTTAAAGACATACAATTGTAGTTTATGATTAAGCTTAATTTAATATTTAGTCATGATTTAAGGTTAACAAAATAGAAAGAGAATATGATTCTAATTTGAAACTTTATAAATTAAAAACAATATGGAAACAAATATAATCAACTACTAGTAATATTTGATGTCACAGGTTTATAAAATTTTCTCTTATATGCTCAGTTTTCCAATTTAGGAAAAAACCCTTAACTTCTTAACAAAAAAAAAATTAAAAGGAAAAGAAATTTCATGATATAGAAGAGTAAACAAAACTATCAAAAACATTTCCAAAAGATTTGAATTCCAAAGATATGCAAGAAAACCAGTTTCAAAAGATTGTTAGCCATACAGTGAAATTATTTCTGGTGGCTTCTCTCAGTAAAAGTCAGTCACTCCAGTGACCATTTGTGGAACTCATCCCTTTATTTATTTATTTTTTTTTTGGGCCAGTCCTGGGCCTTGGACTCAGGGCCTGAGCACCGTCCCTGGCTTCTTCCCGCTCAAGGGTAGCACTCTGCCACTTGAGCCACAGCGCCGCTTCTGGCCGTTTTCTGTATATGTGGTGCTGGGGAATCGAACCTAGGGCCTCGTGTATCCGAGGCAGGCACTCTTGCCACTAGGCTATATCCCCAGCCCTCATCCCTTTATTAAAGACATTAGTACACTGTATTTGTACACACCATATAGACAAGCTGTGCGTGGAGAAACTGCTTAAAATACCTCAACTGAAGGCATCTGAGGGGTGAAAACTGCAACACTCTGGAATAAATTATATGGATAGGAAGATAAAATAAAATAATATCATTGTTGACCCTCCAAATAAAGAAATTAGGTCATTTTCTAAACATGGCAAATAGGAATTTTTACAAACTAGTAATTTTTTTCAAGAAACATGTCCACTTTACATATAGTATTTGTGTATTTACAAAAAAACAAAACAAAACAAAACAAAAAAACAGTGGAATGGGTGCCAGTGGCTCACACCTATATTCCTAGCTCCTCAGGAAGCTAAGATCTGAGGACCATAGTTCACGCCCAAGCAGGAAAACTCTGTGAGACTCTTATCTCCAACAAACTACTCAAAAGAAGCTCAGGGACAGTGCCCAGTCCCAGATTTCAAGCCCTAGGACCAGCGAAAAGTAAAAAATAAAAAACTGATGGCTACAAGCAAGTTTTTAACAACTGGAAATATGGGGGGGGGGGACTATAAGAAGATACAGGGGAAAAGGGTAACTTAAAATAACTTTATTATATCTCAATATGCTTGGCTTACTTTGGGGTCGTCATTGTAGTATCTTTAATCCTGTAGAATAAAACAGTCATGGTGATCATTTCAATACTTCAGTGTTTATTATTGTTTTCTCCAAACCAACAAAGGGTATGTGATACTCTCTTTGATACCATCCCCTTGTGGCACAATGAAGGATCAACTCAGATGTCATCTGGCAGGGTTTGGGGCAAAGATTCTCAATGGTAAAGAACCTGGGTTTGATCCCCAACAGACAAAGAAAGGAAAATGGAATAGAAGGAAGGAATCAATTATTCATGAAGCCTTTCTTGATTAGGTCAAGTCATCTCATGATTCATGTCCCAGGACATTATATCACATCCTTAGTAGTATTTCTCTGGTTAAATGCATATTTCCATGCCTCCTCCAATAAAACACAAACTCTTAAAGACAGGAATCCAATTTATTTCACTCACTCTTCTATCCCTGCTTCCTAACACAATGTAAGTACTCCCGGACTGGAAAAACAAAAATGTAAACTAAAATGATGTGGGAGTGAGAAGATCAGATAGAGCATATAAGAACCTATAGATAGTGTTAGGTTAGCTTGATTAAAAAAGAAAAAAAACAGTTCTCTATGCCCTGCTAAAGCAGGGCTGATGCCTGGAATCAGCTAAGTACACAGGAGGCTAAAATGTGGAGGACTGCGGTTTGAGGCCAGACCAGGCAGAAAAGCACCCACAAGATTATCTCCAAAATAACCATCAGAAAACAAGCTAAGGATATTCGAGTGGTCGAGTGCCAACAAGAAAGTGCAAGCCAAACAAGAGCCAGGTGCCAAGTCAAGCATAAACTGTGACTACCATTGCATCTGGGAGGCACCTAGTGCCGCGGGCATTTGCGAGGCCTTCACTAGTGCTCGCATTCTGCACTCTGACGGTTAATATTAGCCACTCCAGGGCCCAGTGTGTCCCTGTCTCTAAAACATGAGAGCTATCACCAACGACGAGGGATTTTTTTTTTAGGACAAAATAAAGTTACATCAATGTTAAATTTTATTCTTATCTTAATAAGTGAAGTTTCCACTGGCTTCCTCACAGAGTGTATGCACAAAACTGAATATTCACAAATCAACAGCAGAGGAAAAAGGAAAAATGAGAACAGAGGTAGTAAATATCTAATCAGTACAATGATCTTCATCTTCATCTTCTACGGTCAGGTACCATTCCAATGTGGACAGAGGCATTGCTAGTGTGGTCTCAGACGCATCACTTTACTCATCTAATGCAGACATTGAAGCTTCACTGTAGAAGAAATGCTCGTGCCACAGGAGCCTCTCTTGCAACAACACTAAGCCTCCTAGGATGGCACTGCCACAACACAAGGTACCCAAACACCTGGCATCTCATTATTTTCCCCCACATGGCCAAGCATCATGCCAGAACAAAATCACTGCTAGACATCCCCCAACACTTAAATAGCCAATTTTTTAAATGCCATTCAATCTTTGGGTCAATCTGTTTCATTGCCTAGAGGTGCATTTTTTCAGCCAAGTACATCAGGGTGGTTGCTGGGATTTTGTCACTTCCTACAAGCATGGTGACTCCCTGGGCAACACCTGCTCCAAAATCCTCCATGCAAAAACCATTCCTGTCATTGTCAGTGGTGGGGAAATCTGGGATCACAACCAAACTCTGTCTGAATCTAACAAAACAATCTGGTTCCTGCCTATGTCCAACCTGGCAGAACCTGCCTTTCAAAGAATGAATTGAACATCCTGCCACTTCTGAGTCGTCCCGAACTGCAAAGACCCTAGAACTAATACTGCAAGAGCATTTATTCCGAACTGCAAAGACCCTAGGACTAACTCTACCTACTGCAAGAGCATTTATCACTGCTATCCCTGTTGCCAACACTCAGAACAGAGAAGCAAGTGGATGACCACAGAAATGCTTTCACTGAACAGTTAGAAGTAGTTCCTTCAATTTGAAGGTCAGACTTTTTAAAAGCTGAACATAGTGTGCTGCAACACTGACCTCAAGCTTACAATGAGAAGATCCTCATTGGTTCTCCTGGGTTTTTTTGGAACAAAAGGCACAAAGCTTTCCTGAATTTCCCTCTGTTGCTGGGGAGCCCAAAAGCAGTATCTAATGCTAGATAGGCCTTCTGCCTCCACTCTGATGTTAGCAATATTCTTACCCTTACATGACCATTTCAAATATGCCAAGTGGAATTGATGTCATTTATGTCCTCCAAAAGTTTGATTTATTTTCCTTAGCCATTCAAAATTATCTATTAATTCTGTAACAAAGCAGGCACTATATTGAGGAAGTTAGAAGGAAATAAAAAGTTATCCAATTCCATCCACAAAAAAAATGCTCTTAATACCTTAGGAAAAAGTCTGGGGTGAGACTCCGTTTCTTCCACTTAATTCCTAGAAAACATTAGCTGTACAGATCTACTGCATTTTAGTGGCCACCTATGTGAACTGTGCGCATATGATCTTTCTCATCAAGCTGATAAGATGCCCAGAGTAGGAAGAGGAAAGCAAAGCATTATATCTAAGTGAGCTCCATATGTCCTGAATCCAGAAGTCCAAGGTTAAAGGCCTATGAAATAAAATTCTTGCACAGCCATTTTCTCAAGCAGAGAAGCAGCAGGTAGAAAGTGGACTTAAGTGACTGCTAATGCATTAATGACTGACATGTGGCAGCCACCATGAGACATCCCAATGCAATGTGACATTAATGGAGAGAATTGCCTGTGGTCACATCTATGGGGTGGGAGAGCCACACTGCCTCTTGCCTTTAACGTGGCTGTGAAATCAAATGTCAGCCAAGATTAATTAGAAGCCTGCAGTTTTCATTCTACTGTGTGGATAGGAAAAGTATATTTCCATAATGGGAGGAAGTAGGACTGGGGACGCAGAGCTGGCTGACACTGAGGGAAGGGCTGCTTTATTGTGAAGGCTGCCTGTGTGGTGCTTGTCAGGGCAATTACTTTCTGCTCAAGTGGCTTGCTTTTAACATTTTATTATCTTAACAACAAAAAGCCCTGCAAGCAATAATTATTTATTATGTTAATTCTCTAGCTTTCTTCCTGAAATTTCTGTAAGACCATTAAAACCTCCTGTGCTCTTGAAACAAACCGTGAGTTTATTAATACTCAACCAATTAGGGGAAGAGGGGAGAGAAAGAGCAGAAAGCACCACACCGGCAATTACTAACCAAAGGGTTGGTTTGCATCACTTTCCTGGCCATGAATTTTGTTCAAGGAAACATCCTATATATTTAACCAACTAGAAAACAATGTTAAATGTGTTTAAATTGTTACCAGCACCTAGACAATCTAAAAGGAATAGAGGGAACCTACTGCACAGTTTACAGTAAAAGCCAAGCCCCTTTTGTCTCTCTCTCAAGTATGGGAAATGCCAGCCTACTACAGGACTCTGTTCAGCTCCCACTGTAAGCAGAGTGGCCCCCAAAGGCCATGTGTTAAAAGGGTTGGTCCCAAGTCTATGGCACTATAAGAAATAATAGAACCTTTAAGAGGTGTTAGGTCACTGGGATTAGCCCTTGAATGGGATTATAGGGATCCAGCTCCTTCCTGTCTCTGGTTTTTGTTTGTTGTCTTTTAGGTCAGTTGGTCGGTCCTGGGGCTGGAACTCAGGGCCTGGGCACTGTCCCTGAGCTTTTTTGCTCAAGGCTAGTGCTCTACCAGTTGAGCCAAAGCTCCACTTCGAGCTTTTGGGTGGTTAAATGGAGAAAAGGATCTCATGGATTTTTCTGCCTGAGCCAGCTTGGAACCTCAATCCTCAGATCTCAGACTCTTTTAAGTAGCTGGGATTACAGGTGTGATCCACCAGCACCCAGCTCCTAATCTTCTTGAACAGATTCTAGGACCCTGTGGATTGTAAAAATTGCATTAATATAATAATGACCACAGACAGGAAGAATACTGACGTAAAGACCTACTGGACAACATCAGAAGCTTTGAATCATGGAGCTGCAGGTGGACAATGGCCTGACAGCTTAGGAGCAGGAAAAAAAAACAGAGAAAAGTAGGACATAGCAGTCAAGCCTTTGTTGGCTATAAGCCAATGAATCTGGAAGAGAAGAAAAAGCAGGCTCTACAAAGCAGAGGAGCTGGACCCCTTTAAGGCTACCCTCACGTCCCTAGCTATCTCCAGACCCTCTGGGTGAATGGATAACAGTACACAAAAAGAACTCAGAGAGCAGCATCACCTGATCCTCTCTCTCCTTTCGGCTCTCTCTGCCCTATTTTCACCCTCTTTACTAGTCCCTTTTCCACTGCTATGGCAAAACACCTTTTATAAATTAAAGACTTTATAACTCATAGATGGCTTCAAACCCCAAGTGGTCTCATCTCTCTGGTTCTAGCTGGCTAAAATTATGGCAGAGAGTTTCCAGGTGACTCTGAAAAACCTATGGGACCACCCAATTTAAACCAACAAAAAATGACAAGAAAAACATTACAAATGCGATGTGGTGAGACCTATCGTGAAAGTAAGAAGTCTAACTGCTCTGGAGTTTGAACTTGCTTTTGTGATTAAAAAGACTTTTGTGCTTGAAAATATATTTATCGTTTTTTGGGTTTTTGGGGGGGAGAAGAGGAGGGAATACAAGGGCTTGAAATCAGGGCTTTACACTTGATTGGCTCAGCTGCTCACAGCTGGCATTCTATCACTTGAGCCATACCATCAGCCTAGCTTTTTGCTGGTTAATTGGAGATGAACTGTCCCAAACTTTTCTGGCTGGGACTGCCTTCAAATCACAATCCTCTGGATCTTAGCTTCCTGAATAGCTTGAATTGTAGACAGGTATGAAACACTGGTACCCAGTGATACTTTAGCTCTTTTTCAAAGATGCTCATATTCAAAATATACTGAATACCCTTAACTCAAACAAGCAGATTGCCAAATATGCTTAGAGTTCCATTTACTGTGATAATTCTGAGTATAAACTCTGCAGTCTTCAGGGAAAGGAATGGGTACACATATGTTGGGATGGACTGGTAATCAACCAGATAATAAGAACTAGTACTCAGGGGTTGGTATTGTTTCCTCACACTTCTCCCTGCCCCACTGCTTAGAGCACAACAAATACTCTCAGATGCTGAATTCATCTTTCTTACTTGCAGGAAAAAAAAAACAGCTGTCAACCACAGTTTTAAAAAAATCCATATATTCCAGGCTATTATCTTTATTTTTCTAAATAGACATGATCCAATTATATTTTCTGAAATTGTTTCCCTGTCTTTCCCTAAGCACAGACTACCTCTAGGCTCATGTTTAAATATAATCAGAAGCAATGAGAATAGAAAAAAAAGAAAATGGAAAAAGGAAGACAGCACTCTGGAGATTTTGTCAAGTCTTGCTTGGTTCTTTCCCCAAAGTAAACATAAGCCCAAAAGATTAAAAAAAAAAATCACCATGCTGGGATAGTTTGTTTGCATGTTGTCTCTTCAGTAGCATTTAGATCTACAAGAAAGCTGTTGGTATGCTTTACAGTCCCTTGCACCCTGGGATTTTCCCTAACTTTTATTTTAGAGATGGGGGTTTGAAGGGTCTTATTTAGTGCCCAGGCTTATTTGTTAGTCTCAAAATCCTCCCACCTTCCCCTTGCCCGACACTGGCAGGCTACTTCCCCAAGCTTTTGGATATAACGCTGAACAAACGCTTAATAAGGTTGTAGAGATTTAATACAATTAGGAGTGTTGTTCACAAATTAACCAATCCATTAACACTCCTGCAAAGAACCAATTCCAGAGGAAAAGCTAGCCAAATGGAAATTAGAAGGGCCAGATGTGTTGTTGTTGTTTTTAAACAACACACCATAATGCATATTCACACCTACATTTATTTTCTTTGTGTTTTCCATGTGTCCAGAACAAATAGAAACTGGAGGTCAACTTTGACATCAGGACTTCTCTTTCAGCACTGGGCTCCTAACCAAAGAGGAATGCGCACCAGCTTTTGCCAGGTCATGCTCACCAAAAGATCACAGTGCTCTTCACTAACCCAAGGACAGACTCAACACTTTCATAATAACTACATTAAGTTGTTTTCTGTCATTGTAAGACAGAAACAAACAAGCCAAACAAGCATTCAAACAAGCCTAGTAAACAAAGGTTCGGAAAATGCAAAAATAACAATAAATCCACTATCTGGAAATAACCATGGTTAGTATTTGAGGATTATACCCTCTACATTTCCATACATTTTTTGAAAAGCATTTTGACAAATTAAATAATTAGTGACATTCTCTTAACACATTAGATCACTAGGGTAGGTCGCATATCACTACACTATGATTATCTCACATCCTTAAATACTCTTTGACATCATTTGTGGTTGTCTGCCAACCTAACCCTGATTTCACTCTCACTCTCATTATTGGATATTTATACTTTTTTCAAGAGTTTACTTCTCCAAATGATGCTTCAATGAAGACACACCCATGGTACTTTTTTTTATACATCCCGCTATGACTGGGGCCCCCTGTTAGGAGACGTGGTAGACAGAGAAATAGTGGGGACAGGTGGAATATAGAGGTGTGTCAGGCATACCAAACAGAATGCAGATGAATGAAGCCAGATGAATGGGCCAGACAGAATACAGAGGTGAAAACTGGTATCTCCAGATGGCTCTACATTCCTCATTTGAAGCATGTTCCAAGGGGGAAAAACAACCAACAAAAACCACACACACAAAAAAGCAGCCAATCAGCAAAGCCCCCAGTAACTCATAAAAGCCTGTCCTTAGCACCAAAAATCAGCACAACAGCACTATGCAATTCTGCCTAGCTGCCAGCCATTTTTCTTAAATGGCATGTTCGTAAACTTTTGTTTCTCATTCTCCTATCAGTATGTCATATTTCAATAATGTCCTACTATGTTCTTTATGTACTCTGAGAACTTCTGTTTTACAGGCTCCATCCCAAGGAAAGAGCCATTGATCTGGACATCCCTCAATGATCAATGCAAAGTGGATCAAGGACCTTAATGTAAGGTCTGAAACTTTGAAACTACTACAGGAAATAATAGGGAAAAACACTATAACATATTGACATTAGCAGTAACTTCCTAAATAAAACTCCAATAGCTCAGCAAGTAAGAGCAAGGGTTGACAAACAGGATTGCATCAAACTAATTCTGTACAGAAAATGGCCTCTAAAAAGAGCTTAAAGAATGGGAAAAAATCTTTGCCTGCTATACATCTGATAATGGATTAATAAACCAGACTACAGGGAGCTCAACAAACTAAATATCCAAAGAATCAAAAGTCCAATTCACAAATGGGTAAATGAACTCCACAGACAATTCTCAAAAGAAGAGGTATAAACAGACAGGAAATGGAAAATTAAAGTGACATTGACACTGCGATTCCATCTCAGTCTGTTCAGATTGGTCATCATCAAGAACACAAATACTAGTGAAGATGTGGGGGGAAATGAACCCTTGTACACTACTGGTGGGAATGTAAACTACTGCAAACACTATGGAGGTCAGTATGGAAGCTCCTCAAAAAAAACTAAAAATAGAACTATCTGTCTATCCAGTGGTAGCACTCAAGGATATATCCAAAGTGACGTATTAATGTCATGTTTGTAATTAAGGAACTGTTTGAGGGGATTAGAGATGGGAGTGGGGAAGGAAAAGAGAATAATAAGAGGATGAACAAAACCAAATTTCATCAGTGAATGAAGATGGCAAAAACCTAACCAATACAAAATAACATATCTACAGTGTTTGCATGAAATTAGGTACTATAAATAATATGGACATGATTTGAAAGTATCCAGGAGTAGTGTCTATGAAAATACTATACTAATTCACATAGGGAATAAGCATATGTAGAGGTCCCAAAAGAAATCCCTTCAAGAATAAACCAAAGGACCACTGTACTAATGACTTAGAACCTACCGTCTTAAATCTAAAAATAAATGTCATAATTACCTGTTTTGATTTCCAAAGAAGTAGTTGAGGCAGAAAGGCAGAAAAATGCCAAGCATGGTGTCAAATGCCAAGCATGGTTGTGCACACCCATAACCTTGCCTTAGAAGGCTGAGACAGGAGAATCGTCACTACTTTGAGCCAGATCCTGCTCAAAAAAAAACAAAACAAAACCACCACAACAACCAAACTCTTGCCAAACGCAGAGACTAAAAGCAGAGTTCACCTTGACTTCTGCCTCATGAGGGTAGGCAGTACTCTCAAACACTAAGGTCTCCACTGGAGAACGTCAAGCCTGCAAATGCTACAACCACAAAGCAGCTCAATCATTTCAAGTGCAAGTGTAAAGCCCCACAGAACCACCTAGTATTGGTACAGGAAATCTCAGGGGTACAACACTGAAAGGTCAAAGAGCATTAGTCTTTCTCCTTTACCAATCATTTCTCAACAGATCTATCTCTTTCAAAAGAAAGGCACAGCCCTCCCAAAACATGGAACATTTTCATGTTTCCATCCAAGAAACTGAGCTGTCCTCTTTGAAGCCTTTGTAAACAATCATTCCAACAGCAATCATTCACTACAGGGCTTCTTGGCTTCTCCCATCACATTCATATTTCATTGGAGGATAAAAGCAAACTAAAGAGAGTCCTGTAGCCCTTGGAGATTATGAAATTAGGTACATTACACAGCCTAGCATGCACATATCTTCCTTCACGTGACCATAGTCAAAGAGTATGTTTCACAGCCAAAGAACTAGAAATATTTAAGGAAAGATGATTGTTCAATATTAAACATAAATGACTCTATCTTGTAAGAATACTCATACTCAAATATGACATTGGCTTGGAAAGAACTTCCTAGAAACTACAAATGCAAAGATTACATATTCCTGACACATACTGTGTGTGTGTGTGTGTGTGTGTGTGTGTATGCATGTGCATGCTGGTACTGGGGCTTGATGTCTGAGGGCCTCTCACTCTTGCTTAGCTGTTCCCACTCAAGATTAGTGTTCTAGAACTTGAGCTAATTCACTTCTGGCTTTTTGCTGCTTCAATGAAGATAAGAGTCTCAAAGACTTTTCTGCCAGCTCTTGTTTGGAACCATGATCCTCAGATCTCAGCCTCTTGAGTAGGTAAGGGTACAGACAGGAGCCACGAGAGCCTGACCTGACACATATCCTTTTATGTTCAACCATAATGCTTGCTTGCTAAATGTTTCAAGTAATACATAAAAAAACTCACAAACAAGAATGTATGGTATTTTCAATTTGGTATGTATTATACAATAAAATACATAAAATCTATTTTAAGAAATATTCATCTACGTATTTTTCCAGTAATGGGAAATCCATCCTCAGCTTACTATTTTCTACATCTTATTAATAAATTTTGTGAATTTGACAGACAAAAATTGACATTTTAGTAACGTAAATCTCTTATCAAATACATAAGAATTACAAAATTGGATCTTCAAGTCTTTAAAAGTTAATGCTATTCTTTCTGGAAGTATGCCAATGACTCTTGTAATTATTCTCAGAAGCCAGATTCTAAGAGTTCACTATACATGTTTGTACAAATTTAACAGAAAATTCTATGCTTTTCAATCATAATACTCACTTTATAACAGTTCATACATTTAGGTGTTTCTTATATTACATTTATGTAAATCAATGATAAACAGATTTGTTATGGTTTTATAATTTATTTAAAAATGTAAACAATTCTTTTTGGTAGTGCTAGGGTTTGAACTCATAGATTAGGCCTTGTCAGTCAGGTACCCTATCATCTGAACCACACTGCCAGCTTTAATATTTTAATGTACCATTTTAAAACTGATTAAGCAAGTCAGATACAGTAGCTCACACCTACAATCGTAGCAATTTGGGAGAGTGGGATCAGGTAGATCACAGTTTGAGATAAGTCTGGGCAAACAATCCACAAAAATTGTCAACCATCTTTGGTACCTGCTGCTGATTGGTTAGTTAATTGCTTTAGACAGGTTCTCTGGTCTAACATTCAGCCTCCCTCGCAGTAGCATGACACAAAGCTATCCCAAAAGCATATGCAAATATGTGTGCTGTGACTGAAGAAAAGGTGGCAAGCCACCACTCTTCTACATTAAAAACTCAAAAGCTTGCCAGGCACCAGAGGATTGCACCTATAATCCTAGCCACTCAAGAGGCTGAACCTTGGAGGATTATTATTCAAAATCAGCCTAGGTAGAAAAGCCCATTTACCTCCAATGTAACCAACAAAATGCAGGACTGGAGGCATGTCCCAAGCATTCCAGAACCAGATATGTGCAAGAAAGCCAAGTGAGCACAACCCTCAGTTCAAACCCCCATACGGGTAAGTAAGTAATTAATATTCACTATTTGTTTTTCCCTCCAGTTTACCGGGGTTTTCTTCCATCCCCTACTCTAAGTACACAGTTTCCACCTCTAAACACTCACCAGTTTTGAAGAAAAGAAAGAAACATTTGAGGGAAATAGGTAAAAATGCATTTAGTCTCAAATATCTGAATGTGTCACTGGCATGTGGCTCTGAAGCGAACCACTGGAGGATCCACTCTCCAGCTTTCTCTGCATGACTCTCCCTGCAGAAGGGCCTGTAAACTGTCTGCCGAATTCCATCTCTTCATGTCTACACTAGGTCTTCTTAGACACACAAGGGCCAGGTAACTCAGGGGTCTCTAGTGTTGCTATGAGTTCCATAAGGCAGCCTAACTCCAACATTCTCACCTCTTCAGTGGCTGACCAAGTAGGGCCCAGGCCCTGGCAGAACTCATATACCTGCCCTTGTGGCCATCTATCAGAGCAGGACATCACCCTATCCCACTGCTCTTTTACTCTGATCTGGAGAGCTTTGTTCTTGAGGAGAGCATGCCTTGCAAATAATTCTTTAACATTCTTGCCGTTGCTGCTCAACATGTTCAGCTTTTCCTACTGTGTTGACTGGTGCAGGAAAGTACAATCTCAGAGTACAGGAGGTAGTACAGAGTGAAACAAACAATATGCACTCAGAAAATGCATCCCAAGAGGAGAAGACACCCACGTAATACTGAGTTCTCATTTATGAAATAGGAAACATTGAACTAGTGAACTAACTTATTTACTTGAACTACAAGCCAACCTTAAAAGATGATGGAAGAAGCAGAAGTAGAAGGACAAGTGTTACTTCAAGGGGAAACTCTGCCAAGCAATAGCAGCTCGTATCTGTAATGGTAGCTGATTGGGAGTCTAAGATCTAGAGGACCATGGTTCAAGGCTAGCCTATGCAGAAAAGTCATAAGAATCCATCCTCAAAAATAACCAGGAAAAAAGCTGGGCTATGGCATAGCTTAAGTGACACAACACCAACCATAAGCAATAAAGTCAAACCAGAGGTCAAGGGCCTGAGTTCAAACCCCCATACCAACAAAAAATATACAAGGACAACAAGAGTATAATGAACACAAGCCATACTAAATGTCACCAAGGAACTTATAAATTAAGTCACCACATAGACATATCCTTTTATGATAGTCAAAGTATTGTTATAATACCCACTCTACTTCTGCAGGACTGGAACTGCAATGGGAAAGGCCTAACACAAAGTCATAAGCTTCAGATACCAAAAGCAAACCTCAAGATTTTGTGTCCTAAACATCAGTCTTAGGATCTTTCTCATCCTCACTAGCACCAAACACCTTGGTCTTTCTCCACTGCATCAGGAATCTTGCCAAAGTAAGTACTTATATATTCATTTGCACCTTTGAAATGATCATAAGTAAATTTAGTAAGAAATATAAACTTACTTTAAATACTGAAATACTCTGAAAACACTACAAGAAGGAATAGGAGAAACACTTGGGCTCCTTGGCAAAGGACAAAACTTCCTTAATAAAGGCCCAGAAATGCAACAAGTCAAAGAAAGGTTGGACAAATGGGACTGCATCAAACTGCAGAGCTTCTGCAGGACAAAGGACATAGCTTGCAAGATAAACCAAAAGCCCACAGATTAGGAGAAGATCTTTACCGGCCTTACAACAGACAAAGGCCTGATATCTAAAATATACATAGAACTCAAAAAATTAAATTCCTCCAGAACAAATCCTCAAAGAACCAACAGCCCCTTCAACAAGTGGGCTAAAGACCTAGAAAGAGACTTCTCTGAAGAGGAAATGAGAATGGCCAAGAGACATGAAAGAGTGCGCTACATCACTGGCCATAAAAGAAATGCAAATCAAAACAACACTGAGATTTCACCTCACCCCAGTAAGAATGCCAATCAGGAAAACTAATAACAACAGATGCTGGAAGGGATGTAGCCAAAAGGGAACCCTACTACATTGTTGGTGGGAATGTAAACTTCTTCAGCCACTATGGAAGCGGTATGGAGATTCCTCAGAAGGCTAACCATAGAGCTCCCCTACAACCCAGCAGCCCCACTCTTGGGCATCTACCCAAAATATTACAAGCAAGAACACACTAAAGCCACCAGCACAACTATATTCATCGACATATAATTTGTCATTGCTTATATATGGAACCAAACCAGATGCCCCTCAGTAGATAAGTGGATCAGGAAAATGTGGTACATATATACAATTGAATTTTATGTCTCTATCAGAAAGAATGACACTGCTCCATTCGTAAGGAAATAGAAAGACTTGGGGAAAAATATACTAAGTGAAGTGACCCAGACCCAAAGAAACATGGACTCTCTGGTTTCCCTCATAGGGAATAATTAGTACAGGTTTAAGCAAGTCACAGCAGAAGACCACAAGAGCCCAAAATGCCCTTATGAACACCTAAGATGATGTGAAGTGAAATGACCTCCATGTTATAGAAACAAGTGTTATATCACTGTTGTAATTATTTTCAACATGTCATGTGAAACCATAGCTTTTTTTTTGTTGTTGATCCTCTTGTATCTCCTTCCTGTGGTTGTCCCCATGATATCACTGTATCTCATCTGAGTACCCTGGGTACTGTATATACTTGTATTAGAACTAGGGAAGGGAAAAGGAATATCAAAATCGAGAGACAAGGGATAAAAAGACAAATTACTCCAAAAGCAATACCTACAAAATCATTTGGTGTAAATCAACTGAACAACTCACAGGGGGAGAAGAAAAGGGGGGGGGGGAGAGAGAATGAGGGAGGAGGTAGGTAACAAATTGTACAAGAAACACACCCACTTTCTTACATACAAAACTGTAACCCCTCTGTACATTACGTTGACAATAAATAATTATTCCCAAAGAAATACTCACTGAAAATGCCAATATTCTCTCACTTTTCAAATATTCTACTGTTGTTTATTTTTATGTAAATCTTCCCAATGATACTCCAAAAGAAAGCAATTTAAATAAGCAAGGTTTGTAGATGATTCTACAGACTAGGACTAGTTCTCTCCCATGGAGTACACAGATGGACACTACTGGATTGCTTTAAACCCTTTAAATACGGATCCATGTGCGCCTTTATCTTTGCCAAACCTCAAAGGACAATGTATTGTGTCCTGGAGAAGGAGATTAGCTTGGGTCACCTAAGGCCTACTCACCTCCACTTGAGGTAAAAGTCTTAAAACATATCACTGCTGACTTTAGTGCCACTTTACTCCTGAAACTTCAAACACAAGACTTTATACCATTAACCTTCATCAGATTTTCAGATGCAAAACACCGGATATTATAAAAACACAGCTCTATGCAGAAAATTTGAAAGCACAGAGAAGACAGTCTATCCTCCTTTCCTCATTAAAAACTAAATAAATCTCTATTCAATTAATGTTACTCGAGTTCCTAAGCAGCTAAGTACTCTTCCTTCTAATTTACTAAGAGGGCTCTAAAATAACATAATGTGCATGCTGGCTACAATGAATCTTACAGTTGCTTTTTAAATGCATGTGAAAAATTATACTAACAACAAAGGCAGAGCTGAAAGTCATGGTCTGCACTTTGAAGTTCAACAGGTGAGGATAAGAACACAGATTCTGAGCCCAAAAGACTAGTGGGAAGGACCACTTTGGAACCCCAAATCAGCTGTACCCACTGTCTGGTTAGCAACCTGACATGTGTTAGGGCCTCGGTTTCTCCTTCACTCTCCAATGGAGAGGAAAGAAAAATTTGTCACTTACACGACAGCTCAGGGAGTTAATAGGTGTATACAAGATCTAGCCTCAAGGTAACATGATACTGTCCTATCTCTTTTTTTCTTGCTTCTGAGCAACCAGGAAAAAAAACTGCAGCAAGTTTATAGATGGGAAGACTGGGGACTAGGAAAAAATAAGTAGCAAAGTTCAAGGCAATGGCATGGACTCTTATTACTGAGTCATGGGACTCCACTAAAAGCTGCTGTTAGACTACACTGTTTTGTAGATGATGGCCATGGATGCAGGTCCCATCCCTTTCACACATGAACAAGCCAGACTGGAAGGGGCCCTGTAATTCTTCCAGCTGGAAACTAAGACAGACAAGAAGGGTCTAATACAGTTAAAAATAAATACCAAAGGGGCTGGGGATATAGCCTAGTGGCAAGAGTGCCTGCCTCGGATACACGAGGCCCTAGGTTCGATTCCCCAGCACCACATATACAGAAAACGGCCAGAAGCGGCGCTGTGGCTCAAGTGGCAGAGCGCTAGCCTTGAGCGGGAAGAAGCCAGGGACAGTGCTCAGGCCCTGAGTCCAAGGCCCAGGACTGGCCAAAAAAAAAACAAAAAAAAAACAAAAAAATAAATACCAAAAAGGTGCAACATGTGTTGTCAGGGGAGAGGTGAGATTAAAGAAAGGCGGTAGGCAAATGAAGAGAGGAAGAGTAGGCAAAGCAATAACAATATTCGAAATACACATGTGAAAATGGTACTAGGAAACCTGAGAGGAGGGGTGGGATTGGGAGAGATGCGGGGCGGGGGGGGGGGTGATTAAAGGGATGACATTGACCAAGATGCATTGTACTCATAAACTGACATGTTGAATTGACACTCTTTTGTACAACAACTTAAAAATAATAAAAAATAAAACCCTCTTAGGCCTTCAGAACAGTGAGAGACAGATTTATGGAAGTCTTGTCATTAGATCTCAAAGGCAGACCCATAAATCATGATGGTACTGAGTGACTCTTAATTGCATATTATCTTAATTGCAGGTTAGCCAATAAATTCTCTGAGTTTAACAACTTCCTTCTTCAGATGACAGTAAGTGACAGAAGTGACCCTTAAATGCAGGGCTTTACCCCCAAGTTCCTTTTTTTTTTCTTTTTCCATTTCTGCCCATGATTTCCCACATATGTTCTATTCTGAAGGCAGAGACATCTCAGGTCACATACACTGGATCTCTGGGACCTACCCAGGGCCCAATTCGCCTCCTGACCTTGTTCACAGCCTCAATGTGGGGTCCTCAAATGAACTCACCAAAGAGTGAGATATGTCAGGCTGGTGTGAGACCTGGTTCTGGACAAAATAATAAGTTAGAAGTGATAAGCCTATCACAAACACAAGCCAAGAGATCCTGTTACAATTCACCTCCCTTTAGAAACTCCCTGTTAGAGTGCGTGCCCAGTTGTCCCAGTCAAAGCCATCCTAGACAACCAACTCCCAAGAACCTAGCCAGGATCAGCTGAGCCACCCATGGAGCATGCAAAATAACAGATGGCGGTTGTTTGAAGACTCTCAAGTTTGGGGTAGTTTGTTACACAGCAATTGCTAACTAAAATACCTATATCCCAAATATGTTTATGCTTTTGTACCTATGTAAAATTTTGCTTAACCAAAAGATTTTGAGTATTTAAATGATAAGTTTGCACTAGTCTATGACCAACAGCTCTACACTCACTCCTTGTCATTCACCTTTAGCAAGCTACAAAAGTATTCTATGGTATCATTAAAAAGTGAGAGAAAGGGCTGGGGATATAGCCTAGTGGCAAGAGTGCCTGCCTCGGATACACGAGGCCCTAGGTTCGATTCCCCAGCACCACATATACAGAAAACGGCCAGAAGCGGCGCTGTGGCTCAAGTGGCAGAGTGCTAGCCTTGAGCGGGAAGAAGCCAGGGACAGTGCTCAGGCCCTGAGTCCAAGGCCCAGGACTGGCCAAAAAAAAAAAAAAAAAAGTGAGAGAAAGCAGTGCCTGGTTGTACACGCCTATAATCCCAGAACTCAGGAGGCTGAAGGAAGAGAACATGGAGTTCAAGGTCAGCATGGGCTATAACACAGTGAATTTCAGGGTTACCTTCTGAGATTTTGACTTTTAAAAATCAAAAAAAAAGAAAAAATGAATATGCAGCCACGAAAATTCCATCTGGAATATTCACTCAAATCCTAAGATTCGAAACTCATTTTCTGTCACCACCCAGTTCCAAAACAACTTAGTACATTTATAATAATTATAATATGAAATAAAATACAGCAAAGCTTATTAAGATGAGATAAGACAAGTGAATTAAAAGAAAACTAAGAATCCAACCAAAACAGGGGCTAGGAACTGTCATCTATAAGCAAATGTCAGCACAGGACGTTGGGATACCTCTGCCCAGACAATCCATTCTCTCCCATGGGTAGCAGTCTACTTTCTCTGGGTGCTCAATAACAGAACTGATTTGTACCAAAAAGTGAAATCTCTTATTGCCACTGGGCATGGAGTTGGTGGGATTTAGCCTGTGACTCCTTAGACACATCACAGAAAGAGGAAAGACTCTTGAAGACAATGACATAAATCCGATGGCAGTGCTGAGCCCACAGGACCAGCTCTGCCCACCCATTACCTTCTCTCTGACAAGCACCAGCAACTTCCCTTGATGCCAAAGTATGATGCTTAATTCCAAATGTTCTAACATTTTCATTGACTTTTCTAATAGCCCAACAAGGTTATAGTATTCAGTGTCCCCAAGAAGAAACTTACTACCAAGGACAAACAAACCTTATCCTGGAAGTAAGACCCAGAGAGAAACTTCCCAAAAGATCATCATCTAAACTTAATTACAGGCATGGACTACCATGCCTATCTTGTCATACAGGTTTAGGAGTTTTCTTTTTCATTTAAATTTTTAAATTTTTTTATTGTAAGGGTGATTACAGAGGGATTATAGTTAATAAGATAATGAATACATTTCTTGTCAAACATTGTTACCTTATCCCCTCATCTTCTCCCACTTTCCCTCCCCTCCAACTTCCCTTACTCCCAAGTTGTAAAGTTCATTTTCAACAGTGTCTTGTAAATATCACTGTTGTATTGGTTCACCCTTTGTCCCTTGTCTCACCATTTTGTTATTCCCCTTCCCTTCCCCAAATCAAATAAACATATATACAAGTCACAGGGTACCAAAATCAAATACAGTGACAACATGGATAAACCAAAGGGGGGGGGGAGGAAAGCAATTCACATTAAAAACAACAACAACAACAAAAAAAAAAAAACCCTCTTGTTTCCATGTCTTAAAAGTTCATTTTGATTGGCATCATTTTATATGGTCGTATGTACATGGCTACTGAGCTATTGTTATGCTCTATTAGGACTATCCTAGACACATACTAATTACTACAAATGAGGGAAACTGTGGAGTCTATGTTTCTTTGGATAGGGCGTATTTCACTTAATAAGTTTTTCTCCATGTCTTTCCATTTCCTTAGGAATGAGGCAATATCATTCTCTCTGATGGAAGCATAGAATTCCATTATGTATATATACGACATTTTCTTGATCCATTCATTTACTGAGGGGCATCTGAGTTGGTTCCATATTGCAGCTATGGTAAACAATGCTGCTATGAACATGGTTGTGCTGGTAGCTTTAGTGTGGCTTTGTGAACATTTGGGTAAATGTTCAGGAGTGGGATTGCTGGGCCATAGGGAAGCTCTATCTTTAGTCTTTTGAGAAACCTCCATGCAGCTTTTCCAGAGTGGTTGAACCAGTTTACATTCCCACCAGCAGTATTGTAGCCTTTCCTTTTGGCCACAGCCCTGCCAGCATGTTATCATTTTCTTGATAATGGCCATTCTTACTGGGGCAAGGTGGAATCTCAATGTAGCTTTCATTTGCATTTCTTTTATAGCCAGAGATGTTGAACATTCCTTCATGTGTCTCTTGGCTATTGTTACTTCCTCTCCAGAGAAGTCTTTTCTTAATTTACTTTAGCCCATTTACTAATGGGGTGGTTGTTTCTTTGAGAATGTTTTGGGGGGTTAATTTTTTAGCTCTAGGTATAATTTTTTATATGAGGCCCTTGTCTGTTATAATCACACAGGTTTCAAATCACAGAATCCATCACTCAATGTCATTCTAATACACTTTGAAATTCTATTTCTTAGTGCACTCTTAACATAAGTGAATGAAAGCAAAGCCCAAGTCAGGAAAAAGGTAACTGTATACCTTCAGCACTCATCTTAGATGGCCCACCTCTGTCAGGAATGGAACAACCTGACTTCACAAAGCCTTTATGGATCCTCTCCATGAAGCTTTTATTAGCTACAGAGCAGCAGTAACTTGGAGGATATCATCCTCACAGCATGGTACCTAGCACATCACTAGTGCTCAAAATATACTCATCAATTATTACTGTCAATTCTAAGCCCCTGAAATAAAAGGTGACTATATTGTCAAGTTTTATGTAGAAAATCGCATCTCTCAGCAGGCAGCAGCTGTAGGCCTGAGGGGAGCCTGGTGAATGGTTAACTATACTGTCTAGCACAAGAGGCAAGTGCCCACTTCTTTAGCATGGATCCTAGCCACGTCAGCCTATAGTAAATGTGTAAAGCATGGAAAGTCCACATACCCCTGTAGCACCTATTTTCTCTAACTAGGGCCCTTATCTCTACCAGGTCTCCTCTGAGATGGACCCAGTGTTCTAGACATTTCTTTCATCCTCACAAAATCAAAAATGACCTATCTCAGTACCCAGGTAACATTCTCTTCCACCATCCTTCCCAACAAATTCAAGTGAACTAAGATGTAAGTACCTGACAGTCCTCGTATGTTCTAAGTGACTGGAAAGACCTTCTAGGTCCTGGAATCAAACATTTCATTTTACAAATGAGAAATGTGAATGCAATAATGTCAATGTATCAAGGTGACAGCCTGTTAGGGTTATAATATGAAAGATAACTTAGTGAGCCAGATCTCCTAGAAAATACATTTTGACAAGTGTCTTTCTTCCTTGACCAAAATGATGAGGAAGTAGAAATTTCAAGTGC
Source organism: Perognathus longimembris pacificus (assembly GCF_023159225.1). NCBI lineage: Eukaryota > Metazoa > Chordata > Mammalia > Rodentia > Heteromyidae > Perognathus > Perognathus longimembris. The sequence continues at coordinate 7,266,616 of NC_063175.1, read as the reverse complement.
TTTCACAGAAGGGAATGTTCATTTTTGAGACCTGTCAGACTTCAAGGAACTCAAATGCCAAGCTTTAGCCTACGCTTATGGGGCTCCTAAGGCAAATTATACTACAATACCCATGTTTCAATAAACATGAAATAAGGGTGTACATGTTAGAAAATAATCTTCCATGAATGAGCCACCACAAAATGCAGCTCATATATGCCAATTTAGAGAGCTAAAAAGAATCACTGGTGTTCTGATCACCAACTATCCTGACTCTTTTACTACATCTTCAAGTTCCAGACTGAGCCCATTTACTAGAGGTCACCACACTGAGGGATGGTGTTAGCAGCTAAGTTTCTATAAATGCCTTCAAAATTCAGTACAAAATGTATCTGCTTAATATTGTGTGTGTGTGTGTGTGTATGTGTGTGTGTGTGTGTGTGTGTGTGTGTGTGTGATTTCTTTTCAGAAGAGTTTCAACTCAGGACCTTCCTTGTTCTTTCCAAGTACTCTACCACTTGACTCTTTACCACCAGCCCTTTTAATTTTAGTTATTTTTCCATTAGGATATCATGTTTTTACTTGGGTCAGCATGCACTGCACTCCTATTTACATCTCCCACAAAAAAAGGATGATGTGTGTACAACATCACACACAGCTTTTCACTGGTTGAGATGGACAGTCTTATGGAAATTTTTGGCTGGGTTGGCTTCAAACCATGATCCTCTCAATCTCAACCTTTCAAGTAGCTTGGGCTACAGTTATAAGCCACTGCAATCAGCAGGTGTTTATACGTGTTATGTCCATACATGTCCTTCTATGTGCATAGAAATTTTATATATACACATATAGATATTGAAACACACAGGCTACTTACAGTTCACAATGTAAAGACTTATAAAGTTTCCTCAAATGTGTTCTTAACACCAATCAGAGAAGATGTGGTTAATTCTGCACAAGGGCAGTGTCTCTGAATCATTCTATTCTCCCACCAGAAGCTCTTGAACGTGAATGAGTAGCAAATCATTTGAAGTATGCTGTAACAATCTCTGTGGCGCTGCTCCAGAGATCCTGACTCACTCTGTGAGGGTTAGGAATCCACACTCCTTCCCCCCCTCTGGCAGTATACTGGGGAAGGAACTCAGGGCCTTGTACTTAATGCAACACCCGACCATTGGAGCCATATCTTCATACCATTTTGCTTTTGGTCTATCATTCAGATAGAATCTCACATTAACTTTGTCTGGGCTGACCTCTGACCACGATCTTCCTACCTATACTTTCCAAGTAGTTGACTTGTTCTTGAGATGTCTCACTAACTTTTTGCCTTGTGCTGGTCTTGAACCATGATCCTCCTACAGCACCTCCCACAAAGCTAGGATACTGATTTGGACCAATAGATCTACACTCTTAATGTGTCACAGGTGACCACCTGCTGTCTGCAGCACTCAGTAGTGCTGGCTTTTCACCCTGACAGCTCCAAGTTGTTCATTCTGCTCATCTCAGGTCTTTATTTTCTTTTAGAACACAGTATCAGTCATCCATTTCTAACACAGATGCATACAGCCACACATTAACACTTATACAACCTTCAAGCACCACGGCCACCAAAGCCTTAGACCCAGAGAAAGATTACCAATGTCCAACCCTTTTGTTTTTCTGATTATCAGAAAAAGTTCACATGGTTATACCTAAAAGGTAAATGGAGACAGGTGGATCCCCTTTTATCCATAACACACACAGACCCATTCTTTCCCATAAGGCTCATGACTCAAAGGCCAGGTGGACCCCTTCTTATCTTGATTACTAAACACACACAGCTCCATACTCTCAAGAGACCCTTAATATCACACCGTTGGTTCTCAGATTTATGTCTTCCATAATCCTGGAATGCAGAAAACAAGATGGAATCATGGCAAAATAAAATAACATGTCCAAGACTACAGGCTGATTCAGGTAGAAACAGAACTCAAACCCAGGAACAGATCATCACCCCAAGAGCTTCGCCCACCAGTGTGTCTATACTCCAGGAATCCTCAATGACTGATGTCACCCCCTTTGCTCCCAGTCTTTGCCTGGGAAGCCCCACCCCTAACTCACCAAAGGTCAGGAACAGATATTCCCCATCTGAATTCACAGCCCCCTGCACAGAGCTACAAGGAAATAGAAGGCTCTTTAAAAATCCACACATGTGATACAAATAGCAATTGACATAAAGACTGGGGAGGTCTCTGAGTTTCACCTGCCTCCTACCTCTTGTTATCCAAAGTGAGTCACAGAAAACAAAATTCGTCTTCCTCAAGGTAGATGACACAAACTAAAGCCTTGTTCTTCCAAAGCCAGCCCTAAACCCCTAGAAAGGGCACTGACTCCCTTCTCTGTCCTCTTCCCAGAGAAGTCCTGTCTTCTCCCTGGAACAAGGAATGCTACCTGGAGAAGACAGGATGAATCTGGGAGGACAGGTCTTGTAGACTTTCTGCTCTCTGTCTAGAAAACTTTTACACAGCTGTCCATTCCTCCTAGAACTTCAACAGAAAAACAGGAAATTTTCTCAAGGTTTTTCATGAGCACAGGCTCTGGAGTCATCTCAAACGTAAATAGATGTGGCACACTTTTCTCTCATTAACCTGTCTTTGGTTATGAGAATGTGGCCTGTGACCCTTCAGGTGGATGGTGGGCAAGAAACAATAGCACATCTTGCTGCCCCTAAGATAAGCCCAGACCCTAAAAGCAATGGCTACATAGCCCTGACTCTACAGAAAATCATCATCAGGAATAGAGCTTTCAAAAGCCAAGGAACAAGAAAACATCTTATAAAATGATTACTTTTATGAATTTTTATCACTTAGAAGGATAACAATACTGAACTAGGAACAGAAAGAACATGCACATACTAACAAAGTTGAGACCAGTGAAATCATGCACACTCTTGAGTTCAGTGATAGTATAATTAATTTCATTGTATATATGAAGTAAAAGGTTATAGAGATAGCATATATTATTCTTTTATTAGTGATATCATGGTTCTCTAATATGGTAGGGACCAAATCAAATCCTCCTAGAGTAGAATCATAAACCTGCCACATGATAAATTTTACTTGTTAGTGATCAGTCTGTCAAAATTCTACTTGGTGTCAATAACTGATTTATAAATTTCATTATATGTGATAAAAAATTATAGGCTTACTTTTAACTAGGTCACTAACAAAAGGTAACATATTTTCCTTTAAATTCATCAAATTAATTGCTACACATACGTAAACTACCAAGTACTATATCTAGACCTGGTTCTGTTTAAGGTTATTCTAAAGCTTAAAAAGTCAATCTGGGATATTTGATCTTTTTTTTTTTTGCCAAAGTAGTATTAAATCATACATACTCATTCACTTAATAAATGTTTACTAAATGGCTACTATATGCCAAACAGCATTCAAGAATTTGACTTTATAAGCAATCAGAATTAGTAATTTTAAAATAATTAAAAGGAATCTTAATTTCTTTATTATAAGTAGATAGAATACAATGAGTCTATTTCAAGTATGCCAAGTTACTCATACTCAGAAGGGAGATCAAAGAGGATCCTTTAAAAAAAAAAAAAACCACACATTTCCAAAGAGTGTGGTCACTTCCTTCCCACCCTTCTGGAAGCCCACCTGTGAACTGATTTAATTCCACAGAGGGACGCCGAGGAAGCCAGGATGCCTCAGACTTCCACAGGAAGCCAGACTAAGAAGTATCTTTTCCATTGTGATCAATTTGCTTTCTGCATATTGAATAGAAAGATTAAAATGAACATTCACCCATCTGAAAATAAACCAGTACTCTATAAGCCTTTATGCTTTGCAACCCATAAAAAGTAAATGGTTTGCTTCCACTTAGGCTGCTGCATGTTCAAATAAATCATTGTTAAACCATGGCTGCTCCTGTGAGAGAGATTCTAAGACCAGCAGCTCTGACAAGTCTCTAGCTCCATTACTATCATTCATTTGCTCCTCTGGATCCCATAATCTATTCTTTCAACATGAGAGGCCATTCCCCTCCCCTGAGTCATATCTTGGTAAGCTTTCTTCTCTGGCTCCTCCACCTGTCTTTGCTTCCTTCCAGTCTAGGACCCAAGACTTATGTGCCTCCTAGAAAGTTACTGACTCATTAGTTTCTGAGTGTTAAGTAGGACAAACCACTAAGATTGCCATACAAATTTTAGTGTCTCCTATACTTAAACCTCAGTGCCTCATGAGTAATCCCAGCAGATGGAAGCAAAGAATATGCAGCATCCAATGATGCTCCACACCAGTGGTCCCCTGCTTTTGCTAGTGTAAAAGTACCTAAAGGCTAAGAGGAATTCCCTCCTGGCCGGCTAGTAAATACTATTCTCAGTTCCACCTACACAGACAGAGAAGCAACAACATAGCAGATGACAAAAAAGAAAGTTGTCTTTGGGTCAATGTTGAATTACCACAAACTAGGCTACAAATAGGATTAATAGAATTATAATTTCCACTGAAGAATGTAATCTTACAATTAAGATTTAGAGATGAGGTAGGCATCTATGGCTCACACCTGCAGTATGAAGCCAGTCTGGGGTCTGCAAGAATCTCTTCAATCAACCAACAAAATGCTAGACTTGAGGCTTGGGTGACTCAAGTGGTAGAGTACCAAGAAGGAGTGTGCAAGTGAGCAAGCAAGCAAGCAAGCAAAAAAAGCTGATCAAGAGCTAGAAGCCCTAAAGCCAAGCCATATGACCAGCACATAAAAATGAAAACAGAGCTACTAAAGATCCTCTGTTTGGCCATAAATATATTGCTTCTAGGACTCTTTTCCTGGTTCAGGCAGGTGGGGTTAGGGCAGCAGCTACACCTAGTGATCAGCTGCATGTCAGATTGTTGCAAGAGAGCTCGAGGCAAGCCTCTCCTGGCACACATTCTGAAATGTTTCTAAGAAAGGCAGGCTGGATGTGTTCAAGTAAATCTGATAAATATTGTAACCACTCTCATTTCCTTAAGTATTAAATGACAGAGATGCAGCAATTGTCTTTTGTGGCCGGCAAAAATCTAGTCTCTAATTTAGAAAACACAGTTAGTACTTTAGACACAAAGTGGAAGCCCTTTACTTTCTATTTTGGAAGTTCAATGATATTTCCAAAGACAAAGTCTCAGATTTCTGCATTAAAACTCCAACCCTTTTATAAACTGGTTTCAGTTCCTTCCAAAAGAAAGACTCCTGTTTCTATACATTTGAGTAGATTTTTAAATTCTAAATCAATGGACAGCTTTGTTAACTATAGCCAAGACAACTTAATCTTTTCCCACTACCAGCTCATTCAGGGCCCTATAAACAGCAAGAAATAGTTGCTTGGAGCAAAGGCATTATTTTAATAAGCACAGTGGGTTACACCCTTATTACAATAAGCCAACTAATATCTTCTAGGCCAAGTATCCCAGGGAAAGTTCTAATGGCTGAATGTTACAGCAAAACGTAAGCAAGTTTTATGTAAAATTTTAGGAAACTATTTTTCCTAATTTAGCTTTACAACTGACTGGACCCAATCAGTGCCTACTACAGATAAGACTGTGGCTGGGGTGTAGCACAAGCAGTAGTGTGGCTGCCTAGCAAGTAGGAGGCCGTCAGTTCAAATCCCACCAAAAAAAAGAAAGAAAGAAAAGACTATTTGAAACATTACACTGGTGAATACACATAACAATCTGGCACAATCACAACACAGTGTCCGGAATTTTGGCAGTGCAAATCAAGAGGGTAAGAAGAGATATATGAACATTATATTTTTATCTGTAGTTCTCATTCAGCTCTTCCCAAGGGAGTCTAACAACACACTTTTACAACAGCTTCTTACATTTCTAGGTGTACTGGAATCTCCTGGAGACCTGTGTCCAACAAAATGCCGGTCCTAGACCACAGCCTTTAACATCTTCTGTGTGGTGCTGAGGCTAGAGGCCCAAGGACCACACTAGGAACTTTTCTCTTGGAAGGACTTATCTCAAAGGGTGGCAGCAGGCTTGCCAACGCGCTCAATAGGATCCTGACAGAGGTGACTGGATAGGCCCCAGAAAACAGCATCCAGAAGGGTTCCAGATGAACCTTACCCACAGAAATAGCCGAGCCCTCCCAGAGGCACGAAAGCTGCCTACATGCAGGCTACCCTCCCTTCATGGCCCTTCTTCACATTTCCCAGGATCCCCCACTGAATAGCAAAGAGGGCCTAAAAGCAGCCCAATCCCTTACCAGCAAGGATCACCAGGCTGAATGAAACATACAACCTATTCTACTCATCTCCCTTTCTGCTTGTGTTTCCTCTCACTCACTTCTAGCCCCTTAATTATGCCCTGGCCTTGCAAGTTGCCCCACCAAAGGGAAGAGAGTGTATTACAGATTGGAAAGTTTGATGACTAAAATCCTTCCTCCTCCCACCCAACAGGCCCTACTTATTTTTCCTTTTCAAAGCTACAGTATAAACTCAGAGTTTCTGATGACTAACCTAAAAACCACTACAGTATTTTAGGAACCCAAGAAGTTGAACTGCCTTACTGTGAAATGCTGGCTTATCGTAGTTTATAGCTTTTAAAAATGTTTCACTCATGAGTTGGAAAGATGCTCATACTTAAACCTTCCTAGCTGAATGGTTAAGAATTAACAGGGTTGGTGTCACATTGGTGACATGAAACTATATAGAACATGGTAAAAAACTTAGTTTTAAAGAGAGAGATCTCCGAATGAAAGTTAAATGGCAAGTATACACCACCTTTACATTTAGAAAAATTGAAAACTATGCTGAAGAGTATTTTAGATAACACATCCTTCTGGGAAACTTCGTGAATTACAAAACAAAAACTGAAAGAATACTTAATCTACAATGGTTCCTCAACAAGGCTATGTGTTCCCAAATCAACCTAACAAGGCCAAGCACCTCTCACATGCAATGAAAAATTTAAAAGGCATTGACATTTATACAACTGTCTCAGAAATAAAGTCTACAATCCAGCTTTTCCCAAGAGTAAAGACCATGCTTCCTTCATATAGGCTGATGTTATATGGAGATGTAAGTCAAGTGACTTGCTTGTTAGTGAAAGCTTATTTAGAATTACTCTAGTTATGTACACTTACTTCTTTACTCCATGCCAGAAACTTCCTCTCTGGAAACTCGTACAATAACCCTTAGGAAACATGGTTAAAACCTGTAATTTTCTAGATCAGAACAATTTATTATGCTCAAGCAATTCTTCCCTGCAAACACATAATACTAAGAATGGTACAGTAATTTCCTAGCATATTCCGTTCAGGCTCACTGATTGAAACTTGGAGTGTTTTCTTCCTATCAATTATCTAGTGAAAGCACCACAGAAATGTAAAATGTCCTGACTATAGCTATCTGAAGAAAAAATAAATCAGACTGCTAAACAAATCCATCACCACCCATTGTAAATAGACTTTCGCAAGTTTGCATTTTGAAATAATTTTAGGCTTACAGAGGAGTTGCAAAACAGCACAAAGACTTCAAGTACCCCCTTTACATAGCTTCCCCGGTGCTAGCAATGATCTTATATAACCAGAGCAGAATTCCCAAAAATAAGAAGTGAACACGAACATGGGCACAATGCTTTTAATTCAGCTGCAGACTGTCTTCAAATTCTGGCAGTTTTCCCACTAATGTCCTTGAAAGATTATTCTGAAAAAGAAGTTTCTGTTGAGTTCAGATTCACAAGCTATGGTCAGGTTTAATCCATTCAAAATACTTAAGTTAGAAAGAATTAAATAGGCCAACTCTGTATTTGTTTCTGCAAACTATAGCTTAACAGAACATAACACATCAATCCCACAGAGACACAAAACTAAGCACTTCATTGTACAATGCTTATTACAATTTGGCTTTTAAAAAATGAGGTCAAAGAGAAATAACTTGTCAACTCTGACTTCTCACCACAAAGCGAGTTTAAGCAAAACTGAAACAATTCAACTTTCTTCCTCATGTCTTATAGTGCAATATTGTTAACTATTGCTCAAACAGAAAGTTCACTTCTGTTATTTTGTCTATCAAATCAATACATATGATGGGGATAGAAATAATTTTCAAACAAAATATTTAGTTAATGAAGTGCTCACAGGCCAAAAGATAAGTCTTAAAGACTCTTTTAATGAGTTTAGCAGTCTTTCTGGTTTCTGACAGCTAAAGGAGGGGTAGTTCACCTCCAGAAATGACTAATTAGCGATTTTAATTCCAAACCCATTCCAAAGGACACAGAAGAGAAGCAACAAAGTTGTCTTCAGCGTAAATCTTACATAAAAAACCTCCACTGATTACAAAAGGTCCATAGTTTAGTCCATTTGGTAGTCTAAAGAAGAAAAAAAGCCATGGAAAACACAAGCCAAGCCTAAGGTGGTGTTCTGTGTCTGCATGGTGCTAGGGATGTGCCTCAGAGTTTTGGGAACCCTAGACAAGAGGTTTCAACAATCACTGCTCCCTCTCACTTTCATAGAAGACAAACCACATATAATCTGAAAGTAAATGATCTATACTAGTGAATGCCTAGTGAATAGTGAATGCCTGTTGGGCCTATGGCCTCTATTGTTAAGTGTTTTGTGGGGAACAAAGAAGGAAAGAAAATCACTTAGCCCTCAAAGAGCTTCCAATCCAGCTTCTCTAAAATTTATTTACATGTCAGGTATAAACTAGCCAATTGTTGCAATTTCTCAAGAAATCATAAAAAGAATCATATCATTGTCACCTAAAGCATCAAAATGAATTTTCCCAGTTTGAAAAAAAAAAACACACAAAAAAACTGCCTTTTGCAAGGCACATGTAGTTCCTAAAAGGCAAAGTGGGTGGGTGGACGAATCAACCGAGTCCTATCTGATCCCTGCACACATGAGATCTGCCACATTCAAATTTAAATTTTTCAACTTTTTTAAGCCATCACTTGAACACAACCCTCTTTTCCCCTTTTACTCACTAACCTAACAGATCACTCTGGCTTTCCAAATTAAAAAAAAAAAAGAGTTGTTCCTATTAAAGGTACATATAACTCAAAAACAGATCTTTCTTCCGAAAGAAAAATTGGGGTGAAATTCAGTAAAATGCCTATTCCAGTGTGGCTGGTTATATCAACCTAACAAAGGTGTAAGTTAGTGGTACTGCTAAGGCTGAAATACTTTTTAGTGGTGCAGTCAAGGCTTAACTAGTCATATACATATTTGTTCCCACCCCCTTACACTCAATTTAAAAATCTATCCCCGAGCTTTAACTTCAAACAAGACCCAGGCAGAGATGTTTGCGATTTTTAATAAAGAGAAAACTTCACCCAGGCTCAAAATTGACTTCTAGTACTAATGAGTTACAAGGCTCCCAAACTGGTAAGTGCTACTCCATTATTCACTAATAAAAGGGCCAAAATTGGCATCGAATTTATATCAGACAACTGTGCATTATGTTAACTCTTCTGCAGTAAGTGCAATTATCAGACATTAAGGAAATATTAAACTTGAAGAGAGGTGATTTCTCCACACAACTGGAGGCTTTGAATTTCTTTCAAAGCACAGAGCAATCAGCTCTCGCCCATCCCTGCTGTGTCCAACTGTGGTGAAAGTTCCAGGAGCTCAGCAGCACACAGGTACCACTCTCAGAGCCTCTGCTCTGCACACCCCCACCCCCAAGCCAGGGGCCCAGACGCCAAGAAAGCAAAAACTGATGTGAACAAGCCCAGAGAACCAAACGCATTCCTGTGCAATTAATTTTCACCAGAAAGACCTTCGTCAAATAAAAGCAAACAATCGCAAGGCCGCAGCTTGCTCCGAATAACCACGCAACACTATTTTGTGTACCAAGTTTAAGAGTAAACAGCGAGCTTCTGTATTTTTTGGTGTTGTTGTTGTTGTTAAGAAATTCATTTCCATCACTCCTTGATGAAACTAATTAACAGGAAAAGGCAAATGTGCAAATGTTGCCAGGGTCTGGCATCCTCCCACGCGTGTCACCGACACGCGCACACACACGCACCAGAGCTTCTGAAGGAAAGCCCTGGGACACCACCAGGCCACGTTCGGTCCAGGCCGGGCCGCACCCCCAGCGCCCACCAACTCGGGTTCACGACCCCGTCTCCTCCAGGTGCGCCTGGGCACTGGCCACACAGGCCCGGCTCCTGGGCTCGCTGCCCCCTCGCAGCCCATCCTCTTCGCCGCGCCCCGCATCTTTCCTCGGGTCGGGGTAAGCAAGCTGCCACCGGCCCCGGCGTCCTAGGAGACGGAGGGTGGGCATGGGCGCCCGCCGGAGGGACGGAGGGGAGGCGTGGGGAGGGGGGACCCGGCGGCGGAGACCTCCCGCCGGGACCCACCCGGAACGCCGGTCCCGAGGATCCGCTCGGCCGCCGGCCGCGCGGAGGACGGCAGGGAAGGCTGCAGGACTCCGGGAGCCCGCCGAGGCCGCCGGAGCCGCCTCCAGGTCCCGCCATGGCCCCGGCGGAGCCCCCGCAGCCCCCGGGCGGCCGCGGCTCCGGGTCGAAGGGGATCGCGCAGCGCCCACGCCCGGCGGCGGCAGCTGGGAACTTCAGGCAAAGTTTTCTGCTGTTGCTTCGGAAGCCGGGAAGGCGGCCAGGAGCGACCGCGCCACCCGAAGCCCGAGCTCAGGCCGCAGAGGGACCGGGGCTGCGCCGAGGGCGTCCCGGCTCGACGACTCGCGCTCGGGTGCGTGAGCCGCGCCGGCCGCCCGGGGTGCCCGGGGCCGGCCTCCCTTTAACTCGCTACCGGGAGTCCGCCTCGGACTCTCCCGCCCGGGGCCCAGCCGGCGTCCCGCGCTGCCCACTTACCTGAAAACGTCTCCCCCGCCACAGTAAGGAAAAGTCCGGCCAAAGTCGCCCAGCAAGTCCCGAGTCTCGTCATGGTGCGCCGCGCGCGCCGGGCGGCCGAGGGGCACGCGAGTCTGAGCTCCGGGCAGCCACGCGCCGAGCCAGACCCCCCAAAGTGCCAATAGTTGCCCAAGTCCGAACTGGGGCGGCCTCCGGGGTCCTCCCGCTCGGCCCCGGGCTCCTCTCGGTGCCTGGCGCCGCAGCAAGAGGGAGCGGAGGGCGCGCCCGCCGAGCTCAAATCCGTCCTGGGTTCCGGCGGCGACACCCGCCGCCGCTCGCGTCCTCCGCTCGGGACCGAGCCGCCGGCGCACGGCCGTGGCCGTGACTGTGGTGGCTGCGCGCCTCCCGTCCGCCTGCAGCCTCAGCCCAGCCAGCCCCCGGGCGGCGGCGCGCCGAAGGCAGAGCCCGCGCACACTGCGCGCGGGGCTCCTGCTCCCCGACTGACTGGCGGTGCCCCGCAGGCCGGCTGAAGGGAGCCCACGTCACGGCCGCCCGCCCGGCGCCGCCGCGGCCCGCTAGAGGGCGTGAGCGCTGCGCCCCGCGGCCCGTGCCCGGCGCTCGGCCTCCGCGGCGCTGCGGGAGCCTGGCGGGGGCGAGGCGTGACCCACGCGGGGAGGCACGGCCCCGGGGTCGCCACGCTCAGCCCCTCCGCGCCGGGGCAGCGTCTCCGAGCCGGCGGCCGGCGGGGGAGGGCGGCCGTGCGAGCGGCCGCGTTGCCGCCAGAAGTTTGTCCCGGGTCACGAGCTGCGAGGAGTTTGCGAGCGCCGTGGGGCGGGGCGGGGAGGGGCGGGAGCCGCGGCCTGGAGCCCCGTCCCGTCCCGGCGCCAGACACGGCCGGCTGCGCCCGGGGTCCGCGCGCCGGCGTTCCCCGGCGGCGGCTGCAAAGCAAGGCGTTCGCGGGGATCGCTGCCGGTCTGCGACCGCGGAGGCTCCGAGGGGCTGCGGCTGCGGCCCCGCGCCCGGCCCGCGCCGCCCCGACCCTGCGGCCGGGAAGCGGGGCGCGCTCGGCGGCGGCATGCTGCCTCCGCGTTCCGAGTGGGCCGCGAGCGAGCCGCGGCGCCGCGTGGAAGCCGTCGCCACGCGCGCCTCGGGCTTTGGACCGAGCGGTGACTTTCCAATCGGGTGCAAATTGCTGGGCAAGGAGGGGAGGAAGAAAGGTGGAGCGTGGATGGAAATGTCCTGAAGTCTTTCACTTTGCCGTTTGAGGTCTGAGAGGATTGTTTTATAAAGTGAATAAAGACGCCTCTAGGGCTGCCGTCCAAAGTAAAAACTTAGGTTTAAATTGTCATTTTTCAAAAAGTAATCCTCGTTGGGGATCAACACGTGGAGCCAGCAGCAGCCGGCTGGGCTGCATGCGGTTGGGGGCATGGGAAGGAGTGAAATGTTTTGGCCTGGGGAGGCCTGGGCACCTATGAGGATGATTTCAAAACCCCAGAAAGCCCCTGTTGACCCAGTCACCAGTGACCCCAGAACCAATAACAAGAATATCTTTCAGGAGTCACCCGTCCAGGGCACCTTGGGGAACTGCAGGGCTTTTGCTTGGGTATGACAACCAGCCCTCTTGCTTCTGAATTCCCTTTACGAAGTCCTTGTGAGAACTGCTGTTTCCAAGTCTTTCCCTATTAGTTATTGACTTCCCCTTCTGACCTTATATTACTGTGCTCCTTTATCCAAATAGGTACCTGTTGAGCCCTGTCCTGAAATGTGAAATGAAATTTTGAAGTTTGATAGGAAAGGGAATCTCATGCTTCACAGAGATCAATAAGTGACAGCAGTCCACACTGCAACCGCACTTTTCCAGTTTTGATGAAACTGCTTTGCCAGAGCTCAAATGTGCTTCACCCAAAGGCAATGACTTTCCTAATAGAGTTTCATACAAGTGGGAGCCTAGGGTCCAGAGGAGGTAGTAAAAGCTAATCCAGCACCCTTGCTTCCGAGTAACTTTACACAGGTTAATTTCATTCACCAAGCATATGAATTTTTTTCAGCAAAAATCTATTGGAGCCATAGTGTCCAGCTGGCACTGCAAAATGCTGGAAGCCTCCTTGGGCTGGGCCCCCTCAGAAACAGACCCGGAGGTTTGGGTTTCAGTACAAGTGATTTTTGACTGAAGAATTGATCCCAACAAGGAGAGAAAGTGAGCCAGAGGAGCAGAGAAGTCAATATAGAATGCTAATGTGCAGGTTATGCCTCTGAGACCCCCTGGAGACCCCCTGAGGTTTAGGAATCGAACTGTGAATCAAACTAAAGAACTGCCTTGGTACTTAGTATTTGAAGCTTAGTAGAGGGGTGTGTGGATTTCTGATGTCCTGAGCTCTACTGTTCACCACATAGTGCAGAGCTGCCTCTGCTCCTTTTAGCCTGCCATCCATCCAAGATGCAAAAGGTAATCCTTTTGTTGTTATAATTACTTAGCACAAGTACTGGGGTATGAACTCAGGACCTGGATGCTGTCCTTAGTTTTTCACTAAAGGTTTACCCTCTATAGCTGACCAATAGCTCCACGTCTGACTTTTTGGTGGTTAATGGGCTTTGCTGCCTGAAACCTCAATCCTCAGATCTCAAGTCTCCTGAGTAGCTAGGATTACAGTGGCACCCAACAGGGTAATGGACTTTTACCAGCCAATACGTCCCTTAAGGTTCAGATAACTACAGTTTCTTTACTGCCCCTTAAAGGTAGCTGTGCAAAACCGTCTTTGAGCCTCAATGGAAGGCCTCCATTGAAATGAAGGCATTGGACTTCTTCAAGGAAAGGCCCTGGAGGAATCCTCCCAGGGGGACTTTTTCTGTGAGTTGTTTTATAGCAGTGGCGATTTCACAGTTTAGTCCTGACTCTCTGGGGACAAGAATGACATTTGCAGGGTGATTGGTGTGATCGGGTTAGCTACTAATATTGATGAGTTTAGAGAAGAGGACAAAGCAAACATATGTCTAAAAACTAAGTTGTTGGGCTGAAGCTGTGGCTCAGATGCATTGCAGCAAACTACCAAGCAGAAAGCCCTGAGTTCAAACCCCAGTACCACCAAAAGAAATAAAACCTGAAGTTGTAAGTCAAGCTAGCAAATATTCTATACCATGCAAATACATTGTGACAAAGCCAAGTTGAAAGATAAGAAACCCTATAGTTTTTCTTTTCTGAGGTGGGGCTTAGTGGGGATTAAACAAGGACCTTCAACATACTTAGTGTGTGCCCTATATAGAATTCTACCGTCATGTAACAAAAGACAGAAAGACATCAGGGACAAATAGTATCATTGTTAATGCATTTCTGGTGAGAAACAGGATGACTATATATGTTGTCATATATTCTAGAAAATTAGTATTCTCCTTTATCTTAGTAAAATCACTAATTATGTTTTTTGTTTGTTTGTTTGTTGTTGTTTTTTTTTTGCCAGTCCTGGGCCTTGGACTCAGGGCCTGAGCACTGTCCCTGGCTTCCTTTTGCTCAAGGCTAGCACTCTGCCACTTGAGCCACAGCACCACTTCTGGCCGATTTCTATATATGTGGTGCTGGGGAATCGAACCCAGGGCTTCATGTATACGAGGCAAGCACTCTTGCCACTAAGCCATATCCCCAGCCCAATTAAAATGTTGTTTTAATGAGGATTTTTCCAATCCCGTTGGTGATACTAATGCTGTGCTATATGAGGTCCCATTTATTTACTCTCAATTCAGTCTATTTTTGTTTCTTGACAACACTGAGATATGAACTCAGACCTAGTTAGACAAGTGCCACACTGCAACCCTTTATGCTTCAGGTTAATTTTTTTTTCAGATAAGATCTTGCATTTTTGCCTGAGGTGGCCTTGAAACACAATCATCCAAACTCTATCTTCCAGGTAGCTGGAATGACAGGTGTAAATTAGCATATCCAGCCAGTCTTTGGTTCAGACATATGTGTGTGTGTGTGTGTGTGTGTGTGTGTGTGTGTGTGTGTGTGTGGCTTGAACTCAGGGGCCTCAAATTCTCTCAGTTTTTTTGCTCATGGCTGGTCCTATACCACTTGAGCCATACCTCCACTTCCAGCTTTTGGATGATTAACTGGAAATGTGGGGATTCATTTTCTTGAAATGGCTTTGAACCTCATTCCTCAGATCTCCTTGTAGCTAGGATTATAGGCAAGAGCCAGTGGCTCCCAGCTTTTGCTCATCCTTGTCTCTCAATGATAATCATCACATTTGAAGTGGCACATGGTCGCTAGTGGACAGCACACATATAGAACATTTTCATCACTCCAAAAAGTTCTGACAACCATGATCTTAAAAGACTCAAGTGTCCAAATTTTGCAAAGTTGGATTACATATTTTGCATGAAGTGTTCATTTTTAATTCAAAAGAATAAAACTATTTTCCTATAGTTGTTGAAAGTTACTTTCCTCCAAACATTCAGAGATCTATTACACTTTAAAAGTAAAACACAATGAGACTTAATATCAACTTTCAACTGAAATTATTTTAAAGCTTAAAACTTTACTTAATGTTTGAAAATTTAATTAGAACTGATAGTTTTTCAATAAAAGATGTGACTATTATCAGCTCTACCTTCAGTGTCCACCTAGTTGCCAATGTAAAGAGCCAGTATTGTGTTTCACATGTCACAAGTATATAGCTACCATTTAATGGTCATACTCATTATAGTGCCAAGTATTTCTCCATGTTGAATAAGATACAAATTCTCTGCTAATGGTGACTATATTATGCTAAGGGGTGGTTCCCCAGTGCTATGGATTGGAGCATAAAGAGTTGCACACGGGTGTTTGGTACTACTTCATTATTTAAGAATGATATTCTTACAATCCAGAAGGATCTGAGAGTTGATTCACTTGACATTCCATCAAGTGTCTCCCCCATTACATCCTCCCCACAGCAGAGAGTCCCAGGGGACTTCTGGGAGCCTTCCATAGATTGGATGCAGTCGCCTGTGTTTCATGGACCTGCAGCAAAGTTATGATATGTATTCTAGGGCCTGACTTAAGCAGATGTCCAGTTATGTTTTCTATTCTCAGCACTGAGCTGAAGACTCCTCCTAACTGAAGTCACCTTAGTGTTCCTTACCAACACACATGTGTATAGGTTTGTGACACTTGAGTCCCCACGGTAGACATATGGGAGGAATTACAGTGCCTTTGGTGATAACAGTTCTGTCCCTCATTGTGGTCCAAATCCATTTTTGGTGGTTAGTAGGAGAGAAGAGTCTCATGGGCTTTGATGCCCATGATGAAATGTGAAGATGAAAACTGATCTGACTATAACATGTCTGTACCTGTGCTAAATGTTATGTTGAAATTGGAGGTTAACCACACAGAGAAAGTTCCTAAGGTATCTCCTCACATGCCAAAAAGCAGACACAGAAAGATCATTTCAGTTCTTCAAGCCACCAAACTGGAACTGTTGGGACCCAATGGGGAAAAAAAAAAGAAAAGAAAAATTGCATTGTTTCTGTTGCCTGTGTTTTCTTCTCAGTGCTTTGCTGAAATAATTAACCTTCCTCCACTGCTGCTTTTAGATGTTGATTCAGATCTTGAAAGTGCATTTGGGGATAATGAGTGGAAAATGTAAATAAGCATATATATATATATATATATATATATATATATATATATATACATATATATCCATAATGATGTATTCTCTTCTGCTGACCAAAGATAGCATGGAGAGGAGAGGGAAGAAAAGAAGAAGAAAGGGAGAGAGGGAGGGAGGGATGAAAGCGGGAAGGACAGAGGGAGGAAAAGAGAAGGAAGGAAAACTGAGGAGAGGAAAGAAGAGGAAGAGAAAAAATATCAGGAGAAAGGGAGGGAAGGAGGGGAGGGAAGAATGGAGGGAAAGAAGAGAGAACTTTGAACTTGCCGTTGAACTGGATTGGCATCCCAGCTGTGTTCTTTCCCTGTGAGGTCTGGGACAGCACAGGGGTGCATGTGGATCCTTGCACCCAGATGTCCCTCCCATGTGCAGCACCCCCTGCACTCTGTGTGGAGGGAGGGGGAGGGGAGAGCCTTAGGGATGAAACTCAGGGCCTCACTGTACTGGGCAAGTGCTCTACCACTGAGCTTCTCTCCTTCCCCACCCACCCCCCACCCTCTAGCTTCAGCGGAGAAGGAAACAGGTAACACTTTCTTCTTTTTTCCAGCTTTTTCCCTTTTGACATGTTGTCATGGTCCACTTTCTGGGACCACAACCATAGACTGGGAGGTTGAGGGGTTTGTTTAGGTTCACATCGTGCAAGCTGGAAGGCTGCATTTGGTGATAGCCAGACTCTAGCAGAGTGGTGCAAGGGGAAGTGCACCTGTGTTTGTGTCTCCCGTCTTCTGAAGCCACCCCTATTCACCATCCAGTCATGGAGCTTCACTCCATGCCCTGTCCAAACCTAATTACTTCCCCAAAGCCCTGTCTGTAAACATCACATTCTCTCAGTTTCTACCTGCTTAATCCCTTGTGGTTGGGGGCTCAACTCTTGACATTTGGCACTTAGGGTTGAAACCTTACTGAAACCACAGCACACACAATCACAGGGAATCGAGGAGGGTGGGAAGAAAACTTCCCTGGTTTCCACAGGATCAGAAGAAACCAGGTCCTGGGACTTGACTCCGGTGAGGCCCTGCTCACACTGTATCGGGGAAAGAATGGAGGGTGGTGAGCTCTGTTATGGCTGCTCCTACCCTACGGATTCCAGATCTCAACCTCCTGAGGAACTGGGATTAGTGGTTTGAGCTGCCAGTACCTGGCTACATACTTGAATTTTCTTCTTTATTTTTCTTCTTTATTGTCAAAGTGAAGTACAGGGGGGTTTCAGTTTCATATATAAGGGAAGTACATTTCTTATCCAACTTGTTACCTCCTCCCTCATTTTCCCCCATCTTCCCCCCCTGCCCCCATGAGTTGTAGAGTTGGTTTATACCAATTGGTTTTGTAAGTATTGCTATTGCAATGGTTAATCTTTTTATCCTTTGTCTCTTGATTTTGGTATTCCCTTTCCCTTCCCTATTTCCCATACATGTATATTACAGTATCCAGGGTACTAAGATAAGTTACAGTGATAACAGGAATAAAACCACGGGAAGGGAATACAAGAGAAGAAGAAAAGGTATGGTTTCACATGGCATGTTGAAATTAACAACAACAATGATATAACACTTATTTCCATAACATGGAGTTCATTTCACTTAGCATTATCTTGTGTGTTCATATAGGCATAGCTATTGAGCTATTGTGATCTTCTGCTATGTCTATCCTAGAAATGTATTAATTATTCCCTATGAGAGAAACCAATTTGTCATTGCTAAAAATGGAACCAACCCAGATGCCCCTCAGTAGATGAGTGGATCAAGAAAACATGGTACATATACACAATGGAATTCTGTGCCTCTATCAGAAAGAATGACATTGCCCCATTCATAAAGAAATGGAAGGATTTGGAAAAAAAATCATACTAAGTGAAGTGATCCAGACCCAAAGATGCATATTTGTTTGTAAAGAGATAACCTTCACATTCTGAAGATGGACACTGAGCCAGCCAGCCTGTTTGTGCTTTAGTTTCCTTATCTGCACAATGAAGGTTATAATTGCATGCATTGTCCAGTAATGCTAGGATTCAGAGATAGGAATGTAAAGGTGTTTAACGGCACAGGGTAGTAACGTGTTTGTGATGTATCTGCTACAGTCTTGATATGCTGTTCCTCAAAGTTGGTGTGCTTGAACTCTTGGTCTCCAGTGCAATGATATTGAAAGATAGTGGCACCTTTGAGAGGTGAGGCCCAGTGGGAGGTGACTGGGTGACACAGCCCAAATGAATGTGCTAGTCTCATAAGAGTGTGGAATTACTTGTTATGGAAGAAAGCATTGGGCCTCCTGCTTACACACACACACGCACACACACACACACACACAACTTCCATAAGATGCTGTTGGCTGTGAGGCTTTCATCACAGTGTCAGTGACAGGGTTTCAAACCTCCAGAACTGTAAGCTAAAAAAACCTCTTTTCTGTGTATTACCCTCTCTCAAGTATTTTGTTTTACTAACAAAGAAAATGGACTAAGATAAGCTCTTCTGTTATATTTTACCAGGTGAGACTGGAAGTTCACAATTTTCAAATAATTATACTTTTATTTAAAAAATCTAGACCAAATGTAAGAAGATAGCTATTCTCTAAAAAGTCCCTATGTAGTCATAGCACTCATGGCAGGTGGATCTTCTAATGTTATCTCCATATACTAGATGATATAATTATTAGAGCTCTGTCCAAACCTTACTTGTAGGAATAGCAGAGTACAAAGGCTACCTGCTAGAGAGTCCCTGTCCCCTCAGGTCCCCTCCAGAAACAGGTCTCTGTACTCTTGGGAATCAGGGCTCCTGGTGACTTCCTGTTCTGTGTATGAGCAGGACAGCAGGCCTGCTTTCTGCCCAGGGGTCGTCTGGGGAGACAGGTCACACTGTACCCTTTCCTTCCTTCCGCTCCTGCATCCTGGACTACAGGAAGCTGTCTATGCACCATCCCTTGTGTTACCAGAACAGCCTGTCTAGGCTTTCCTAATGGACAGGAAATGCCTGGCAGGCTTTTTCCTGCCTGGAAGTGGGGTTACACCCTGCAAAGACAGCATGGAGACAGGGACCACCTGCCCATTCTCAATCTATAGAGGTGTCCAGCTGCTGAACCATGTACACAGAGAGAAAAGGAAACAAGCTGATTTGTGAAGATTTTATCAGAGCCCTTGGGCAATCATTTCTTCTGTTCAAATCACCCAGAAGTTCTAGAAAAAAAAAGTTCTCTGCAAACTTTCTGGAAGTGGAAAGTTTGAAGAGATCTGCTGGCTCACTCTGAGCGTGTGAAATGACACTTCGCTGTTTGAATCACAGTCAGTTCAAAGGCACAGACACCAGCTCATGGAGTGACATCTACTTTCCATGTGGGGGTTCATTAAAGGAAGAGAGTGTCTGCCTTTGTGTCCCTCTCTCTGCCCAGAGGCTTTGAACTAACATTTTATATTAGCTCTTGTGCTTTTGCATGAGACAACTGTTTTTCTCAGAACCCAGTTTGGAGGTTAGTTAGATTGTCCAAAACTCAGGGTGGAAATTGTGGTTCTCTATCAGGTACCCAGAGAATCTTATTTCCTTTTTATTTCATTTTCTTTAAAACAAATCCTTTGAAGTCCATAGGTATGTTCCTTAAAGCTCAGCTTGACTAATACTATTAAGAAAAGTTATGCTAACAATGTCAGGAATATTTCACTTTAAATTATTGTAACAATGTGTTCCCAGTCCTGTGATCTGTAATAAGGCTGGATTTTTAGTAGAATATGAAGGGGGAAAAGTTTCCATGCTAACATCAAAGAAAAGAACTTCTTTATTTTCTCTTCTTCTTTGATTTTTTTTTAAGTTTCCAAATGTTATAGTTTAAAATAAGGAATTCTAGACAGGCATTACCATCAAGAGGAGACAAGCCACCGCAGAAAATATTCCAACATATCCCAGGGTTTTTCAAGCTGTCACTTACTGGATGTGTGTGTGTGTGTGTGTGTGTGTGTGTGTGTGTGTGTGTGTGTGTGTGTGCTGATACTGGGGCTTGAACTTAGAGCTTCGCTCTCTTCCTTAGTTTTTTCACTAAAAACTGACACTCTACCAATTGCACCACAGCTCAAATGTTAATTGGCAAGGAAAGTTGCAGGGCTTTGAACCTCAATCCTCAGATCTCAGCCTCCTGAGTAGCTAGGATTACAGATGTAGGCTGCCAGCCACTGGTTCACTTACTTAATTCTTGTTATCAGCAAAGCATTTTGTTACAACATTAAAACTCTGAAAGATATATGTGGTTATTATTCCCATCTTCAATGAGGAAACTGAGGCGTAAAGCTAGAATGATAGATATTATCAAGATAATGTGATGTAGGAAAAGCTACAGAGTTACTAAGCAACAAAAGATTGAAAGTCCTGATATCACTCATATTTTTCTTTTCTTTTTTTGCCAGTCCTGGGACTTCCACTCAGGGCCTGAGCACTATCCCTGGCTTTTTTTTTTTTTTTTTTTTTAGCTTCTTGTGCTCAAGGCTAGCACCCTACCACTTGAGCCACAGCCCCACGTGTGGCTTTTTCTGTTTATGTGGTGCTGGGGAATCGAACCCAGGCTTCATGCATACTAGGCAAGCACTCTGCTGCTAAGCCACATTCCTAGCACCTCACCCATATTTTTCTTCAGGATAAATCTTATAGCACAGCAGGATAAAGATGGGTAATACTAACTATTCCAAATCCAAGTACTGTTCTCTGGGGGTGGAGGCAGTAAGACATCCAGAAGAGATTGAAGATTTAATCATAAGAAGTAGACTCTGGGTTTAAATCATGTCTTTTATCATCTACATCCATATTAAGGAATCTAATTTCATGTCTTAAAAACCTTCATTAAATCTCCAGCATTCTTTTTCCTAACCAATAGACTTAACTAGACATATATTTGAGACAGAAACTCTTCATGTAGCCCAAATTGACCTTGAACTCACAATTCTCCTGTCTCAGACTCCTGAGTGGTGGGATTATAGGCATGTACTACAATGCCCAGCTTATTATATGCATTAAAACAAAACAAAAACAACCAGAGTCAAAACTAATGCTCTTGACCTGCCAGTTTTTCATTTGTTCCAATAGCTCTGTTGCTGTCAGTGAGAACTGTGATCACAAAGGAATCCCTTCCCTCCTGGCTTTCCCCTTAGATGAAAGGAACTAACAAGACACACCTCAACGACCTATATAAGAATCACGAAGATGAAGTGAGACACTTTCATGTGGTTGAAGTATCCTTTTTCTGAAATATTTTTGGACCAGAAGTGTCCAAAATTTGAATTTTTAAAATTTTAGAAAATTTACTTATATCTTAGCACCTGAGTATCACTATTCTGAAAATCCAAAATCTGAACCATTCCTAAGTCTAAAATATTTTGAATATTGTCTGCACACAAAATGTTTCATATTTTAGACTGTTTCAGATTTCATATTTTTGACAGGGATGCACAACTTGCACTATGATAGACAAAAAAACCATCTCTTATACAGTGTCATAAGCCTAGGTTTCATTCCTTTCTTACAGGAAAAGATATTGAGAATACAAAGGTCAAATGGTTTATCAAGTCTTCAGGTTAAAAGATAGCAAGTTAAACCCACACTTTTATCTTTGTCTTTGACTTTGGATTTAGGGTTATAGGAGTTGTGGTGGAGAGAATGTAAGATGAAAAGAGAATTATGGGAATTGCAGTGCAGGAAAAAAAACTCAGGATGATAGACAACCAACTATGGGAATTGTAGTGCAGGAAATAATCCAGGATGATAGCTTGATAGAAGACTCAGAAAAATTCAAACCCATGAGAGGTGGCCAAGTAAATGATACCAATGGGATACTTATTATGTTTAGCCATACTGAAAAGAGAGTTAGCTATCTGTGGATAGAGTTTGAAATAAGTTGATTGGAAAACAAAGCCAGCCAAACTCAAGACAGTTATTAACTCCAAAACTTGTGAAGTAAAAGAAAAGTGCGCATGATGGATTTGTCTCAGCTGTGACAGCATTTAGTTGTCATAGTAATATTGATACTTCAGGGCAGAAAGACAGTGGTTTGTATTGTAGAGGAGGGTTGGTGGAAGTAGGGGTAGAGGGATGAAATATGGTTGTGGATAATAAAGCCTTAATCAACAGTATACACATGGCAACTTAAAAGATGAAAGTCAATACAAAAATACACAGTCACCAGAGTGATTGGAAATGGCTACTCCTTAGAATTGGGAAGGCATCTGAGTATGTGCATTTGTGTTTTGTGTGCTTTGTTCATTCACAGAATTTGCCCATGTATAAGCTAACACAACTATAAACTAAATTGCTTTTCTCTTTTTTTTCTTTTCAATGGTACAAGGAATTTTGAACATAAGACTCTTGTTTGCTAAGCAGGTGCCTCTAACATTAAGCCATACTCTGAGCCATTTTTATTTAGCTTTTTAAAAATAGAGTCTCAGGCTGGGGATATAGCCTAGCGGCAAGAGTGCCTGCCTCGGATACACGAGGCCCTAGGTTTGATTCCCCAGCACCACATATACAGAAAACGGCCAGAAGCGGCGCTGTGGCTCAAGTGGCAGAGTGCTAGCCTTGAGCGGGAAGAAGCCAGGGACGGTGCTCAGGCCCTGAGTCCAAGGCCCAGGACTGGCCAAAAAATAAAAAAATAAAAAATAAAAATAAAAATAGAGTCTCAATAAAAAAACATAGAGTCTCATTTTTGCCTCTGACTGACCTCAAACCACAATCCTCTTCTTTATTCCGCTCATGTAGCTGGTATTAGAGGCTCACATACCATATCAAGCTTATTTGTTGAGATAAGGTATCACAAGTGTTTATATTTCTTTCCTCGGTTGGCCTCAAAGCATGACCCTACCAATCTTCGATTCCCAAGCTGGAATTACAAACGTGATCCTCCACACCATCTTAAACTAAAATTTTTAAAAACTCAACTAGATTTGCCAAATTGTATTTTAGCCACAAGGAACAAAATTATTGTTTCTCAGTTTTAATATTTCCTTGTTTGTTCAATTATATAATACACACATCTTCAAACTAATAAATATACAAAGAATGAATGCCAGAAATGACATAAAAATATGTCTGAACTTCAGTAGCAGCCAGCCTAGAAAATCAAGCCACCATGTATAGTAAGTAACTACCATATGAAACTAGCCAGCTGTTAAGTAGGACTTGGAGACTGGATTCCTATCTTCAACAACCAACCAATCCAAGAAATATAACAAAATCCCCTATAAATTTCAGACCCCCATAACATTTGATGGGCAAGTGACAAGTGCCTTAATTTGTGGTCTTTACTTCCAATTTGGGGCCAATGAGAGAAAATCAAATATACTCCTGTAAGCAATCACATAGGGCACTCTGTTTCTTGTTTGCTTACTTACAGCTTCCTTGTGTCAAAAGCCACCAATCAGAAGACACCTGGTACCATCCACCCTTTTCCTAATACAAAACCTTCTCCTTTCTCTGACTGTCTTTGAGTCTCAGTCAAACAGAAATGATAGTTAACCCTCCCCACCCCCCATCATCCACAAACAAGCTCTGAATAAATACCCTTTTTTTTATATATGCTCTTCATCTATGCTCACACATTATTTTGAGGCATTGAAAAGTTTCAAAGGTTGGGAACAAGTTTAACTGTTAAGAATTAATGCCTGTTGATCATTGGTGGTTCATGCCTGTAATACTACCTAGAGAATTAAGATTCAAAGCCAGCCAGATCGGGAAAATCCTCAAGACCCCATCTTATTAACCAGCAAAATAGTAGGCTGGAGATATGGCTCAAGTAGTAGAGTACCACAGAAAACAAAGCCAGAACTTGAGGCCCTATATTCAAGCCCCAGTACTAGTACAAAAACAAAAATGAAGAAGAGAAAGAGAAAGAAAAAGGGGGAGAGGGAGAGGGAGGAGAAGGAGGAAGAAAGAAGGAGAAGAAGAGAAAGACTTATTGTGTACTAAATCAAGCTCAAGAAGACGGAAGTTCTTTTTTTTTGGAGGGGGGGAGGTTTTTTTTTTTTTTTTTGCCATCCCTGGAGCTTGCCTCAGGGCCTGAGCACTGTCCCTGGCTTCTTTTTGCTCAAGGCTAGCACTCCACCACTTGAGCCACAGTGCCACATCTGGCCATTTTCTATAAATGTGGTGCTGGGGAATCGAACCCAGGGCTTCATGTATACAAGGCAAGCACTCTTGCCACTAGGCCATATTCCCAGCCCAAGACGGAAGTTCTTGAGGGTTGGGATCTTGGCAGAGCTCTTGACAAGAACATACAAGACTCTGGGCTTGAATTCTAGCACAACAAGAAGGAAAAAAATGGTATTCATTTATTCACATATTTTTCTTTGTTTGCAGATGCAAAGTGGTACAGTG
This sequence comes from Perognathus longimembris pacificus, assembly GCF_023159225.1. Taxonomy (NCBI): domain Eukaryota; kingdom Metazoa; phylum Chordata; class Mammalia; order Rodentia; family Heteromyidae; genus Perognathus; species Perognathus longimembris. The sequence goes on along the minus strand of NC_063175.1, from coordinate 7,241,872 downwards.
GATGTTACTGAAGACAAAGATATATTAAATAATTTGAGTATTTTACTTAATTGGATTTAATAATTTGACAGTTTCTTAAATTCATACAAAGTGATTTCAATTTAGATAACTCAATTAAAGCTGTATTCATACTTTTAAGAAAGTGAAAATATTAAAATGAGTTGCCATAAAGCAAGAACAAGTTTTTCTTTTATTCATTTTTATTTTACATTGTCTCTCAAATTGTGCATTTTAAATTTCCTTAACATATTTTAGTATATGCCTCAAATATGCTTCCTGTCTTGAAACTACGGCAAATAAAATGTTAAAAATGTTAAAAAGTAATTTCATTACTCACATTTTCATCTTTAAAACTGAGTTGCAGATGTCCTGGGATGGGGCACACATATGATTATAGCAATTATTCTATTGAAAATAACAGTGATTTTTTATAATGATGTAAATCTGAGAAAGCAAAAGAAAGTGTGGTTGGAAAAACAGATGTGTTCAATAAAAAACTACTGTGTGCACGTGGTGAACTAGTTAGCAAGACCCAAATAATGCAATCAGCAGGAATCTGCCTGGTCTGTGGAGTTGTCAAAGCCATGTGGGATGTTTGAATAATAGCTGTAAATTTGTTGTGGACACGAGGCTATTAAGCCTGTCTCTTGATGCATTCAATCTGGTCATAAAAACTATTATTAAATAACTGATTTTATAGCAACTCTAAAATTCTTTGGCCAAAGTATAAATTAAACTTTATGATGGGTACAAATGTATGTCTTAAAATGTATAATACTAATTTTGGTTCCTTTCCTATTTTAAAATAACCACTCAGATGAAAAGAACAGTGATTACCAAAATAAGAGCAAATTAATATGGCTGCCAAGAAGTCTTCTCAAAAGTGTGAGGCATTAAATATGACTTGACTTGTAAACACAGAAACCCAGTTATCAGGGGTCGTGTCCCTAGCTGATGGTTCAAAAAGTCCCATTAGTGATAATAAAGGTGACATGTGAAATCCAGAAAGGAAGAGGCACAACTTATGGACCTGACTCTCTAGATACCATACAGATAGATGCCTGGAGGGTTAACCTGGAGAGGTGACAACTTGACCAACTAGTTCAGGTCCACTTCTAGCTTGTGGGGTGTGTGTGTGTGTGTGTGTGTGTGTGTGTGTGTGTGTGTGTGTGTGTGTGTGTGTGTGTGTGTGTGTGTGTCCTGAGGCTTGAACTCAGGGCCCAAGACTGCACTACTGTTTCAGCACTTGAGTCCCAGCTCCAGTAAGGAAACCAAGTCATGAGGTTATCAAGATACAGAAAGGGCAGAAAGCGAATTCATCAGACCAACAGGCTTTATTTGGGAGTGAAATCTAGGCAATGGTGCACCCCCTCCCAACTAGGGTCTCTTTAGATATGAGGCAGAAATAATGAAGTCATGGGAGGCAAATGGAAGCTGGGTGAGATGGAGGCGGGGTGGGTGAGCAATGTTATTTTGACTGAGGGGTTTCAGGGTTTCCACAGCCTCCGTATTTATTAGAGGCGGCTGAATCAGATGCAACCTTGGTCTCAGGCTATCCTCCAAGACCACTGGTACATTTGTTCAGGGGTAAGGAAGGGAGATGGGTGACTCAGGTCTGCAGCAAGGATAGTTTTAAGATACGGCTGTCATGGGGGAGATGAGTGAATCTCATGGACTTTACTCTCAGGATGTGGCTGGCTTTGAACCACGATCCTCAGATCTCAGCCTCCTGGGTAGCGAGGATTACAGGTGTGAGCCACCAGTGCTCAGCTTAGCTTTGGTTTCTACTGGCACCTTTTTACTCCCCAGTAAAACTTGTCAGTTGATCATGCAGTGTCTCAGACTTAAGAGTGGAGACAAGCCTTCTTGGGTCTGGGAAAAGGACTGATCCTTCATTCTATCTCCCCTGTCTTACCCCTGTATCAGACTGGTTGTCAGGCTTGGAAAGCGTTTTATCCCAGAAGCTGTTTAGTAATGTCCAATCCCAGGCCCTGCCCTCTGTTTATTGAGCCCTTGAGACTAGGTGGGCTCTGGGAAGTAGCAGTGCTCTGCAATATCTAACTTGGGCTCAGCTGCAAGTTGAAGGATGGACTAGTTTTAAGAATCACTTCATCAGACATTACATAAAGATAGGATGTAATCCAAGAAATATGTTTTCATTTTGTAAATTTAAACTTTATGGTAAAGGTGATGTACAAAGGGATTATAGTTACATAAGTTAGGTAATGAGTACATTTCTTTTTGAACAATGCTGCCCCCTCCCTCCTTTTCTCCCACTGTTTCCCCTCCTGACCCTTCATCCCTACCCCAAAGTTATAAAGTTTATTTCCAACATAATGTGTACTGAGTATCACTGTTGAATTGATTCACCCTTTGTCCCACCATTTCCGTGTTTCTCTTCCCCAAATCAGATAAATTTACATACAAGGCAAAGGGTACAGAAATAAAAAACAGTGACAAAAGGGAATAAACCAAAGGAAAAAAGAAACAACTGAAAACAGTACAATGAAAAAAAACCCTCTCATTTCTATTTCTTGGAGCTAAGAAATATGATATTAGGTAATTTTGTGATTGTGTGAACTTTGTTGTGTACTTGCCCAAGCTAAAATGGGTATGATGTCATTAAGTGATATGACAGGGCTGGGAATGTGGCTTAGTAGAGTGTCTGCCTACCATTCATGAAGCCTGAGTTCGATTCCTCAGTACCACACAACAGAAAAGGCCAGAAGTGGCACTGTGGCTCAAGTGGTAGAGTGCTAATCTTGAGCAAAAAGCAGCCAAGGACAGTGCTGGCCCTAAGTTCAAGACCCAGGAGTAGCAAAATAAATAAATAAATAAATAACTTATATTAAATGTACACAGGGTTTCCTTGCAATATGTATTTACACATGCATATAATGTGCTTGAATAAAATTGACCCCCTCTTGTTCTTATTCACCCTCCTTTTCCTTTCAAGTTTTCCTTTCCCTCCCTTTTTTTTCTTTAGTGGGCTATATTATTATTCTATTTTCATAATGCAAATAAAGTACTTAGATCATATCCACTCTCCTAGCACTCTTTCCCTTTGCTCTCCTTAATCCTGCTGGCTTCCCACAAGAAATCATGTGTTACTTTTTTTTTTTTTTAGGTCTAGAGCGTGTGTGTGAAAGAAAATACGGGGTCACTGTCATAAACGTGACCCTGTGATGAGCAAAATGTTGTTAAGCAGACCGACCAAGATTTACACGCATACACACATACACACATGTAAAAAAATGAAGATCATAAAATGAGTTAAAAGCTGTTTTATAAATAATACAATTTATGTTTCTATTGCAACCTTTTTGGGAAGTCTAATGGAGGGTAAATTAGCTCCACTACGGTGCCTTTGTTTCTGAGATGGGGCCTGGGACTTACCATGGCTTCAATCTTTGAAAACACATTTCTGTCTCATGTACAAATGCTTCGTTTTCAACCCAGGCACCTGTTCTTCCAGGACCTGCCCATTCATCAGCTAGTCCTCCTTCCTTCAGCACACTGTTGGCCTGGTTCTCACAGCAAGCAGGGGAGGGGAGGGAGACAGCTGTCTTTCCCTGGGGCTGGCCTCCACTGGCCAGCCAGACCCAGGTAACTCAGTTTGCAACTTCATACCTTCATCTCTTATTGATCCAATACCATTTTAAAATCCCTCCTAAGCCACAGTATTCCCGCTATAGGTTTGCAAAGTTGAGTGTTAACCCAGCATAGACATGGTTGGAAGGCTGGTCTTCATAGATTCCCTTCAAGATCCAAGTTGTCAGGTTGGTTCTGGATTCTATCCATCCATACATTTCTGTTTCTCAGATCATGTTTTTGGTAAACAGTTACTTCTGGCTTCACTGAAGTTGATGAATAAGCTTATGAAGTGCAAGAGAGCTATGGGACCAGTCTCTTGACACCCTCCTCTGGATATTCTTTGGTTGTCACCCTCCTTAGGCCAGTTTTCTTTCTTTCTTTTTTTTTTTTTTTTTTTTTTTTGGCCAGTCCTGGGCCTTGGACTCAGGGCCTGAGCACTGTCCCTGGCTTCCTTATGCTCAAGGCTAGCACTCTGCCACTTGAGCCACAGCCCCACTTCTGGCCATTTTCTGTCTATGTGGTGCTGGGGAATCGAACCTAGGGCCTCATGTATACGAGGCAAGCACTCTAGCCACTAGGCCATATCCCCAGCCCCTCTTAGGCCAGTTTTCATCTGGCCACAAAGTCTACTGGTTCAGCTCAGGTTACCCACCTTATTAATAAAATCTCTCTAAGAAGTGTTCAAAGAGCTGCCTTCTGAGACTGATTGAACCTTACATTGTTTTAGATTACCCCAAATCTCTGCTTCTGGAGCCTAGGTTTTGATTTTATATGTTCTGAATATTTTATATAAATTTTTTCTGTGCAAAGATGTCGTCCCTAATTTAAAACCAATCTGTTTTTTCTTTCTTTCCTTCCTTCCTTCCTTCCTTCCTTCCTTCCTTCCTTCCTTCCTTTCTTGAGGCTAACTTTACCACTGTGAAATTTCTTAGAATTTTTTTTCTCCCACCAACATACACTGTCTCTTTTCATGACAAGATTCTGGCTGTTCCAGAGGCCGCCAGCGCTGAGAGTAATTCACTGAGGTACCACATTTCAATTGCTTTGCCACATTTCAATTAGGAGACCTCTGAGGTGAGAAAGAAAAAAATCGAGTGGGAGCCAGGTGATGCAAAAGGAAACACAGCATGAAAGGCCAGGTTAAGAATCCTCTCCAAGTAATGGAAAAGAATTCGCAGGAACAACTTGACTCTACATTTAATTCAAAGTAAACGATCATAAAATATGTATGTGAATATTCCAGACCTTTGGGTTTCAGTTAAAAAAGTTCTCAGTCCTTAGACCCAATAGGAGATGTTTTTCCAGAAATCAAATTGTAATCACAGAGAAGTGTTTTATACTGCTCTTTCTTTTAGCAAAAATGGAAAAACTGGCTAAAGGAAGTTGGGAGTTTACTGTCTAAAACTCAGAAAAGGGCTCCACTTCAGGCCTGGCTGTCATAACATGATGTTATTGGCCTGGGTCGTGATGTGATAGACCCCTGTTTCTCTCTGCTATTCTCATCCACTTTCTCCTGCTCACCCCATTTTCAGGGAAGCTTACACACTTAGAGCTCAATCACAGAATAAGACGTCTTTTCTCACTTAATTCTGTCCCAGTGTAGTAAGTTGGAACAGTGGTTATCTGAAGACCCTGGAGCCAGCAAATGACATTTTCTTCACATCTGTGCAGGTGTGACAGACTTTCCCTGGGGTTTGCAGATCTCCCCACATCATACTAAGAGATGGGCTGAGAAAAGTCTCACGAGGAGGAACAGGAGGGCATGTGACTATTGTGGCCATAGGAGGAATGCTGCCACAAATCCACAAAGGCCACTGGACACCAGGGTCAGATTTCAGACTTCTGGTCTGGAGATATATGAGAGCAGAAATTTCAGTCCTTTTGTGTCACCAGGTTTATGGTGATATGTTATACAAGCAGAGGATATTACTATGTCATATAATGTAGATTACACTAATTTGTCCAAGTCTAAAATAACACGACTACCTCTGAACCAATCCCTGCCACCTGACAAGATGAGCCTGAGCCACATAGTGGAAGGAGGAAAAGGAGGAGAAGGAAAATAAGGAGGAGGAAGAGATGGAAGAAGAGGAGCAAAAGGAGGAATTTCTTATCGAAAAGCACAACAGGAAGTAAATGCTGCTGGAATGAAGGGGAAAAACACCAGACACCCATTTCATATTTATAAGAAAGAAAGGAGAGCGTAAGTATAGCTCAGTGGTAGTATATGTGAGGCTTGTGTTCAATTCTTGTAACAACCACCAGAAGAAAAGGAAAAATGGAAACAGAAAGAAGTGAGATACAATATTAATATTTACATATTCATAAATGCATGTAATATTATACCATTAGTGTAACCCCAGATTTTTATGTTGATGATTCTTAAGCATATGATCAAAATACACAGGGTTAAATAGTCACCACTGTGAAAGAGCAGATTTGTTTTTCTTGAGGTCACTGGACCTTTACAAGCTCTGACATGCCCTTTGGAAAAGTACTATACAGTAGTCCCATCTTCTTTGACGTTTCATTTCCTATAGTTTCAAGTATTTATGGTGCAAAAATGTAAATTGGAAAACCTCATAAATAGCAAATTTATGTTTTACAGTGGGTGCCATTCAGAGTAGCACTGTGAAATCTTGTCTCTGTGGATTTGTATTATCTAGAATGTCCAGAGTATTCACCCTGTGTATCCTGCTCTCTGTGAGTCACTTAGTAACTGCATCATTATCAGATCTACTGTCATGTTACCACAGGGCTTGTTTTCAAGTAATCACTATTTCATCATTAACAATGACCCCAAAGCTAGACGTCAATGGCCTACAACTGTAATCCTAGTTGTTTGGGAAGTTGAGATCTGACAATCATGGTTTGAAGCCAGCTGAAGCTGAAAAGCCCATGAGACTCTTATCTACAAGTAACCAGCACACACACACACACACACACACACACACACACACACACACGTTCTGATGCTGGTAATTTGGATATGTCAAAAAGAAACTGTACATTGTATCCCTTACGTGAAAAGTGGAACCCCTCTACTTAATAACAGAGGAAAATCATTGAGCTTGCCAGGATGAATCTTCTGTCCTTGAAATTGGGGAGAAAGAAAAAGAAATTCATGCCAATTTTGCTGTCACAAATGTATCAGCTGTAAATAAGAAGGGTCACTATATTAAGATGGCAATATCATTCCAAATAAAAGTAAACTATGGTATTAGGAAAAGAAAATATTTGGTCTTTATTCTTTAATTATCATAATATTATTTCCAATTATGTCTATGAAAAATTATATGAGCAACACTTGCTGCAGTAAGAGTAGGGCCAGTGTGTAGCGAGTGAAATCTACACGATTTCTGTATCTATTCCAGGTGTTCTCTGAAGAGTGTTCAAGGATGATTCTTTCTCCATGAATTCTTTGGCTTTGGGTAAGCTACCTACACTTTCCACGTCACTTTATTTATACATTATATAAAGTTGAATCTTTTTTCAGTATTTTGTTTGTGCTGGTGCTGAGGCTTGAACTCGGGCCCTCATGCTCTTGCTTGGCACTTGTTATTGTTCTTCATTGCTGGCACTCTGTCACTTGAGCCACATCTCCATTTCTGGCTATTTGCTGGTTAATCGAGGATAAGGTTCTTTTGGACTTTTCTGCCTAGGTTGGCTTTCAACCACAATCTTCAAAATGTAGCCTCCTGAATAGGACCTAAACCACTAACCACCAGCAACTGGCTTAATTTACCATAACGTTAAAGTATTATCTAAAATACATGTAAGTTTTTAGTAGGATGCACAGCACAAAGATGCTATGAATCCATTGTATTATGAATCCACAATACAACAAATGCAGGTGAGCTCATTAGTCCCTCATCTGTCTTCCTATTCCTATGACACTGAGGCTGGCATAGTAATGTGTTCCTGCTTCAAAAGATCTATTTGTGATTCCTGTTTGGCTCACATGTTCATTTTTGGAGTAGCCTGATGTAAAGTGTTAGCATTCTGAACCCCTTTCCAAACCTTCATAAAATTTAAAATAAGATCCATGTCAATGCTGTCTCATTCCGGGCTAGACTGCTTATGTAGTCTCAAACTACTGTGGATGCTAATAAGACTTCTTTGATATGATTGAACAGCAAAGCCTCCCTCTCTAATCTGAGATGGCTCATTTGCTTTTGTTGTGAAACTGTCAGATTTTATTTTGAAGGTTCAGACTAAGCGGAGCTATTAGTTTTCCACTTAGCTTTCTCATTATTTACTATCAAAAACTCTTGTGGATAAATCAGGCATAATTTTCTTCTATAGGCATTTTGCTGAAGGAATGTGGCGAGTGGCATTGTTTGATCTACAGGGAAGGGTGGTCTCCGGTTAAGAGCACATTAGCTTGGCCTCTCTAGCAACTCTGTGATGAATGGAGCCGTTTCTGGACTGATCTGCAATGCCACAGCATCTCTGGGACCTCCAGGGATGCTTGTAAATCAATGCCATAGTAGGAAGGCTTTGGGAGCTCCCATCATTCTATCCTTGCCCAGAAAATCTTAGAACTCGTAAGCATTTCACTGCCAGCCTTTATTTAATGGTTTTAGCCCTCTATTCAGATTAGTTATCATTTCAAACATTAAAAACCACATCTAAAATACACTTTATCCAGACTTCAGGGACTTAAGGAAATTCAGAGATGAACTACAGAGAGATCACTTTTATAGGTGTAATTTAAATATTTGCTCAAATTTAAATAAAAGAAGCTTACCATTTAATGAGGAATTCTATCCACAATGTATCTGTAATTTATTCCTTCTTCAGTCCAAAATCTTACCTGTCCTACATGAATAACTGTTTTCTGATAGTCACATGGAATATGTCAAAATCCCAAATCTGAAAAATGATGAGATTATGAACAACTTCACATTTCTTTATTTGTCTAGGCAAAATTCTTAAAAATTCTATACTTAAATATAACATTCATAATATGTAATATTCAGATTTGTAAGTTTTTTTTGCCAGTCCTGGGGCATGGACTCAGGGCCTGAGCACTGTCCCTGGCTTCCTTTTTGCTGAAGGCTAGCTAGCACTCTACCACTTAAGCCACAGCACCACTTCTGGCTTTTTCTGTTTATGTGGTGCTGAGGAATCAAACCCAGGGCTTCATACATGCAAGGCAAGCACTCTACCGCTAAGCCATATCCCCAGCCCCCAGATTTGTATTTTATAAAAGAATATTTTAAACTATAACCAAGAATATGTATCACAGTATTAGTTTTCAGTAGGTTAAATCTGCATAGGTCTAATCACAGAAACTATTCAAGTTTTATATCCTTACAGTAAGATATACTAACCTCTTACTTATACACATTTACATTTATTTGGGGATGGAGAAATACCAGTTTAAATTTTATACCAGTTTCCTCCATTAATTTTTTTTTCATTATTTTGTCAGAAAGCAAATTCTTCTTATTCACTTCTGATCCTCACCAAAAACTGTTGCAGTTTAATATCCAGATAGAAAGCTTTTGTAATTAGAAGAATGGTGTTAATTAAAAGACGACCACTTTACATTTACACCTGGCTCTTCTGAAAGTCAGGCATTGCTCTAATGACCAATGAGACTTAGGTGAAATGTTCTTTTATTAAATACTTTGGAATTGTACTGAGAAGGAACATTTAGAATATAGTTGAAGCATTTAGAATGCACAAATGGTTGTAAATCTGAGAGGTCAAATATTCACAAGCATTTATCTTGAGATCTGGAGAATAAAAATATAATCTAGCTATATGTTACATATACACCTAGAAAATATGTATATATAATATATATGTGTATACATACACATACACTGTATGTGCCAGTAGCAGGACTTGAACACAGGGCTTAGACCTCTTTCTTAGCTTTCTTGCTCAAGGCTGGTGCTCTATCACTTGAACCATACTTCTACTTCCAACTTTATGCTAGTTAATTGAAGATAAGAGTATCTCTGATTTGTCTGCCTGGGCTGACTTCAATCTCATATCTCAGCCTCCTGAGTAGCTAGGATTATAGGTATGAGCCACTAGGACCCAGCTTCTAGTAATACTTAGAAGGCAAAACTCCTTTAGGATAAAAACAACACTGTGTCAGGCCCCGTGAGTAGTTGTAAAATACTGGATTTCAAGATTTAGCACAGCACTTCCAGTAGTTAAGCCCATTTTCACCAAAAAGTAATATGCCCACATTTTAAACAGTCATGACTAGGAAAATATTGTCTTCGTGGAGGGGTTTCCTCAGGTTGTTGTGCTCCTATCTAGCTGGGCAGAGGAATGCCAGCTTCCATAATAGAAAGGCATTGTCTTTCCTCTAAGACCATAACTAGACCTTGACAGAAAAGATTGGCCAATTGTAAGGCATCAGTAAGAATGGGTTGCCAGTAAAGTTAGCAGGTAATGTGAAATTTATCACTTGAATAGACCAACATGATTGATGTTCATACTCTAGCTCCTTGAGTCTTTGAACACCCTGCATACCCAGTGAGTAGAAGAACAACAACAAAATCACTAAGCCCAGTAAAGATTTATACTTAGCACAAGGTTTATTTTCTATTTCACATGAAATAGAAAAGTATTTTAAGTATTCTGATGGCAAACTAATGAGTATAAATTTAACTCTATAATAAGTAGTTAAAATATTTTCCACATTTTATCCTAAGACAGATATCAATATTTATTCCACTATTTTCCTAGAATAATATGCATAAAGAAAGATCACAGTTAAGAACATCACACATTGTATTCTTGCCTTTTTCTCTTGTCCCCACCCAAGAAAATATAAATAGTGATCAGAGTAACTAAAGCCAGGATTAATTGTTCACACAATGAGGGTCAGGGCCCATATATCAGAAATAGAGTGCAGTTAATCTTTGTAGTTTCATCAGTGTGATCTCTAAGCAAATGAGCCCCTTAGGAAAGGATCTAAGTAATTCATTCTCTGTGATCTTTTTAATCAAATCTAAAAGACCTACCTTGAAGAGAATGGTATGGAATTTTCAACCCACTCTGGCTTCTTTGTGCATTGTTCTTGTGCCCTCCCACCCCAACTCATAATGGATTTCTTTCCACCCCATCATTGCTTCAAACCAGTAGACCTTGTTTGGGTTACAGGAGTTCATTGCAACATGAAGACAAATCTCCAGGTGTGGTCTTGGTGCCACAGAGAGGCTTCTATTCACTTTGACTATTAAGAGAAATTAAACTCAGTCTTCACACCCATGATATCCAAAACAAGAAACAACTTCCATGGCAAGTTATCTTTGGGGATCTTGGGTCATATTCCTTTTATGGAAATAGGGTATTTTATAGGAGAATCTGTTTCTTACTGGGAGCAGAATAGAGACGCTACAGAATCATGACTCCTTAAGAACAGGTACATTTTCAAGGCTTGTTTCATGTTTGGTAACAGGGAAGACTCTGTCAGGGGGAAGTGTGGAGATTTGGGGGAGGGGTACTGGGGCTTGAACTCAAAGCCTTGAGCTTTGCTTAACTTTTTGGCTCAAGGCTGGTGCTCTTCCACCTGAGCCACGCTTCCACTTCTAGATTTTTGCTAGTTAATTGAAGATAAGAGTCTTTGGGCTATCTGCCTGGGATAACTTTCAACTATGGTCCTCAAATAGCTTTCTGAGTAGCTAGGATTATAGACATGACACGTTAGTATCCAGCTAAGAATCTGCTTCTTCATCTATAGTTTTCTTCACACTTCTAGTTTTTCTCAAATACCTACAGCTCTTGAATTTCTCCTTTTCTTATCCATGCAGCTCTGAAGATTTTATACTTTTGGCTTTAATGTTGGACTATTTTTCAGGAATGATTTTGAATGAATCTTAAGTGATCCACTTTTTAAAAAAAATTACATGAGGGGCTGGGGATATGGCCTAGTGGCAAGAGAGCTTGCCTCGTATACATGAGGCCCTGGGTTCAATTCCCCAGCACCACATATACAGAAAACGGCTAGAAGTGGCACTGTGGCTCAAGTGGCAGAGTGCTAGCCTTGAGCAAAAAGGAAGCCAGGGACAGTGCTCAGGCCCTGAGTTCAAGGCCCAGGACTGGCCAAAAAAAAAATTACATGACTTTTTTGGAGAGACAAAACTTAATTTTTGTTAACTCATTCAAACAAACCAAAAAATACCAAATCAGAGGGTATTTCCTCTTACCTTACTGTTGAATGTTGCTATTTTCTAGATATGACAACTTACATTTGAGTCTTTTTAGTTCCTGTTCTATATGCAAATACTGAGTTTTCATACAAAGATGATCATTTTGACAGGAGACGCTTACACAAAAAGTATATATTCAAGATGAAAAGTGATATAAAAGAAGCATTGCCAAGCACTACCCAGCAACAAGAGGAGACGGGAATATGAGTGGAGGGAAATACAAATTGGTGAGGAAACAAAAGGTGACCACACAAGTAGGTCTTGGGTTCAGGATGTTTAAATCACTATTTATCTTTGTGTCAATCTGCTATAGACATATGTCTATACAACACATATGTTCATATGATAGAGTATAAATGAAAAGTTTATGATTTTTCCTCTTCTTAACCTGCACTACAAGAATAAAATGGAAACATTTTCTGTCTTCTCATGACAGAGGAAATCCCATGTCTTGTGGAGGATGACTAGTTTTAGGCTCTGGGTAAAATGGACCACGGCATATTCAGTAAGAGCTCACCAGGAAGGAATGGGTGTTAGGAAAAGCCGTGCTCTGAAGAAAGGGGCTGAGTATGCTTTCCTAGGTGCTGAAACATGTCCAAGAGACCCAGTGTGATGAGAACCTTTTTTCTATGCTCTAACTACTCTTCTGACAGATCACAGAAAAACTACATGATACATATAGAGAGGGTTGGCCACAGACTTGTACTGCTCAGTAGTGTCTTGGAAATTGCAGAGTGTGTTGAGCCTGCCTTTTTATCCTAGGTTTTTGGTAGTTCAATACGTTAGGATCTTACTGGGCCAGCTGGGGTTGATGATCCTGGGCTGGCTGATTCCTACAGAGAGCACATAACTATAGCAAATTCATCTTTCATATGCTAACAAATCAATCCAGAATCCACATCTAAATTAATTGCTTTATTGTGCTGTTTCCCTCTGGGTTACTATGCCTCTGTACTGGTCACCCAAGGACCAGATTATCTGGAACAACCTGGATTCTTTAGAGCCCTGAACTTATTTAAACTAGGCAATCCTAAGCCCTACTGCCGCCTGACCCATTCCTTCCAATGGATATCACAGGAGCCTTTTGTCCATTACTGTCCTCGTTCTCATTGTGGCCTGACCAAACGTGGTCCTTCCCCAGGTGGTCTCAAAGCATGTCACGCTTCCTGCTCTAGGTGACTGTAGGTATAAACTTCTCCCTTTGGGAGAGTCATTTCCGTGTCTCTGTTACCAGACCTGATCAAAACAAATCCTAGATTTCCTTAAAACAGTAATTTAGTGGAGCCCAAGACATGATCTTGTATCTAAAGAACCCCATAGACTCTACTCCCAAGTTACTTGAGCTGATCCAAAACTTTGTCAAAGTAACAGGATGTAAAATAAACCCTCAAAAATCAATGGCTTTTATATATGCTAACAATCCAAAGAGTGAGGCTGAAATCAGGGAAGCAACGCCTTTTGCAATAGCCTCAAAAACCATAAAATACTTAGGAATAACCTTAACCAAAGAAGAAAAATACCTCTATAATGAGAACTTTAAAAACCTGAAAAAGGAAATTAAGGCAGAATTAAGGAAATGGAAAAAAAACCTCCCCTACTCCTGGATTAGGAGGATTAGTATTGTCAAAATGGCAATATTGCCAAAGGCTATCTACAAATTCAATGCAATATCCATCAATACTTCACACTACTCTTTAATGAAATAGAGAAGCAATCCAGAAATTCATATGGAACAATAAAAGACCCCAAATATCATGAAAAATCCTAAGTAGAAAGAACAGTGCTGGAGGAATATCAATACCAAACTTCAAGCTGTATTTCAAAGCTAAAGTAATGAAAAACAGCTTGGTATTGGCACAAGAACAGGCATGAGGACCAATGGAATAGAACAGAAGACCCAGAAGTGAACCCGCAGAACTATGGGTACTTAATCTTTGATAAAGGAGCTAAAAAATTAGGATGGGAGAAAGACAACCTCTTCAACAATTGGTGCCGGCAAAACTGGTTCAACACCTGTAACAAACTAAAACTAGATCTCTATTTATCACCCTGCACCAAAATCAATTCCGAATGTATCAAAGACCTCCAAGTAAAATCAGGTACCCTGAAAATGCTACAAGAAGGAATAGGAGAAACACTTGGGCTCCTCGGCACAGGATGAAACTTCCTTAATAAAGGCCCAGAAACACAACAAATGAAAGAAAGGTTGGACAAATAGGACTGTATCAAACTGCAGAGCTTCTGCAGGGCAAAGGACATAGCTTGCAAGATAAACAGAAAGCCCACAAATTGGGAGAAGATCTTTACCTGCCATACAACTGACAAAGGCTTCATATCTAAAATATACATAAAACTCAAAATTAAATTCTCCAGAGCAAATCCTCAAAGAACCAACGGCCCCCTCAACAACTGGGCTAAAGACCCAAGAAGAGATTTCTCTGAAGAGGAAATGAGAATAGCCAAGAGACACACTGGACATATTAATCTCCCAAATTCCATATATATATTGAATGCTAATTATATGATGCTACCATAGGAGGGAGATGGTTTTTGAAGTTTGTCATGAAGCCCCTTTTCTGTAGCTTTTCTATTATTCAACCTGTCTCTCAGCTTTCTGGAAAAGCCCCATTCATAGGACACTGAGCCCCTAAGGTATAAAAAAAAAACCCACACAAAAAAACCAGGAACAAATTGTTTCTACCAATTGTGGGCAAATAAGAGCCTGACACAAAAGTTAAAAAGAAAATCAGGGGAATAAGATCTTCAAAAGTAGCTTGGCAACGTTTTGTCATATCTCTGGAGATTTGAAGTCCAGGTGTGAAGGCAGGGGCATGTGTATGTCCAGGAAGGATTTTATAGAATTCTGATCTTTTTACCTTTGACCTTGAGACCCTGTACAGTAAAAGGTAAGTGCTGAGGCAGTTTAAACTACACAAGAAATGAAAGTGTTCCCAACACATGCATCAAAATAGCCCCTTGGCAAAGGACAGAAGACTTACTGGTTCGAGCTACTTAAAAGAGTCTCTGAGGAGCAGTAGCTGAGCACTGAACTAATCAAGAAGACTTCAGTGGCTGCTCATTACAAGAAATAAAGATTTTACATAAGTAGTCCAGGGGAGTCACTAAAAAACTAGCAAACCAACAACTCAGCAATAGGGCTAAGTGTGATGACATATACCTATAATCCCAGTTACTTGGGAAAAAGTAAGACCTTATCTCAACAAATGTGGTTGCTGTGATGTGTGCACATCTGTAACTCCAGTTATTCAGGGGGCAGAGATAAGAGATCATGGGCCAAGGCTGGACTAGGCAAAAGCAAGTACTCTTACCTTGGAAAATAAACTAAAAGCAAAAGAAGGAGGGCTATGGCTTAAGTGTTACTTAGCAGGAGTCCCTGTACTGTTGAAACAAACAATAAACAAAACCCTTTCTAATGGCAATAAACTGAGGAGGGAGTGCTAATCCTATTTTCAGAGTTATTGCATTGTGTTATTTAAATTTCCAGTTTTCAGAAAAGATTACAGGACATGGTAATAAACAGGAAGTATACCCACAAAGAAATAGAACTGTCCCTCTGAGGTCCCAGATGTTAGTGTACTAACACTTTAAATTAGTTAAAGCCATGTTTAGAGAACTAAAAGATACAATGTGTTTAAAGAATTTTAAGTATATATCTATTTCTATATAATATATATTAATATACATATAATAATATATAATATACATATACATATACATATGCTATATATGCTACATGATATATAATGTGTAGCAAAAATAACACAATAATATATATGCATATATGTTACATATTGTATGTAGATATTCATATATTATTGATGTATATCCCATACACAAAAATACATACATACATGTATATATGATTATAGCAATTGAGATTATGTAGCCTAAGGGGAGAAAAAAGAATGAACAAAAATAAACAAAGCCTTTGATACCTATGAAATAGTAAGGAATGTACCAACATATGCTCAGTGTGAATTCCCATAGGAGAGAAGAGAGAATGAGGCAGAAAGCTATGCCTGGGTAAATATAAACTGGGAGTTCTTGTCATAAAATTCCTACCCTGCAAGAAATACTAAAGGGAATCATGTAAGAAATAAAAGGGGACTAGACAGTGACCTGAATCTACATGAAGAAATAAAGACACCTGCATAGGTAAACATAAAAGTCTGTATATTTTATTGCTCTTTTCTTCTCTTATGTAATTCAAAAGCAATGTATAGAGCAGTTCTTACAAAACTGTGTTGATGGACTTATAGTAATGTAACAGCATAATTTACATGGCAAATACAACACAAAGAAAGGGAATCAGAATGGAAATTCCTTGGAGCAAATGTTGGCATTCTTTTGAACTTGAGTTAGTATTCAACCAAAGTATGTTGATTTGAGTTAAGCTTCTACTTGTAACACTATAGGCAAATACTAAGAAAATAACTTTAAAAATATGATAAAATGGAATTAAAATAGCACACTAAAAGTATCTGGTGGCAAAAGTAGGTAGTAATGGAAGAATAGAGGGGAAACAATAAGGCAAGAGAGCAAAATAGCAGTTGTCAGTAGTTGTACTGACTGCAAATGGGCTAAGCACTCTAAATAAAAGACAAAGATTGTCAGAATAGATTTTTAAAACTCATGATCTAGGGTTGGAGGTGTAGCTTACTAGTAGCTCACATGCACAAGACCCAGGTTTGATCTGAAGTGCCACAAAAATAAAATCATGATGCAATTCTAAGATGTCCATTCTAGATTAAAAGACAAGCAAACTGAATGTTAAGGAATAAAAAGATACAAAGAAGAATTAAAATAGTACTGAATATATGCATCTATATTAATAACAAACTTTAAATTAAAAAACTGTTACTTGAGAGAAATTTGTTTCATAATTATAAAAGATATAGATGTATGGGTACCTAAAAGAGACCCAAATATAGGAAACAAAAGTGACATAATTGAAGAGAAATGTGGACAGCTCAGTAAATAATACTCTGTGACTTCATAATCCCACTTTTAATAATAGGTAGAACAATTAGGCAGAATATTAACAAGGAATTAAGAATAGAGCAATATTATAAGTCATGTAGATTAAGGAAACACTGCGAGGTTATTCTACTCAACTAAAGCAAGGTAAATATTCTTAAGTCTATGGTAACATTCTCTAGAATAAACCACATGTTAGCATATAAAATAAGCTTTATAAATTTAAGAGAGTTGAATTCTTATGCAATATTAGCGCTAATTACAGTGAAATCATGTCCAAAATTAATAATTAAAGGAAATGTGGAAATCAAAAATATGGGTCAAAGAAGAAAATAGAAAATATTTTTAGTTGAAGGATAATTAAATTTCAATATCAGAAAACTTACAAGAAATGTATCCAATGCCCAACGTATGATACTGTAACCTCTCTGTATATCAGTTTGATAATAAAAATTTGAGAAAAAAAAAAAGTTCATAGAAGGCAACTATACAAAAAAAAAAAAAGAAAACTTACAAAGGCACCTAAGACAACCCTTTGAAGGAAATTTATACTTACAGCATATATACCTAAAATAAAAGAAAGTTCTAAAATTAGGGCATCAAATTTCCATCTTAAGAAATTAGAAGAAAAGGCAGGCACTAGCGGCTCATGCCTGCGAGCCTAACTACTCAGAAGGTGGATACTTAAAAGTTCATAATTTGAAGCCATCATCAGCAGAAAAATCCTCGACTCCATCTCCAATTATTCAGCAAAATGTCAGGTTGGAGGCATTGCCAGCCATGAGCAAGAAAGTCGAGTGAGAACTTAAAAGTCTGAGATCAATCTCAGGTACTGGAACAAAAAAAGAAAAGCAAAGAAAATTTCAAAAGTGACCACTAAATCTAATACAAGTAAATAAAAAAAAAAGTATTAGACAGACATTAAAACAGATAATTGGAGAAAAAGAAGAAACAAATCAAATATTATTTCAGTTGTGAATTTCACTAGATTGACAGTAAAGAATGCCTTATGGGGCTGGGGATATAGCCTAGTGGCAAGAGTGCCTGCCTCGGATACACGAGGCCCTAGGTTCGATTCCCCAGCACCACATATACAGAAAACGGCCAGAAGCGGCGCTGTGGCTCAAGTGGCAGAGTGCTGGCCTTGAGCGGGAGGAAGCCAGGGACGGTGCTCGGGCCCTGAGTCCAAGGCCCAGGACTGGCCAAAAAAAAAAAAAAAAAAAAAGAATGCCTTATGGCTAAGCACAAGTAGTTCATATCTCTAATTTTAGCTATTCAGTATGATGAGATGTGAGGATTGTGATTTTAAGCCAGCTGGGTAGGAAAGTCATAAGACTATTTCTAATCCACCACACACAAAAAGAAATCCATAAGTAGAGTTGTGGCCTAAGTGGTAGCATGATAGTCTTAGCCCAGGGACAATGCCCAGGCCATGAGTTCAAGCCCCACGACCAAAAAAAGAACATCTTATGAATTTGGTGTTTGGGCATATCTGTGTATATATTCACAGAGATGACGTGCATGTGAGTCAATGAAATGAAGAAAGACCCACCTGAATGTGGACAGCACCTCCCAATGGGCTGGAGGCCTAGGTGAAACAATGCAAGAAGAGAAAAGCACTCACACAAAACAAGATCACCTCTTCTTGAGCAGATGCCATAACCCACTGATATCAGACTGCAGATATTTCTGCCTTTGAATGTGAACTCACGCCGGTGATTTCTCCAGGGAGCTTCTAGACCTTCCATGTGCATTGAGGCTGAATCAATGGCCAGTAGTTCCAAGGTTTGCAGCTACTTGGACTGAGCAGCTGCTAGTTTCCCCAGCTCTTCAGTTTGTACACAGTCAAGCTGGAGATACCTGGACAGAGAGCCCATCCAGCTATGATTGTTAAATCAGTATAAGTTCCTCTTCTAATTATGTAAATATGGTCTATTGGTACTGTTCTAGAGAATTTTCCACTAAGAATAATAAATACTAGAAAAAACCAAAACCAGAAACTTATTATTTGAAAAGTTGAACAAAATTGGCAAATATTTAGCTAAAAATAAAAAGGAAAAGATCCAAGTTACTAAAATTAGGAATCAAATGGAAGAAATCACTACTGTCTTTCCAAAAGTTAAAAATCATAAGAAAATGGGAGATCCAACACCCATTTATGATGAAAGCTCTGGAGAATCCAGGGAACATTCCTCAATATAATAAAGGCTGTCTGTGACAAACATACAGCTAACACTATAATTAATGGCGAAAAGTTAAAGACATTTCCACTAAAATCAGGAACAAGGTAGGGATATCTACTCTCTCCATTCCTCTTCAATATACTATTAGAATTTCAAGCTAGAGCAATAAAGCAAGATACAAATCTAAAAGGGATACGAGTAGGGAAAAGTGAAGCAAAACTCTTTCTCTTCACAGATGACATGATCCTGTATTTAAAGAACCCCATAGACTCTACTCCCAAGTTATTTGAGCTGATTCAAGTATAAAACCAACTCTCCAAAATCAAGGGCTTTTCCATATGCCAACAATGAGAAGAGGAACACTGAAACCAGAAGAGCAACTCCTTTTGTAATAGCCTCAAAAATAAAATACCTAGGAATAAACTTAACCAAAGAAGTGCAAGATCTCTATGATGAAAACTTTAAAACCCTGAAAAAAGAAATCAAAGCAGAACTAAGGAAATGGAAAAACCTCCCAGGCTCCTGGATTGGGAGGATTAACATTGTGAAAATGGTAATATTGCCAAAGGCTATCTACAAATTCAATGCAATACTCATCAATATCCCAACACCATTCTTTAATGAAATAGAGGAAGCAATCCAAAAATTCATATGGAACAATAAAAGACTCCAAATAGCAAAAACAATCCTTAGCAGGAAGAACAGCTCTGGATGAATATCAATACCGAACTTCAAACTCTATTACAAAGTAATAAAAACAGCTTGGTACTGGCACAAGAACAGCACCAATGGAATACAACTGAAGACCCAGAAATGAACCCACAGACCTATGGCCATCTAATCTTTGGTAAGGGAGCCACAGAAATAGGATGGAAGAAAGTCTCTTCAACAACTGGAACTGGCACCTGTAAAAAAAACTAAAGCTAGATCCTTATATATCACCTTGCACCAGAATCAATTCCAAATGGATCAAAGACCTCAGGTAAAAGCAGATACTCTGAAAACAGTGCAGGAAGGAAGAGGAGAAACACTTGGGCTGCTTGGCACAGGTCAAAACTTTCTTTTTTTTTTTTTTTTTGGCCAGTCCTGGGCCTTGGACTCAGGGCCTGAGCACTGTCCCTGGCTTCTTCCCGCTCAAGGCTAGCACTCTGCCACTCGAGCCACAGCGCCGCTTCTGGCCGTTTTCTGTATATGTGGTGCTGGGGAATCGAACCTAGTGCCTCGTGTATCCGAGGCAGGCACTCTTGCCACTAGGCTATATCCCCAGCCCCAAAACTTTCTTAATAAAGGCCCAGAAACCCAACAAATCAAAGAAAGGTTGGATAAATAGGATTGCATCAAACTGCAGAGCTTTCGCATGGTAAAGGACGTAACTTGCAAGATAAATAGAAAACACACAGATTTGGAGAAGATCTTCACTAGCCATGCAACAGACAAGGGCCTCATATCTAAAACATACTTAGAACTCAAAAAGTTAAGCCCCCTAAAACAAATCCTCAAAGAAACAACTGCCCCGTTAATAAGTGGGCTAAAGACTTAGAGACTTCTCTGAAGAGGAAATAAGAATGGCCAATAGATACATGAAGAAATGTTCAACATCTCTGGCCATAAAAGAAATGTACATCAAAAATCATTGAGGTTCCATCTCATGCCAGTTAGAATGGCCATTATCAAGAAAACTAATATGAACAGATGCTCCCACTGTTGGTGGGAGTATAAACTTGTTCAACCACTCTGGAAAGCAGAATGGAGGTTCCTCAAAAGACTAAACATAGAGCTCTCCTATGATCCAGCAACCCCACTTCTGGGCATTTACCCAGAGTATCACAAACGAGGCCATCCTAGTGCTACCAACTCAACGATGTTCACTGCAGCATTATTTACCATAGCTAAGATATGGAACCAACCCAGATGCCCCTCGGTAGAGGAATGGATCAAGAAAATGTGGCATGTACACACAATAGAACTCTATGTTTCCATCAGAGACAATGACATTGCCCCATTCCTAATGAAATGGAAAGATGGGAAAAAATGATATTAAGTGAAGTGATCCAGACCCAAAGAAACATAGATTCCATGGTTTCCCTCATTGGTAATAATTAGTATATGTCTAGGATGTCCTAGCAAAGAATCACAATAGCACAATAGCTATGAACGTATGATCATATAAGATGATGCAAAGTGAAATGAACTCTAAGATAAGGAAGCAATACGTTTTTCATTTTTGCTGTTATTTTTAATGTACTATGGGAAGTTATTTGTGGGGTTTTTTTTGCTTTCATTTTTCCTTCCTATGCTTATCCCCTGTCGTCACTGTAACTGATTTTGGTACCCTGGGTATTATATATACATTTATCTGAATTAGGGAAGGGAAGGGGAACATCAGAATGGCGAGACAAAAGGCGAACCAATGCAACAGTGATACTCACAAGACAGTATGTTGGAAATAAACTGTGCAATTTGGTGTGAGGGATTAGAGGAGAGGGAAGGTGGGAGAAAAATGAGAGAGGGGGTAATAACTATGACAAGAAACATACTCATTACCTTAGACATGTAACTGTAATCCCGCTGTACATTGCCTTGACAATAAAATTAAATTTAAAAAAAGAAAATGCTATTTTAAAAACCTATATACCAAAGGAATCATGGGATAAGTGACAATGGATGGCCCTTGGGGAACTTGTGGTCAGAAAATTACTGATAAATTAGCTCCTCTTTCACACACACTTATACATGTTAACATAGTAACTTAGATAAAATTTCTTGCTTGGATAATGCTGGTCATACAGTCTCCATTATGTTGGGTAACACAACATGTAGGATTTCCTTATTTTTCCCACATCTGAGTCTCATAACTACTTTACCAAATGGAAGTCACTGGAAATCTCAGATAATAAAATTAAGATCATTTATAATAGTAACATCTAGAGACATTTGTGCTATTTTAAAATACAGCTATTCTTATATATAAAAATATGATATATCACAATGTGTTAGATTTCCATTTCTGTGCCAAAATTGCTAGGATAAATAAACTGAAAGGAGGAAAGTTTCATTGGGACTCATTATTTCAGAGATGTCAGTCTATGGCCAGTTGCCTCCATTGGTTTGAGGCCAGTGGTCAGGCTGAACATCATGGTGGGATTCACATGGTTGAGAAAGGCTTCTCACCTCATGGTGGCCAAGAAGTAAATAGAGACTAAAAGGGATCAGAGCTCTAATAGCCCCTTCGAGGGCTATTCCCAGATACCTAACTTCCTTCCACTGGGCACCATCTTGTAGAAGTTCCACTACCTCCCCATGATATATGCTGGGAACCAAGCCTTTGGAAGAACATTCAAGACTTAAAATGTAGCATACAAGAAAGGAATTTTTCCCTATCCATCAACTTAGTTTTATTTCTGTCAGACTACTGATAGCAAAAACAAATCTCATTCAGTTTAGGATTTTTCTCTACCCTAGGTTTGCACCTAACCTTTCAGGGAGCTTGTGTGCATTTGTTCTTTACCCTGCCCTATTCTTGGCTCCTGACCCACTACTAGTACCAACCACACAGGGTCTCCAGGCTTAGCTGCCTCTCAAGAACCTTGCACAGGTTGCCTGGGTAGTTCTCACGTTCTGGATCCTCTTACAGTCCCAAGTCTTTCCACACAACTATGCCATACTAAATAACAGAGGAAGTAATGGTGCTGAGGGATGGAGTAAACAATGGGCCTTGTTTGCCACTAGACTCTTGGGACAGAGGAAATGATGGTTGCTGCTGGCTGCTGGACTCTTTGAATTTGGTCTGCATTTTCTGTGCAGATGGTTTTTGTTGGTTCATTTGTTTTGCTTTGTTTTCTGCTCCTGCATTTATAGGGCATGGGGAAAATGAGAGGATTTTCTCCAGTCCTTCATGCCTGGCCTTGACTTGGAGTGACAGGTCCTTTATGAGGTCAGACCTCCAAACCTGTGTAAGAGTTTTGTCATAACATTTCTTTCATTATGTGAAAGAAGTATAATTTATTTAACCATTCTCTTGTTGAATATTTAGAGAGCATTAATCTTTTATTATCATATGTTATGCTCTCCTGAATATCTTTGTAATAAAAACTTCAACCACATCCGTTTTTATTTCTTTAAAAGAAATTCCTAAAAGGGCAATTTATGTATCAAAGATGTGTATACTTTAAAGCTTTTTCTTTATGTTACCCACTCACTCCCCAAAATGTAATAATTTGCCTCTCAGAAACAGTGCATAAAAATCATGATTTCTTTATACCTGGGAAGATATAGCAATAACTTAACCACACTGGTTATATTTGTGCTAGATCCTCATATACAGTTGCCATATATGGCCTATAATTCTATAATAAAAAATACATCTTGATAAGCTGTAAGAATTGGAATTACTGTTTTTTAAAGCTAAAAAATCTCAGGTTATTCAGGAAACATATGTCTCAGAATTCACTTCTTCACGGGACTTCAACAAGGCTAATGGTTAGTGTACTCCCTTGCTCTGCTGTGCATTAAGTACAAATTTTTGTTTGTTTGTCTTGCTGGTTTTGGGGCTTGAACTCTGGGCCTGGGTGCTGTTCCTGAGCTCTTTAGATCAAGGCTAGTGCTCTACCACCAGAGCCACAGTGCTACTACCATTTTTATGGTGGTTAAGTGGAAATAATAATCTCATGGACTTTCCTGCCTGGCCTGGCTTTGAACCTCAATCCTCAGATCTCAGGCTCCTGAGTAGCTAGGATTATAGGCATGAGCCACCAGTGCCTGGCGAGTGCACATTTTTTAAAAGTTATATAACCACCATAACTGATGGTAGGCAAAATGCTCTCCCCTTAATGAAATTCCCACCCTAGAATCTGAATCTTGGAAATAAGTTATACCAAACAGCAAAAGGGAATTTGTAGATATAGTTGAGGCTGGGGTCCTGGCTTATAGGTTGGTTAAAATCAGTGTGCCCCTGATGATCTGTGTAATGGGAACTGACAGTGGGTCCATGTATGAGGGAAATTCATGCTCTGCTGTTGGGGCATCTATGTAGAGGCCTACATGGTGAGGACTGTCTGTAGAAGTTCAGGCAGGCCCAGCTAGCAGCCAGAAAGGAAATGAAAATCTCAGTGCTCAGCTGTTAGGAAATAGGTGTTGCCAACAGCTTAAATGGGCTTCCTGGTAGATGCTTTCGAGAGCCTCCAGGGCCGAGCCCTGCAGGTTGACACACATGCTGCCTCTATTTCTCACCAAGGTAACTGATAATGCATTTGTGTTATGTTGCTGAATCTGTGGTATCTGTTACTGCAGCAGTTGGAAATTAGTCCATTGGGGGAATAAATGAGTGAAAGAAAGCTTACATAGATGAATAAATGAATGAATACAAATTCACAGTGAGAAGTATTATATAAAACAGTCACTGACTATTTTGCTTCTTTGTTAAATCATACCAGTCTTGCCTCATGGCTTCTGAGAGAATACATTTATTTATGTGATGTCCTAATCACCTCTACACTGTGTGATCCTTTTTATTATCATTTTTGTGTGCAGCAACTGGTTATGCATGTGGTTCTCCATGATTACCACCTGAACCCATGAGCATTTTCATTTAGAACACATGGCTTCTCTTCTTGCACAATGAAGTCACAAATAAACCACCTGCATATCTTCATATCTCCCAACAGATATCCATTAAACTTCTGTGTAAAGTATAGTCTTCTGTTAGGCTATAAGACCCAAATAAATACAAAATAAATCAGAAAAAAGAACAGAAATTCAGGCATTTCCTGAATTAAAGCCTGATTTATATTCTTCTAGGAGTTTGTCACTCACTACAGAGCCCAACACCAGGTGCTAGTGGCTCCCACTTGTAATCCTAGCTACTCAGGAGGCCGAGATCTGATTACTGCAGTTTGAAGCCAGCTGGGCATGAAAGTCTGGGAGACTTAGCTCCAATTAACCAGCAAAAAGCCAGAAGTGGACCTGTGGCTGAAGTGCACTAGCCTGGAATAAAAAAGCCAAGCAAGAGCTTTTCCCCGAGTTCAAATCCCAGTACCTGAGCAATCAAAACAAAAAAACAGTTGTTGAATGACTGAGGTGAGTTAAGACTTATATTAAAGAAAGAACCAGAGAGAACATTTTAGGAAGCTAATTAGAGAAGGTGATAAAGGCATAGAGAGGCAGGGGGATGGAGGACTGGCTTTCTGGAAATAAATGACTCCAGTTGAATACGGCAGGAGATAAAACGTTCAGAAGTAGTTCAGCAGCAGATGGTGTAGGACCTTTCTGGATGCCTCAGGGATGAGAGTTTGGACTTCATTCTGAAAGCAACAGGAAGCTGTCGATTGCATTGGTAAAGTAGGCATTTAGCAAGATTAATTTGGCAGCCATATGTAAGGTGGACACAGGGAGCTTATTAAAAAGATATTTTGGTGGTATAAGGGCAGCAGGTCCAAATTTTAAAGACCTTACTCAAGTGTACAGCAATAGGAACAAATCCCATGAGTGTCCTAGGACTGATTTAAAATCTAGTGCTAAGTCTCTGTTCTCTTTCCTTTTCTCTAGGCCTTCTAGGTAAAAGAAGTCCAATTCTGAGATTTCTCTTTTTCAATTTGATCAATCAAAGCGGGGTGAGGGGGGAGGTGTGGAGGGGGGAAGAAAGGTGGAAGTGGCCATCAGTTGTTCAGTTGTTTAACCTTCTTTGTATTATCATGGACCCTGTTCTCAAGGTCACTCTTGTTTGTCCTTTATGTAGGTGTGTGTGTGTGTGTGTGTGTGTGTGTGTTGTTTCTCTCTGAGTCTCACTCTTAGCCATCTCCCAGCTCCACTGCATCAGAACACACTTTTCTTGTCACAAGTCTCCAAATCAAATAAAGAGAACTGTTATGTCCTCTCTCAGGACTCATCCTGACTAAGAAGAGGGCAGAGCATAACCCCCACCCCACCTCATTGGAATTCATTACTTTTTCACTGTCAATCGTTCTCATGCCTCTTATTTCCAGTTTGGATATCTGTCTGTTCTAGTCTAAGTAGTCTAGTCTAGTCTGGAATTTTGAATGTAAGAGTTGTGGATTTCTTGCCTTTGCTGTATTTTATTGTTTACTGATTCTACAAAAACGCACTCTGAGTGTCTCCCGTCTTATTCTCTTAGAAGAGGGAGTTTGGGGAAATGAATGATTTAGATGAGTGGAGTAGGCATGGGTAAACATGTGAATTAGTACATAGACTTTGAATGAGTTCATTAGTATTTTGCTACCACATAATTCGAGTGTCCTCACTTTGGATTACATAGAAGAAAACAAAAGAAGGAAACATCTACTAGACTTGATTAGAGTATTCCTTGGTTTGTTTTGTGCTGCTATAACAGAATACTTGAGACTTGGTAATTTATAATGAAAGTAAGTTGATTTCTCACAGTTGTAAAGACTGGAAAATCTAAGACCTGGGTGCTGGCATCTGGAAGAGCCTTGCTGTGTATCCCATGACAGACAGTGGAAAGGTAAGAGAGCTTGCGTGTGAGGGAGGGGAGTCCAAACTCCTTCTATAATGAACCCATTCCCGCAGTACATCCCACCCACCACAATGTCATTAATTCATTCAAGAGGGAGGAGCCTTCCTGGTGTGGATGCAGTTCCCAGCATATACACGCTGGGAAGCACAGTCAGGTCATGGCAGAGTATTAGTACATGATGTGCACAGAGCACTGCGGGAACCTTTTAAGGTTTTGAGCACCAGTGATTGGAAATGAATGACACTGACAAGATAAAAAGGGAAAAGGATGAGAGAGGCAAACCACCTGCTTGTGTCCCCGTGGCTTGATATAGTTGAACTAGGACGAGGACAATACCAGGAACACATGTGCAATGTGCATTCTATTAGTGACATAGAATGCGCTGTCTCTAGAGGATCAACTCGCTTGCTCTAACTCACTATGAATGATCTGGAAAGAGATATATCCGTAATCAGAGTTTTAGAATCCAAATTCCTGTTCCTCATGTCAGGTCTGGTCACTTGCTCCTGTAACCTAATAAAGAGACTCGGGGAAAGGCAAAGAAAGATTTATTAGGTGGCAGCTATGGGAAGAGAGCACTTCAGCCCATTCTCAGCCATCTTTGGGTACAGACGTGAGCTTCAGGTTTTATAGACAAAGAATTTGGGTCAGGGAGATAGGAGTATGTATAATTATTAGACAAGCCTGGCCAACGTGTCAGTTATTGAAATTTATTGACAATTGTTTCTGTCCTTATTTTAGGAGTGCTTGTCATCACTGGTCAAGATAAAGAAGCCATCAGCGCAAGGAGGGTGGTCTGTCCTAAGGAAGCTTCATATTTCCCTATGGGAGGTTTCTGTCCTTTGTCACAAATCCTTCCTGGATTCCCATTGCTCTGTGCAGAGAAAATGGCTTTGAGCAAAGACATATACAAAATGGAGGTAGGGATGCCAAGCTCTTCTCCTGCTTTTTCCTTTCTGGACCCAAGGAAGTAGTTAGTGCTCTTCAAGCAGCTTTTGAGCCCCTTTTACGGGTCCACTCATCCATTAGGCTGGGGAAGCATATCTAACAGGGAGAGTGTAGCAACCACCTGCACATGAGCACTGGGTTGTTTGGATGGGAGCTGGTGCTGGGCCAGTAGTTAGATTAGGAGGTTGATGAGTGAATACAGAGTGAGAACAGACCGTTAGCTGTGATTACCGCCTATCCAACGTGGTAATGTAATGATTTGCTCTCCCTGCTGCTAGGAATATTTCAAAGCTACTTTGTCTTTAGGCTCAGAAAATTTCTCTCCCTAGAGAGTAAGGACATATTAACAAATTCTACCATACCATTCATTTTCCATATCCTTTATCTGCCACCTAAAGCTTCCATGGTTTCCTTATGACACTTGGAAATTGCTTAAATTACTGCTAATCTTCCAACAGTAACATTTTAAATTGAGGCCTTCCTTTTCAGGGAGGCATACTAGACGGCTTGGTGAGATCTGGAAAGCACCCTCGGACTGCAAGCCATATGCCTGTCAATCATGCCTTCAGTGGCTTATTTCCCAGGGCGATTTCTACAGATGGCTAATCTTGCCCATTTTACGTTGACTTCTGTGAATTCCAACCTCTAAGGGTAACAATATCTGACTGTCTTAATTTTAGATATGCTTTTTTATTATTGTTACTCTTTAGACTACTTTTCTTAATTTCCATATTCATGGTATTTAAAAGATTTTAGAGAAGGAGGTGATGTAGTAATAATGACCTAAACTTGGAATATGTTGAAATATGATGTATGTCCATATTGACCTAATTAGAATTAAACTATGTTAAGTGTAGAGATCTAGGAGGCCAATACCCTTTTAGATTTTCCTCCCTGGTGAAGAGTTAGGATATAGAAATTAGATAGACACAGATAAAATAACAGCTCTATTACTCTCTCCCAAGTACTTAGAAAAGTGCTTGGAAGATAATAGAAATTTCATTTTTGTGTTCTGAGGCTGAACTCAGGTATCCTTGCTGTCATCTATTTTTTTCTCTCAAAGCTGGTGCTCTACCACTTGAGCCAAGCTCTAATTCTGGCTTTGTGTTGGTTTATTGCAGATAAGAGTCTCAGAACGTTGCTGCCCATGTTGGCCTCAAACCACAATCCTCAGATCTCAGTTCCTGAGTAGCTAAGATTACAAGCATGAGGCACGAGTACCCAGTATAATAGGTACTTTTCATTTTGAACTAGGGTCTCTTTAATTTATTCCCATTCTGATCTTAAGCTTGCAATCCTCCTACCTCTGCCTCCCATATACCTTGGTTTATAGGCAAGTACCACCACTCTGATAGGTACTTAATAAACATCTGGTGGGTGAATCAATAAAATTAGATGTCTTAATGTACAATTAAATTGGTTTCCTGATATTCCTTCCAGAATTACAGTATCAGTCCCTACTGGAAGGCTTGGGCCACCCCAAACCTCTTCTGAGGCAGTGAAAGCCCTCCTGACTGGTGGTCTGCAAGTGAGAGGCGATGTGGAAGGCGCTGGTGTGAGCTCCTGGCAGGAAGCTGAGTTTCCTGTCATGGTAAGGAGAAAATGAGAATGTGCAGAGGTCAGCAATGTCATTCTGAGAGAATTCTCCTCATGGGACAAGGCACCATCGACTGAAGTCTCCATTACATAACGAGACTCCTCCATCTCAATTAGTAAGATGAGCATCTGTGGTTCATATCTCTAATCCCAGTTGCTGGGCAGCATACGAAAAAGAATTACTGTCCAGAGCCTGGCAAAACCATGAGACCTTTCCTGAAAAGTAACTGAAGCAAGAATGGGCTGAGGCTCTGCTCAGTGTGGGAAAGTGCATGAGGCCCTGAAGATAAATCCCAGTACCAACATTTAAAAAAGGTGAGAAAACACATTTAAGATTTACCACTTAACCAGCTGTAAGTGTGCAGCTCTGTGCCTTTCTGGGCATTCATTTTGTTGTGTAGCCCCTACCACCATGAATCTCCAGTACTCTTTTCATATTACATATCTGTAGCTCAATACTCACTAAATAATAGCTTTCATTTTTCCTTCTATTACTTGTGGCAACTGCCATTCAACTTTCTGTCTCTGTGAATTTAGCTATAACAGAAGAAAACTTTGAAAATCATCCTTGACCCAAATAAATGTTGGTTGGAGCCAGGTGCCAGTGGCTCATACTTGTAATCCTAGCTACTCAGGAGAATGAGATCTGAGACTTAGAGTTCAAAGCCAGTCTGGCAAAAAGGCCATATGACTCTTATTTCCAATTAACTGACAAAAAGCTGGAAGTGAAGGTATGGCTCAGGTGGTAGAGCACAATCCTTGAGTGAAGAAACCATATAAGAACTTGAGGCCCTGAGTTCAAGCCCCAGTACTGGCATGCAAGTGTATGCGCAAGCACATGCACATGTGCACACACACGCAAACACACACATATGCAAATATTGACTGAAAGGACAAAGCTTAGATTGTAGTCACATAAGCTCTTTTGCTCTAAATAACTTCAGAATTAAATGCATGCAATCTCTAGCCCACATAGATCCCTCCCTTCCCCTCTGTAGGAGAGACAGCCCAGGGTAATGAGACCATTCTCCATACAAGCAGATTCTGAGGACAACCTGCCTGGAGGCTCAACCTCTCTACGCTCAGAGACATGTGGCAACTTCTCCAAGGGAAGGAAGAAGGAATGCGCCAGAGACTGGAGAGGCCAGGAGTCCAGCCATTTCCCCTGGCACCAGAATGGATGTCTTGCCAGCTCCATGGCTAGACAAGGTCAAAGAATGTCAGGAGAAGCGGAAGGAAGGCCTAGAAATTGAGTGTCATGCTATCATTTGTAACCTCCCGGAAAGAGGCCAACTGTGACAAATTGTGTGACAATAGACAATGGCCATTACCTGGAAGTCATGTCACTGTATCATCAAATTTTGTCTGTTTGTCTACCTAAGATTAGCAAGAAAAGGAACTAAAGCTTTAGAAACTTGTTGCTGACAATTGCATAGAGATGTTAGTTTCTCAGTTGATTTTCTCTGTGTGTGTGTGCGCATGCGCACATGTACACTAACAGTGAGTAAAAACTCTACAACCACAGACTAAAGAGATTATTATTCCCAAGAGGTCACTTTGTCAGCCACAGTGAGTCACTGGCCTGTGTGAGAGGCTCTCTAGATAAACTACGAGGAAATAAATGCAGAAATCTGAGACAGAGCTTGGGGAGAGAGGGCTTAAGGCCAAGTTTGTTGTTAGAACTTGCAGTCATTCGTCCTTAGCAAGAAGGATTCCTGTGTTGTTTCAGGGTATTGGGTCAACTTCATTCTCAGCCTTGTTTACAATTCTGACTGAAGCTGAAACCTACGAAAGACTTAGAAGAATACTCTATGTGGGCACTGTGCTCTTTGCTGCTTGCAAAAAGAGTCACCAACACACTGAGAAGAGCACATAACCTGGGCATTTGATTTTTAATTTAATTAGTTAATTTGTCAGTAGTAGTGTTTGAATGTTTGCTAGGCAGGGGTTTAGCCCATCAGCCAACTCTCCAGATCTTTACTGTTTCAGTTATTTTTCCAGACAGGGTCTTGAATCTTTGCCCCAGGCCTGCTTCAGACGGAAATCCTCCTACTGAGATTATAGGCTTACTCTACCAAACTCGGTATTTATTGAGATGCAGCTCACTAACTTTTTGCACAGATTGTCCTTTAATAATAATCTTTCTGATCTCTGGCTTCTGAATAGCTGGGCTTACAGACATATGCCACATGGTCAAATTATAAATGAAGTCAGTTATCCACAATTTTTTTTGGAGTATAGGGGCTTGAACTTAGGGCCCTGTACTTTCTTGGTAAGTACTTGACCATTTGAGCCAAATTTTCAGCAATAGGGATCTGGCTAAATTTAACTACCCAAGTGTTTTTTTTTGTTGCTATTGTTTTGAAAGTTTAAAGGATTTTTAGGTCTTTTGTAAGCTGGTGTTCATAGATAGTTGGAGGTTGGAAATCTGACAAATGAGCAGTTGGAATATTGCTTTTCCTGGGAAAATGAGAAGTGACCCTGTATCTCCTGGATAGCACTTTGCCATGGGGTTCTCAGGCCTCTTCAAATTTTGCTTTCCTCTTCTCAGAAGACTGTTATATTTGACATTCAAAAGTCTTATGTCTTGGAAATTCATCCATCAGGAAAATCCACCTGCAAACCCATGTTCTCTACCACACTATTCACAATAGTCAAAATATGGAAACAGCTCATATATCTTACAACAAGGAATGGCCCAAGAAAATGCAATGAAGGAAGGAGGTCAGGTCTGTCCAGTACTATATTGGACATGTGATGAATTGTAGGGTCTGGCATCATGTCTTCATGGATGTGCCTGAATTCCTAGTGGAAGGGAAGTCCCACCCTCAGGTGATGGGTGTTCCTGAATCCATGGAGACAGGAGTGGGCACTTGACCTATAGGTTACTGAACCTGTCAGTCCAGTGCTTGGGACTGGGAGCTTCCTGTGACCCTACCCCCTGCCTGACCCTATTTAGGATCAGATCAGATCAGGCATCATTACACCATGCCACATGTCTCCATATTCATGGTCCTGTGTCCTGTCTCCTGACTCGTCTCTGGTCACCATGATGTCCCACTTCAGCTCTCCATTGGAGATAAATTGGTTTGTTGGCATTGTTTTTGTTCTTTTCTTTCCTCTCTGGTCTGTTTCCTAACATTATTAAGTGTGTTTACAGGTTGCAGGCCTTTGTAACAACTGGCTTCCTGCATACTATTAGTACTTTAGTAAAGACTCTAAGATTCGATCCTTCAATATGTGGCTTCTCTGAGAATTTACCATGCAACAGCAGTATATATATACACATGAAATATCATATGGTCATTAAAAACAGAACAAAATTAGATCATTGGTAGTGAAACAGATGGGTTTAGAAACCACCATATTAGGCTAAGTAAGCCAAATTCTGAAGGACAAAAGACACATGTTCTTCTTCATATGTGAATGTTAGACCTATAAAATAAATATATAATTAAACACATATGGAATCATTATATACATATATAAGTGTATACATATCTGTCTATTTATCTATGTATCTATCTATATATCTATGTATCTATCTATGTATCTATCTATCTATCTATCTATCTATCTATCTATCTATCTATCTACATATGATTGAACTAGCCTGTCCTTTTGGGGCTATGTCCTACTTGGTAATAGTGTATAATTTTTGTCTTCTATTCAATTTACAATTTTTTCTTTAGAATAGGTATATCTGTATTGACTCATTTCCTTGTCTTGTTTTGGCACATTAGCCTCATAAAATGAGTCAGGAAGTTTTTCTTGTTTTTCTATTTTTTTGGAAGAGTTGGAAAAGAGTTGCTATAAAGTGGTTATTAAATGTTTAGTGGAATTCAGCAGTAAGGTTCTCTGGACTTGAGCTTTACTTTATGGATAGTTTTTAAAATTTCTGATTTAGTCCAGTCATTTGTCATAGGTTTATTCAGAATGTTCTTTTCTTATCTCAGATTGAGTATTGAGTAATTTGTGTCTTTCTGAGAAATTGTTTCATCTAGTTTATTGATATGCAGTTGTTTATAGAATGATTTTAGTATTCTCTCTACCTTCCTAAAGTATTATCTTTGTTTTTATTTCTGATTCTAGTAATTTGAGCCTTCTTTCTGTGCCTTTTTAAGGCTTCCTTTTGTAGCTAGGATAACAGGCACATATTACTGTATTTAGTTATAGATTGAGAACAGGGCTCAACAAACTTTTCTTCCTGGGTTGGCCTATAACTGTGATCCTCCAATTCTTAGCGTCTGAAATAGAATTACAAACATGAACCACCAGTGTTCAGCTTTAGAAACACTTTGGATAAAAGTTGAACTTAAAAAAAAAAAAGTTGAGCGTCAGTGATATCAGTGTTGTCATTCTAGCTTTCTTACTGGAGAACATTTCACAAGCTTCCCCTTTCTTTTACTTCAGTATCTTTGTACCTTTCATTCTAAAGTTTACCTCCTGTAGATAGCATATGGTTTATATGGTTTGACCTTGCTTACTGCCTCCCCACCCCAGTCTGACAGTATTCTTTTTGAGGAGTCTTTTTAATCCCTTTACATGTGTTGCTATTATTGATAGTTGAGTTTGTGTCTGCCACTTACATTTTTGCCTTCTGTTTGGGTTTGATCTAAAATGGCTCTACAAGTTCCAAACCTTCAGGGTTGGGTGCCCAGCTGGTAGAGCTTTAAGAGGTTATTAATACATGTAATCAATAAACACATTGATGGGTTTAGAGCTCAATAGGATATTGTAAAGTAGATCTTAGTTAGAGGAAGTAGGTCACTCAGAGTAAGATTTAAATTATCTTGTTTATGGCCAACTCTCTGTTCCTGGCTTTCATGAGGTGAACAGCTCTGTTCCACTCTGGGTCCTTCACTATGATGCTCTGCCTCACCATAAGCCCAGAAAAAACAGAATTTACTTGAGCTGAAACCTCCAAACTCATGAGTCAGAGTAACTCTTGCTTCTATTTTATATTTTTTTGCCAGACCTAAGGCTTGAATTCTGGGTCTTGGCCCTGACCTCAAGCATTTGTGTTCACGGTTAGTGCTCTGCCAGTTGAGCCACAGCCCCACTTTTGGCTCTTTTTGTACTTTATTGGAGATAAGAGTCTCACTGACTTTCCTGCCCAGTCTGGCCTCAAACCACAATCGTCAGATACTAGCCTCCTGAGTAGCTAGGACTACAGGCTTGAGCCACCAGGGCCCAGCAACTCTAGCTTCTTTTAAGATTATTTTCCTCAAGTACTTTGTCCCACCAAGAGAAAAGTATGTCTTAACCATTTTCTACACGTCTCATGTCATTTTTGCTCCTCAAATTGGTCTATTTTGTTACTATAATGAAGTACCAGAGACAGGGTACTTTATTTTAAAAAGAGGACTATTTTACTTTTTAGCTCACAGGTTCAGACACAGGCTAAACAGCGATGTCTTAGCCTTAGATTGGAAACAATAATGCAATAAGCCCACTGGGTTTTGTAGAAAAACAGGAAAAAAAGTAGAACTCTACCAAAACCCACTGTTACCCTAGGGTTTTTGTGTATGTTAACATACAGAGGGCAGCCAGCAGCTCACGTCTGTAATCCTCACTACTCCAGAGGCTGAGATCTGAGCATTGCAGTTCAAAGCTAGTATAGGGAGGGAAAGTTCATGAGACTCTTATCTTCAATTAAGCATCAAAAGCTGGAAATGAAGCTATGGCTCAAATGGTAGAGCTCTAGTCATTGCAAGTAAGCCAAGTGGATATAAGGCCTTGAGTTCAAACCCTAGTACAGGCGTACACACTCGCATGTGAATATCAAAGGATGATGGGAAGAAGCTCGTCTTTTCTGAGATCACTCCAGCTTAACTTTTTGGTACAGAACCACTTGCCTTACATGATGATCCAGGTGGGTCAAGTGATGCTAAGATTTCATTATCCTTTGGTCCCCTGAGTCAGAGCCAGGACTAACTTGTTTTGGACCTCACCTTAGCAACAGGTAGCTGTGGAAAGCCAGAAAGAAAATTCCCATGTTGAGAACTAGAGGAGAGAGTTCTATGTTCTTGTAGAGTGAAGTTTTGCTGGCAAAAAGTAAGAGGTAAAACAGTCTAAATCAAATAGCAAAGGCTCTCATCTTGCCTACCAAGTTTTCATGCATTTCTCTTGAATAGATATTTCTATATTTGCTCTTTGTCCTTAGGGTCATTTCCAGAGGCTTAAATGCTTGTCTTTTAATAGTGTATGTGTGTGTGTGTGTGTGTTCATTAATTTTCTTTGCATCTCATTTTCCTCACAAAAGGCACTAAGGATCTCTAAAGTCTTCAGTAGCCAGTAATTTCTATGCTAGTGTTTCATCATCCTAGAAAGGCAGCTTTGATCACGCTCTATTTTCTTTTGGTGTGCTTAGAGGTTCACTTCTACCTCTACAGCAGGTAGAATCACTAAAACCTATAAAAGATGATCAGGAAGGATAATTGAACATCACCTTCTTTCCATGACTCAGAACCTCTACAACAATCCTAAGTCTATGTTATTTAGCTCTCAGGGTATTTGTAAACATGGCTCTAGGAGCAGTGCTGGCATATCAGCCAGTTCTCAAGAGACGTGGTGAACCAGGAGAACTTTGCAGAAGCATCCTTTGCCTCCTTTACTACTGTCAGATTCTTTTATAACAGTATGATCATACAACTCCTTCCTCACCATTCAGAGGTTCTGTGAACCTTAGATCAATAGTTCAAAATTATACTTTGGCATTCTGAAGCTACAGATCTCCTGCAGTGTGGCTTAGGGATTCCTGATCCCATTCCAGCACTCCCATCTGTTCTCTTCCATAACTACGGGGATCTCTTGTGATGAGATTTGCTATAATTCTGAACAACAGGTTGGTGTTTTGTGTTTGAATTCCTACCAATCACCTTAGTGTCTTCAAGAGCCCATCTGGACATTGTGACTCTTTCTTTTCTTCCTGTTCTGACTACTTGGGTTTTTGTTGTTGTTGTTGGTGGTGGTGGTGGTGGTGCGTGTGTGTGTGTGTGTGTGTGTGTGTGTGTGTATGTGTGTGTTTTAACTTCAGCCTATTGGAACGATTACTTGAGATTATGGACTGATAAACATCTTACTCCCATGCACAACAGACAATTCAAGGATCTCTTATGACCGAAAACAGGGAAAACTTTAGAACATAAGAAACTGAGATATGCCTAAAAAGAGCCTACAAAGATGCCAAGATGACTCAGAGAATTAAGAAAGAAGGAGAAAAATCCTAGGAGAATAGAGAAAAAAAATACTATAACAGCTGAAAATCTAAAATTATAAGCAAAAAAAAAAATACCTTCCTGAAATTTTATAATAACTTTCAAAATATTGCAAGGTAATATGACTTGCCAGATAAAAACTAGATTCCTTGTAATATAGAATGGTTATAGGATTGCCAGTCTCTGCTTATGACATTTATCTTTATGAATTCACTGAGTTCATAAGGGAGAAAGACTAACATAGTATTGGCATTATCTTACTTTTCTTCATGAAGAGAAATGTCAAGGCCATAATAAAGATGAGATACACTTTACACATTCACACTCCTCTTTATATTATATCGTGAAATTATAAATTAAAAACAATCATCCCGGTTTTAACATAGCATGATTAATAAAAGTGCAAGGAAAAATTTCTTTGATTTTTTTATTGAAAAATAATAGAGCTACAGATATTCAAGATTACTCCTAATTCAATAATTTTGAAGTTAAAACATAGAGGATAATTGGGAGACAACTTCAAGCTTTCTTAGGGAGAAATGCCTTCCCCCAAAATGCCTTTGCCTCCTCAAGCCCTGCTCTGCCCTCTCCTATCCCTCCCTGCCTTGTCATCCTCTCTAGCCCTTCTCTCCTCTCCCTTTCCCTGTGCTGGCCATGCCTCCTCTCTGCTTCCCATCGCTCCTTTCTCTCCCCTCTCTTACCACCTTTGTCCTTTGCCTCTCCTCCTTCTCTTCCCCTTTCCCACTTCTCCCCTTTTCCCTCCCCATTTTATCCTCCTCTCCTTCCTTCTTTTGACTTCCAGCCATTTCTGCCTCCTAGCCACCATTTATTTCTTTGTGTAATTCCTTCCCTTGAAAGTGGGCTGAACCCAGGAACTTGCTTCTCATGAACAGAACATAGCACCACAGAACAGAATGAAGACTTTGGCCTGTCTTGGTTGTCATCTCTTGATCTCTCGAGCCCTCTTTTGAAATAGAGAAGCCCATAAGAACTGTCAAGAAAGTGAAGATGATTTCCAGACGGCTGTCAGTGAGGAAATGACTCCATAAGTCTAAGCCCTGGAAGAATGAATCCCACCACCAATTCCTCAAGTTCCATTGGACCCAGAATGTCCCCAGCTCAGCAGTGAGCGCTGCCATCCTGAGCGACACCTGGGTCACTGCTTTGGAAGAGACTTCAAGAGAGGCAGCCAAATCAACTCCACTGGATTCCCAATTTGTCATTCTGAATGTCTAAATCTTGGGACATGTATTATGCAGCCATAGGTAACTATGATAGACTTCCATGATAGAAAAGTGAATTATTCTAGAACCAAGCACTGGTGGCTCAAGGTTAGGAGGCTGAGATCTGAGTACTGCAGT
Source organism: Perognathus longimembris pacificus (assembly GCF_023159225.1). Taxonomy (NCBI): domain Eukaryota; kingdom Metazoa; phylum Chordata; class Mammalia; order Rodentia; family Heteromyidae; genus Perognathus; species Perognathus longimembris. The sequence continues at coordinate 7,204,303 of NC_063175.1, read as the reverse complement.
TTAAAGCCAGCCTGGGGAAAGGGGAATCTGTGAGTCTCTTACTTCCAATTAATCAACAAAAAGTTGGGAGCAGAAGTGTGGCTCAAGTGGTAGAGCACCACTAGCCTTGAGCAAAAAAGCGAGGCAAGAATGCAAGGCCTTGAGTTCATGTCAACACACACACAAACACACACGCACACACACACACACACACACCAGTGAATTATTCTAGACCTAGTTACATCACTAACACAATGCTTGACCACTGCCTTGAATATAAAGATTCATAGTCTTATTTAAGGTTTGATACAGCCTTTGTTTTATCAACAGTTAACTGCCTATAAGTTCTAGATCATGCCAAGTACATAGTTTCTCAGGACTTTAATTCCACATTTCCTTTCCCTACTTGTAAAGTCTGGGAATATAGAATTGTTTTTCCCCTGAGGTTCCAAAGTCCAAAGAAACAGAAAGGAATTGAGGCAGTAAAGGCAAAGAAAACACAGAAATGGGAAATTGTAGGAAATAAATTAAAAGAGACACAGAGGGTAAAAAGATGAGAAAGAAGACTGCTGAGAAGAATGCTGACAGAAATTCATTGGCTTCAAAGAGAATAGATTGTGTACTGCAGAGATTGGGATTAGCCCATGTCAGCGATGGGAGGGTCTCTTCCTTTGTAAGAGAGGCAGCCAGATCCTCAGCTCGGGAGTTACACTGTTTGCTGGGGGGTATCCAGGCAGAAGCCTTAGGTGATGGAAGGCTGTTGCTATTTCTGGTCAATTAACACAAGCAGCCCCAGGCACAGGATTCTGCCTAGGGCCCTGCTCCCACAGGCACCCATCATGCAATTGCCTCGGGGTACATTTACAAATATTATTTTTAGGTGTCATTTTTTGGATCTCAGAACTTTTGGCCCTGAGCATTACTTCATTCTCCACTTTTAAATTAGGTTTCTCTCCTGTGGAATGTCAGGAAGTCTATGATGAAACTCAAATGTTCAACTCGATGCTCAAATCTGTTGTTAAAGCTGCTTTTCAGAATGTTTTTATTTTTCTTTTCCAGGCTGTTTGGTCTAAGAGTTTTTAAAGGGAAAAAAAAGATAAAACAAAATGAAACAAAAAACTTGGCTAATGGCAGCAAGGCTGAGAAATATTTCACAGTATGTAAATCCGGCAGACAGCTCCAGGACTGCTAGGAAGGGAGGAAGCTACCCTGCTCTTTAAAAATGGAAATATATTAAAATAGTCCTTAACGGGTACAGTTAATGGGCAGTTACCAGCTGGGAATTTGGGTTAAGTTCCTCTGGGGCTCCAACTAAATTGTAATCCTTCCTTTGTGGAAGCAAGACAAAGGAATGATGAGGAGCTCTGGCCTGGTTCTTTTGCAGCAGAAGAGAAAACAAGGTGAAAGTCTCCCAGCTTTCTCCTGAGGGAAGATGGACACAGGCGGCCTGGGACAGGGATAAGTGGAAGTTGTGTTTCCCACAGAAAGACCTGTTCTGCCAGGCCTAGCCTGGGGCTATATCATTTCTTCTATGAGAGAGTGGTGTGTGTGTGTGTGTGTGTGTGTGTGTGTGTGTGTGTGTGTGTTCACCCTTGAACTGGGGCTTGAACTCAAGGCCTTACACTCATGCTAGGTGTTTTCATTCAAGACTGGTGCTCTACCACTTGAACCACACCTCTACTTCGGACTTGTTGGTGGTTAGTCTTATAGATTCATCTGCTTGAGCTGGCTTTAATTCCTAGATCTCAACTTCCTAAGTAGCTAGCATTACAGGCATGAGCCACTAGTGCCCAGTGCTAGAGAGTTCATTTTAAAGGCACTTTCTCAGCTGCCATGTGGAGATTCTTTAGTTGCTGGTCAATGCCGACACCAAGATGCTGCCACTAAGCCAACCTTGCATGGCTTGGCCAGTCCAGCTAGGTTCAGGGTTCAGCCCTTCATTTAGCCCAGGGCAAGTTGGCCACCCTAAGAACTTCTCTAGCTGCAGGCCCCTCCTGCAGTCTCCAATCTCCATCCATTGGGATCTTTCCCAATCTGGAGTATTCTGAGTCCTGACTATGAGCTCCTATTGTTAAATTTGAATGTATCCTGAAGTCAGGTATAAGCCTTTAAGAGATGGCTAGGCCCTAATAGTGACTCCAGAAGGTCCTTGTGGAAAAGAAATTACAACTTAAAAGATGCTATTGCTGAGCCTGTGAGTTGACTACATGACCCCCAATTTTAAATATGTGCCCTTTCATTTGATCTGCTCTCTACTGTTGTCCCTTTGCAATCACTCTGGACTCCAACAAACACTAGATTCACTGATAAATGTCTTGTGGGGAAGGCAAACTGCCCCTCAAATGGGCAATGCCTTATCATCTTAAAGGAAAAAAAAAAAAAACCTCACAAGACCACCTCACTCATGTTCCAGTAGTAAAATGATCATTCTTTGTAACTTTCCTATAAGAACCAAGACTGAGCTAATGGTGAACCAGGCCATACTCCTGACTAGGGACTATTGTAACTATGCATACCTTTCTTAACCTGAAGCCAATGTCTTTACCCTTGAAGGTAGCTAAAGATGCACTGAAGAGCTGTTTTCCCATGGCTGCTGTGTAATAAATCTCCTTTCTCTGCCCTTCACCATGGCTCTTTGTGTGGCATATGGGGCCAAGTGGCTGGACATAATGTGGGACTTGGGGACTCTGTGACTCAGTTCCAGTAACAGGTCAGCTTGCTCTGCTTTTCTGCTCCACCACATGTCAGCACCTTGGTCTAGAACTCTGCAGCCTCATTTCCTGTTCAAACTTGTAAGTTCCTAAGAACTTCCGTCTATTCAGATCAGGGCTAAAGAAATCACAGAAACAGAATGGTCAGTGCTTGAGTAAGTAGATGAATAGGGAAGGAATGAGTCTAGGAGACTGGGAAATGCAATGTATAGTTGGGATTGGGGTGAGATTTGGCCAGTTCAGGGACATTTCTCTGTCAGGTCCACCTGAGAATGATGCCAGGGACCTTCTGCTTCAAAGACCTTTGGCATTTAAGCCTGTCTCACAGGTCACTCGCTGCCCTATTATGAAGGACCTGTATTAAGTATGCTTTTAAACTGGAATCTAAGTAACCATTAAAGGAACAGACTTTCCCAACATTTTTTAAGTTTGAAAAACAATATGCATAATAATTATTTTTGTCTTTTAAAAGGATGAAATAAGTTTCAAAAGAGCAGCAATTGAGACTTCTTCACCCCTAGGAAGTGTACCGCCCTGATATTTCTTTACTTACACTTCTACTGAGGCCAATGCAGGAGTTGAGAGTCTACAGCTGGAGAACCACATTGGTCTGAGAATTCCGTTTTTTCAAAATTAATTCTTAATGTCAATTTTCTGTGGCTTGTTTTTGCTTTGGCTTATATCACATTCTTCTAATAGTGTAAGATTGTTTTATTTTTTGGGCCAGTCCTGGGGCCGGGACTCAGGGCCTGAGCACTGTCCCTGGCTTTGCTCAAGGCTAGCACTCTACCACTTGAACCACAGCACCACTTCTGGATTTTTCTGTTTATGCGGTGCTGAGGAATCAAACCCAGGGCTTTGTGCATGCTAGGCAAGCACTCTACCACTAGGCCACATTCCCAGCCCTATAAGATTATTTTAAATTAAGATTATTTTATCCAGGATGGGAAAGTGTTTTGCAATAAAAATTATGATCAAATAAAATATTTGCATAGCATTAAGGATTTTTTTTTAAAAGATGAAATGAGGGGCTGGGGATATGGCATAGTAGTAGAGTGCTTGCCTAGTAATGTATGAAGCCCTGGGTTCAATTCCTAAGTACCACATAAACAGAAAAGGCTGAAAGTGGTGCTGTGGCTCAGTGGTAGAGTGCTAGCCTTGTGTACAGAGGGGCTCCGGCTCTGAGTTAAAGCTCCAAGACTGGCAAAAAAAAAAAGAAAAAAAAAAGATGAAATGATATGGGTGCTGATGGATCATGCCTGAAATGCTAGCTACTCAAGAGGCTAAGAGCTGAGGGTTACAATTCAAAGCCAGCCTGGGCAGAAAAGACTATGAGACTCTTATCTCCAATTAAATACCAAAAAAAGCCGAAAGTGGACCTGTGGCTCAAGAGGTAGAGCACCTTGAGCACAAAAACACAGGGACAGCACCCAGGCCCCGAGTTCAAGTCTCAGGACTTGCACACACATACACCAACATAAAGATGAAATGAGTTTTTGATTAACTCTTGGCTCCTTCCATGTCTAATCTGGTGGCATTTCCATCAGCACTCCTAATTAAAACCTTAGTAATTCAAACTTACAAACTTTTAAAGGTATTACATATTTTGAAATTTGCTTATTTGAGGGGGAGAATGATGTATTAATCATATTATTATGATTAAAACATTAAAGAGGCATTTTAGTATATTACCCCTATTTCGATCAGGTGTTCCATAGACTCTGCCATCTGACTTTATTTGGTCTCAGGAATCCATAGACTGGATCATTTGGCTAAACCGAGCCAGTATGTTTTTGCATGACATTTAAACTAAGAACAATTTTCATACATGCGTGCGTGTGCGTGCGCATGTGCGTGCGCGCGCCAATATAGTGGTTGACCCGAGGGCCTGAGCGCCTCCAGCTCTCTTGACTTTGCTCTCTCACAGCCAGTGCTCTACCATTTGAATCCTGCCACCAGCCTGGATTTGGGCTGGTTAATTGGAAATGAAGTCTTGTAGACTTTTTGCCTGTGCTGACCTTGAACCTCAATCCTTCAGTTATCAGCTGCCTGAGAGTTCTAGCCTGCACAGACTACAAGGGATAGCATATGGCTTCTGAAACAGCTCAACCGTGGCTACAGAGTTGAGCCTGAGCCTACCTCCATCCTGGGTCATAAGGAATGTCCAGACAAGAGTACAGAGTATGGGTTGCGCCTTTATAATTTTATAGCTCATGAGACGTGCTTAAAATCTGAGCCTGGAAGGCCAGCCGTGGACAAGCTCTGAACTGAGTGTTATTGCTGTCTCTTTGGAGGAAAAAGAAAAATCAGAATTAATTGTTGCCAGAGAAGGTTAAGATAGAATATTCACCGCTTTCAAGTTGGATGTAGTGGTGTGCATGTATAATCTTAGCACTCAGGAAATGGAGACAGGAGGATTGGGAGTTTGAGGCTAGCCTTGGCTACATAGCCAGTCGTGTCCAGCCTGCCTTGCCATCTCTGTAGGGCTTTAGCCTTCCTGTACACTCCTCGGCTCTCTAGACCCTACATGGGAAGCAGTTCCAGGTTTTGACTTTACATGTCAAATCCCATTAATATTTAAATAGGACAACAAGGCTCAAAATTCACCAAGGTTAAAGACTTGCTATGTTGTGGTTGGTGTTATTTGTTTTTGTTGTTGTTGTTTTATTCTATTTTCTGGGTTGGTTTTTTTTTTTTTTTTTTGGCCAGTCCTGGGCCTTGGACTCAGGGTCTGAGCACTGTCCCTGGCTTCTTCCCACTCAAGGCTAGCACTCTGCCACTTGAGCCACAGCGCCGCTTCTGGCCGTTTTCTGTATATGTGGTGCTGGGGAATCGAACCTAGGGCCTCGTGTATCCGAGGCAGGCACTCTTGCCACTAGGCTATATCCCCAGCCCCTATTTTCTGGGTTTTTGAGCGTGAACTCAGGGCCAAAGTATGGTTCTTAAGCTTCTTTGCTTAAGGCTAGTGCTCTACCACTCCAGCCAGAGCTACACTGCTGACTTTTTCTGGTGGTTAATTCTAGATAAGAATCTCAGGCTTTCCTAATCCAGCTGGCTTTGAACTGAGATCCTCAGATCTCAGTCTCCTGAGTAGCTAGGATGACAAGTGTGAGCCACCAGAACCCAGCTAAGGTTTTTTTTTTTGGGTTCTTTTGTTTTTAATATTTTTGCTGGCATCATAATCTTAGCCTCTCAGTCAGGAGAGCAGACTATGAAAACCCTTAGAAATGACATAATGTGAGTGCCTGATTCATGTATGAAGACCATGAGCCTCCTGAGCTTACATGGCATTCCCCAGGCCACTCAGCCTGAATGAGCTTCGTGCCATGCCGTATCAGGGAAGACTTGTGTTAAAGGTAATTAGAGCTATATCTGGCTGGATTTAGGGGCAGGGCAGGTTGTTCTGAGGTTGTCTTAAGCTTTTATGTCTGAGAAATCCTGGTTCAGTTACCAGAAGCTGGAATGGAATACAATGGGCCAACAAGATGACTCATCAAGTTGTTTTCCCATATTTTTAATGGAAATTTTAGGGAGAGAACAAACTCTTGGATCAAATAGCAGCTACTCTCAAGTCTCAGTGTCAGGCCTCCTTGTGAACATGTAAGAACTTTTTCCTCTTGAGAAGAAGCTGTGCATTTGACTTTACAGCTTTGCATTGTGTCTGGTGTGCCATAAACAGAAGAAATAAGGCCTACCCTAATCTTGAGGGGGAGAAAAAATGAAAGAAAGAAACCTCATAAGAGGCCACATGGCCCCATGCAAACTGGAAGTGTAGATAGGGAAAGACTTGATGTGAACAAGGAGGAAGAAGGCTGAGAGGAGGCGTTAGTTGTTAGGATTCTTTTCTATGCACTTCTATATTTCTGAATCTTTTACCAGGAACACTTCTAGTAGAATTCTTATAAGGCTTTACTTTTTTCTTTCTTTCTTGTGGTGTTGGGGATGGAACTCAGGGCCCTGTGCATACCAGGCAAGCGCTCTACCTTGACTGTAGTCATTAGAGAAATTGACTACGTAAGTAGCATTTGTGAGTGTGTGTGACATGCATGTGAATCAAATTCCTGTTCCTGTCAAACAAATAAAGATGAGTAGATTATTGTTAGAAGATAGGGAAAAGCCAATATAGTCTGCAAATCAAGGCACATGTCAAGATAGAAGTGAAAAATGAAATGCAATAGAATCAAAACCAATCCCATGAGAAGAAATAGGGTTAAGTTATGGCTTAAGAGACTTGAATTAACCGTAATGAAGAGCATCTTGTGATGGAGCTATTAAGAACAGGAAGAAAATTTAGTAACAGATTATTCAGGCAAACTGGGACTCTTCTCCCTTGGATATTTTACAAATGGAATTAAAAAGCACTTGTTTCTGACTAATTAGTTAAGAGTTCACCTTGGGGGTTCAATTAGTCAACATCTTCTCTATTTGATTATTTCGAAGAAAGCTGATAGCAACTTTGATAATCACTGTCAACATGCAATCATCTTAAGATACGTTTGGAGGAATACATATCTGTGTGTTCCTGCTACCTACATGCTGGACAATGAACTTAAATGTAATTGGGTCAGCTCATAAGTATTGCTAATTTTTTACTCACTCATGGTGAAGTTCAAAACTCTCCATTTTTAAATGTGTTAAAACTTAACTCTATTTGAAATTTGTCTATGATGGAGACATATTAATAATTTTTGTGTGATCAAAAAACAAAGATGGATACCTACGGATGGGGCTCAGTGGTAGAGTGCTTGTCTAGCATATAGATGACCCTGGGTTCTATCCTCAGCACTACAAAACTCACTAATTAAATACTATTAATAAAAAATATCAGGAAGCAAAATTGATGGGGAAGAAGGACAAATATCCAAATATCCTGGGAAATGCAATACAATAAAATTTCACATTAGATTACTTCAAGGAATTAAAAATATTTTATTTTGAATTATTTTAAAATCTTAAGCTAAATATTGTACATAACATAAGCTAGAATTTTAAAAAGGTTGTTTTTAATGAATAAATAAGAGTTCTTTGACTCCAAAAATATGTGTGGCAAGCTTGTTATTATAAATATTTTAAGTACTTTATCTTGATTAGCTATTAATATATAATAAGAGCGAAAGAAGACTGACTTATTTAAGAAAATCAGCTCCAGCCTACACTTACCACTGTTTCTCAGTGGTGGAGTATATTCGGCCGTAATTTTACTCACTTGTCTTCCTTCTCCCTCTGAAGTGACAATCTTACTTTTTGAAATCTACTCAAAAAAAGAGGCCAGGACAAATAAAGAAAAGAGAGCTAACACTAAAGTGCATAACTTATGCAATGAGAGCAATGGCTCAAAATGTCAGCAATTAAATATTGAGACTAGTTTTCACACCTGATAAGTTATCTAGCATAAGTGTTTTGCTTAAAATTCATCCCTCAAGGAGTACATTCATTCTCAAATGCTTATGTCACAGTCAGGAAAAAAATAAAGGAGATTTAAATTAACATAATAATGAAATATTGCTTTGTAAGAAATATTAAAATTATTTAAAATAGTGAGACATTTTCTGAGCCTTTTCTTTTTTGAATTGTGATGGGTAGATGTGGTATTAACTGTCTTTTCAATTAGTTTTATTTATTTATTCATGTATTTTGCAATACTGTGGATTGAATTTAGAACTACAAATATGCAAGTAAGCTACTTAAGCTATCCCCTATCCTGTCTGTATATATTTTGTTTCTGAGGGAGATCCAGGCTGTCCTGGATTTTGATCCTCCTATTTATGCTTCCCATATAGCTGGGATCTCAGATATTTACCAATACACCCAACTTTTCTTCTACTGAGAAGTTCCTGGGGTCCAAGAAACAGTTTTCCTGCTGTGACTTTGATCCTTAACCCTCCTGGTCTTAGCCTTTTGAGTAGCTAGAATTACAGATGTGAATCACCATGCCTGGCCTATTCTTTATTACAGTCTTAGCACTATGTATCAGCTTTTCCAAATTTGACTTAAATTATAAGGCTGAGCCCAGCTCAGTGATACCCTCTGCGGACATGGACCGCTCCTCTGTGTTACTCACTTTTCATCCAAACAGGTGATTTTTCCCGAAGAGATTTTCTTTCTGAATTTAAGTATATATAACCCAATGTGTATTATTAATTATATTTCTTTATGATAACACATATTAGTAGATAATTTATTATAGTTCTATTAATATGCCATTCAGTAGAAATATTAGCCAGAGTTAGTTAGGTTATGCTGCCTGCCAGTTACTAAGAACCCTCTCTGGCTTAACAGAACAAAGGGTTCTTCCTCATTTACGCTATAGGCCAGTATATAGAGACAAGCAGAGTATACACCTTTATGGCTTTTCAAGGCCCAGACCAATAGGCACTACATTATCTCCACTGAGAGGCCCATAGTCAATATGGAGGAGGAAGTAAGAGGTTGGAGAATTGGTTTCTGGTTTTGAGTACATTAGATGAGATATGACAGTTACCTTTTCCACCAAAAAACTCACAGGGCTCTACCAAACTGAAATGTGAAGAAGGCTGGAATAGCACGGAGTTATCAATACAATATTTACATCATGAATAATGGATGTGACAGATACTAACCCAAATGGATGCTATCCAGGATGGACTAGGCAGTGGATAAATTTTAAGATAGCAGCTGACTGTTTCATGTAGCTGAGAAATGCTGGACAATGCATTAGCATACTGTGTCTTCTGACTGTGATTTAATTTAAGAAGAAAACCCAATTCAAGGACAAACCATATCAAGTTCAATTTTAAGAATTGAAGTTAAGAATGAACAGACATCCACACAGTGTACAAAAACTTTTTAAAAAGTGAGTTACAGTCTTAAAAAGATTTTTCATATCCCAAGATGACTACAGAAACCATCCCTTTACCACCAGCACAACAATGTTCATCGCAGCACAATTTGTCATAGCGAGAAGCTGGAACCAACCCAGATGCCCCTCCATAGATGAATGGATCAGGAAAATGTGGTACATTTACACAATGGAATTTTATGCCTCTATCAGAAAGAATGACATTGTTCCATTTGTAAGGAAATGGAAGGACTTGGAAAAAGTTATACTAAGTGAAGTGAGCCAGACCCAAAGAAACATGGACTCTATGGCCTCCCTTATTGGGAATAATTAGTACAGGTTTAGGCAAGCCATAGCAGAGCATCACAAGGCCCAATAGCTATACCCTTAGAAACACATAAGATGATGCTAATTGAAATGAACTCCATGTTATGGAAACAAGTGATATATCACAGTTGTAACTACTTTCAACGTCCTATGTGTATGTGTAGTTTCTATTATTGATAATGTTTTGTATCACCTTCCTATGTTTGTACCTACACTATCTCTGTAATCTTATCTGAGTATATTGGAAACCGTGTTTACTGGTATTGGAAGTAGGAAATTCAAAGGGAATACCAAATTCGAGAGACACAGGGTAAAAAAAGAGAAATAACTACAAAAGCAGTACTTGCAAAACTGTTTGGTGTAAGTGAACTGAACACCTGGGGGGGGAGGGAAAGGGGGGGAGGGAGGGGGGCATGAGGGACAAGGCAACAAACAGTACAAGAAATGTATCCAATGCCCAACGTATGATACTGTAACCTCTCTGTACGTCAGTTTGATAATAAAAATTTGAGAAAAAAAAAAAAAAGAAACCATCCCTTTAATATATGGCTGATGGCTGAGAATGTGGCTCAGGGGTAGAGTGCTCACCTCATATACATGAAGCCCTGGTTCAATTCCTCAGCACCACATGCATTTGTATAGTGTGTTTCATTTTTTAATGTGTGAAAATAAAGAAAATTAAAGGATTTCTGTACAAAAAAAAAAGAGAAAAAGCCAGAAGTGGTGCTGTGGCTCAAGTGGTGAAATGTTAACCTTGAGCAAAAAGAAGCCAGGGACTGCTCAGGCCCTGAGTTCAAGCCCCAGGATTGGCAAAAAAAAAAAAAAAAGTGATACCTTTTTAGCATCTCTTGCTTGCAGTTGAATAGGGAATTCTGACACTCAATATTTCACTTAATCTCTGTAGAAGGATTTTTAGGTCAGAAGTGCACTTCTCAGTCCCTATTCTGAAGCGACAAGATCTATAATCAGTTCATGAAATGTTTTCATGAGTCATAACTAAGGTATTTCACTCAAACTGAATTAGCACAGCCCATTCTGGATTGAAAAGACTAAGCTTTGGACAAACTTATTATGCAATGAAGAATAGCTTCATGTTCCTTCTGTTCAAACCATGCTTGGTAGCCTTGCATTTGGATAAGTCAAAGAGAGAGGTCTGACTGGCTAGCTTTTTGAGATGCAGATTTCTGGATTATGAGGAGGCACAGCTGAATTCTGAAGCTGTTCTCTATTACTAGACAGCAAACAATATTTCTATTGCCTTTCAAAGGTGGGATTTTCTCCTTCAACTTTCAAAATTCTTTTCTTGCCATGGGAAGTAATATTTTTCAAAAGAACCTTCATTGTGATTTGCATGGTTTATAAACACCTCTAGTATCCAACATGCCATTCCTTTTTTCTCTCTTACCTCTCTACCTCATTTGTTTCTTTTGATTTGGGCACTTATTAAACATGAATGCCAAGAACATTATCACCACTGGTTCTTGCAGAGCTTGTCTTTTGTTTGTTCGTTAGTGAAAGATTAAGGGTGTTTTGATTTTAATAGCTTTTATCTGGGGGGACAGGGTGCCGATACTGGGCTTGAACTCAAGTCCTGGGAGCTGTCCCTTAGTTTTATCACCCAAGACTAGCATTCTACCACTATAGCCACAGCTCCACTTTCTGGCATTTTGGTGGTTAATTATAGATAAGAGTCTTATGGGCTTTCTCTCTGGGTTAAATCTTGATCCTCAGATATCAACTTTCTGAGTAGCTAGGGTTATAGTCGTGAGCCACAGGCACCTGGTTGATTTTAGTGTCTTTCTTAGTGAATCTCACTACCTTTCCTGCCTCACTGTTACAGGCAGTAACATCTAAATTTGCTATGCATCTTTGTATTTGCATGCTTCCATACACCAAATGAATGGCATTTATTACAGATAGCTTTTATTTTTATTTATTTATTTATTTTTTGGCCAGTCCTGGGGCTTGGACTCAGGGCCTGAGCACTATCCCTGGCTTCTTTTTACTCAAGGCCACTTGAGCCACAGCGCCCCCCTCTGGCCATTTTCTGTATATGTGGTGCTGGGGAATTGAACCCAGGGCCTCATGTATAGGAGGCAAGCACTCTTGCCATTAGGCCATATCCCCAGCCCAACATTAATATTTATTTTATTTTATTTTTTGGCCAGTCCTGGGCCTTGGACTCAGGGCCTGAGCACTGTCCCTGGCTTCCTTTTTGCTCAAGGCTAGCACTCTGCCACTTGAGCCACAGCACCACTTCTGGCCGTTTTCTGTATATGTGGTGCTGGGGAATCGAACCCAGGGCCTCATGTATACGAAGCAAGCTCTCTCGCCACTAGGCCATATCCCCAGCCTGATAACTTTTATTTTTGTAAATAATATTTTAACTATTTCTTGGAACTTCACACATACTGAAATATGAACTTCCATTGATGCTGATCATAGTATGATGTCCTTTCTCAGTGATGGAAACCAGGAAGCCCTCTACCCCACAAACAATGCTTCAGGAAATATACTCATAGATGCTATAGGGAATGTCTAAGGATTTCTATACTCTGTGTACCAGCATGGGACAATTGGGTCACAAGATGTAGCCATGGCCTATGGCTCTCTGAAATGACCCTCTACCATTGTACCAGGAACCTCCCCTCAACATCTTCCAGAATTCATGTTGTGGAAGTCAGCAAATATATATGACTTGGTCTTCCTTCCATCCTAGTTTCAAGTGGTTTGACTTTGAGGCACCGTGGGCTTTGTGCTGGCCATTGAGTTCAAGGCTAGCCTATTAGAGCTAGAAGAGGGATTTATTCAAAGTAAGAAAAATGTTGGTGCAACTCAGAGTAATGAGGCAAGATCTGAGGAAGAAGATTTATGTAGAAAATGAAGTGGAAGCTGGAATGTGATAAATGGGAGGGAGCCCAGGGCTCAGTAGATGCCTGGCGTAAGGGGTGTAGGCAGCCCCTGCATAGACACCCCCTGGGCCTTAGCAGTTGGAGCCAGAGCCCTGTGGTGAGCAATGATCTCGTTTCTGCAAAACATCATCATCTCTCACATTAAATTAATGATGTTAATTTGAATGTTATTGCTTTTGTAGCTCTGCTTATAATTAATTTGTAAATTTGTTTTGGTTTTATAACTGTAAGCGAGCTACAATCATAAGGAGTTTATACTTAATTTTATGTTTCTTTATATTTGAGTAGCAATATAATAAAAATATTTAAACTAAACCCTGAGGAGGGCCCTTTGTTTCTTCAAATTGGCTACTTTCCAACTCAAATTGGTGAAGAATGGCTCAAGTCTGGTCCAATAGTGTTGACTTTTGAACCCAACATCAGGCAGGCACACTTTTCTCTGGTATCTTTTCACTGTAGGCCTTACAGTCTTTTATATTTTGCTCCTGCCTCCCAATGTATCACTCCCCTTTCCAGAGTCATGCTTGGGGGAGACTTGCAGCTCATATCACCAGTGTTCTTAGCTAAAAGAAACAAAAGCAGTAGCAGCTAATATAAAAAGAGAATGGTAGACTTCAAAGGTTAGATGGCTCATAGGTTCACTGGAAAGGTCACAGCACCTTGGGCAGAAGCAGAGCCGAGATGGCCACGTCACCCACCCACCCACCCAAAAGCCACAAAGAAGTCTAGGAAGCAAGTGTCTGGTACTTTTAGAACCTCTTCTTTTCAGGTCAGCTCTGTTTCTCATCAAGACTTCTTATGTAATCAGTTCTCCAAACACAAGGATGTGTGGTTCAGAGGCTGGGAAAAGTTGGAGGAGGGAGAATTTCCCTGCTATGGCAATGTGCAAGTACTTGCTAAGAGTGTAGAATAGAACCAGCATGGTGTCAGCTGGAATTATTGGTAAAGGACCTGCATCTGTACGAATGACTACCGGACAACTGACATTGTGGAACCCCGAACCACCATTGTGCCCAAACCTCATTTTCTTCCCAAACCCTCATTCATGAGGGAGGAGGAGGAGGGAGGAGAAGGGAGGAGAAGCATGTTAATTCTTGTTTCCTTGTGTTCTTTCATCTGGCTAGATGCATTTCCAGACCGTGTAAATCAATGGATGTTTTCATTACTGCAATAAAATTTGCCTTTGTACCTGATTCCCCAAGGAGTCTGAACATAAACAGAGCTTCTACAATTCACACTTCAGCACACTCAGGCACAGTCTTTGTTAAGACTCTGTTTGATCATTTTGTGTTTGATCTGCCTGTTTGTGGGGAAGGAGCCAGACCAGTCAGCTGAGGGCCCTTCTACAGCAAGCCCTTGGAGAAGACCCTGTCAGGATCCAAACCAGTTGTGATGTTAATTTTATATGTCAACTTGACAGGGCTAAGGGATGCCCAGATAGCTGAAAGAACATTATTTCTGGGTGTGTCTCTGAGGATGTTTCCAGAAGGGGATTAGCGTTACAGTCAGTAGGCTGAGTAAAGAACATTGCTCTCACCGATGTGAGCAGATAGTATCATGTCCAGTAAAGGCACAAACAACAAAAAAGGAGAGGAAAGGTGATTGATTCTCTGAGCTGTAGCATGCATCTTCTCTCACCCTTCACTTCACAGCTCCTGGCTGGACTGGGCCTTACATGGCTTCCCTCTAGTTCTCAGGCCTTTGGACTTGGGTGAGGGCAGAGATGGGAGGTTGGTATCCAACAAGGAGATGGGAAGTTCTATCTACAATCCTACCTGGCCAGTAGCTGGCCAACTCAGGCCAAGTTATTTTCCTCTTTGGACCAGAGTGGGGAAAAAAGAGGGAGAGCAGAAGAAAGGATGGAAGGAAGGAAGGGAGGGAGGGAAAGAGGGAGGGAGGGAGGGAGGGAGGGAGGGAGTAAGGGAGGGAGAGAGGAAGGGAGGGAGGGAGGGAGGAAAGGAGGGAAGGGAGGAAGAGGAAGGAAAAAATGCCATTTCTTGTGTTTGGGGAAAGAATGCTACAGTGACAGATGCAAAGAGAAACCAACAAATGTTAATCAAGTAATTTTATCTCAATAAGCTATTTTTAAAAACAAATAATGCTGAGCCAACGAGGTTTATAAACAGCAACTGCAATCTTAGACCTAAATTCATGTAGTCCTTGACTTTCACACGGAGTGAGATAAATGCCAAACTCTCAATATGGTGAGGGAAAGATCCCAAGAGAGCTGAAACATGCCATTGAAAAATGCTTGAGAGATGACTCCGTGGGGACTGTTTAGCCAGCAATCTTGCAGACTGGCAAAACGTTTCGTTGTACAGGAAGCAGTGGCCACCCCTAGAAGAGCAATGCCCAGTGCTCTTGTGCCCAGAGCAATGGCACAGGCTCTTTCTCAAGGAGGTGAACCTCGGTTATGCCAAGTCGTGAAACCACCACCAAGAAGACCACTGAGACTCAGACATTCCGAAATGCAATAGCAAGGCAAGGCTTTATTCAAGCGGGGCCGCGGCCCGGGCCTCGTCCTACTCATCGACACAGCGGAGGTTAGGAGGCAGCCTCGAGCTGCGATTACACAGAGCTTATAAAGGCCAAAGACAAAGTTACAGCAATTAGGTGTTTAAGCAAGCAAGATTATGGTTACAAATCTGATTTGCTCAGGGTTCGAGGCATTCTAGGGGCGGTTAGAGTTAAGCATTCCCAGGCGGTTAGAGTTCTTGACCGGCTGGGCCCTAATAAGCTTGCCCTGGGTTTGCTCAGACAACAAAACGGGGGCTGCCTGAAAATGGGGTTTACTTTAACTCTTCATTCCCCCTTCACCTTCACACCCCTGGGGCTGAGGTTCAGGGCTGGGCTGACAGCCCAGCCCTCAGCCTTCAGAGGAAGATGCACTAGTTCCCAAAAGTACAGGGAAAGGTTGGATTCTTTTTCTCCCCTCCCCCCCCAACCATTTCTGAACCTGGGGTTCAACACATGTCCAGTCTAAGGCATCTTTTGAAATGAAGTGATCACAGTCTATGGAGAAGTGATGCTAACTTTCCTTTACCACAACAAATTACCTTAGATGATGAACTTGAAAAGAGGAAAGGGTGTGCTAGAGTTGCGGCATAGCAGTAGTGTGCTAGCAAGCATCAGGCCCCGAGTTCAAACCCTCGTCCTGAAAAGAACAAACAAAAAATGAGGAAAAGTGTTTGTTATAGATTGGAGGGTTTGGCACCTTTGCTTGGTCTTGTGGTGGGGCATTGTGTTGGTGGGAGTGAATGAAGGAGGAAGAGAGAGAGAAAGGGACGTATGGATGTGGTTCTTATCTCATCTTCTAGGGCAAGCCACCAGTGACCAAAAGACCTGACAGTATGTCATGCATTTTTTTTATACTGGGGCTTGAACTCAGGGCCACAGATCTCTCTTAGCTTTCTTTTTTGCTCAAGATTGGCCCTGTACCACCTGAGCTGTATCTCCATTTCCTTTTTTTTTTTCTGGTTATTGGAAGACAAAACTCTCACGGACTTTTCTGCCCAGGCTGGATTCAACCCATGATCCTAAGATCTCAGCCTATTGAGTAGCTAGGATTACAGGTGTGAGCCAGCAGCGCCTGGCAGCCATTCCTTTGAAAGATTATACTATCTCCCTCATAGCGTCCTGGTCTGGGGATGAAGCCTGTTCTGGTGACTGGACACTTATCTAAAACATAACAGATGTTGTTAGTATTTAATTATTATTGAATGCTAAAATATTGGCCTCAATATGATTTCTTATTTTACATAGAAGCCCTATTTGGATTAGGCCTTTTATGCTACACACAAAGGCAGCTCCATATTTGTTTGCTGCAGCCATCAAATACAAGGGTACTTTGATAAGAAAGGCTTTTATCCCTATATTCAATAGAAATGGAAACAGAGCGATAGATCAGAGCCCACACAGGGTCATCTATCTGGTACTAGAACACTTGGATAATTTGAATGATTACTATTAAATACAGCATACACAAATTAATCATGTGTAAGTGGAAGCACATTTGTTCTCTCTTCAGGGGGAAGCAAAATGAAAAGGCCGACAGATCCTAAGAAGCCAAGCCAGAATTCTCTTCTCTCAGTTGTCTGTGCAGCCATCTGTTTTGTCCATACTCTTGCAAACACCTATTTGTTCCAACGATATGGTTTACTCTATTCATTTAAGCAGTGGGCAGGAAACTCAGATGGGATTTTCCATGTCCCTGTTTGTTTTCATTTGTTCATTTGTTTACTTTCCTCAACTCCACCAATAACTTGTGGTGGGGAGATTTACCCTCTGTAGAAGTAGTATGAAGAACTCAGTCTTGGACTAGAATCCCCTCGCTGAGAGGCTTTGGACCCTATATTTAGTCTGTCTTCCATTCTAACTGAAACAAACCACTGGAGTCAGGCTAACTTGACAAAGAAAAGAGGTTCATTTGGCTCACGGTTTTTGGAGATTCAAGAGCCTGACACTGGCACAGGCTCAGCTCTGATGGGATCTCACATCATACAGGCAGGAGAGCTTGGCTCTATGGCTTTATGTTGGGTGGCAATTGTTGGGTGGCAATTGTTGGGTGGCAATGGTGGATATACATGTATGAGGAAAGGTGCACAGGGAGCTCCTGGGTAGGGCAACACTTAGTTGTTTATGACAATCTTGTCATGAGAACTAACTCAGTCCCCATAGAAATACTGTATTTCCTCTTAAGGCCATACTTCTTTTTACTGATTGATTGTTGGTCCTGGGGCTTGAACTTAGGGCTTAGGCACTGATCCTGAGCTTTTGCTCAATACCAGCACCCAGCTCTGCTTCCTGCTTTTGGGGATGTGATTAATTGGAGATGAGTCTCACGGCTTTTCTCCTCTAGCTAGCTTTAAATTATGATCCTCAGATCTCAGCATCCTGAGTAGCTAGAATTACAGGTGTGAGCCACCAGTGGCCATTTTGAGGACATACTTCTAATGACCTAAAGACCTTATACTTTATAACAAGGCACTAAATCTAAACAATGGCACCTCCAAGTACCATTCTACAGCACCTACTATTCGACCTCCAAATACCATTATCCCAGGTCCAAGCTCAGGATATAAGAACCTTTTGGAGGAAAATGAAATCATAGCGACATCAGAAAAATTAACCCACACATTTCTTATTTTGTGTGATAAAAATAGAAACAGTAAGCACTCTATAGTTTGTTCAAACTTTAATAAAAAGAATCCATCTAAGACAATGGTCAGAATTCATGGCTCATTAAAAAAAAAGATCAATCAAGAGCTTCTGTTATCATTTATTTTTTATTTATTGTTTCTTGTTCTTTATTGTCAAAGTGAAGTACAGAGGGGTTACAATTTCATATATAAGGCAATGAGTACATTTCTTATCCAACTTGTTACCACTTAAATAACCCTCCCTATCATACCCTTTGCTTGGCAAAATGATCAAGAGGACACAGGTCATGATTGTGGCATAAGTATCAGATGGCTAATAAAAAGAATGCTCCGTGCTGTTGTGCAGGCCTGACTCACGCAGTCTTCAAGCAAGCCATCCAGGCCACAGGGCAACCACGAAAGCATGTGTTTGTGTAGAAGGCTCCACTGTAGTTCTGTGTCTTCAAATTAACATACCATCAGTGCTTTGCAGATAAGCTTAAACTAAGTTTGGACCTACTCTGGTGTGTAGTTTCATATTGGATTCCAAAATACTTACCTTTACTCTATTTTATTTTTATTTATTTTGTGCCATTACCAGGGCCAAGACTCAGAGCCTACATACTATCCTTTAGCTTTTTTTTCTTTTTTTCTCAAGGCCAGAGCTCTACCACTTGAACCATAACCCAATTTCTGGCTTTGTGATGCTGAATTGTAGGTAAGAGTCTCATGGACTTTCCTGCCCAGGTTGTTTCAAACTATGATCTTCAGATCTTAGCCTCCTGAGTAGCTAGAATTATAGGTGTGAGCCACCAGTGCCCAGCACCAAAATATGTCTTCCTTCCTTCCTTTTTTTAAAAAAACCAAGTTTGATATTATGGCCCTATAGTTCCAAGTGGAAAGTTGCCTTATGTGTATTTTTTAGGGCATTTTAAACTTGAAAATACCCTTTAACAAAACAAAGCACATTTTAACAATGCTAAGAGAAGATTTCAAAGGGTGGAAGCGTCATGAGGGGTGCGGTGAGATGATTTCACTTTGCTAGCTTATTCCTTGGGATGGTTTTCGATGATCAGCATCAGCCTCCTGTGGAAATGGTGGGAGATAATATGGCAGCTTTAGATAGTTTTGATTTTTCTTAAACAATGAAAAGAGCAAGAACAAGTAAAACCCCGTGTTCAAAAGCAAATATGTAAAATTTTTATTTTCCAGTTTTGGAACGTTTGGATTTATAATTTGAGGCATATTCATTTATTTGAGTCTTTTATCAAACTCTGAAAATATGCTAATACTAAATTTCCATTTGGGACAAATTTCACTGAAAACCTATATCTGAAAATTCCCAATAAGTAAGTTTTCTTACTGTGCGTTTTAGATTATTTTCATGATATAGTTGGAAGTTGGAGGGTTTCACAACTATAGCCTTCACTTAATAATTTATTTAACTTCTAATTTATGTTCCTAAATGTTTTGGTGGCTTCTTAAAAGTTTTTTTTTAAATAAGAGTTGTTTTTATTTTTTTAAATCAGAGACACAATCAAGAAAGAGACACAATTGGCTGGGGATATAGCCTAGTGGCAAGAGTGCCTGCCTCGGATACACGAGGCCCTAGGTTCGATTCCCCCCAGCACCACATATACAGAAAACGGCCAGAAGTGGCATTGTGGCTCAAGTGGCAGAGTGCTAGCCTTGAGTGGGAAGAAGCCAGGGACAGTGCTCAGGCCCTGAGTCCAAGGCCCAGGACTGGCCAAAAAAAAAAAGAAAGAGACACAAATTTCACAGAATTCCATCCAACTATTTCCCAAGCCATTTCTTTAAGCATCCTCCCATGGACACAGAGAAAATGAGTTGACTTGTGATAGTCACAAAGCTTCCAAACCTAAAGCCCCACTAGTTGCTTAAGGGAAACACGTTTGGCACGGTCCTGAGAGAGAAGCACATTTGGCATAGATCTCAAAGACAGCAAAAACATACATATATTACTTACTATGCTTTTAAGTAAAAGAACAATAAGAAGAAATTCAGAAGATTCCTTAAGTGAATGCACTTCTGAATTTTATATGATTGTCCTTATGTAGGAAAAGGAAATGGTGCAAAAATTGCAATTTGCTAAAAGCAATACTACCAAAAGCCAAACCAGAGAGAACTAATTTAGGACCATGGGCCATGGGACTCTTTCCTCCATTCCAGGATCAAAGTTCAATTTCCAGAGACTGCCACTTTGGGGACAGGTGATGGGGAGATCTGTCTGCGGTTTACAGTGATGACTGGTGATTGGTTTAGGCAGTAGTACATCTATGCACCACTATGTACCGTTCTTTATCTACTCCCCCCCCCCAGGTACGTGGTATGGAGGGTGCTTGACTGGGTGGAAAATTATATGAGTGCACTAAGCTACACTGCTTACAATACAGTGCAAAAGTTGAAAAAAAATAGAAAAATGGGGAAAAAAAGAGTAAAATAGTAGGAGGTAACAAAAAAAAATTAAGGCTCATTTTACAACCCAAGTCCAGTTGAAGAAAAATAAAGCAGCGTGCATAATGTCTTTCTCAAGAAAAAAATGTGTTTACAGTACTGCAACATGATAAGTTGTTTCAGTAATTTCTAAAATTTTAACCCCCAAAAGAAAGTCTCGGGTGATAAATAATAAGCGAATGATTTGAAACAGTATTCGATATTGCATTTATTATTTGAAAGGATATGCTTTTAAAATAAAGAATAATGATGCTCATAACATTTTATTATCTTTTCAACTTTTCTTTTCTTCTGAAGAAACGCTCTCAGAAATGAACCAGTCTAATGCAGTTCAAATAAAAAAGATTCTTAAACACAAGCTTCAACTCTGGTTTTTCCAAATGTGATTGTTCATAATAATCATAAATATTTCAGTAAGTGAAAAAAACATTACTCTCTTTTTTACACTAATATATTGCATTAGCTACAGAAAGTGATGTCAGATCCAAGTCTAATTACTTCTATTTTATTTCTTCTATTTGCTGCTTGCTTTATTGCTTTGTTTTCTGAGTTTCCAACTATTTCTTAAAATAGTCATATTTCTTCATCAACTAGCAACAGAAACAATGTAAATTAACAAACCCTTACAAATTAAATGAAACCAACCAATCATAAGAATATGAGGTCTTGTTCAGAAAAAGAGGAGGGCACCTCGAAAGAAGAGCAGTCTGTCCCCATCGGCCTCCCCTTGGGCCCAAAGGGGCCTAGACCTTGTGTCTGCGAAATGCTGACTACCTCTGTGTGAATCCCTGTTGATGGATCCGCCCGGGGCTTCTGTATCTCACCTGTGTCCACCAATGCCATCATGCTGTGTCACATCGTGAGCCCATGGCCTGCTAAGACAAGCAGACCCCTGGAGAAGGATCAAGGCTCACACTGCTGAGGTGGACTCGTGGCCTGAGACCACAGCGACATGCCACAGGTGCAGCTGGAAGCCTGGGAGGATGGGGCTGTTAGGATCTTCCCAGTAGTAAGTTTCACTAACCTGGATGCATAGAAGGCATTTCCCCCAGCTCAGCACCATTTCAGGGCAAAGTCTTGTGCTTACTACCCTAGCCTACACAGTGACTGTGGTTCTGCCTCACACTGTGTTGCCTGAGGTTGGGTCAGTATTAATGAAGACTGTCCCTTGGCCTTCTGGGCTGGTGCTAAGCTGAATCTCAAGGACAGGAACAGGCATGGGGTGTAGCCAGTGAATGGAGTCCTGCTCCCTGCTCTGCAGCTGAGGTTGCAGGATGGGCTGTCTTGGAGCAGGGGCTTCTCTAACTACTGGATTTCAACATGGTGGGCCAGGCACTGGGTGTCAAGGCTAACACCTGAGCCCAATAATCGCTCCTTTCCCCAAACAGACAGTGGCTTTCTCCAGGCTAAGCTGCTTGGAGTGAGTAGGGGTGAGGAGTGAGAGGTGAAGCTGGGTACCTCTTTTTCTTCCTGTCTTCAGTTTGTTTTACTCAAAGCAGACAGTATAGTCTCGCCCTGATTGTCTTGTGGAGTAGCTTGGTGTATGAGGAGTTGTTCCACTTGATTTGTCTGGGAGATGATGAGTAGAGGATTTCACTGCCTGACGTCTTGCTCTCCTCATGGAAGTAGAAGAAAACAAATCGATGCTTTTTGCAATAGGAAGCTAAAGGCTGGATAGACTAGGGACCAGCAAAAAATGAAAAAGAAAATTTAGAAAGCATATATTGGGGCTGAGAATACGGCCTAGTGACAAGAGTGCCTTGAATATATGAAGCCCAGCACCACATATACAAAAAATGGCCAGAAGTGGCGCAGTGGCTCAAGTGACAGAGTGCTAGCCTTGAGCAAAAAAGAAGCCAGGGACAGTGCTCAGGCCCTGAGTCCAAGTAAGGCCCAAGACTAGCCAAAAAAAAAAAAAAAAAAAAGAAAGCATGCATACATTTATGTAGTAGTCACCTGGAATTAATTACTTTGGGTTTAATGTTTCCAGGCCTGGCTTGTAATGTCAGAACAATGGCAGCGGGTATGACTGAGACATCCCAGGTGCTTAAGACACTTGTGCTAAGGAGTGTTTAACAGGATCCCCCTGCCTTCTCCCAGCTTTTCTCCTAGCTTTTAAACCCTGCTGAACCAATCCCTTCATGTCTTTCCTATATGTCTGTGTCCTACCTATAAGGCTTGTCTATTCTTCTTGCCTTACTTTCAGAATAAATCTGTTTGTCTCTTGCCCCATGTCTCTGAAAATTCTTATTATTCATTCAAAGACAAGAACTAAAAGGATCAGTTAAGAATGACCAACTTGGGGGCTGGGGAGATAGCCTAGTGGCAAGAGTGCCTGCCTCGGATACACGAGGCCCCAGGTTCGATTCCCCAGCACCACATATACAGAAAAACGGCCAGAAGCGGCGCTGTGGCTCAAGTGGCGGAGTGCTAGCCTTGAGCGGGAAGAAGCCAGGGACAGTGCTCAGGCCCTGAGTCCAAGGCCCAGGACTGGCAAAAAAAAAAAAAAAAAAAAAAAAATGACCAACTTGGGCTGGGAATATGGCCTAGTGGCAAGAGTGCTTGCCTCGTATACATGAAGCCCTGGGTTCGATTCCTCAGCACCATATATATAGAAAATGGCCAGAAGTGGCGCTGTGGCTCAAGAGGCAGAGTGCTAGCCTTGAGCAAAGGAAGCCAGGGACAGTGCTCAGGCCCTGAGTCCAAACCCCAGGACTGGCCAAAAAAAAAAAAAAGAATGATCAACTTCTCTTGGGGTTTCCTTGAACTCTCACCAAGCACTGGTGACAAGCATATGCAATAAGCAAAAGATGAATTACACTCTGACTTATTTGGGCATGGAGAAGACAATGTGGCCTTTCCTTATCCAATGCAATTCTTACAGATTAGTTGTGAAAGAGTTGTTGTGAATGTTTATTGTCCTCAAATACAAAGGATGAATCCACTTCTTACATAATATGTGTTCAATTTCTCGTCTTCAGAAATCCATGTTGTGTTCAGGTAGTAAAGGCCCAAGGAAAGGACATTGCTAACTTGGTTTCCCTCTTTCATCTCCACTGCTTGTAAAGTATCACCTTCTCCCTGAATCCCCTGAAATACCTTCTCTGAAATGCCTTTTACGTTTGTCAAAATGTGTCCTACCAGACAATGAGTGCTTTTGTGTGCACATCTCTGCTCCATGGCTTCAGGGAATAGGAAGGCAGAGGCCCTGGCTTTGCAGACTCTTACAGACTAATGGAAAGAGTTTGTGTAAGTTGAGAAATATTGTGGTGACTCCATACAACAATGCTTTGAAAACTGTAAGGGGGGGGAAATGTTCTAGAAACTGGTAGGGGGAGGAGTTTTAGACACCTTGGTCAATGGAGGTCTCACTAAACTGAGATCAAAGTAAAGCAACCACAGCCATGCACCTGATCAGTAATAGAAGGATACAGAAGGCAAGAGGCACTATACCCTGACAGCTAGGAAGGAACTAAGTGAATTTGAGGAAAGCTAAGAAGGTGGGTGTCCGTGGACAGGAAGTGGTATAAGCTTCAAGCCAGAGAAGTAGGCAGGGAAGGAAACAGGATTTTATTTTTAGGGCAAAGGATGCTGTTTGATTTATGTTGTTAGAAGGCCAGGGTAGGGCTGGATTCTTAAATAAGACATAAGTAAACAAGCACAAAGGAGATGTCTAAATTTTTCTGTACCAAAAAAAACTCTGGGCTGGGAATGTGGCTTAGTGGTAATTCTTGCCTAGCATGCACAAAGCCCTGGGTTCCATTCCTCAGTACCACACAAACAGAAAAAAACAGAAGTGGCGCTGTGGCTCAAGTGGTAGAGTGTTAGCCTTGAGCAAAAAAGAAGCTCAGGGATAGTACCCAGGCCCTGAGTCCAAGCCCCAGGACTGGCAAAATAATAATAATAATAATAATAATAATAATAATAATAATAAATTATAATAATAAAAAATAATTTTAAAAAACCAAGTTTAAAAAGTAAATGGACAAACAACAGTGCAACAATCAGTTTCCCGACTATATAAGGTTTTTGTTGTTGTTTCTTAAAAAAAATAAAGAGGAAGGGAAAGTGGATTGAATATGTAAATATGTAATTGAAGTCAATTAGTGTGAAAAATGTTCAAAAAGACTGGCATTCAGGGGCACCAAAAGTTTAAGTAAAATAGGTAAGGTACTGTTTCATACACATCAGACTGGTAAAAATTAAATAGGCTAACAATATAAAGTGTTGCAAACGATGTAAAGGGCCAGGAGCTCCGTTTTCAGTTGACCATAGATTGGTAAGTAACATTTGGAGAGTGGTTTGGCAATATTAATATAAGTGGAAAATACCCACCCTGTGGGTATAGATTATAGATGGTAGATAAATTCTTACATAGACATTCAGGGAAATAACTCATATATGTTCATAGTATGTAGCAGTCTTTTGACTACCAAATTGTAAAATAGATTTATTTTATCTAATGTATTCTGAGTACTATGTACCTCTGAAAATGAATGTGTAGAAATCATGGGTATTAAAATAAATTAATTTAACAAACATATTGTGGCTTGTAAGAAAGAATAAGGAGGTGGTCCTATATAGCTTTTAATCCTGGAAATCAGTTAGCTTAGGAGTCCACATAATCTCAGGATGCTTAGCTGGTCCTTAGAGTATAGACACTGGGAAATGTTAATTGAGAGACCCGTAAGCATGGAAAGCAAGCACAGTGTGCTGGGGAGCCACTTTCTAAGATCCTAGAATAAATGCTGCCTTTTCTTTAAAAGCTCTTTCATTTATATTTTACTTCGAGACAGGGTCTTTCTTGTCTGAACTGGCCTCAGGTTTGTGATTCTTCTGCTTCTGCCTCCTGATTAGCTAGGATTCAAATGCTACCTCACTGATGATGTCAAAATATTTTGGCAAGAATTCATGAGCTTCAGAGTTGACTGAGTTGAGGAGCTGGTTCTTTCCTGGCCTAGGGTCTTGCTTCCTCTGCCTGGTATCTTGCTAATCATCTAACTAATACCTGCTACTCTTCTTTCCCATAATTGGGTAACTTGGTTTCATATCTGCTACTCCAACTCTTCATTTCAGGGCACTGGATACCTCTGTCAGTGCCCTAGATCATCTATGTAGATCTATGTATCAACTTGACCATCTATGTAGATCTGTCTACCCAGGACAGCATGCCACCTGTGTCACCCTCTTCCCTTTGCTTTTAGTGTATCCTGGCTATTTCTGCTTGGTGTCTACTGCAGTTCCATCTGTTCAAGTCCTTGCTGCCCACCACACTTGCACTGTACAAGCAGGGAGCACTATCATCATCACTAGTAACCCCACAGATGGAGCTTGAGTCAGAGAATGGATTCAGTATGTCAGGGACAACACAGTAAGGGGATCCAGAGGCAGAAGAAAGATAGCAGTAGCGGAATAGGGGCTGCGGATACTCAGGAGGTGCGGCAAGGAATCCATGGGCTGCACATAAGTATGTAGTGAGAACTAAGCTGAGGTCCAAGAAAGAGCTGGAGACCCAGGCCCTGAAAATGGAGGTGGCCAGACAGTAAAGTAGTCATAGGAATAAAGAATGTGAAGGTGGCTTACCAAGATTCAGATGTCTAAGTGTAAGAGTGGGGGATGGGAGAAAGACGTGCATCAGTATTAGAAGCATGGGATTAGAACATTGTAGGAGCATAATCAGTACATAGTGTCAAAGACTAATCTAGGAACATATTAGGTTGGTTTGATCCCATGAAGATGAGGATGGCCTTGATAGCAGGTGCAAATTGGTAGGGCACAGCTGTGTCTGGGGAGGGGATGCCAAGGGCGAAATGAGCCCTGTAGAAGGATGGAGGGACGCTCTCCTCCGAGGCCTCACAGACCTGCTTCTGAATGTTTCACTCCGCCCATGAAGGGAGGTGGTTGGGGAGCTGAAATAAGCAGTTAAAGAAGGCAGATGTGAGGGAGAAGAGCTGTCAACCCCCCTCCTCTACCGCCATGGATGCCTGAAACCACAGAGGTTACCAGACCTACATCTACTCTGTGTTTTCACTATACATAGATATCTGTGATTAGGTTTAATTTATAAACTAGGCACAGTAAGAGACGAACAACAGTGAATTAACTAACGATAAAAAAGACCAATTATAACAACATACTGTAATACAAGTTCTGTGGATGTGATCCCTTTCTCACAAAGTATCTTCTTGACCTGGTCACTTACAGGAAGCCCTTTGAACCTTCTATTTAACATGTCTGAATGACCAGCATCATTGATTGGGGCCACTCTGGGATGGTTACCCTGTAAAATGAGGATTACCTGAACCCGGGACTGAGCCACCAGGACAGGGAGGTCTGTTAAGAAAGATGGTTCCTGAGAGACCAATGGACAGGTGGCCTATACTGTGTGGCTATGGAGACAAAGCGCTGATTCATACCCAGGCAGGATAGAGCTGGAAGACCCAAGATTTTATCACACCACTCTGAATGGTGCAGTTGAAAGCGTAGGAATGTTTTTCTTCTGGCATTTTCTATTTAATGTTTCTGGGATGATGTTGATTGCTGGCAACTGCAACTGTGGAAGGTGAAACTACAGATAGGCAAAATCGCAAGCCACGGGGGAGAACTGTATTAAAGTCGATTAAAGGGAACTAAGCAGAAAGCTTGGGGAACCAGGTTATTTTCTAGAATACTGTCACGTTGATTTATGCCACCATGATGGTTTTCCAAACATTGCACTCTGGCCAATGTAGAGCTTAGTGGGAATCTGTTGTGTTCTTTCAAATGTAGGGGGAGGGGATTGCATACGACAATTGCACAAGGGCAGTAGGATACAGAGCTTCTGGTCGGCATACAAGAGTCAGGCCAGAGGCCTGCTAGAATGACCTATCAGGTTATTCCCCTTCCTGGCCCCAGTCTTCTTGTCTACCTCATCTCCCTTCTAGCCACTCTGTCACACCACTTAACTCCAACTTTCTTAGCTCTTTATTCAGCATTCTTCTCTTTTTCCTTCACCAGTCCAAATCTTACCTGTGTCCCAAGGTTAAGGTCAAATTCTACCTTCTCTGTCGACCTCTGAGGATCCCAACCAGAAGTAAGCCCACTCTCCTCTGGTGGTATTCATGACATCCATGTCACTAGAATAAACTTGTCTTATATATTTAATCTGAAAATGCAATTTTGTTGTGCCAAGTTGCGAGACAACCACCAAGAAGGCCACCAAGACTCAGACATTCCGAAATGCAAAAGCAAGGCAAGGCTTTATTCAAGCAAGCTGCAACTGGGGCCTTGTCCTACCCACCGACACAGCAGAGGTTAGGAGGGAGCCTCGGGCTGCGATTACACAGGGCTTATAAAGGCAAAAACAAAGTTACAGCAATCAGGTGTTCAAGCAAGCAAGATTAGGACACAGGTACAAATCTGATTGGCTCAGGGCTTGAGGTATTCTAGGGGTGATTAGAGTTAAGCATTCCCAGTGGTTAGAGTTCTTGACCGACTGGGCCCTAATAAGCTTGTCCTGGGTTTGCTCACAGGGCCTGCTTATCTCAGGTTCACGTGGTAAAGTGGGGTTCACGTGGTAAAGTGGGGCCTGACTTCAAAGTCTGGCACTTCATTTATCCCATCCACCTCATCTGAAGTATAAAAGCTTCAGTAGGAGGTACCAGACCAAGAAGGTAGAAATGAAAAAGGAAAGGCCCAGGTGACAAGAGCCTCAAAGGAAGCCACATGGGCTCTAAGTGTGTATCCCAGGAGTTAAGTACGGCGATTAGGCATCTAGGAGATGTAGAGCAGAGGAGAAACCATCACCACAGAAAGGGATGCACAGGTGTTGCATGTGTTAGGAAGAGACTAGCAATGAGTTTATCTTCCTGGGGATGGGAGGGAAATGTAAACATGGATGATGCTGAAGCCAGGTGGTGATCAGCCAGGAAGAGCATGAAAAGTTCTAACTCCCTCAAGTGTCCATTGGACCAGAGACTCCCAAAATCAAAGTTCTATCTTCCAACCTATCAACAAATATTCTGAGTTCCTATTGTACCCATAATTGTGCTAGGTGGGCTGGAAGGTCACAAGGGATAAAGTACAATCAGTTCCATTAGGGAACTCATACTATAAAAGAAAACACAAAACACTTAGATGGCCACAGTGTAGGGAGCTCATTCCTTCATGCACTCATTCTCATGTCCATTGTCTGCTACCCTACATTTGTCTGGCATCCACAATATAGTGATTGGATGTATTTGGAGAACGTCCAAGGGTTGATAAATGTTCACATATATTATTCATTTAGACCTCAGCAGTCTAGCCAAGTTGTATCATCACTTTCTCATGCTAAAAGGCAAGTAACTGGTCATTGCTAACAGATGTGGAAACCTTCCCCACGACCCCTAAAAATTCCCTCTCTGTGCTGGAATTCCTTACTAGCACCCTCTTTTCCACCCATGAACCTTAGGGATTTTGCCTGGTTATCCTTCTTTCCAGTCATGGTCTCCAACTTTCAAGAGCCTTCTCCAAAGCTGTCACAGGATGGGGCTTTGGTTGCTGACTCTGGATGAATCGCTGATCATCTCTACTTCCTCTGAAACAAACGACCCCGATGCATTCTGTAAAATCTTCTCTGGAGTTTCTACAGAGGGATGAGAAGCAAAAACAAAAATTAAAAAGCACAAGCAGTCATGATGAAGTTTAAAGCAATATGTAAGAAACTTTGTCTTGAAACTCTTCATGGATGGGTAATGGCAGAAAAAAAAAGCAAGCAAGAAAGAAAGACATATCTGGAGAACAGAAGAACTGAAGCTTACCTTTGTTTTGGGTGAGCTTCACCCATCTTACTCTCGCAGAACCACTGTCGGATTAGGAGTTGCCAATTCTGAGTATTTACCTAGCTCAGAAAATATAAAAGCTATAGATGAAACTGCCATTTTGAGTATTTATCTCCTCCAATTGCTCAATGAGAGCAGGAAATTTTCCTTTCTTGTCTTATTTCTCCCTGTTTTAACCATGTCATACTAAAATAAATTCTTGCTAAACCTTTGAGAGAGGGGGAGGGAGGAAAGGATGAAGGGAAAGATAGAAAGAAAGAGGAAAGAAAAGAAAGAAAGGAAGGAAGAGAAAGGAAGGAAGGATGGACGGAAGGAAAGAAGGGAGGGAGAAAGGGAAGAAGGGAGGGAGGGAGGACGGAAGAGAGAGAGGAAAGAAGGGGAGGAAGGGAAAGAGAAGAAAAGAAAAGCTGGCTAGAGTTAGCCTTGATCTTCTCTGAGAATGAGAATGAAGCCCAGCCTTCCCAAGCCCTGACTCTCACCCTTAGAGCTCAAAGGTTGCATTTCTGCTAATCCTCATCTCTTCCCAAGACTACTTTTTACTTTGTTCTGGAAATAATAGTAAACCAATCAGACTCACAGAGGAACATCAGGTTCATTGTTATTATTCCTGTCCATTCTACTTGGTACCAAAAAGTCAAACTGAGGTCATTCCCTAACAGGGAGATACGAAGATGAGGTCTCGTCCCTGTCATCAAGATACAAGCAAGAGCTTAGGATAGTGTGCAGATAAATAAATAAATAAATAAATAAATAAATAAATAAATAAATAAATAAAAAGATTCAGGCCAAAGTCATCATTGACCTTAAAGTAAGCAAACGCAAGAGATTACCAAAAGCGTTTTCTAAAGAAGTAATGTCTGCGGCTTCACCCCAACACAGGCTTCGTAGAAATTCTGGAAGCTTCTTTGACTAATTCTCCCACAAAGGCATGAATAGATAGCATATCACATGGAGAGAGGTATGTGGTGGGAACTATATCTAATAGGACTTTGGGCATACATAAGTCTCTTTGCTCCTTCCTAAATTTGAGGTGTTTTGGTGCCTTTAAATGATAACAGCAATTATAGTCATAGTAATTATAGTCTAGACCACAACTTTCCTCTCTGTGGGATGAAGTGTGTGGCCACCTCTGACTCATGTTTTCCCTGGGAAGAAACGGTAAGTGGCTGTCTGCCCAGGCACGGACGGCCCAGTCGGTGACACAGACAGCCTCCCAGTGTGACAGGTGCGTCTGAGGTCTAGACACCTGCAGTCATGGGTGGGCTCTCCTCAGGCCAGCCACCACATTTCTGCCTTTTAAGGATGCTGTATTTTGCTAAATCTAAGATGCTGCCATCTATAGATGTGCCAATATTTTATGTAACACTAATTTTAAAAGTCACCACCAGTTGCAACTGGAAAACAGCATCCATGCTGAGACACACTCTGATTCCAGAAAAGCTAAGGTGAAAACAAGAAGAACTAGACATGTAGAGTAGTAGAGTAGACTAGAATAGATGGAAAATAGAACTCATGCTATTCGATGGGCCCTCCAGAGGAGAAGGGACTGGAACCTTAACATAACCTGAATTTTTTTTTAATTGATGCTGATACTGGGGGACTTGAACTTAGGACCTGTATTCTTCCTTAGCTTTTTTTTTTCTCAAGGCTGGCAATCTATCACGTAAGCCATAGTGGCACTTCTAGCTTTTTTGTGATTAGTTGGAGAGAAGAGTCTCAAGCTTTTCTGCTAGTTTGGGCTTCAAACTGCATGATGGGCAGTGAAAGGAGCAGCAAGTGGGTTTCTGGCCCTGGGTGCCTAGTCCTCACGGTGGCCCTAGAGCTGGTGCTTCAAGGGTAGAGGCTGTGGGCACCTGTTTCACGCCTTTTGAAATATCTGGCTGTAGGGACTCCCTCCCCTGAAGAGAAAATGGGGTTCTTGCTACAAGGTAAATGTGTTTGGCCCAACTTCACTTAGGGTCATTTGGGGTTTAAAGGACAAGAAATGTGTCCCATTCCAATGTAGCAGGCACCATCAGGATGAACTTTTCCTTAAGCTGAGCACCGGAGCCTCATTCTTAAAATCCTAGCTACTCAGAAGGCTAAAATATAAGGACCTGAGCTTTGAATCCAGCCTAGGAGGGGAAATCTGTGAGATTCTTACCTCCAATTAACCACCAAAAATGAAGAAAGGGAACTGTGGATCAGATGATAAAGACCCAGCCTTGAGTAAAAACAATACTAAAGGACAGTGTCCAGGCACTAAGTTCAAGCCATAGGACCAGCACACACACACAAAGGTTAAACTTTCCATGAATGAGCCTGAAGCATAGAGCAGGGTGGCAGGAAGAGATTGAGGTCAGGAGCAGTGAGGACTCAGGATGTCCTGTGGCCCACTGTAGCTATGAAATGACACCCAAGTGGTCTCACACAGAAGCACTGTCACTCAACTCAGAGGTGGCCCATGTGCCCTCAGTGTCTGGCCACAGTGCTAGAATCCAGAGCAACTTCATTCCATGCGATTAAATTCATCTGTACCCATAATACGTGTGTGTGTGTGTGTGTGTGTGTGTGTGTGTGTGTTGGGATGTGGGTGTGTGAAGGAAGCAGAAGTCTAGAGATAGGAAGACTATTTTCTGTGAACAGAGCTAACTAGCGGTTACCATTCAGGGCACTCTGGGTAGAAGTTAAAGAGAATTGATGGTACATAGTGCCATTCCCTAAGGAGCTAGTGCAGAAAATGGAGGAAATAAAAGCAATACACAAAAGATTGATGAGCAAGACTTCTTTCAGAATGGATAAAACTGAACAGAAATCAGGATTTATAATCACCAAACTAATGGAGAAGGTTAAAAAAATAAAATTAGAAGGAGAGAGAATATTCTCAGACAATATTAAAGACGATCAGAAACAGGGGAAGAGAAGCAGCCATTCGAAAACTGAGGCAAACAGAACATCCACAAACAATGGTTGCAGTTGATGTAAGTATGCGAGTATTCATCATCCATATAAATGTGCACACACCAACCCCCAGCAGTATCTACTGAGCTTTCCTCTGAAATTTATTGACCATGATGTTTCCCTTCTTGAAGCGGTACACTAGTAAAGGCTACAAACTCCACTGTCATATGTAAGGAGCAACAATCTAGGACCTTTTGGTTGAGAATATGCACTGTATGAAACCCCATGTGAATGATGTGAGTGGTTTGAAGATAAATCCTGGTCTCTGGGGTGACTAGTGGCCTTGGAGCTAAAGGATGACACAAACACACGAGTTTACTACAGCACTAGGTGATTCACAGATAGATGTCTGTGACTCAGTGGGAGTCAAGGCCAGTTTATGGAAGAAATAAGATCTGAATGGGGTTCTAAGGGATGAGTAGGAGGTAGCCTAAAGTAAAGGGCATTTCTTTCCTTTAATTTTTCTTTTCTTTTTTGCCAGTCCTGGGCCTTGGACTCAGGGCCAGAGCACTGTCGCTGGCTTCTTTTTGCTCAAGGCTAGCACTCCGCCACTTGAGCCACAGTGCCACTTCTGGCCATTTTCTATATATGCAGTGCTGAGGCATCAAATCCAGGGCTTCATGTATACAAGGCAAGCACTCTTGCCACTAGGCTATATTCCCAGCCCAAGGGGCATTTCATATAGTTTGTTCATATAGCACGAACAAAGCACAGTGGCGGGGAAAGGTCCTGAGTGACTTGGGAAACTGCAGACAGATGGGTGTTACTAAAGACTGCAGAGAGAAGGAAGTAGCTGAGAACTGATTTTGTAGCCCTTAAGTACCCTTCAGGCCAGGCCAGGTTGGGGATGAGAAAAAGTCCAATTTCAACCGCCTAACTCTTGTCCTCTAGGAAGAAAATCCCTGGACTTAGTCCATGGTTTCCAATCAATGTCCTTCTCTGGAGAGCACCCATGTGAGGCTTCAGAGAAGAGAACAGGAAGTGTCCTGGCTCTCAGGGATCAGGGCAGGTGGTGTTCAGAGCTCTGGTCTTGGGGGCAGAAAGTCTGGCGATGGGTTCTGAACTCTTCAGCTGACAGCCCTGAGTATTTGGTAAATCACTTAGTCTGAGCCACAATCTTCTCTTTATTAATGATGATGAGTAATCTTTTCTGAAAACTATGTGAGTATAGGTATTATCATGTCCCTCATTGTACAGATGAGAGAATAAGGCACAGAGAGAGCACGTAGTTTAACCCGTAGCTGGCTGCTTGCAGAGTGCATGTGGGAAGATGGATATGGCTATATCTTGCACCCATCGGCACTGGACACATGATGTTTGTGACCTGTGACCCAGCTCTTTCCTCACCTTCCCATGGAGCCCTTTCCTTCTTTGGATCAATCCTGGTGTTTTCCGTGAGAAGTGATCATCAAAAGAAGTTCCTTTACCTATCTGTCATGAATCAAAGGCGAAGCATCTGCTGGTTCAATTCCATTTAAACCCAGGAGAATGTAGCTTTGTGAGGTTGCTCAGAATCACGTTCTGTCTTGGGTGGATGAAAAGTTCTTCATTTCTTAATCTTCCCTGGTTCTACAAGCACTGGATATGACAACTTGGCCCATACAGAAAGCGGCTTTGAGAGACAAGCATTTCTTTCTTCCGATTCCTTTCTTCAGAGTTTATTGTGAAATGAAAGCAGGTGGCAGCCAGACAGGCACCCTGTATATCTATGCAGAACTAACTTGTCAAAATACAATCCAACTATTAGACATAGTCTCTTTCTTTTGTCTTTACAGCATTCCAAATTTAGACGGAGACAGGACCCATGAAAGGCAGATGAAGGCTGATAGCAAGAAGCCCATACATGAAATTGGCTAATGTTTGGGTTACTGAACATTTCGCAACTCTTAACCCTTGTTGTAAATTCCACATCAATCATATCCACAGCTCTGCCCCACTACCTGATGGAGCTTTGCTGTGCTGCCCAGAGTAGCTGACATTCTGGACGGCGAGGAGCCTGGTTTGGTGAGAGTGGTCAAAGTTGGTGGTTGCCATATTCCATGTCTGAGTCCAGGTCACACACTCGTGCCCTGTTAAATCCTGGCCAGTGTGAACTGTGCTTTGGATCTGACCATGCGAATGACTGTGCCCTGCTAACCTACCTCAAGAAAACCAAGTTCGCTCAGCTACTTCCTTCTTATCTAACCAAACATATAACCCAGTGATATCTATTTCTATTCTAATCACATATTGAACTTGAAAAACTTCAGACAAGTCCCGAAAAGACATCAGTCCCCAGTATATTTATTGTTAGCACCACCTACAGACAGAGAAAAACTTGGGATTTTTTTCCCAATATGTAGATCATCACACTCATGTCATTCTAGAAAAGCAGTATTTTGCTTTATACTCAAAGCCTTTGTCAAGAATACAAGTCCTTGTTCTACTCCCTGCATACATGTCCCCAGTAGTTCAGTACCTTCTCAGAGTCCAAACAAAACACAAAATAGTGATGATTCCAGGTCTGAAAGATTTATGGGCCTAGTTAGGTGGTAAATACTACTCAATGCCCCCCACCAACAGGGAGTGAGAATGGTAACAGAGGCTGAAGAGCACCTCATCTCTTTAAAAAAAACACCACCTACAGAAGGCTCGGCCTGGTGAGTCAAGCCTGTGATTCCAGAACTCAGGAAGCAGGAAGCTGAGAGTGAGACAGAGAACTGTGAGTGGAAGGCCAGCCTGAGCTCTACAATGAGACCTTATCTAAAACAAAACAAATAATAACAACACACAAACTAAACAGCAACCACAAGTGAAAATCAAGCAAAACAAAAATAAGAACACCTGCAAGGCCAACAAACCAAAGTGAAGCTGTGTTGCAAAGTTGACAAACAAACCAGCTCCTAACAAAGCTTCTTCTGCAACTCAGTTTCCATTGCCTCTTTCTCCTAAGCCATACAAGAGCAAAATGCTATGGCATGCCTCTCCCATAAACCCCACTAACACTCTAGCCCCTTCTATCTAGGCATAGTCCCTGGGGTATCACTTGGAATTTTTATAACATTCACAGATACAATGTGTCCAGTTCCAGGGTGCATGCTTTTCCACATATGATGTGTCCAGTTCCAGAGTACATGCTTTTCCACATATGATGTGTCCAGTTCCAGGGTGCATACTTTTCCACTTGTGCTGTGGAGACAGTCAGCCTCCTTCAGACGTGGGAGAACACACTCTTGAGGCGGTGTGGGAGATGGGGACCTGTGTGAAGCCAAAACTGCAGGGGAACATTTGTCACTGTGAAAAACGGCTGACAGATCTGTTGCTTTCCACAAGACCTGGAACACCTGACCATGAGTCAAGAGGCTATCCTGTCAGGCCAAAGATGAGGTCTCTCTCTCTCTTTCTTCTTGGTCAGGAGTGTGTGCAGTGTTGGTGTATGTGTCTTGAACTCAGAACTTTGTGTTCTCTCTTGGCTATTTTTTGCTAAGGCTAGCAATCTACCACTTGGGCCACAGCTCCACTCTGGCTTTTTGCTGGTTGATTGGATGTAATGGTTTCCTGGGCTTTCCTGCCTAGGCTGGTTTGGAACCACAGTCCTCAGATCTCAGCTGCCTGAATAGCTAGGATTACAGATTTGTGCCACGGGTGCTTGGCCAGTATGCTCATTTATAAAAAGGTTGGAATAAAATCCTGCTAAAAGCCCTCTCCATCTCATTTCAGAAACTCTGGATAGGGCTGGGAATATGGCCGAGTAGTAAAGTGCTCGCCTTGTATACATGAAGCCCTGGGTTCGATTCCTTAGCACCACATATATGTAGAAAGAGCCGGAAGTGGCACTGTGGCTCAAGTGGCAGAGTGCTAGCCTTGTGCAAAAAGAAGCCAGGGACAGTGCTCAGGCCCTGAGTTCAAGCCCCAGGACTGGCAACAAAAACAAAAAAAACAAACAGAAACTCTGGATAATTGGAGACTTTGGTAACAGTCTTTCCACCCATCCTAAACACAAGTTCAAAGTGACTTTGCAAAGACCTGACTTTCTCTCCTAAAGCTTCATTTTATTTCCCTCATTTTTAAGACCCAGTGTAAATGTCTTTGTAGAGCTTTAGCATTTTGGGTCTGGGCTGAAGCAAAAGGAAATGGCATCATACTGGCAAGAATTCAGCATTTAACAGTTCAGAAAAGTCCCTAGAGGCAGTGTAGTGTAGCTGAAATAGTCAGGAATCTAAATTCATGCCACCATCAAAGGGATGGAGGGAGGGATGGGAGTAGGGACAGAGTAGCCCCTGTGTACTCTGCAGGCCTAGAAGAGGCCCCAGCAGCCACTGCAATACTGCAATACTGGTAGGGACAAGGAGAAGGAAAAGCTTTCAGTGGAGGGGGAGGGGGGTGTCACTGTTGCAGAGTTTGCCACTAGGGAACAAAAGCATAAGAAAAATTGATGTCTGACATGGACATTGCTGCATCAAACTCAGCTTCAGGAATACTTAAACTGGGTCTCTGCTACTGCTTCTTGAATACCCTGATTTAAATGCAGCAAGGAGGCGAGGGAGCCAGGAAGATGGCTACAGCCCAAGCACTGGCCTGCAGGGCTGGAACAGAACAAGCAATAGATGTCTTGAGTATTGGACAGGAACACTGCCTAAGTGGTGAATGTCAGGGAAACGCCAGGACAGCCTGGCACTCAGTGAGCAAGTGACAGATACAAAGAGCTCTATCGAGATGCCACAGGCTGCAGTGGCTGGCAGGGCCTGGGCACCTGTTAGCGTAAAAGATCAGGTTTGAGAGCTCATCTGTTCTGTCCTACACTGATGTTCCTCACGGGTCTGGGGCTGTTCTATTTAGCAAACACTGAGGCTGCAAGCTCATGACATAGGGATCTTCCTTTTTTACCTCACAGGCTCATTTACCAAGGGGGGGGGGGCGGGTTGGAGTGGGTTCCAGTGATAGAGAATGAACATAGCCCAGAAACAGAGTGATGGAAGCCGGGACGTACCTTCCTGTGAAGGAAAGGAGCCCCTTCTCAGGGAGCAACTTTCCCACAGTACCGCCTCAACAGTAGAGAAAAACAAGTTTTTATTGGTATATGAAAGAAAAGGTTTGACAGTTCTTTACACTGATAAATATTAAAGAAATGGCAGATTTAAAGATCAGTGGTTTTCAAAAGTAAAATTAGCTGACCTCTGAGAAAAGAATTGAGAGAAGAAGATGTTTACCTATTGGGAGAATTTTCAGCAGAGGGCTTCAAAAGGCTTTTGTTGTGGTTTTGTTTTCTGTAATGACAGCTCTATCAGAAGGGATGTAAACTCAGGATAGAAATAATAATAGTTAGTAATCCAATCACAAGGAGAACTGCCAAAAGCTCGTAGTCCAATTTATTTTGGTCCAAATTTAGATTTTTTTTCCTATTAAAGAGAAGAACAAGGGTTCTGGCTAAAGATCCTTCTTTCCCCTTTTCCAGAAACAAGAATTCCATCATTATGATTCTATACTAATGAAGTGCTATGAATGAAGGGATAATTTAAGTCCATGGCTAACTCATAAACAAACATTCATGAATAAATATCTTTTAAAATAATAATAATAAATATGTTTAAATTCACAAATAAATACCTTGCCACTAACTTTTGCCTCATTCCTTTTATTCCACTCTGCATAGAACAACATAAAGCTATTTGGGTGTTCTATCCCTCCCCCCCTCCCTCCCTCCCTCCCTCCCTTCTTTTCTTCCTTCCTTCTTTTCTTTAATGTCAGTACTGGGGCTTAAACTCAAAGCTTTGTGTTCAAATTCAGCTCTTTCGGCTGGGGATATAGCCTAGTGGCAAGAGTGCCTGCCTCGGATACACGAGGCCCTAGGTTCGATTCCCCAGCACCACATATACAGAAAACGGCCAGAAGCGGCGCTGTGGCTCAAGTGGCAGAGTGCTAGCCTTGAGCGGGAAGAAGCCAGGGACAGTGCTCAGGCCCTGAGTCCAAGGCCCAGGACTGGCAAAAAAAAAAAAAAAATCAGCTCTTTCACTAAAGGCTAGCACTCTACGGCTTGAGCCATACCTCCACTTGTGGCTTTCTGCTGATTAACTGGAGATAAGAGTCTCACTGATTTGTCTGCCTGGTTGATTTGTCTGCCTGGTTGGCTTCAAATCGAGATCCCCAGATTCTAGCCTCCTCAGTAGCTAGGATTACAAACATGAGCCACCAATGCCTGGCTCCTCTTGTGCCCCTTAACCACCTCTTCTTCTCCAAGTGGTCCTGCATGGCATGCCAAGTTTTTTGTTATTAGGGAGCAGTAAGTATAAAATTCTTCCTCATGACAGCCATTTTGTCTGCAGTCTTAGCACCTTTGACTTTAGGAGAAATCCCACCTGCATGGTGAACATACAGGGTTATTGCTCACCTAAAGCTGGGTTGGTGGTCCTTAGACTTTCTGTCTTGAGCAATGCCCATGGAGAGGATTAACTATGCAAACCTTTGGGTGTAGCTCCAAAGATGGGGATGAAACCCCCCCAAACCCCAGACACAGTGTTTCTAAAGACATCACATGTAATTCTGCCCAAGGCAGTCTGCATATTAGAAACGACACACATCTTACCTGTAGTAGGGAAGTCCACCTATATGTTTAAACTTTGGGTTAGTTCCTACCAATTAAATTTTAATCTCCATAGTGAGGTGTTAAGAGGTAAGACCAGACAAAACCTGGCTTTTATTTATTTTTATTTTTTAATTTTATTTTATTGTCAAAAAAACTGGTTAATCCTTTAGTGGCTCAGTGGATGAATAGATTAGTGGGCTAATGGCTTACGTGGAGAAAAGATCCACTATCAAACCAATTTGGTTGTCTTTTGTATGCAGCCTTCTTGCTATGCGATACCCTGGGCTGCTTTGGCACTTGGTAGCCTACCCTCTGGCAAGAATGTTGTCCTTCTATCTTGAACCATCCAACCTCCAGAATAAACCTTTATTCTCTGTAAATTACTCAGTCTCTGGTATTTAATTATACCGATTGAAAGTGGAAACTGAAAGTGGATATAGGCATTGGGGGAAGCAGAACGAGTGTAACCAGGTCAAGTTGAGCCTTTCCTTTAAAACTGACTTTGTGACACAGCAATTCTGATTCTAGAAATCAATCCTGGAGATATCTTAGGAGTGGTAGTTGCTGGGGAGGGTGCACGGCACCAGTCCTGAGGCTTGAACTCAGGGCCTGGGCACTGTCCCATGCTTTTGTGCTCAAGGCTGGCACTCTACCACTTGGAGACACAGCTCCATTTTTATCGTAGTTAATTGGAGATTAGAGCCTGTCACAGGCTTTACTGGCTTCAAATTGTGACCCTCCGATCAGCCTCCTGAGTAGCTAGTATTACAGGCATGAACCACTGGTGCCCAGCTGGAAATATTTTTACATTGTCCATAATCTGTCATTAAAAAGTGATCACCCTAAAGAGACAATGCTAGATTTGTTAATGAGGTTGTGATATAGTCATATGCTATGCAAGTTAACAGTCATCTGACATAATTTTTCATGTCAAGAGAGAACAATGTATTATTAATTTATAAAATCAATTAATGAGATAGTAATATGACACAATCTCTTTTCATAAAGTATGCATAGACATTTATACAGAGATCTAAACCCAGGGTTACCTCTGCCTTGTGTCATTATAAATGACCCTGTGTCTGTGTTTCTTTTTCTGCATTTTCCAAATTCTGTGCAGTATCCATATATAATAATCGTATTTCATTATTCTCCAGTATGCAGGCTGGGTTTTCTCTAGGGCAGGACTGGGAAATGTTGGGTATTTAAAGGATTTCCATGGAAAGGACAATTAGATGCCCCTACCCAAAGGAGGGCTTTCTTCACAGTGAGTGTTCAGTAGGCCTCAGGGAATCTAGCCTTAGCATGATAGAAGTCACTTTTCAGGCCCGACTTGCTGTGGGTGAGAATTCATAAAGCGCAACAAGGCTGAGCCCACCTGCTCCCAAGCAGCTCCAGGTGACCAGGGGCTAACTCAGCAACAGGACCGTTCCAGGACATGAACGGGGACTGAGGAAACTGTGTCCATGCCTCAGCTGGTGTAGAGAATCCATAATCAACAACAGAAGGGTTACAAAGCAAGGAGCCAGAAAGAGAAGCAAGAGAGGAGAAAGAACAAACCTACCAGGTAAAGCTAGAGCAGTCCACTCATTAGCTCAATGGTCATTCACCCCTTAGTAACGAAACACAATAGACTTACATTCAATGCACAGTGGAAAGAATCAACACAAAGAGTAAGCTTCGAATGAATTTTTTGTGTGTATATGTCCATAGTGGAGCTTGAACTAATCAGGGCCTGAGCACTGTCCCTGAGCTTTTTTGCTCAAGGATGGTGCTCTCCACTTAAGCCAAAGCTCTGCCTCCAGTCTTTTGCTGGTTAAATGGAAATAAGAGACTCACAGACTTTTCTGCCCAGGCTGGCTTTTAAGCATGATCCTCAGATTTCAGCCTCCTGAGTAGCTAGGATTTCAGGCATGAGCCATCAACACCAAGAAGAATAAAATAATTTTTGAAAAGCACAAACATAAGTATGCCCAGTTGTTAAAAAAAAAGTTATAAGGAAAGGAACTCAGTATTGATCAATTTCCAGATCTTTGCTTTCATTAGAAAAGTACTGTGTCTTTCTCAGTTATCAAGATAATGATGAGAATGGTAGTCACTTTTCAATTCCTCGAGGATGCTCAAAAGAACCACTACCTCTAAAACCTAGGATACTCGGGCTCATTTGAAACAAATACCCTGGAAATGTGTGTTGTATGTAATTGAAGTCATATCATATTTTTATAATTACAAAGAATTATTATTATTATGCAGGTACCTCCACCCCCCAACTTTAAAGTCTGGAATAGTCATAAGGCAGCTGCATTCTGACAAATAACCTGTGACAATTTCATAATACAGGGCTCAGAAACCTCATTAGGCCACATGCATGGTGCCGCAGAAGCACGGGAGGGTGTCCCAGGGTTTGTGAAAATGTAATTAGGGAAACCACAGGCATCTGTGAACATGGGGCTCCTGCTCCAGATGGGTGGAATCTCAGGGTACCCCAGAGCATTCACAGGGATGCTCTCGGCTTTCTCTGTGTCAGTGACTCAAACACACACTGACGGTGGTATTTTTGTTCTTGCAGGTAAAAATGTTGCCAAAGGGGTAATTAAACCACTTACAGCTGATGATTTGGTTATGTCTGTGCATGTGTGTCACCAATTGCTGATGGGAGCAGGGACATATTGGAGGCCACAAAATAGCCTTGGCCACTGATCATTACATGGTTCTTGTCATTGGTGCTTGGGCCTTGCAAGATATGTATGTAGAAGATGGACTACAGGTACTGGGCACACAATGCCATCCTGTCCTGTGGACTGGTCCCCTCCACTCTTCTCTGGCAGTCATATGTTGTCCATTCTCATAGCATAGTATTGGGCATATCCATAGATGTTTCACCTATAAGTTCAGACATTAACAGGAAGAGGCAAAGGACATGCCAGCATTCTCTCTGAACAGTATTTCTGGAGTGAAAAAGCCCCAATCTTGGGCCCCACTGGAATGTGCCGTAGTGGAAATACACAGATTCTAGAAGCTCACAGCATAAGACTCGGTCCCTAGCAATCCCATCTACCACCCTTGAGATCTTGCTATGTATTTAATATCTCTGAGCTTCAGCTTCACTACAGTAAAATCAGGACGATATTGTTTTGCTGATAGAGTGAGGATTAGGTGTTATAATTCTCTACCATTGTCTCTCATTCTCTCTCTGTGTCTGTCTTTCTGTACCTTTGTATCCATCATTCTCTGTCTCTCGGTCTCTTTCTTGGTCTATCTTACACACACACACATACACACATACACACTTATACACACTTCCTTGTTGTTGTTGTTTTTTTGTATGATCTGCTACCTTTTATGCCTCTTGACCTGCATGAAAGTTGAAGCGGAGGAAAACAATACATTACATTCTTGGCTTTCAATGTAGAACAAAGCAAACAATGCCAAGGGAGAAATACAAGAAAACTCAAATTTTCTCAGGGATATCTGAGAATTGTACCTTCTTGAGTTCTGAGAGAGCCATGTCACTCTCCTACAGGCCAACTGTCTTGAGCTTTCCTGGTTTGGAGAGGCAGGTGGGACAAGAAGCAGGAGAGGAAGGTTACATGTGGGGGTTCTGAGGTAGAGCTTCCTAGGAATGCTTAGTTACAGCCCTTGGCTACAAATAACAATCATGGGCTAATGGCCAACCTATAGAGGAAATGAATGTGCTTGAAAGGATGACAAGAAAGCTGGAAACAGAAGATGGTAAAATGGAGAGCTGGAAGCAGAAGCTGGCTAACGAGCCCATACCAAGTCCTCAACAAGGGTGTTGTGAGGATGTTGTTGCCGTGGGTGGGACACCTGGCCTCTGACATCTCCAGCTCAAAGCTCTGCATAGCTGACTCCCCACAGGCCTTGCACAAGAACCAAGTTTCAGGAACTACCACTCATCTTCCTATTATCAACAACCCTGTTGTGTTGACTGTATATTGGGTTTGTTTTCAGATCAGGTATGCTAACAGCATGGACAGACAAGGTTGACATGAAGGAAGAAGCAGGAGGTGCACTATGGCCCCCATGAGAAGGACCATTCAGAGGTAGACTTCAGGCCTGGGTTCCACCAGCTCCCCAAGGTCTGGTGTTATCATGGAGGTGAAAACCAAAATCAAAGCCACCCCGTTAAGTGTCCACAACTGTCCTTGGACATGGGCAGCAAGGACACTGGAAGCTTCCAGGCTCTAGGAGGGCAGAGAAGTGAAAAGTCACAGAGTAGGGACAAAGGTGCCTACCTCATGGCCCAGTGCATCCTCAACACCAATGGTCAGTGCTTTGACTATGCCACAAGTCGTTCTTGGTACTCACCATACCTCTACCTCAAAAACCCTGGGACAAGCCAGGCACTGGTGGCTCATGCCTGTCATCCTAGCTACTCAGGAGGCTGAGATCTGAGGATGGCAATTCAGAGCCAGTCAGGACAGGAAACTGGTGAGACTTTAATCTCTAATTAAGCACCACAGAAGCCAGAAGTGGAACTATGGTGCAAATGGTAGAGTCCTAACTTTGAGCAAAAAAATTCTCAGGAACAGTGCCCAGGCCCTGCCTTTAAGCCCCAGAACTCGCACACAAAACAAAACAACCCCCAAATCCCTGAAACATCTGCAGCTTTTGGGATGTCAGTCATCAGGTTCAACAGCACTCACCAACTTCCAGCGCGCCTCTTGCTTCTGTAGATCTGCCTTTCCCAATGCAGTGGGCACGGCTGACTTCATGGGTGGAGGGTAATGACAACAAAACACCATGCGGGTGGGAATCGGCAATTATTTTTGCAGAATTATATCCTGTCATCTTTTGAATGAGACAACCAAAGTTTTTAAAATAGCCAAGAAGAATTATAAGAGAGAATAAGCTATACTCAGCCTTGAATTAATCCTGGCCATCTACTTTCCCTGGTCACTAACCCTTGATGTGTCTGTACCTTGCCAATGTACCAAGCATCCGCACGTGTCCTACGGTCAAAGGGACACCTGTCTCCAGGGACAGGTG
Source organism: Perognathus longimembris pacificus (assembly GCF_023159225.1). Classification (NCBI taxonomy): domain Eukaryota; kingdom Metazoa; phylum Chordata; class Mammalia; order Rodentia; family Heteromyidae; genus Perognathus; species Perognathus longimembris. The sequence goes on along the minus strand of NC_063175.1, from coordinate 7,160,631 downwards.
GACTGCACCCCTGTTGACCCATGGTGACTGCCCCAGTAGAGGCCTCTTTGTAGGAAGAGCAATAGGGAAACTATTAGTTTCCTTCATTGGAAACCCTCCATCATCCCAAGGCTACCCTGCTGCCCCTGGCAATTGTTCTGTCCCGAGAGCTCAGACAATCCATCACACTACTCTGACGAGGGACCCATGTCAAGATCTAGGTCAAGTCATAAGCAACAACATAGAAGAGATTCAAGAGCTGGATCTACGTTGGCTGCACCAAAGCAGGGCTGGTTCCATATTAGCCTTTCTCCACTAACATCTTAAATAAACTTCCTGACCTAGTCTCATCCAGGATGGCTTTGTAGTTATTTTGGTAAGTTCTCTAGCCATCTCTGGACCACACGTACCTATTCACACCCCAGCCATTTGCCATGCTCATATGGACTATATGTGTTCTTTGATTGAAAGGTCTCACATTTTACGAAATTGTCTTTGTGGTGTGGTGCCCCTGAGAACTCTCAGTATAACATGTGCACTGACCTCCCACATTGTCTATCCTGTAAACTTCACATGTCTGCAAAGCCCTGGGCCATTCTGTATAACACCCTTGAAGAGTGTTTTTCTTTTCTCTGTCCTAAAGCAATACCACTAAGACATAATTAGTGAAAAATTAGCAAAGCAGGTGACCTCTGGGTCTGAGCATAATTTTGATGTTCCCACAGGCTACCAACAACAATTGAATATGAATGATAACAATTGTTATTCTAGAGAGGCTGCAGCCTGAACACCAGGAGCCAGAAGATGACATCTGATGCCCACAGCACTGTGATGCCCTGTGCCTCCTTTGACCTCTGCAGCTAACTATAACAGATGTGGTTCTAAACAATTCCTGTGCATGGGTTTGTGAAGAATAACCAATCACCTTTGTAATGCGTGGCTGTCCTCAGTCTCATCTCAGGAAGCAGCATTTAATGTGTTACAAGCCAAGATCTGGTACTAGCAGCTCATCTGATTTATACCCATTTTATGGGTGTTTGTTTCTGCACACAAGCACGATGGGGAGTTCATCGATAATTCTTTAAAGATTTGAGTCACAATATTTTCTCCCCATCCCTCATTTTTTTGGTGATGAGAGCAGCAAAAGGTTCTGGTTAGGTAATCAGGAGAAAGGCCCCTCCCAGAGAGGTTGTGCATTCCTCACCCTGGCCTTGAGCAGACCCATAGGCAGGCCCCTAGACATCGTGTCACTATGACCTTGAGCATTGCAGGCCTTTGGGCCCAATGGCCCTGGAAGACATGAACATGAACAAGGGCTGATTGGACCCCAGAGATGTGTGCCAGAACGAACCTCCAATCAGAGGGGCTAATGATGTATGGAGAGTAGCCAAATGATCTGGAGTGTCTCGTCCTTTTATCTTAGAGACACCTTACCAACTGCTACACAACACACCTCAGGCTTTGCCCTCCCTAGGAAGCCCTCATTCTAATGGGAGCTCTACTTAGCTCTTTCTTCAATAAATCCTTGTTGTTTTACTTCTCCCTTTGTGTCCATGAACTATTTCTTCAAGACAATACAGACAAAGGATCTGGTACAGGTGTTGCTGGGTTTTTTGGTATCAGTGGTACTGGCATTTGAACTCTGGGCTTCACACTTACTTGTAAGAAGAGCTCTACCACTTGAACCACACCTCAGACCCCTAGACTTTTTTGCATTAGGTTATTTTTTCAGATAGTCTTGTTCATTTTTTGTGCAGAACAACTTCAGACCTCAGTCTCCTACTTGTTCCTCCCCTGTAACAAGGATTTCAGTCATGCCCCTTTGTGTCTACCTTCATTGTGATAGGATCTCCTAGGATTATTATTACTATTATTATTTTATTATTATATTTAAGTAGTTGTACAAGGAGTTTCAATTAAATTTGTCAGCTTATGAGTATAATGCATCTTTTTAAATTTTTTTGTCGTGGTGACATACAGAGGGGTTAGAATTTTATATGTAAGGCAGTGAATGCATATCAAAATGGTGAGATAAATGGTAAAAGGCAAACCAATACAACAGCAATACTTACAAGACAATATGCTGTAAACCAACTGTACAACTGGGGGTGGGGAGGGAACTGGGGTGGAGGGAAGGTAGGAGAAAAATGATGGAGGAGGTAACAAGTTTGACTAGAAAAGTACAATGCATCTTGATCAATGTCATGCCTTTCATCATTCTCTCCCATCTCTCCCAACCCCATCCATCCCTCAGTTCTCCTAGCATTTTTGTCAAGACTAGCCTTGAACTACAATCCTCCTTATTTCTACCTCCCAAGTGAGGTGGAAATAATGGGAGACGCTGTGCCCAGGCATGTCAGTGTATTTTTATTCTATTCCAATAGCATCACTGTTGCACTGAAAAATGCAACAAATGCTCTGGAAGTGGGCCAAAAAATAACTTATTAGCTTACTTCATTTCTTTTTAGAGTGGCTTCTTTTTTAGAACACAGACTGGTGCTGAATAGACTTGCTCTACTGGACTGTACAGAGGAAATGAGTGTCAAGCACGGCACCAATCCCTGGGCTGTTTCGGGTTTTAATATTCTACATGTGTAATCACTTCTGGAGATTCTCTTCATAACAAAGGCTTCAGAGTGCTGGTGTCCATGTAATTTTTATAGGCTAATGGATACTTTTCAATTTAATAACATCTTACATTTGAACTGGCCTTGGAATTTTTAAAGTGCTCTCACTCAGTCGAGTCTTGTCTGTGCTTGTAACATTCCTGTGAAGCAGGCAGAGTCCTTTTTGCCTGTCATACCGTGGAGCAGCAGACAGTTGGAGTGCTTACGTGGCTGGCAAAGGGACAGAGGCCCAGCTGGAGCAGCTCCTCAAGGGGACGGGCCAATCACCTCCTCACACATCTTGGGAAACACATTTGATTTGAGTCTGGAGGCCTGGCTTCAAACCCAGGTTGTCACTTACTGCACCTGAGGCCCCCTCGTGTTAAACTGTAATACACAAATATGAAAGTATCATGCACAGTTGGGATCCTGTTTCACTTGTGCCCCTGGAAGTTCTGGTGACACTGAGATCCATGGGAGGACCTTTCGCCATGTGGAAGGGGGTGTGAATTTATGAAGTCTTGTTGTGGTATCACCAGCTCAGTGGTTCTCACCGTGGGGGGCAATATTGTAATGTCTAGGGACACAGATGGTTGTCACAGTCAGGGGAGGTTGTTACTGACATCTACTAGGTAGAGGCCAGAATGAAGGCAAATGTCCTGTTATAGACAGCTCAGCACCATGATGAAGAATTCTCAAGTTCTAAGTGTCAGCAATGTCAAATTTGAGCTTAATGTGAGGCCTATGGATTCAGTGGGCTGTGAGGATCCGTGGATTCACTTTAAAATATTAATATGGTCTAGGCCAGCTATGGTGGCTCATGTCTACAATCCCAGCTAAAAAGGAGATGAGGTAGGAAAGACTCCAAGATCAGCCTATGCAGAAAAGTTTGCAAAACCCCATGTAAACCGATGGGTATGGGGGCACATGCCTATCCTTTCAGATATGTAGGAAGTATAAACAGGAGGATTGCAGTCCCAACCTGTATGCAGAAAAATGTGAGACCCTAAACTAAATTAAAAAAAAAAAGACTGAGAGTATAGTTCAAGTGAGACAGCATGCACCTAGCAAGCATGAGGGCCTGAATTCAAGTCCCAGTTAAAAAATTCCATGGTCTATCTAGATTCTCAAAATGGTCTATAGTTCCAGAGTGACTTCATTCTGGTTGTATGTTAATATTCAGTGAAGCTACTGCTTCTACACAGCTGTTTGTCTTCTAATCTTTTAGAAAAATGGGAATCAATATAGTATGGGATACTGTACTGACCCCAATTAAGTAATGAACATGACATAGAAAAGAATGCAGCACATGGCTAGCCATTATGGCTGGGGCCAGGAAGAATGGGGGTACCATTGGGAGAAAGATGAATCCCACTCCTAACTCTTATGTACCTTGTTCATGGAAGTGAGAACCCAGCTAAGAGCAACTGACAGTGACCTGTTAGTATCTACAGCTTGTATGTATTTTGATTGTGTTCCTTGAAGGACCATATGTTCAGAGCTCAGTCTCTTGCATGTGAAGAATTGGGAGGAACTTTAAGAGGAAGGTTGCAAGATTGGTTTCTCCCCCCACCCCCCACCTCCCCCACCCCCCGGCCTCACGTCACTTAATGTGATCTGTCACTCTTGCATGAGCTCTTGCTATTGTGATCCATCCTCTGTGAGGTGGTGTATTTCTTCTCTTTGGACTTTGAGTGTTCAGAACTGTGAGCTAAGTAAACTCCTTTTCTCAATGAGAACCCAGCCCCTTATGTGTCCTTAAAGTAATAGAAAAACAGGAAAAATATATCCGTCCATTGGGGGATAAAAAAATAAGTGATTTATTAGTACAACAATAAGGTACTAATATATATATATATATATATATATATATATATATATATATATTTCTCCTATGTATTCCACAACCCTGAAATTTTACTTTTGTTGCCTCATTTGAGATTCTCTTGCTGTTATAATTCACCTTATTCACCCAGGCCAAAGTCAGACCTGCTCACTAGTTGGAAGGCCTTCTGGATTCTAATAACGATACTTAACTATCCTGGCTAAATGAGTCTCCAGCTGAAGCCAGACCGAAACACCCAGCTCTGCGTGGAAGGGGCAGAGACTCCTATCAATCCTTTAGATGATCACTGGCTGTGGGAATCTAATGTCAGGAGCCCTCTTCTCCAAACCCTAAGATTACCTTCTCGAAATGACAAGGTTCCTGTTCTGTGGAGAATCAAAGATTTCATTGTCTCTGTATCCAGCAAATCATATTTCATAAGGTCTTGGATTATCTGTAGCCATTTTCTAGCTTAACTTTCTAAATTAGTTTTCTAGACTTTTTGGCAGTTAAAGGGAAAAGATAAGAAAAAAGTGGTTCAGGCCAACTTTCAGATGAAATGTTGATAGTCTGTTAAACTGTAATACATTGCTCTCCTCTAACTACTTCTAGCTGCATCAGGGTTTGAACACAGGACCTCTAGCTTGCTTACTTGGCTGGTTCTGTAGTAGTTGAGCCATGCCTCATCTGCAAACTGAGGTGTGTACAGCTTCTTGGTGGTTCATTGGAGATGGAGTCTTGCAGACTTTTGGGCCAGGGCTAGCCTTGAATTGAGATCCTCCAGATCACAGACTCCTGAGTGGTTAGATCACAAGCACAGGCCTGACCTCTCCTCTACTATCCACGTAGTAACAATGTCCCAAGTAGTTACTGCTGCGGCCGCCTAGCTCACATTGTGTCAAGCGCTGCCAGGAATTCCACAGGAGCAAAGAACCTGTTTTTCTTTCCATATCTGACACGTCCTAGAGGTGCGCTGTAATTTTACCTTGGATATTACTCCAGGTTATTGGGCTCCACATTCAAGCCTCATTCACAGAACATACATGAAGCCTATTGCAAATGAGGCTGTTAATAAAACTTGAAAGAAGACCATCTTCGTGTGAAGGTAATCCTTTACAAAATAAGGAAAGTTAGCCGAACCCTCATATGGAAAATGGGCAACAGCGAGAAGCACGAATGGGTTGTGGAGTTTATCACCTGAGGCTCACATGGTCCAATCCTACCATAGCGGAAAGTAATCACATTGTTTTATGGCCACTCTGCTGTGCAGATGGTCTCAGCCCAGCTCCTAATTCAAGTGCAGTGCTACAAAAACTACTGCTAGGCCTCATGGGCTCAGGAGGGAGCAGTCACAGGAACAGAGCCATTCTCTTGGAGTGAGTGCTCCCGAGTTTGTCTCATTAGCTGTTACAAAGTATGGCAGGTAAACCCGGTGGCCCTAGCTGTAATACAGAGCCTTGGAAGCACAAATGACAAGAAAAACCTCATTTCTCCAGAGGTTTCAGTGCAGAGTCTATCTTCAGAGCTAAATGCACTCAAAGACACTTAAAGAAAAGCTACACATGCTCATTAGCGCATGTTGGCCGTCCAGGTGAGAGTCAGGGCTCCTCACAGCCTGAGAAATATAGCTGCAGTCTGAAGTCTATTGCAGATAAGTCTTAGTGGCTAACTTCAGCAGATTGATCAACTCAAAGTTTGCTGGCAGCTACCAGGGCAAAGAAATGAGAATCTTACCAGCAATATTTTCAAAGTGTCAGAACATTTACAGTAAACACTGTAGAAGCACAGGAATTAGTGCAGCTGTAAAACACATAGAGCAGAGAAAGGTTGCTTGTTGGTGTATGTAGTAAGCACTTGACTCTAGTATATGACAATGGTGCTCACAGGGTTATGAATCCCTGTGCTTAGCTCGGTGTCTGCAGCTCCCATCTTTAATCCTAGCCACTCAGGAGAATGAGACCTGAAGGATCAAGTTCCATAGCCAGTCCTGGAAGAAAAGTCTGTGAGACTCCACTCCCAAAATAACCAGCCAAAGGACAAAACTGGAGGCTCAAGTGGTGGACCCCCAGCCATGCAAGAAAACTAAGTGAGGACAAGGCCATGTTCCAAATCAGGTACTGGTAAAAATAAATAAATAAATATTCTTTTTCCTGTGACAAATGTTTGAATTCTAACTTTTTTCTTTCTAGATATGTGATTTAGGAACAAATTGTTCGATTTTGGTGACTTGTTTTCTCATCTGCAAACTGGGTTGTACACAGGATATGTGTTAAGTTGCTGAGATTTACTTTGTGTAAATTTGTTAGTTTCTGACTATGCAGAGACAATCATTCATCTAGCGAACATTGATGGACAACTGAATGCCCAGGAGCTGTTCTTGGCATCAGTCTAGTTATCAAAACTAACCAGGGTGCCAGTGGCCCATGCCTATAATCCAAGTTATTCAAGAGGCTGAGATCTGAGGAGCCCAGCTCAAAGCTGGCAGGGACAGGAAAGTCTGTAAGACTCTTTTTGTTTTGCTAGTCCTCGGGCTTGGACTCAGGGCCTGAGCGCTCTGCCACTTGAGCCACAGCAGCACTTCCGGCTTTTTTCCATATATGTGATGTTGAGGAATTGAACCCAGGGCTTCATGTATACAAGGCAAGCGCTCTTGCCACTAAGCCATTTTCCCAGCCCTGTAAGACTCTTCTCTCCAATTAACCACCAAAAAGCCAGACATGGAGCTGTGGCACAAATAATAAAGCAATAGCCTTGAGTGACAAAGATAAGGGACAGTGCTTAGGCCTTGAGTTCAAGCCCTAGCACTAGAATACACACACACACACACACACACACACACACCACCACCACCACCACCACCACCACCACCACCACCACCAAATAATTCTCCTAAATTCAGGGCTCACAGTTTATAGCAAGCGCTCAGTATAAGTGAACAATCATTATTACTATGAAAAAAAAACCTGATTTTTTTCCAATCATGGAGAGAGCATATATTCCAGGAAACCCAAATAAATCCTGTTTACTAGAGCATATTGCTCAGAGACTGTAACTATCTCAGGAGAATTTTTTCTTGATTTCCTAATGAATCCTTTCTCTTCTTCTTTGACATTTTAAATATTTCTTTTAAATATGGCAAGGAACTGGGGAACTGCATTGATCAGTATAGCAGGTAGAAGCTGTGCATAGAATCTAATAGCCCATGAGGCCCTTTGAAGATATACACTCAGTTCTTGGGCTAGCTCAGTAGGGAGCAGATGGCCGGCCAGCACAAATGATCCTCCCTAATCCCTACAGCTGAGCCAGGTAGCCGCTTTTGGCTTGACTGTGGCAATTGAGCTGATCTACCTCGATAGTCACTGCCCCTCTTGACCTTTAGCGTGCCTTTGCCCCAACTTAGTGTCCAGGATAGTGAATGAAGGCAGTGTTAGCATTGGGGCATGTCTAACCAGGCATACTCTTTCTGATACTGGCTCAAGACCTTGTCTAACTCAACAAATCACACTGCTGTGAGGTGTTTGCTAAGGGGACCTGACACCCGAGATAAGGTGGATAATGGCCAAGCAAAGTGGCTGAGCGGGCTGCCAGTGTGTTCTGACTCACTACTGTTAATCATCTTCACATTTAAGATTGCATGCACAACTATGTAAATTAGCAGAGGCTCATAAGCTCAGGACTGGAAAGAAATCTAAAGTGGTAAAATGAACAAAAGGACAAATAAGGACTTAAAATGTAGATTGTGCTCCATGGCCCTGGAGCTCTTCTACAGCCAGGGAGATAAACAGTTAACAAAAAAATCATGTATAAGTCAGGCACTGGCCATTTACTCCTGTAATCCCAGCTACTGAGGAGGCTGAGATAGGAGGTTTGTGGTTTGAAACCATCTTGGATAGAAAAGCCCAGGAGATTCTTACAATTAACCATCAAAAACTACAAAGTACAGATGTGACTCAAATGGCAGAGTACCAGCCTGAATGAAAAAGCCAAGTGAGCGTGTAGTATCAGCACCCAAATAATTGGGTATATCTAAGTTACTTTGCTTGAAAGATTATTCAAAATCAAACTGTAAGGTGTACATAATTAGAAAGTATATAATAAATATATACTATATAAACCTAATATGTGTATCTAGACCTGGATACACAAACCCATATACATACTTGTGAGTTACTGAAATGCTAAATATAACTTTGTTGCATGAATACAACGTGTGAACCCTTAAAAATAAAATTGCATGCTTATAATTTGAGGATGATATATCCCTAGAATAATTTCAAATGAGATGAGTAAATATAATCTGTAGATAAATATAATGGAAATTTAAATCAAACAGTTATCAATTTGTCTCAGATTCAGAAATTATTTTCATGTTCCAAATTGCTATACTAAAAATATTCAAGTTTGGCTGGGCATGGCAGCATATTCCTAGAATCCCAAGGATTTCAAAAGGGAGACAGAGGACTTCAGTTTGAGGCTAGCCTGGGCAAAAGGTTAGTAAGGTTCTGGGTTGGTTTTTTTGTTTGTTTGTTTGTTTTTTTGCCAGTCCTGGGCCTTGGACTCAGGGCCTGAGCACTGTCCCTGGCCTCTTTTTGCTCAAGGCTAGCACTCTGCCACTTGAGCCACAGCGCCACTTCTGGCTGTTTTCTATATATGTGGTGCTGGGGAATTGAACCCAGGGCTTCATGTATACGAGGCAAGCACTCTTGCCACTAGGCCGTATCCCCAGGCCAAGGTTAGTAAGGTTCTATCTCAAAAACAAGCTAGACATGGTGGTGCACCACAGTGACCCCAGACACTAATGAGGCAGAGACAGAAGGAGGATGGTCTGAAGCTAGCTTGGCAAAAGCATGAGACCCTATCTGAAAACTAACTAAAGCAAAGTAGACTGCAGAATGTTCAAGTGGGAGAGCACTTGGCCCAAGGCCCTGAGTTCAATCTCTAGCCCTGCCAGAAAAGAAACTATTCATTAGTTTACTGTTTTGTCTTTGGTTTATTGAAAGGACTGAATGTTAAAAGTTACAATATTTAGTTTCATTTATACTGAGGCTCTCAAAAACTCACTTGACTTCTTTGAGTTCCATTAAAGTTGCTGCCAAAACTCCACATGTCCCATTCTAAGATTCTAAGGAGCAGATCTAAGTTTTTATTTTCTCCAATATTTTACCAGTTGTAAAATTGACTCATGTGGGGCTGGGGATAAAGCCTAGTGGCAAGAGTGCCTGCCTCGGATACACGAGGCCCTAGGTTCGATTCCCCAGCACCACATATACAGAAAAACGGCCAGAAGCGGCGCTGTGGCTCAAGTGGCAGAGTGCTAGCCTTGAGCGGGAAGAAGCCAGGGACAGTGCTCAGGCCCTGAGTCCAAGGCCCAGGACTGGCCAAAAAAAAAAAAAAAAAAAAATTGACTCATGTGGTCTTCATTTGAGATATTACAATATAATCACACAGAGAGAGAGAGAGAGAGAGAGAGAGAGAGAGAGAGAGAGACTACAGGTTGTATCACAAATTTCAAAAGAGCTAAGCATTGAATGCTTGGAAGACTTATGTTTCCAAAGTTAGAAATTAGAAGAAAGCATAGCATTATCTCTGCTTATGAGGTATGACTTTCCTTCGAGTATTTTTATCTTAGAAAGCAAACACTATATAAAACCTTGGTTCTAACCTTAGCTCTAAACCACAATGTGACTACATTATAACTGCCTACATGGGCTATGTTTGAAATAGAATATTCTGTAAGGACTCAAACTCTTTTCTGTTTTACTTCTAGTTGCTAAAACAAGTCTGAGAAAATTATAATTTTTGTATTTATTGGTTTCAAAGTCTCTATGTATAAAAGTGATCCAGCCTGCATTAAAAAAATAAGTAAACCTAATACATTTTTACCAGAAAAACAGTATTTTTCAGCAAGAAATAGACATTAATGCGGTTTACTTTTTATGCATTTGCCTCTTATTTCTCAAGGGATGATCATAGTGACAGAATCATTAAAATAAAGGTTAAAAAAAAGAGCAAGGGAAGACGAGTGAACTATTGCTTGTGCCAGATGACCCAGGTTAATGGATCATTTCTGCATGAGCTGTCGGGAGCCACGGAGTATTTCTTCTACAAATTCCCAGTTCTCTGTTTTCATTCCAAGTGCTTAGCTTGGCTTATAACAACCACACTGCTGTTTGAAAGATTGTTTCTGTACTTGGAAGGAGGTTTGGAGACTGACAGGGCTTTCCAGAATGTTCATACCCACCTCTTTACAGGTGAAGAGGAGACTGGGGAAGTGCTATCTGCCCTTTTGTTCTGGAACCACAGACATAGCGGACTTGGCCAGATGCCTATAATCCTAGCTACTCAGGAGGCTGAAATCTGAGGATCCTAGTTCAAAGCCAGTCCAGACAGAAAAGTTCATAAAACTCTTATCTCCAATTAACCACTAAAATGCCAGAAGTTGAGATGTGGCTCAAGTGGTAGAGCACTGTTTTTGAATGTAAAACCTAAGGATAGTGCCCAGGCCCCTAAGTTCAGCCCACTGCTCACACACACACACACACACACACACACACACACACACACGAAAAAGAAAAAGTAAAAAATACGTAACTCATTCCAGCATCTCTCATTCCTCAGGTCATACATACAACACAGGTGCTATGCAGACTTTTCAGTGTCAAATTTCTATCAATCCAAGACTGGCAATTATTTTTGTCCAATGAGTCTAAGAGAAGAGAAACAAGTGCCTCCGTTCCCCTCTGACCTCTCTCCTCACTGCTCAGAGTTTTTCACTTGTCTTCAGCTTGACATTACAAATACGAACGAGCCCATGGATTCGGAGCTGTCCTCCAGCCTCCGGTGAATGAGTGCTTACAAACAAACCACTTATGAATGGGAAAATCCCTCCAACATGACTGCAGTATTTCTTTACACACTTGTGGTCATCTCTTCCTCCTCACCGGAAGTGGAAGTAAGCGGCAACCTTGTGAGGGAACCGGCGAGTTATACCTGTGGCTGAAGGTACAGAGGGCTGGTCTGCAGCAGGGGTGATGGACCCGTTCTATGGTTTCTCATGTTGTCCATAATGGCCAGAAACTATGGAATTGCACACTTTAAATGGATTCTGGTTTTATACCTCACCAACTCATAAATAAAGAGAAAAGGACTATTGGTGTGTGCTGGGGATTCACGCTGCCCTTCAACCAGCCCTTGGGCAGTGTGGGAGGGAGCCCCTCCCACCTTCCGGCCTCAACCGGAAGAGAAGCGAGTGGTCCCCGCCTCCTGGCTTGGCCTCCCAGCTTGGCCATGTGTCTAATGGCGGAGGCCCGGCCCTTGGTGGGGGCTGTAGTCCCCGCCCATAGAGGAAGTTCTCGTGACATCACCGTCATGGACATGGTCTTTAGCCTATGACTGGCCCTTTGGCCAGTCCCCCTCCTTTCCCGCCATTACGGCTATATAAACCCCCTCCCAATTAAATCCTGTGAGACCCGTTCAACCATCAGGCTGTCTCCCCGGAATTTTCTTCCTGCGTCTGACCGGGAAGGGGATTTCGGCATTTCTCCTCAACTCAGCAAAGTCCACAAAGATATGCCTTACTCCTTCTGCCGGTGGGAGGGGTGGGGCTGAGTGTCTTTCATAGTTTGGGTTCAGGCATTTCCCCCCAGGAGATAGGGGAAAAGGGGGTCCAGAGCCCCCCGACAGGTGCGTGTGTGTTCTGGGGCTTGAACTCAGGGCCTCCAGCTCTCCCTTGGCTTTTTCTCTCAGGATTGCTATTCTACCACTTGAACCACACCCCTGCATGTGTTTTATTTCCTGGTTTATGGCTGTAACTAGGATTACAGCACCTTGCTATGAGGGGCTTATTACTGTGTTGGAATGTTGGGGTGGATTTAGCTCAGAAGTAAAGCACATATTTAACAACTGAGAATCCCTTGGGTTCAATCTCTAGTGCGCATGCACGCGCACACACACACACATTCAAGCATGCACACACACACATAGACTATATTCACAAATAAAAGAAAGCAAACCAAAAAGAAAAACAAACCAGACAACAACTGAAACAAAAAAACTGTGTTTGAAATATAACAGGAATTTTATAATACAACCTTCTAAATTATCATTTCTCTTCTTTAATGAATAAACTAGTTAAGCTCTATTATTTTGTGTGATTTCTATAAAACTCATAAGATAGTATTTTCTTTCAGAGTTTTAATGATCTTTCAAGTTGTGCAAAGGGGTTTCAATTTAACATGCCCGTTTATACATACATTTTGATGATGTCACTCTTTCCACCATTCTCCCTAATCTCTCCCAACCTCACACATCCTCTGAAGTTTCCTCATTCCATTTTCACATGGGCTCTGACTATATGTACACACCCTTCCTCTCCTGCACTGGGGAAATGAAAGAGCTCTGAGAAGCGACACTTCTTAAAGCCTAAGACTGTAAGAAAGGTGAACTGAATACAACACTCTTCCCTTTCCTTCCCAGGAAGGGACTGGAAACTGATCTTTACAAATGTGAAGGAAGTAACCTTATCTTCTTACCTCTTCACTGCCGAGTGAAAAAAAATACTTCTCAAAGCATTCCACTTCTCTTTACTTGTCATTTGACCTGATATCTAAAAAATATATAGCCTACCACTTCCCTTTCTCCATTTCAGAAAACCAACTACAGTGCTGGTCCATTATCTTCAGCTCACCAATTAGCTTGTGTTTAGCATAGCATACGTCTCCTAGTCTCCATGCAGTGTCTCAATGCAGTGCTCTATTTCCAAGCAACCTAATGCTCTTAAACCCAATACTGTCTTTTGGACCCAGGGTTAGGAAGCATGTAGAAGGCACAGAGTCAGAACAGCTGAGGAGGCCTGAACACCACTCACAGGATGCTGTGGAAAGAGCTCCCTCTCCGTGGATGGCATTTCTTGGCTGCTGTAGTGCAAAGTGGAAGAATTCCAGGTGTAAACCATCACCTGGGTAGAATTGCACATGGAAAATTATAAGATATTTTAGGGCTGTTACCAGTATTATTGGAGGTTTAAATAATCACAAAGCCCTCTGGGGAAGCTACAGTGCATACTAGGGATAGCTTGACCTGACCAGAAAGTAGGGCCTGCCCCACTTGCCGGTGCTGTCTGGCAACCCGGCCTGCATACCCGCCCCCTCCGGGCCCTCTTCAGTCTCCATTCCTCCACTCAGGCTCACCTGTTCTCCTCTTCTGGAGTTTTCTTGTTTACAAGAATGGCCCAGGAGGACTGAGAATGTTAAGTAATTTAATGGCCAGAAATTAGGAAAAAACTCTAGATGTTTCTCTGAAGTCCTTCCCCCAGGGTTATCATTGATTCTTTGTGTAATTTTTTCCTGTTTGATCTATTATATTTCCATAAAATAAGGCAATGTTTTATGCAATATTTTTCTCTACAGATACACATTTCATCTATGTGCATAAGGAAGGAAAATAAGCAGCAAAGTGCCTGAGGTTAGAATGGGGACCAGGAAAGCAGAGGCACAAATCATGGCAAATGTCCTAACCTGAGGTTGCTTTTTGGTGCTGAGATTTAAGAGACACAAAATTGTGCTCCAGTAAGCACATGGACTCCAAAGGCAGACTTGCAGAAATACAGACTCAACTCCCTTCCTGTAGGTACACAGAATTTAAGGGTGTAGTGTTGGGTGCTGGTGGCTCATGTTTCCAGTCCTAGCTACTCAGGAGGCTAACTGAGGATGGTGGTTCAAAGCCGGACAGGGAGATTCTTATCTCCAATTAAATAACAAAAAGCTAGAAGTAGAGCTGTGGCTCAAGTGGTAGAGTACCAGCCTTGAGCAAAAAAGCAGAAAGATGATGCTCAGTCCCTGAGTTCAAGCCCCAGCCCCAGCCCCCAAAACAACAACAAAAGAAGGTGGGAAATGCCTCCAGGGACCTGCAGGCTGAGGGTGGAGCTGAGCAGGAGGGAGGGCGCTTCTCCCAGGTGCAGCACGCCCTCAGTTCCTTTCCTAGAACCCCAAAACACTAACAACGAAAGAATCGCATTCCAAAAATGTCTACCCAATCATTTCTCGGTCAGAAAATACTTCATTGATTGCTGCTTACAAACCTGACACTCAGTATAGTGCTTTAAGAACTTTGCAAGGAGGACACCATTTTATTTTATAGATTATGCCCAGGAAATAGTCCAGAATTTAGATGTGTATGTTTTATTTATTTTATTTTTATGTTAAACAATTATTTACTAATTTATTCTTGTGGTGGTACTGGGGCTAAAACGCAGGGGCTGGGTGCTGTCCACTAGCTTCTTTGTTCAAGGCTGATATTCTAGCATTTGAGCCAAGCTCTACTTCTGGCTTTTGGGTGGTTAATTGGAGATAAGAATCTCACAGGAATTCCTTCCTGCTCAGCTAGCTTCAAACCTCAAGCCTCAGTCCTCAGATCTCAGCCTCCTGAGTGACTAGGAATCATCAGCGCCTGGCCTATACTGGGTTTTAAGAAACCACTAATGATGAGCTGAACAAGAGAAGCTCTTTACTACTCAGAAAGACCTCAGTGACTGAATCAGAAGCAGCAGCTATAAAAGTGTTAAGAGGGGTGGTATTGTCCTGAGGGAAACAGAGGTGCAAGCTGTAGGAGGGGAGACCAGGGATATGTTCATTCTTGAAGGAGAAAAGCGATGGTACGAGGCATGGTGAGGGGATGTCAGCTCCATTAACAAAGTTACCTAGAGGAAAGAGGTGTGTGCCTGACACAGGACAATGGCAAGCTGGGTCTAGCTATACAAGGAAAACTAAATAATGGGTGATGCTTATTCCCTGAAGCTAGCAACTGGGTGAAAAATTGTAATTTAAATTACTTTCTGTATTATTGAGAAACTAAACTCAATAATAATTGGTGTTTATTAATAAATTCCAGTAGACATAGAAGAAGTGAGCCAAGGAGACAGGGTAGAAAGACTCAGCAAACCACAGAAGTGATAGCACACGTGGGGTCTTCTGCGTGGAGCTGCTTGGGCTCAGGGTTGTAGTTCTGCATTAACGACATATAACACAGTCACGGTTTTGTGCTGGGAGGCAGGCACTAGAGTAGTTAACATTCACTGAATGCTCACTCTGTGCAGGGATTGGGAGACTGTTTTCTATTTAAAGGCTCATTTAATCCGCAGGACAACTCAAAGATACCAGCTCTGGTTTCAGACCCAGTTTAGAAAGTGATTTGTGAGGCGACAGGATGGCCAAATGCAGCCCAAAGTCACCTGACTGGGCGGCTTTGGGATCTGAGCTCATGGCCAAAGGAGAAAAATAACAGTCTTCTCTACGTCGGGAGTTTTTCTGGAAAAGCATCTAAAAGAAGGAAAGTGGAAATGTTGTACCAAATTTCAGCCACCTTTCCAATAAGCATTGACATTGGACCAGGCGCTCCTTAAAGGCTAGCCAAAAACAAGTTTGAAAAACTCAGAAATGTGAAGACATTATTATTTATTTATTTATTTATTTATTTATTTATTTATTGCCAGTCCTGGGCCTTGGACTCAGGGCCTGAGCACTGCCCTTGGCTTCTTTCTTTTTTGCTCAAGGCTAGCACTCTGCCACTTGAACCACAGCGCCACTTCTGGCCTTTTTCTATATATGTAGTGCTGGGGAATCGAACCCAGGGCTTCATGTATACGAGGCAAGCACTCTTGCTACTAGGCCATATTCCCAGCCCGACATTATAATTTTTTAATTTTCGTGAAAATATTTTCATACATTGTTATGGACCTCAGGTATCTTATTTAAATCAACTAAATAATTAATATTGTTAAAGCTTGAACACTTACCAATGAAGATAGATCTTACAAATGTACTCCTGAGCAAGAACTGAAAAAATATAAGTTGTGGAATATTACCTACTATTTTTATCCATTTGTTCAAATCTTGGAATGCAAAGTAGTACTAGATATTATATATGGATATGCACTTAGTAAAATTATGAAACCATGATTCATGTTAAAATTCATAAACACTAGCTTCTTGAACAGATAAACCCTGAAAATTTAATAGCTTCCCATAGACAATAAAAAATCTCGTTGTTCTCATGTACATCACAGTCAATGCAAATCTTTCTGCTTCCACGTGATTATCCAAGGACCCAGATGTTTCTATCTCATGGACATTAGTCCTAGCTTCAGGTTGAAGCTAGAGAGAAGGTTCAAGAAGGTATGTCTATTTTGTTACTACTTGGACAGAGAAATGACAAACATTATCATTCTGACCCAGGCTGATGTGGGCAGAATGAAGAAGTCCTGTGGCCACAGACAGCTTCATGGGAGGAAAGAAGGGTGAGGCCTATTGTGTGGTGTGGGGGTGGGGGTAGGGAGGGCAGGGGGAGGTGCATGCTGTCCATTAGGCTTTTTTGCTCAAGGCTAGCACTCTACCACTTAACCCACAGCTCCACTTCCATCTTTTTGGTAGTTACTTGGAGATAAGAGTCTCATGGACTTTCTTGCACAGTGTGGCTTTGAACTGTGAGCTTCAGATCTCAGCCTTCTAAATAGCTAGGATTACAGGCATGAACCACTGGCAACCAGCTTCCTATTGTACCCTGAGCTCAAGAAGGAAAGGTCAGTGTGTCGGTAAATTGTCACATTGGAATTAATATACAGGGACATTTGGATAGTAGCTAAGTGTAGTCAGGAAAAGGAAAAGCTAAAGCAAATACGCAAAATTTAATATATCTTAAATCTCAGTGGAGGAACCATAAAAGTTATGTCACTCTGCATTTTATTTTGTATTTAAATGCTTTTGCAGTTTCTAAAAAGACAAACGAGTGGAAATGGGAAGCTTTTCAAGCTGTGATCCGAGGTCCTGGGAGGATGGCAGGCCACATGGAGCAGTCAGACTGGAATGCAGGTGGGGACAGCAAGAGGATCAGGAAAAGGAGGAGAGTTATTAGAGAGATGGGAGAAGACAAATCCATAACCTCCAAAGACCTGCTTCACTGTGGCACTTCGGGGAGGCTCTCTGCCTGCTGGCTGTCCTGACTTGCCCCAGCTCAGGACACAGTTGGATGTGGAATGGGCTGGTACCTTATCTAGATGACCCCCCTGGTTACTGCACCTAGCAAGAATCCTCTCAGTGGTGTAAGTGATGATAGGCCAAAGTAGTCTGTTGATTGTATTAGGGAGCTTGAACATGTGGCTGACTTTGTGGAAGGAGAGATGGGGTGGCTGGGTGTGGAAAGCATGTATACCAGCACTCTCTTGCCTTCCAGTTCTTTCTCTGTTTGGCAGCTCTTGGAACAATTCTGTCCTGGTAAGGAACCTCATATGAAACCCTCATTAAACCACAGAAGGCATCCTCCTTCTCTGGCCATCCAAAAGAGTCAAGGCCACTGCGGGGGGGGGGGGGGGGGGGGGGGCCGCGGGGAGCAAGAAAGGCTTTGCACTGGGTTGTGTCAAATTGAGTGTGTCAATAGGTATAAGGCATACTATACTTTTCTGCACCAAGGCAGAAAAATAACCAAAAGCACTTTGTTATTAGACTGGTAAAGGGCCTTTGTTGGACTCCAGAGACAATAAATACACACACGTACACCACACACACACACACACACACACACACACAGACACACACACACACACCAAATGTCTTCGAATGGGTAAACTACAATGGATAGGTTCTGTACCTGCAGTTCAATATTCTGTGGATTTTAAAGATACTGAGTGTGTAAAGGCTTTTATCTTGCCATTGTTCTGCAAGCAATACCAGAGGACAGCTATTTGTATAACTCTAACCTTGCATTAGGTATTAAAAGTAAACTACAAATGGTTCAAAGTGTTGAGAAGACCTGCATAGGTTCTATCCGAGTGCTACGCCAGGTTACACAAGGGACTGGAGCATCTGTGGTTACCTAGGGAGCCTGGAACCAATCCCCCAGGCTTCTGGGGCAGCCGTTCAGTATGTTCATTGAACAGGAGTTGAGGGTGTTGCTGGAAGGTTCACAAGAAGCTATGGAGCAGAGATGGTACCTCAAGGAGAGAGAGTGGGTGAGGGTCAAGGAATGCTCCAGAGAAGCAGGAAGAACCCAGCATATGGTCTCAAAAGACAGTCTCTACCCTTGGGAAAGCACAGTGCTTATGTAGAAGTGAATGGAAGTCATTGTGCAGGACAGAGAAGGAATATTTAGGAAGTATAGACCCTGGGCCTCACTTCTCTGAAGGAGGCGATCTTATATTTCATGTTGGGATTATTTCTTTTTTTAATGAGTTCTTTCATCCCCTCAGACTTGTGTTTCTCAGTCTTGCTGCATTTTGCCAGTGACTCTAAGATGGCAAAGTGCATAAGGATGTAGAATTTAGTGTTTAATAAAGGAAAACCAAGATCCGACACAGAGTGCTGATTCTATGGCCTCGTTGTACTCCAGTGGAATTGCAAACAATAAATTGCATATGATATTACCAAAGGATGTGATCTCTGATTATGAGGTTTAATGAAAAGTATTGCGAGCTCAGAGCTCAAGGATAGGGAAGCTGGTATCCGGGTGTTTATTACATCCAGAAAGGGCCTGAAAATTCAGACTTACCTATGACTCAACTTACAAATGAGAGAACAAGCCAGTGGGTGTCAGAACCTGCCCAAGGGCACATGGAGGGCACAAAGAGCCAGGACAGAGACAGATGGGGCATCTACTGTCTGTACTCTACCCACTATCGTGCAGAACTTATCAATCTTTAAATATTTTAATTCACTAAAATGTTATTTAATTCAATTGTACAGAGGGGTTTCATCACGATAAAACTTGCCTATAACATGCTTTGATCAAATTTACCTGTCTGCTCTCTTCTACTCTCTCTCTCTCTCTCTCTCTCTGGTCATTTAGATTTTTTAATTTTATTGTCAAGGTAATGTACACGGGTTACATTACATACGTAAGGTAGTGAGTACATTTCTTGTTGAACACTGTTACTTCCTCCCTCGTTCTCTCCCACTTTGCCTCCCCTCCAGTCCTCCTCCCCAAGTTGTAAAGTTCATTTCCACCATAGTGTCCTGTGAGTATCGCTGTTGCCTTGGTTCACCCTTTGTCTCGCCATTTTGTTGTTCCCCTTCCCTTCCCTAATTCAGATAAACGTATTACCCAGGGAACCAAAATAAAATACAGTGACAAAAGGGGATAAACCACAGGAAAAAGAAAAAAAAAGAAAAAAGAAATAACTCTCTTTTTGAATCATCCTTCCTCCTCCACCTCGTTTAAACTGTTATATACACACACAAGCACATACACATGTATGAATACATAATGCACTTTATAATGTTTTCCTCCCTTTTCCACTTCTTCCCATTCACTGTTTCCTTTCACAAAGAAAAAAAAGTAACTGTTTTTCTTTTGCTTTCTTGCAGCAGTGGGATTTGAACATGAGGCTTTACATTTGCTACCACCTGAGACACATATCCAGTTTAATTCATTTTGAACACAATTTCATGTGCTTGCAGTTCGTTTCCCCTGAAGATAATCATTTTCCTAGCATTCGCTTCATGTGGAAGCAATTCCGGAGTGTGAGGCATCAATGACCCAGCAGTGCTGCAATGGCACCTCGCTTCCACTCATTCTTGGTGGGCCTAACTTGCAAGGGCAGTGAGCACAGGGATGCTCTGAAAAACACAGCGCTGTACCTGTGTTGGCCTCACTCCACGCTACCTGAGCAGCCATATGGCACCCCACCTCAAGGGAGATCAGCTTCCCCAGCTCAACACAGGAAGGCTCTACAATTAAATAGAATAGGATGATCAGTTGTGCTTCCCACTGGCCATGCCCCATGCTCATATCAGGCTGCTTGTGTGTTATTTCCATGGAACCCCCATTCCATTCACCTCCAAGTCTTTACTCGTGCTGACTATGACATTTGACAACAATTTCTACCCACCAACCTCTTCAAGTGCCTTTCCAGCCATAGAAACACCTAATCTGTAGCAAGTGCTTGTTCTTGGCAAGTCCCAGGACTGGCTCCCCATAGGGCATGAAAAATACTCACTCTCTGTCATCAGGACTTTACGGATAGTAGGAAGGAGATACATCAAATATACCAAGATGAAGAAATACCTAGTTTATAGACAGCAGTGATGACTGTAAGCTTTAGAGGTGTAGAAGGAAGCTCATTCTGCCTGCCTATCTTGTGGACTACAAAGGCTCCTGTGAGGAGGCAACACTGGGGATGGACCTGGATCATTTTATATAAGTATATTCATCAATCCTGGAAAATAGCACCATCTAGAGCCTTTCTTCATCAGTCCTCAAATCACACACCCTGCTGTTCCTTCAGCCTGTCCTCATTCCTGTGCATACATGATTCTTGACTTGGCTGTCACCTTCTCTGTAAGCTGTCCTTGTCTGCCAGTTAGGTCTGACATCTTCTTGATGAGTCCAGAGAACCTTTGGCAAGTGCTTACCATGGTATGTCCTTGGAAATGACCTCTCCTAAGTCTTAAAACCTTCATAATTCATCCAACCAACCAAGGGCATTGTCTGGCCTCTTTAGCCCCATCTCTTCATTTAAATTCGTTGAGGATAGGTTCTACATCATCAGTGCAGACCAAACTCTGAAACAATATGTGATATCTAGAAGGCACATTGTAAATGCATGCTCTTGAAGACCCACTATTGATGTAAATGGCCTCAAGCGTACTGGAAAGTTATGATTCTCATTTGTTGAAAAATACATCTATGGGGGAAAATGCAGGGGTACACAAAATCTTACTTAGTTTCACTGTTTCCAAGTGCAACAACTTCCGCCAAATACTGCTTTTTATCTTCAAACATGAACTTTGACAATCAGACAAATAAGTAGGTCAAACCC
The DNA here is from genome assembly GCF_023159225.1 of Perognathus longimembris pacificus. Classification (NCBI taxonomy): domain Eukaryota; kingdom Metazoa; phylum Chordata; class Mammalia; order Rodentia; family Heteromyidae; genus Perognathus; species Perognathus longimembris. The sequence goes on along the minus strand of NC_063175.1, from coordinate 7,139,417 downwards.
TGGTGATATGTTTTATAGGAAAACAGATGTGGGAAAGACCTCAACATTCATCTTGCTGCTGCTTCTTTTTCACATATTTAAATATATGTTTAACAAGAAAGTACTGTTTGACGTTTTAGCAATTCACGGAGATCCAGAAGAGCCATCAGAAGGGGGGATCTAAAGGGATTTCAAAATGTGTCCTTTGGAGTCCTAGTTTGCTGTAGATGGCTCTGGAAGGGTTACAGAGTCCGAGGGACTTACTTCAGTGTCACTGCTGTGGTACTGTCTGACTTTCTCCACCTTTCTGTGGGCCCCACATGCTTCAGGCCCCTGCTAGACTAGGCTGGAAACAGTCCCTTCTTATCTTAAAGCCCTCCCCATTCCAAGATTCAAATCAGCATATGTATTTCCCGATATTGCATTGATTGTATCCAAAAGCCAGGTCTATCAGACAAAGCCCTGCACAGTACTGCTCATTCCTTAGGACACTCAGGCGTTCTTCCCACTTGGCCTGTCCCTCTCCAACAGGGACCTCAGGGTCCTCATTTTATGCTGAGCAATCTACAACAGGCCCAGATTCTGGAGGCTTGGAGAACTCTGGCACACGTCTGTGAAGGTTCCATGCATGATGAATGTGTGCAATTGGCGAGTGAATGGTGTCAGCCTGTCCCTAATATGATAGCTCAGTCTGGGGGCCACCTTGTTACATTACAACCTGCCATATGTCTTATGGACCCTAGACAGTCACATGACTGTCATTAAATAGGAATTCAGTTACATACATCCATCTAGCTAGCTAGCTATCATCTATCTATCTACCTACCTATCATCGGCAGTAGTGGTATTTGAACTTAAGACCTTGCATTTTCAAGACAGACCCTTAGTCCTTTTTGCTTTGTTTTATTTAGAGATCCTCTTTGCCTCTTGGGTAGTTGGGATTACAAGTATAAAGAAGTACTGTACTTAGCCTATTTACTTTTTAAAACAATTAAATGCAGGAATTTTGAGAAGTTTAGTAAGTATTAAGTATGTGTGATTAATGACAAACATTTTTCTCAGAGCCTTTCAACAGCCTATTTTTTAATTAATTAGTTGATCTGAAGATTGATCAAGTACAAGATTTAGTAACCAGACTAGACTAGACTAGACCCTCACGACCCATCATACACAATCACTGCGGCCAACAACACACACACACACACACACACACACACACACACACACACACACACACACTCAGGCATGCATAGTCATTTTACATATTTAAAGCTAAGAGGGATAATTATATCCCAAGTCAAATGTTTCTTGAAATCAAAGCTTATTTTCACTTTCCAATTTCCCATTTCAAAATTCTCCATCTCTCCTCTTATCAAACAGCAAATATAAATAAATTTGAAAGTACTATTTTCTACCAAACACAGCTTTGACTTGCTGCCTGCATATTGTATCAGGATGAGTCAGATCCGAAATTCAAACCCCAACACACAGTGTTCTTTGTCAAGGCTGAAAACCAGCCGAGGGCATTGAATGCACCAATTAGACACCAATGTTTGAATGGCTAAAAAATAACAAGATCTACTCAGGTCTTGCTATTTTGTAGACATGGCATCAATTTATTGCCCTAAAATTATTTTACTACTGCATTGGACTCAGAAAGAAAAATGCTTAAAGTGAATTTTAATTTTCCATGCTAAGAAAGATTCAGAAAATCCTAATGAAGGTTTTATCCTAATGAAGTAGCCTCCTGGCAAAAGATTCCATGAAGCTAGGGCACCAAGAGCATGCCACCAAGTTCAGCTATGGCTTGAGAAGGGGGCTTGTGAAATTTCTCCTTAAGGCTGGCCTTGAACTGCAGGCCTCCCTGTCTCAGTGTCCCAAGTAGGTAGTATCACAGATATGGCCATTTTCTATATATGTGGTGCTGAGGAATCTAACCAAATATACATGCCTCATATACATGGCTTCCTGTATATGAGGCAAGCGCTCTTGCCACTAGGCCATATTCCCTCTTTCTTTGTTTCTTTCTTTCTTTCTTTCCTTCTTTTTTCTTCTATTTTTCTTTCATTCATTTGTTCTTTCTCTCTTTCTTCCCCCCCCCCCTTGCTTTGGTTGGAAGGTAAAAGCAATATAATGTCAAACCACATATTCACTGATTACCCGAACTTTCTAATTAAACAAATTCATGTGTTAACCTTTTGTTGTGGCAGTACTAGTATTTGGAGTCAGAGCTTTGGGTTTGCTAGGCAGGCCATATTGCTTGAGGCACACCTCCAGCCCTACACACAGCTGTTTGGGGAGGGCAAACAAGTCCAGGGCTCCCAGTGGTGGCTTTCTCAAGCACCAGTGGAGAATGGGACCTGCTATTGATTTCATTGTCAGACCAAGAACTCTATAATGATTTATGCCTGCATCCTATCTAAGCCTGGACATACATTTCACCTCATTTCCTAGTTCATGTGAAAAGCTGCTAGTCACATTTTGCTGCTCATTGTGTCTCATGTTCTCAATGGCATCTATGATGTAAAATTAAACTTAGCCCATATGAACTGCTTTGTGTGGCATTTTCTCTGTGTCATGCAGAAAAATGCCTGTGTCATCATTCAGATTTGAAACTACTATTTATAATATTAAACAAAAGATCATAAGTTCTTCTTAAAACTGCTGAGTGCCGGGACAGTGCTCAGGCCCGGAGTTCAAGCCCCAGGACTGGCAAAGAAAAAAAAAGAAAGAAAGAAAGAAAGGGGGGCGGGGGAAGCACCGTGCTTATAGTGTAATCTCAGTCACATGCAAGGCAGAGATTAGACAACTGTAGTTCATGGCCAGCCCAGGCCAAAACCAAAATCAAAAACAAACAAAAAAAATCACCAGACCGTCCCAACACTAAAATGTCCTAGCTGGGCTGGGAATACAGCCTAGTGGCAAGAGTGCTTGCCTCGCATACACGAAGCCCTGGGTTCAATTCCCCAGCACCACATATATAGAAAATGGCCAGAAGTGGCACTGTGGCTCAAGTGGCTGAGTGCTACCCTTGAGCAAAAAGAAGCAGGGACAGTGCTCAGGCTCTGAGTCCAAGGCCCAGGACTGGCAGAAACAAAACAAAAGAAAGAAAACAATAAACTTCCCTAGCTACATACTCCTGGAACCATGTAGGGGGACTACAGTCCAAGGACTACCTTGGTGGGCAAAAGTATAAAACCCTTTCTGAGAGGATGTCTTCTAAACCTATTTCTGTCAGAGAAATTAAATTACATTTACTGTCTCTCACTGTGTGATTAATTACATCATCTACTTTGAAGCTCTGGTTTTGTTTAAAAAATGGTAATTTTTAAAATCCCAGTAAAGCCCCTCATTTGTATGCAGAAACCAAACTGCTGTCCAACTAGAAGAGTGGAACAGAGATTACCGTGCTGGCTGGGCAGGAAGAGGTAAAGGAAGTGGGGTGCTGGTTAAGTCAGGCAGGATCTAGCATCCCATAGCACGCTGAGGGGAAGGGACTGGAGATAACAATAGTTCATTGTATACTCAAAAAAGACCTAGAAGAGAGAATTGTTAATGTTTAAGGCAAGAGACACGTTAATGACCCTCACTTGATTATACATTACATACACATGTGTCAAAATATCACAATGTACCTCAAACATATGTGCAATTTTTATGAATCACTTTGGGAAAAGCAAAACCCTGCAGCCCCAGGTAGGCGGGTGAGTGCCTTGCTCTGCCTACTGCCCATACCTGCCGGGCTGCTGTCCTGGCTTAGCCTTGGGCATTGACCTGGTTCCTTCCATCTTACTCTGAGCTTCTTTTGTCCCCAGTGTCTCCTTAAATGTCCCAAAGCTCCATACTTGGGTTCTATCCTGCTCTCCTCAGGTGATAAAGACTTTTAAGCTGGGTGCTAGAATTCCTTAATTTGTAAACTTTTGTGTCCTTTGTTGCCAACTTCCAGGTCCCATCTGATGAATCCAGGGACTGTAAGCTTAATTCCCAAACCAATTGTCCCCATCTGAAGAATCCAGGGACTGTAGCTTAATACCCAAACCAATTGGTGAGGACAGGGATGGAGTTGCCCCCAGGTTCTATTTTAAAACTGCATTTCAATATTTATAAGGCTGGAAAATGAAGTCAATTTTTCAGCCCTGAATACTAAAAACTGGTCAGGACAAAGAGGAAAGGCTGAGCTCTGAGCTCTGGCCCTGCTCAAGGTCCCCTGGCTTCATACATATATGCAGGCCCCTGGCAGAGAGCCAGTCTAGGCAGATAGAGGAGGCAGGTCGTATTATTCTAGTGCAATTACAATCTGTGTTAACCAGGTGACACTGTAAAATGATTCCCACCCCTACAACAATAGGTACTTTCTATTCTAAATAATCTCAGCCGTGCCTGATTTGAGTATTTCCTTGGCAATTTTCATATACAGTAAATCATCCCATGGATGCCGTCGGGTGTTTTTTTAATAAGGACTTCCCTTGGGTGTGGAGAGCCCCTCCTGGTGAGAAGTTATAACGTGTCTATTCATCTTCTGTTTCTCCAGAGTCTCAGGGCCAGCCCAGGTTTTCTGTAAAGAGTGTGTGTCTTGCACTTTCTGTCTCAGCTAACAGTGACATATGAAAAGGCCTGGAAGTACCTCAAGCAGGAATCTAGCAGCTGGATAGCAGAGGCTTTCACAGCGCAGAGACCAATATCTGGCCTGCCTGGCCTCAGAAGGGACTGTTGTCCTGTGGGTTGTGGAATGTGATGGGCCTCAGTTGTATAAGGAAGGTCCTTTCTACAGACCCAGGTGATACTGGGAATCCCTGGGCTCCATTTCTAGGGGAAGATGTTCCTGCCTTCTTTTTCTGCCCTGGCCTCTTTCTTCTGTCCCTCTCTTCTTGTGCCTACTCACCCACTCTCCTTATTTTTTTTCTTCTCATTCTCTTCAGATATTCCCCACGGGCCTCCATGTGCCATACCCCGTACTTGGCTCCTCAGATGTAAAGATGAGAAAAGGGATCCTTTCTTTCATGGAGCCTGCTGTGTAGTGAAGAAATAGAAAGTAACCTTGTCATTACAGGAAGAAAAATGTCATTACCAGTACAGGGAGTGCTCAGGACAGAAATGCAGACAGCTGTGTGAGACCTACACTGAGGAACTGGAGGAACGTCCACGCAGCGGGGCTGGCTGAACAAGGACCCTAAGGGAGGGGAAGGAGCTGAGCAGCCTGGATGAGGACAGAGCACACTGGAGGTGGGCAGGGTGCACCGGAGGCAGACAGGGCACACGGAAATTAGACATGGGGCATGGGAGGCAGACATGCTGCACAGGAAGTGGAAAGGGCACATGGGAAGTAGACAGGGCACACGGGAAGTGGACATGGGGCACTGGAAGTGGACAGGGCACACAGGAGGTGGACAGTGTTGTATTCTGAGAGCGAGAACAATCCACTGAGGCAGAACTTAAGGTTGGAAGGGGTTTTATTTACAAAGGGATTCTATTTACAATCTAGAACGCGGAGCCAGGGCCACCCTCCACTGCCTAATGCTTGCCTGCGACTTCCTTGTCCTGACTTGAAACCTGTCTTGACCTGAACTCCGACCCTCCTCCTTAATTTCTAACCACCTCAGCCTCCCGGCCTCCAAATCTCCAAATCTGCAGAAGAATAAGCTTCCTTCCTGTAGGCCTCGCCTCTCTTCAAGCTTTAAGCCTCAAGCCTCCCCACAGGCTTTAGGCTTCTCTGCAGGCCTCAGGCTTCAGACTCCTCCGCAGGCCTAAGGCTCTGGACTCTCCCTCAGGCCTCGGACCCTTCCACAGGCCTTAAGGCTCTGGACTCTCCCTCAGGCCTCGGACCCTTCCACAGGCCTTAAGGCTCTGGACTCTCCCTCAGGCCTCAGGTACCGGTTCGGCTCCGGCCGGTCCCGAACGGCTCACCACTCCGCTCCTCCTCCTCTGACCAGTCCGGACTCGGGCCTCCTGCACCACTGGTCCGGACTCCCGGGCTCTCCTACATGTTGGTCCGGACTCTGGGCCTCTCCTGGATGTTGGTCGGTCGAAGCCCTTCCTCGTTTCTTCTCTCCGCTCTCCCCTCCCCCCTCCTCCTCTAGCGGGCTCCCCTTTTTACCCCGTCAGGGGGTGGAGGTTCCAGTCCCCCCAACGTGGGGCGGGATCTCCTCTTACTTGCGCAGTGGGGCGTGTCAATCACGCCAACGTGGGGAGGGGCTTCTGCCCCCAGGTTATTACAGACAAGACACACAGGAAGTGGACACAGCACACAGGAGGTGGACACAGTGCACAGGAAGTGGACACAGTGCACAGGAAGTGGACACAGTGCACAGGAAGTGGACACGGCACACGGGAGGTGGACACGGCGCAGGGGAGGTGGACACGGCGCACGGGAGGTGGACACGGTGCACGGGAGGTGGACACGGCGCACGGGAGGTGGACACGGTGCAGGGGAGGTGGACACGGCACACGGGAGGTGGACACAGTGCACAGGAAGTGGACACAGTGCACAGGAAGTGGACACGGCACACGGGAGGTGGACACGGCGCACGGGAGGTGGACACAGCACACGGGAGGTGGACACGGTGCAGGGGAGGTGGACATGGCGCACGGGAGGTGGACACGGCGCACGGGAGGTGGACAGAGAACACAGGAAGAATGAACTACAAATGGGCAAGAGCAACAGAGGCTGAGGAGAGCTAGGGAGAGCCAGGTGTTCAGCGCCGAAACTGGGCTGGAGATGCCTGCGCCACTCTAAGAGCAATGGAAACCACTAGTGGTTTGGGTTAGTGATGAGGTTGGATGGATGGGAATGATTAGCAGTTTTAAAAAGCACTCTAGCATGGGGGCTGGATTAAATACACACACACACACACACACACACACACACACACACACACAGAGAGAGAGAGAGAGAGAGAGAGAGAGAGAGAGAGAGAGAGAGAGAGAGAGAGAGAGAGTTTTAAAAATAAAAATTACTAAAACTGGCCTGATCGGATATACCTGTAATCCTAGTACTTGGGAGACTGAGGTAAGAGAATCACAATTTGGGGGCTAGCTTGGGCTATATAGTGAGACCAGGTATCAAAATAAACAAAAATTAAATTAAGAGATAAGTAAAATAAAGAAAAGGAAAACATTTAGTTTTAGCAGGAACATTTAGTTCTGAACATTTAGAGCTACCTCATGACTCCTTATCTCTATGAGGCTCACTCCTGTGACTAATGCCTTTGGACTTGACACAACAAACAAGAACAGGAAGACTGAAAAAGTAAAAGAAAGCAGAATGGCCAGGGAACTTGGAAGTGGAGATGCAGCACTGCTGGGTGCCTTGGGTTTCCTTGTGTCCCAAAAGATGAAAAAGGAAGTAGTAGCCATATCTGCCAATAGGCACACACAAAAATGTCCTCTTCTGGGGCTGGGGATATAGCCTAGTGGCAAGAGTGCCTGCCTCGGTATACCCGAGGCCCTAGGTTCGATTCCCCAGCACCACATATACAGAAAACGGCCAGAAGCCGCGCTGTGGCTCAAGTGGCAGAGTGCTAGCCTTGAGCGGGAAGAAGCCAGGGACAGTGCTCAGGCCCTGAGTCCAAGGCCCAGGACTGGCCAAAAAAAAAAAAAAAATGTCCTCTTCTGTCTCTCCAAAGGACAGGATAGAACACCTTCTTGTTCTATTCTAGCCACACAGTTGAGGAAAGCCTATTCCACACTCCTCCTCCCGTTTTATCAGAAGGCCAGAGGGCCACATCAGGAGCTGGATTTCCTGCCCTGCAGGTTAGCAGCCAGGCAGGAGGGCTGACATGCCCACCATTATGGAAGCATGAGAGGGATAGAACCAGGGGCTGAAATTCTCCATGAAGCCATGGGACACATGGAGGTAGTGAAGAAAGGTGGTAGTCAGCACTTCCCTTCTGTCCTTCCGGGAGGTGTCAGTGGTCCAGTAGAGAGTGATCCTTCACCCTACCCAAGCTCAGGAAAACCACCCAAACAAAGGGAATTCTTGAGATAGGAAATGGGCTCATAACGTGATACCCCCGATACTCACTGATCACTCTGTGGAGCCAGGAAATCTCAGCTTGAATGAGAACTAGTGGGCAACAGGTGCAGCGCCCAGATCACACGGCTAACCAATTTGCCAACAGGGACCTGACAGCTCCCATCTTAGGAATGCCTCAAGGAACAAATGAAATATTAGAAATCTCATCAAAAGCTAGGAGATGGAAAGAACCAAATGAGAATTTTAGAAACCAAAACTAAAATAAAACTCACTGGAAAGCTCAACCCTGGATGGAGAGAACAGAAGTATGTATGAATCTATTTATTGAGAGGGATGATACCATTCACACTTCTTTGTTACTGTTGTTTTGGTAAAATTATTATGTCATGAACAAGTTTCCATATTTAAATTTTTTTTCTATAGCATCCTTAGTGTGTTATTGTTTTGGATAGATAAGAACAGCCTCGTTCTCTTCAAACTCTACTAATTAGCAGATAGTCCTAAGCCCTGGTATTATGAGGGAGAGGGCTGTGAAGCTCTTTATTTTCAGAGTGGGGAGTGGGAAAGCCAATGGGACCTGGCATTGTTCCTGTAATTGTCCCTGACACATCTCCACCACACCTTCAGACTAGAGATACCAGTTGAAGATGGCGTCTGTTTGCAAAGCTGATGACAAACATGCTACATGAAATAGGTTCACAGCTACATTTCTAATGATCATTTTATGATTTTTATCATACTTGCCTCATTTTGACCTTTTATTTTTTTTTTCCATTTTTAATTGTTCTTTTATTTTTTTTTTCTCAAATTTTTATTGTCAAACTGATGTACAGAGAGGTTACAGTATCATACGTTGGGCATTGGATACATTTCTTGTACTGTTTGTTACCTTGTCCCTCATGCCCCCCTCCCTCCCCCCTTTCCCCCCCCCCCCAGTGTTCAGTTCACTTACACCAGACAGTTTTGCAAGTATTGCTTTTGTCGTTATTTCTCTTTTTTTACCCTGTGTCTCTCAAATTTGGTATTCCCTTTCAATTTCCTACTTCCAATACCAGTAAACACGGTTTCCAATATACTCAGATAAGATTACAGAGATAGTGTAGGTACAACCATAGGAAGGTGATACAAGAGCATCATCAATAATAGAAACTACACATACACCTAGGACGTTGAGAGTAGTTACAACTGTGATATATCAATTGTTTCCATAACATGGAGTTCATTTCACTTAGCATCATCTTATGTGTTCCTAAGGGTATAGCTATTGGGCCTTGTGAACCTCTGCTATGGCTTGCCTAAACCTGTACTAATTATTCCCAATAAGGGAGGCCATAGAGTCCATGTTTCTTTGGGTCTGGCTCACTTCACTTAGTATAACTTTTTCCAAGTCCTTCCATTTCCTTACAAATGGAACAATGTCATTCTTTCTGATAGAGGCATAAAATTCCATTGTGTATATGTACCACATTTTCCTGATCCATTCATCTATGGAGGGGCATCTGGGTTGGTTCCAGATTCTCGCTATGACAAATTGTGCTGCGATGAACATTGTTGTGCTGGTGGCATTACTGTGATTTTGTTTGTGGGCTTTTGGATAGATACCCAACAGTGGGGCTGCTGGGTCATAGGGGAGTTCTATATTGAGCCTTCTGAGGAATCTCCATACTGCTTGCCAGAGTGGCTGAACCAGTTTACATTCCCACCAACAATGAAGTAGGGTTCCCTTTTGGCCACATCCCCTCCAACAATTGTTATTATTAGTTTTCTTGATATATGACATTCTTGCTGGGGTGAGATGGAATCTCAATGTTGTTTTGATTTGCATTTCCTTTATGGCCAGTGATGTAGAGCATTTTTTCATATGTCTATTGGCCATTCTCATTTCCTCATCAGAGAAGTTTCTTTGTAAGTCTTTAGCCCACTTGTTGAGGGGGCTATTGGTTCTTTGCGGTTTTGTTTTGGAAGAAGGTAATTTTTTTAGTTCTGCATATATTTTAGAGATGAGGCCTTTGTCTGTTGAATGTCCGGTAAAGATCTTCTCCCAGTCTGTGGGCTTTCTGTTTATCTTGAGAGCTATGTCCTTTGCCATGCAGAAGCTCTGCAGTTTAATGCAGTCCCATTTGTCCAACTTTTCTTTGATTTGTAGCCTTTCAGGGTCTTTGTTAAGGAAGTTCTGTCCTGTGCCAAGGAGCCCGAGTGTTTCTCCTACTCCTTCCTTTAGTGTTTTCAGGGTGCCTGTTTTGATTTCAAGGTCTTTAATCCATTTGGAGTTTATTTTGGTGCAGGGTGATATATAAGGATCTAGTTTTAGTTTGTTGCATGTGTTGAGCCAGTTTTGCCAGCACCACTTGTTAAAGAGTCATTTTGACCTTTTAAAAATGTTTATTATAAAGGTGATGTACAGAGTGTTGTTGTTGTTTTTTATTGCTACTCTTTACCCGGTGTGGTGATCACTTTGGCTTTGTGTCTCAATATCAGGAGAAAATAACAAACTACAACTACTGTTGGTGTAGTGATTTAAAAAATAAAAGAGCTTGGTGAGCAGATGCTGGTGGTTCATGCCTATAATCCTAGCTACTCAGATTTGAGTTGGAGGGTTCGATATGAGGAATGAGGTTTGAAGATAGCTCCAGCAGAAAAGTCTGTGAGATTCTTATCTCCAATTCACCAGCCAAGAGCTGGAAGTAGGGCTGTGCCTCAAGTGGTAGAGTGCCAGCCTTGAGTGAATAAAGCCAAGCAAGAGCTTGAGGTCCTGAGTTCAAGCCATATTACTGGCACCAAAACCCAACCAAACAAATAAACGAAGTCCTGGAAGATGAAACTACTTGTCTTTTCCAGAACTTTTCATTTAAATCTCTTATTTTCTTGGGATGTTTCTTTATAGACCTATAACTTCCATCTGGAGAGTTGAGTTTTGTATAGTAATCTGTTTCCATCTATAGGAATTCGTTAATGAAAAGATATTTTCAGCAATACTGAGTTTTTCTTACTAAAATTAAACATATCAAGACCTCCAACACCGTTCTGGCAATAATTAACCTCAGTGTAACTGGTATGATTTTTGTTCATAGTTACTTTGCAGACATGCCACCATTTCTTTAAAAGTTAAACCATTTACTGTAATAATCAACTATGGTGTACCCAGCTACATAAAATGTCTCTTACAAGTGCACGTACTAAAAATTATATTTAGACTGCAGCTTCCTAAGAAAACAATTAATGCACCATATCGAGCCACACATATTTTCTGCTAAAACCGAACAAAAAGGCAATGTTCTCTCAGTGAGACACGCCTTTGGCAATTCATTCCATTTGCAGAAGTCTCAGGTGCCAAATTTGCAGCTAATCAGGTTTTCTGTCTCAGCTGCCAGTCCTGGTCGAGTGCCAGGATTTTATTTTCTTGTCCAATTTAATGTCACGATCCAGAACTTTAGATAAAGTCAGAAGCATCTCTACATGCTCCGAAGTTTCCATGTTCACATTTTCTGGAGAACACAATTGATGCACACTTTAAAAATCTCTTTCAAATGATGCTAAGATTCATGCTGATTTTTAGTGCATAATCACTCCAAGTTTCACTTTTCCTACTAGGTCCCTTTTCAAAGCCCACAAGCATCATCTCAGTCCATTCAAATCCCAACTACTCTAACCTTACTCCCTGGGTTAAAATGCACTTCCTAGGGCTTGAGCACGCTAAATAGAGGCAAAGACATCTCAACCTTATTAACGTTTGTTGTGAATTTCCACTCACTGTGTTCAAGGTCTATCAAAAGTGTTTTGCAAAATGCAGTCTAATTAGATAATTAACTAAACTGAAACCCCAATTCAGTATGTTCAAATTCTTTTTCTTCTTCCTTTTATTTTTTTGGTACTGGTTCTGGCTCTTCTCAGGCTTGGGTGTTGTCCCTTAGCTTTTTTGCTCCAAGCTAGTGTTTTACCTCTTGAGCCATAGCTCCACTTCTGACTTCTTGGTGGTTAACTTGAGGTAAGAGTCTCTTGGACTTTCCTGCCAGGGCTGGCTTCCAAAAATGATCCTCAGATCTCAGCCTCGTGAGTAGATAGGATTGATTACAGGCAAGAGCCACACCAGCACCTGGTAAGCTCTTCATATTCTGATGCCAAAAGCAAGCTATGTAAGAAAGGAGACTGATGGAAGAGGATGAGGGGTTGGGTTTTGCTAGACTTCCTGATAACCTTATTCCTCTTTGTGTGAAAATTACATAGGTTTGTTTTGGGGAGGAGGGGGCAGAAGGAGGCAATTCTGAGAATTCTGGACTTGGTTTAATCACATGGTGTTTAAAGTTGTTTGTTTGTTTTTTAATTTGTGAGGGTAGCTTTCCTATAGCTTATATCGTTTTAAGTATCCCTGAAAGGTTGCTGTGTTTAAAGCTTGGTTCCCATCATGTTTGATCGAGAGGTGGTAAACCTTTAAGAGATTAAACCAGGAGCTGGTGGCTCAAGCCTGTAATCTTAGCTCCTCAAAATGCTGAGACCTAGAGGATCAAGGTTTGAAACTATCCCAGGCAGAATAGTGAGAATCATCTCCAGTTAACCAGAAAAGTGCTAGGCTGGAAGTATAGCACAAGTGGTGAAGCGTCAGCCGTGAGCAAGCAAGTCAAGTGAGGGTGTGAAATCTTGAGTTCAAGTCCTGATATTGGGCAGGAAGGCTTTCAGGTAATCGGGGGAACTCTGTCCTTGAGGAGACTGGAGGGACCTCTCCCCCTTCCCCTTCCTCTCTTTTACCTCCTGACCCATGAATTGAGCTGCTCTGTATGCCTTGTGCTCCCACCCCATACCTCTGCCACGGCCCCAGAAGCAATGGGCCAATAGATTATGGACTGAAAATGCAAAAACAGTGAACCAAAACAAAGCTTTTCTCTGTACAAGCTGATATTTTTTTGTAGTGATGAAAAGCTACCTTAGGTTTTACTGTACTGTTTAATTCACAAGCCAGACTCTTTCCAAAATTGAAAGAGGGTCCTTGTGTTCTCAGTGAAAAGAAAATACTTTTTTAAAAGAAGGATGTAAATGATTCTCTGGGCAGTCTGGATCTCATTAAGATGCGCTGACCACTCAGTCTGGGGTGTACAAGTTGGGCCAAGCCATAGAATACGAATTTGATTCACAAGGTTGTCTCTTTCTTCTGAGTTCGTCATGATCTACACTATATGGTTATCAATTTACAGCTAGCACATCATGTATTCTGAGCTGTTCACACCAGCTGCAACACAAAGCACATACTTATTAGTGATATAAATCAAGAGTTTCTGCACCTGAATAGAGATGAATCTGTTGCCCACTCCCAGGACAAGGAGAATTGGGAAGCAGGCTGGCTCTCCCTCTGGTAAACACTAATCTCCCTTCCCCAAACACTGGCCATATACAGCACATTCTGCCTCATAGGAAGGAAGAGCAAACGGCACAGCCTGCCTGTGCTGTAAATCAGTCAGGACCTCAGAGGACCCCAGCTGTGGAGGCTTTCTTGTTCTTAACTGTGATGCATTTCCATGATGGAGAAGGAAGTCTGGGGAAGGAGTTGTGAATAGCATAAAAGATAGTGCAGGGCCCTTGCGTGCAAATAAAATCTTTCTGTCTGCTGGAGCTCTGCTGATGAGAAGTGAACTATGAGCTGTCTACTCAAGGTGAGAAATTTTGGCCTTGATGATGGCAAAGGGGTTCATTAAAGGTGAAATGATTTCTGAGGTCTAAGGTGAGTCAGGTAGGAGGTTGACAACAAATGTTCACCCAAGGGAAGTAGGCAATGTTCCCAGGCATCTGACGAGTGAGTATGTAAAGGTGTCTAATGCATAGAAGATTCATGAAGTGAACTGGAAGAGCTGTCACTTCTGGTACCAGTGAGGGGTGGCCACGACCCTGTGCTGCTGAGCCCAGATACCTGGATGATGTCAGAGCCTCATCAAGCAGGGGCGCTGTGGACCATAGCACCTGGGGCAAGCCTCACACCTGCAGGATCAGGACTTTGTGGAGAATAAGCCTGTGGTAGCGCTGAACATCACAGGACCTTGGTGGGGGCAGGAGGGGACATGATGGTTTCTAATCAGGCTTAGAGCCCTCTCCTCCCATGAAGGCATGAAACATCTTGATCTCTTCAGGGCAGTGCACGACAGCTGATAAGTAAATGGCCTTTATTTGTAAGAGGAGAGCAGAGGACGTGTCATTGTGACTGGCACAAAACAGCAGCAAGGTCAAGACAATGAGCTGCCTGAATGGAGGAGTCCAGGCCCAGGAGTGTAATTCCCCAAACTGCAATCTGTCAGGGACTTGAGAGTGAAGAGGGTTAAGTGTAGTGGTGAGTGCGCATGTGCGTGTCTTCCTCCTAAGTCACTGTCTTAGCGACTCCCGTGGCAGTCATTGAATCTTTCCTGATATAGCCAAATGCCGGATTTCTCTTTCTTTCTTCCTTTTTCTCTTTCTTCCCCCTCTCTCTCTCTCTCTCTTTCTCCTTCCCTCCCTCCTTCCCTCCCTTTCTTTTCTCTCTTTCTACCTCCACTTTTTCCTTCTTTCCTCTCCCTCTCCCTCACTGCCTCCTCTCTCTTGCACTCTCTCTCTTTCTCTCCTTTCCCAATTGCGCCAAAGCTTCTCTTGCAAAAGCGGCCAGTGCCTCCCTCCCGTGTTGCCTATGAGAAGCATTCAGCATGGTTATCACTCCCTTCTTCCAGAAACCACTCACCTGACTTTTGGGACACCACATCCTCCTGGTTTCTCTTCAAGCTCTGTGCTCGTTGTGTTCTTGTCTCTTTCTGTTGTTAGCTTTATTTTGAAATCATTTTTCTTGACTGAATCCTTTTCATCTTGCTGGCTTCTTGCTGGAAAGCCCAGGGCTAAATACTGTCGCGATAACCACTCGGTCTTCTATTAATTCTGAATTCTGATCTTTGACCTCTGGGGCCCAGCTGGCCCTGGAGGGCCTGTCCATCCCAAAGGTGAGCAAGTTCCTGAAGTCACTGAGCAACACTGCCCAGAATATTCCTTTAACTTCCAGGTCTTCCCTCCACTCCCTTTAGTTCTAACCACACTAGACCAGGCACCAGACAGCTAAAGACATTCCCTATGCTGCAGAGTCTGCTGAAATTATCCTGACTAGCCAACCCTGAGCCTATGTGGCCCACTCTGCCTGATCTTTCTCACAAAAAACACAATAAAATCTCTAGCCTGTCATGCCCCCCCATGCTTTCCCATTTCACTCAGACTCGCCTCTTTCTTCTGTTTCCAGTGAACTATGAACACAGTAAACCTTTTTTTATGTGGTGGCCATGTTCATGTTTGTGTATCATACTAGACCTGATAAAATTATTCTCTCTCTCTCTCTCTTTCTCTCTCTCTCTCACACACACGCACGCGCGCACACACACACACACACACACACACACATTCCATGCTTACTTTTCTATCTCAGATTCCTGAAACTCCAGACTCATATATATCAGTCTTCTATACAGTCTTCTAAACTGAATGTCAAAAACAAACTTACCATAGCTGGTATCTAATCTTTCCTTAATCTCAAACTTGCTTCTCCTGCCGTTTTCCCCACATCTGTTAATGGTAACTCCATCCTTCTTGCTGCTCAGGCCAAACACCATGATGTCACCTTTGCATCACTCTTTCTCTTCTACTCTGATCCATTAACAACTTTTGTTTGGCTCTATCATCAAGAGATGTCTGGGACCTGTCCTTTTACAATGCCTGGCCAAGATGAAGCCCTCTGCTCTCAAACCAATCTTTAGCTCATAAAAAATGTTCTTGGAGCAAAGTATACACTCAATAAATATTTATTGCATAACTTTGACAGAAAATGTATCCATTTATTTTATGATCTGATTAATTAAGTGATAAATTAATGTGTTTCCAACTTTGTTACAAATGGGAAAATATTATACTTTATTTCCTTCGCATTAGGCTTGAAGGAAGAGTAACCTTTATTACCCTAAACTTGAGCCTTTGAGAACAAGATGAGCTTGCTTCCAGTTCATTCCCATTCCACGTAGAAGTTAAAATGCTTTCCCAAGGTATTTGTGAATTCCCAAGTAGCGGGAGTCACCTAATCACCTTGGGAATGGCCAGTCAAGGCAGTGAAGGGTCTGTCATCCCTGCATTTTGACCCTTTCTACAACATGGAAATTAACACTGGTTTCGCTTCCACTCTTTTTTTTTTATTTTATTATTTTTTTTGGCCAGTCGTGGGCCTTGGACTCAGGGCCTGAGCACTGTCCCTGGCTTCTTCCCGCTCAAGGCTAGCACTCTGCCACTTGAGCCACAGCGCCGCTTCTGGCCGTTTTCTGTATATGTGGTGCTGGGGAATCGAACCTAGGGCCTCGTGTATCCGAGGCAGGCACTCTTGCCACTAGGCTATATCCCCAGCCCCTCGCTTCCACTCTTAACAAATGATTTTTAGTGCATCACGATTTACTGAAAATTATGTGTCACAGAAAAGCAATTTCTCTTAATTCACAAATGATGTCAGATCACATACTACACTCTTCCTTAGCCAGTTAACACTTTTGGGGAATTGAACTCAGAACTTTGCAATTGATTGGAAAGCTACAGACCCAACCCTTCCCCCACCCCTTTTGTTTAACTATGATTATTTTGAATTAGCAGCTCACTTTTTACCCCAGCTCCTATTTATGCTTCACACTAAGGAAGGCAGGCAAGTGCTAGTATACCCAGCTTTTGAATCGGTTGAGGTAAGAATCCTTTTCTTTTGGGCCAGGCTGGTCTGGAACCATGATCCTCCAGATCACAGCCTCCTGTTTAACTGGGTTAATTGGCATGCACCCTTGTGCCTGGTTATTGTTCAGATAGGGATCTCATGAATATTTTCCTTATCTTACCTGGAATCACAATCATCTAGATCTGAGCCTTGTGAGTGCCTAAGATTATAGGTGTGAACCACCACATGTGACAATGCTGAGATTTTTAAATAATCACCTCACTCCATATAGTCCTTTATGTCACACTGTCTCTACTGACCTCTAAGTTCCTTCCCCTGAATTGCTACCCCACCCCACTCTAATATTCTTCTTATTCTTTTCAGGAGCAGAATAAATAAAACTTCCACATTATGAGATCTTCCCATACAGATGTGGGTTCTTCTGTTGTTATTATAAAGTCCTTTTTTTTTTTTTTTTTTTTTTTGGCCAGTCCTGGGCCTTGGACTCAGGGCCTGAGCACTGTCCCTGGCTTCTTCCCACTCAAGGCTAGCACTCTGCCACCTGAGCCACAGCGCCCCTTCTGGCCGTTTTCCATATATGTGGTGCTGGGGAATCGAACCGAGAGCTTCATGTGTAGGAGGCAAGCACTCTTGCCACTAGGCCATATTCCTAGCCCTATAAAGTCCTTTTTAATATAAATTATTTCAAGCATGTAAAAATATAAAAAACAAGATAACGAATGCCCATATAGCTAATAGTTGTTAACATTTTGTTGTGGTTGCCTCATCTATATATTTTGCGGAACCATTTTAAAGTAATTTACAGATAATATGACTTTTTCTACTCTAATATCTTCAGTCCTCTAAGGACTTCCTCTTACATAGTTGCAGTGGAATTTTCATATATAACTCATTAACAATATTTCTTAACATCATCTACTACGTAATATATTCTGAAATTTCTCCTACTTGTGATTTGAAATAGCATCTCTCCCCTCACTTAAGCCTGTATTTAAACAGCATTCTCTTGTGCAAAACATCTTGATATGGTTGCGTGCTTTCCCTAATGCTTCTTTTTGTACAGAGTGGGGACAAATCTCAGTGACCGAAAGCTCTTTATAAAATTACCTGTTGGAGTAATCCAGTACCATTAAAGTGGGGTCTCTATTTTACACAGCAGTTTAATGGCATGAGATGCATGAACTCATTTGTTAAATTGGTATCCATAAACAAAATCAAATGGGAGAAAGAGCAACAGAAACAATGAGTGATACAAACAGTTACCAGACTGTAAAAGCGGAGGCTTTAGAACAAAATATATGCAGCCCTGAGGAGAGGCTTTCTGGGGTCCCTGTGGCTGTTACCTAGCAACAAGGCCATTACATAGGGGCATACCGGTGTCCAGTTTAACAGGGCTCCAGAAAAGCATGTGAGGAACAGGACCAAATGTTGTCTTTTGTACTAGTTATGCTAATAATTCAGGTATCCAATTGTCAGGGGTGAATATCTGAAGAAATAATCTTTGTGTAATGCTTTCCCTGTCTTAATATCTGAAGGAGGAAGATGACTGGAGCTTAATGTACTATGCACACAACTGGCTTGCCCATACATCCATTTGATGAGGATGAAATAAAGTATATGATAAGAAAATCATCCAAACTCAGATTAACTTTGATTTATGGTGTAAGGCACCAAGACCTTTCCAAATTCACTCCTAATAGGTAGTGAAGTCTAAAGCACACATTAGCTATATTACTCCTCCTTTATGCCTTTAAAAACTGCTTTTAAGTGCATTACCACTTCCCCACCCTGCCAGATTTTCCTCCTCCTTCTATTAGTGTTACCCTGAGCTGCCTAGATTACCTCCCTGTCATCTGGTTTGGGCTAAAATTTGTCAAGAACAGAGGTTTCTTTCTATGTTAGAGCATTTTTAACAACATAGTGATGCCAATGATTTTTAGTGGTCAATGTTTTTCCCCAATTTTGTTTATCACTTATCTTTTAACTAAGCCAGGCTAAGGTATACATTAGCAACTGTTAGGATAGGAATCTAAATTTCCCAATTTTGGTCTTGCTTTTCATTGATCAAATTGGGTTTTTTTTCCAAATTAATTGAGGTTATAGAAATGCATTTGACCGGAATTATGTCTTAAACTCCCAAAGCTCTACAGACAATGAAAATGAGACTTAAACTTTAATGCATTTTTTTGTCCCACATGGCTATATCTTTATTTTCTTAGAAGATAATTCCTCTTGATGTTGAAAGAGCTAGATCCCATGATAGCAGCAAGCTTTGTGAAAGCTTTTTATTAATGAGGCTATTTACTGAGGACTGTTCTAAGTGCTTGAATCCTCACAGTGGAGCTAATGAAGAGCAGAGGTAGAATTCAGATCTAAATAATATCTCCCAGGCCTACGTCCTATCATGAGTCCAATACCATTCCCTCTCCCCTCTTCTCTATTCCCCTCCCCTCCCTTTCCCTCCCCTCCCATCCCTTCCCCTCTCCTCCCATCTCTGCCCCTTCCTTCCCCTCCACTCCCCTCCCCTCCTATCCCATGCCTCCATTCAGCTCATGAATCTCTGTTGCATACTTAGTCTCTGTTTTCACAGGCTTATCCTCAATTCTGAAAGATCTAAGCAACGTAGACCGTATTACTTTATCACTGTTCTATAAGTCATTTATG
Organism: Perognathus longimembris pacificus; assembly: GCF_023159225.1. Classification (NCBI taxonomy): domain Eukaryota; kingdom Metazoa; phylum Chordata; class Mammalia; order Rodentia; family Heteromyidae; genus Perognathus; species Perognathus longimembris. The sequence continues at coordinate 7,120,110 of NC_063175.1, read as the reverse complement.
CCCTATCACAGTCATATATGTGGACATATATGACTTTGATTATTCCAGATCAGTATCTAGAATCCAGATTTGATTACTCTGGTGACTGTCAAAACTTCAAAGACCAGCCTTTCTGTTAGGCATATCTCTCAGATTTGTTCATTGGTTTATTGTCCCAGCTCTTATTGAATACTCTTGTTATTTTCCAGGCCCAGGTGTAACGAGGACCCAGGGAGGCACAAGAGCAGGAGTACCCATGCTAGTGTTGTCAAGTGGGCTCAGAGGGGCTTCTTCTGCTTATCTGCTTGGGTGGGCATGTATGAATGCAATTGAGATAAGACTCTTCACTGTTGTTCTAGGACCTGTAAGAATTTTGTTTAAGAATACTTTTGTTGCTGGTACACTGGTGGCTCATACCTGTAATCCTAACTACTCATTAGGCTGAGATCTGAGGGTCCTAGTTAGAAGCCAGCCCAGGCAGGAAGTCCATGAGACTCTTATCTCCAATTAACCAGCAAAAATCTAGAAGTGGAGCTGTGGCTCAAGTGGTAGAGTGGCAGTCTTGAGTTGAAAAGCTAGGGGACAGTGCCCAAGTGCTGAGTTCAAGCCCTAGTAGAATCGCAAAAATAAAAAACCTATTTGCTCAAAATTCCCCCCAGGCAACTCTCTGTCTCCACAGACCACTAATTCATCTGAGCAATTAGTTCTTTGCACTAACATAGCTCACGGCTGCCTTCACTGTCACACTCACCAAAACAGGCCCCATAGCTCAGTTCCATGTAATATGTCACCATACTGTAGACATTCGAGGTCACGGGGGGCAGGGCTGTGACCCTCATCCAAGCTGTCCTGTCCTCATGGGATTGGGTCTGCCAGTGCTTACATTTCACTTCCTAAGAGCATTCTCTGATCTCGAGTGAATTTTGTCCACCTGTGGCAGAAGGCAAAATGCCATGGAATCCAGGACTCGTAGATGGCGAGAGCTTCAGAAGCTGGGCTTCAGCGCTGGCCCTCGGTGTCCGCACCAGGATAGAGCTCCAGCACCCACGGCCGTGACACACTTGACAGTGAGTCCTCTCTTGGCTACTCTAACTCTTCTGTCTTGCTTACTGTCCTCTGGCTTTGTTCTGCATCCCATCCAAAGCATACAATGCTGGACCTGAGAATTTGTTTCTGAGATGCTCAAGCTAAGAAGGGAGAGCCCAAGTTCTTCAGATCTGGCCTGTGCAGGTTCCATCAGGCCCCATCCACCCTGTGGGCATAGCAGGCATGTCTGCTTCCCAAGAGATCTGCATCCAGACAGCACCGTGACTCACATCAAACAAGGACCCTGGCCTTACATACGGATCTGCCTTACAGAAGCCTTTGCTCTCGGTTGCCTGCCACCACCAGGCTACCTGTTTATTGTGGACTTCTTTCATCTCCTCTCTCCACTGCATTGTGCAAGGGTCTAGAGTGTGCTGTCTCCCTCTCATGTATTGGAAACTTAATTTCCAGATCTGCAATGCTGGGGCCTTCAAGAGGTGATTTTTGTCATAAGCTCTGCCTTTATAGATAGAGTTAGAGTTATAGATAGAGTTATAGATAGAGTTTATAGATAGAGTTAGTTATTGTGAAAAATGGTTCCTGATTTCTTTTAAAATCAGTTCATCCTTCCTTCCTCTTCCCTTTCCTCTCTGCTCCCCTCTCCTCCCTTTTGTGACAGGACTGGGACTTGAACTCAGGCCTGGGTGGTGCCATTAAGCTTTTCTCCTCAAGGCTAGTGCACTAACACTTGAGCCATAGCTCCCAATTTTTTTTTTTTGTAATTAATTGGAAATACAAGTCTCATAGACTTTCCTGCATGGACTGGCTTCTAACCACAATCTCAGATCTCAGATCTCAGTTTCTTGAGCAGCTAGAATTACAGATGTGAGTCACTAGCACCTAGAAAGTTTCTATTTTTTTTATCACATAATCTGTGATATTCTGTTATATGAACACATGACACAATAGGACAGCGAGGTTCACAGGTACCAGCAGATTCGCACTCAGTGCTCCTCCTCTTTAGGTCTTACTTGATTTTGTCTGGGAGGCAAGGCCATTAATGGTGTCATTATTTTGTGATTTCATCACAAACAAAAATCTCACCTATAGCTCCCATCTGGGAGATGCCAGGGATTGGCACACGCCCATCTCACCTATGCATCTGCCTATCTCCCATGTTCAGGAAGATTCTGAGAGGTTAGGGAAGAGGAGGAGACTTTCCAGAACACTCTGGTACGGTGTAGAACCAGATGACATTGGGTTGGAGAAGAGCGGAGCTGGCATTTGAGGACAGAAGTGGCTGAATGTAATGGGGGCGCAAAGGGGCCACGTGAGGGGAATGGGGGAGATGAGCAGGAAATGGACCCAAACCCAGCCCTGCTTTGCTGCTCTGCATTTGACCTCTCAGCTTTGGTTCTAAGAGGGGAAGAGGAAAAAACATGGCCAATAAAATACCTCCACGCTCTGCCATGCAGCAGCAGATGGGAACCCACAACTTCCAGAGCCTTCCATCCTTCCCACAGCCCTGAGAGTGGCCCCAAGGGTTTTGTGTCTCATCACATTGCACACAAATTGATTGTGTCAAAAGCAAAGGCTTTTATGAAGTGGCTGCCTGAAGGTTTCTTAGGAAAGACGAGGTAGCCTAAGATCAGCAATTGGTTCTATTTGATGATTGCATTATTTCCCCTATTTTGTTATTGTGCACTCCATTGCCCTCAGTGCTAGAAAGACAAATGAGTGTTAACCCCTGCCGCTTTGAACACTCCTTAACCAAAAAGCAAATTGCAACAAAGCAAACATGTTCTTGTTTTCAAATGTGAAAGCATCACCCCATCCAAGATGGAGAATTTCATCAGCCTGATGGGAAAATGTCCATCTTTGATGGACTCCTCCCTCGGATAGAAAAGTCCTCAGAAACAAATGACCAACTGTACTGGTGCTGGTCCAGGCTTGAAGATAATGAGCCTCGCTGCTGTGCTCATCCCACAGAGCCACTAAGCCATTCAACACAGACACCAATTGATCCGCTGCTGCTCCGACCCTCTTCAGGGCTGGGAGGGTGACAGCATGACAAACAAATAGCTCACAACCCATTGCACATGGGTGAGGGAGAAAACAACCAACCCAGAGCCTGGGATAAACTTTGCTGTGCAGGAATAGCCCTGAGATATTAAATGTCCACAAGAGCAGATGGGAGACTGGCTTCTCAGAAGTCTTATTCCAAAGAATTCCTCCAGTCCTGGCAGCTGGAAAATAGCCTCTGGTCCCCAGGAAGGAGGATATGCTGAGTTGATTTTGTATCTGCTCCAGTCTGAGGGTTGGATACAGGAGGGGGGTGGGAAGCAGCCTGTGTGTTTGGGGTGAGGGCGGGCTCAAAAACTTCTCTTCACGGCCCCTGCTGGGGTGGGCTGCCCTTATCATATCTGTTGTTGCTGTTCGGGCACTAGACCTTGCAGTCAGGGCCTCTCTCGTTATGGCTTAGCTTTTTAAATCAAGGCTGGCATTCTACCACTTGAGCCATACTTCCATTTCTGGCTTTTTGCTGGTTTCTTGGAGATAAGACTCTCATGGATTTGTCTGCCTGGGCTTTGAACCAGGATTCTCAGATCTCAGCTTCCTGAGTAGCTCGGTTTACAGGCCTGAGCCACAAGCACCAGCTGTTCTTTTCATCTTTAGTTGCCGAAACCTCTCTCCCTATCTGTGAATGGGGCTATGAATATACTGACTTCCATGGAAGCCCAAGATTTAAGATTTAATTTCTGTTGCTGTGTGCTTTGCTTTGAAATGGAGATTGAAGGGTGTAATTGAATATATAGCCAGCCCTTTCTGCCAGTACCCCATTGTTCCAAGAACTCTTCTCTAGGGTTTTTGGGTTTTTTTTCCAGTTGTTCATGGGGCTTGAACTCAGAGCCTGGGCACTGTCTCTGAGCTTTTTTGCTCAACGCTAGTTGCCACCTTCTGTTTTCTGGGGGTTACTTGAAGATAAGAGTCTCACAGACTTTCTTGCCTGGGGCTGGCTTTGAACTGTGAACCTTAGATCTCAGCCTCCTGAGTAGTTAGGATTTCAAGCGTGAGCCACTAGTGCCTGCCTGTCTCTGAGTTCTGTTTGTAGCCCATTACTCTTCTCTGAACTCCCACCTAACAGAGCCACCCTCTTCTAGGGTCCTTCAAAACCTAGGCTCACCCAGGCTTGCTGCTTTGGTATTTTTTTTTCACTAATTAAATGAAAACTTGAAAGCACACCATGCTATTCTATAAAAACAATGACATTTTCTCCTCTAGAATGAATGCAAAGCCAGGCGCCAGTGTCCCATGCTTGTAATCCTAGCTACTCGGGAGACTGAGATCTGAGCATGGAGGTTCAAAGCCAGCCCAGGAAGAAAAGTCCCCAAGATTCTTATCTCCAATTAATCATCTGAAAGCCAGACATGGAAGTGTGGCTCAAGTGGTAGTATGCCAGCCTTGAGTGAAAGAGCTAAGGAAAAATAAGAACGAATGCAAAATCCTCTTGGATTTTCTGTCCTCTTCCATGTCTGTGCTCGGGTTGTTCTGCCTTTCGGAAAGGAGCCCTGGAGACCAGCAGGCCACAGCCCGGGGCAGAGGTGATGAGGTTGGAAGTCCTCCAGTTGTTCAGCATCACACAGCTTAGCTGATGAGGGGAAGGCAGACTTTTCCTATTATCTCTCTGTACATTGCTGCCATAGATATCTTTTGTATTATTATTTCTGCTGTTTGTAGGTCCCGTTTATGGACGTGGCAAATGCTGCCTCTGAATGCTAAGGGGCTGACTAACCTTGTTAAGATTCTGACCAATCAAGGAGATTTGTTTAGCCTTTTGTTTTTCCTGCAATGAACACATCTGGTGGGTGGCTAAGCGTGTGTCCCCCCCATGCCCTGGTGAAGTGTTTGGGGAGAGCAAGCTTTAAGCACCAAGCTGAGTGCTTTGATGTTGGTGAAGGGAGCTAATGCGCGCTGTGGAGATAGGAAGGGGAGCCCCCACACATGGGACAGCTATGAAGATACAGTCAATACAAAGTCACGAGGCGCCACCTGTATGGACGCCCACACCCCTCACACATTCACTGATGCCTACTGGGCCAAGGTCATGCCTTCTTCCCGTCACTGGCAAGAGATGTCTGCTCAAAGGACAGCTCTGCGAAGGCTCACAGGTGAAGGGCTTGGGGGCGGAGTGGAGTGTGGTAACATGTAGGGATCACACACAGGACTCCTGGCCTTGGGACACTACTGCTCACATTTGGAAGAGACGCATGGGAGAGGAAAGGTGCTGCTGGCTCAGTAAGCAAAATCTCAATCATGCCAGACACCAGACACTCACCCCTGTCGTCTCCGCTACTCAAGAAGCTGAGATCTCATGGATCTTGGTTCTAAGCCAGCCTGAATTGTCTCCAAAATAAGCAGAAAAACAAACAAAAACAAAAACTGGGTTGGAGATATGTTAACTTGAGTCAGCTGTGTAAGCAAACTGAGTGAGTCTGAGGCTTTGAGTTCAAACTCCAGTACTGCCAAAACCAGCAACAACCAGAACTCCAATCAGCTGTTCCCAGCACCTATGCTAACAACATTTCACAGAATCAGCAGGAGCTGAGGGGTCGTGTGTGTGTGTGTGTGTGTGTGTGTGTGTGTGTGTGTGATTTCTCAGTATGCTCTTCCCTGAACTTCACAACACATCTAATGGTCTTTCACTCACCTTCACTTGGACATCAAAGTGAAGCCATGTTTTGTCCCTCAAAGGTTCATGTGACAGAGGCGTGGTTCTCAATTCAGCCATGTGAAAGGGTGGAATCTTTAAGGGGGACTTGGGAAGACTGGCCAGGAAGAGTTCTTTGGTCATGGAGTCACTGCTCTCCAGGGGGATTTACACGGGTGTTATAACAGTGATTCTGAGCCTGGGGTCGGTGACTCTTGACTATAATTCTAGCTATTCAAGAGGCTGAGATCTGAGGATCACAGTCAGAAGCCAGCTTGGACAGAAAAGTCTATGAGACTTGTATCTCCAATAAGCTACAAAAAAAAGCCAGAACTGGAGCTGTGGCTTAAGTGGTAGAGTGCTTGCCTTGAGCAAGAAAAGTTCAGAGATAGCACCAAGGCCCTGAACTCAATTCAAACTCCAAGACCAATGCCAAAAAAAAAAAAAAAGAGTGAAAAAGAAGAATTCATTGCTCTATGGCTTCTGGTTTTGACATCTCTTTCCTGTATGTGCTTCCTACATGCCTTGAAGTCTGTACCAGAACTGAGCAAATACCGGCTCCATGCACTTGAGCCTTCAGACCTGTGAAGTTAAAAAAATCTTTCCTTTATAATGTTAACCTGCTTCAGATTGTTCATTATAGTAGTGCAAAATGGACTTGTGTAGACTAGTACAACATCTTTAAAACCCATTCCATATGGTTTTCTTCCAAATATTTCTTTTTCCTTATTTAAGAAAACAACCTGCTTTATTTGCCCAAATTAGAAATCTCCTTCTCTTTCCCCTGAATCCACTAAGTCAGCAGTTTTTATTCTGATTTATTAATATCCTCCCACTGATCTCCAATTCCCCATCACCCCATGTCAGGCTATCTTTCTCTCCTATCCTGAGATATTGCAGTGCCTTCTAAATAGCATACCAGTCTTATCTGATTCTTTCTTTTTTTTAATTTTTTTAAATATTTTTTATTATTAATTGAACATAATTTTTTTTACAAGGTGTTGTGCAAAGAGGGTGCAGTTACATAGTAGGGCAGTGTGTACATTTCTTGTGATATCTTACAACCTGTTTTTCCATCCCTTGTTTAGGTCAGGTAGACCCATATGCAATATAAAATGTATCAAGCACATATACAGTGTTCACAGACTTGGTCTCTACTGTCTCTCCATCTCCCTTTGTTAACAGTCATATATCAGGGAGATCATGCCCCTTTGTTTTCTGTGTTCTAGGCTTGTCTCACTCAACATTATTTGTTCGAGTTCTGACCATTTCCCTGCGAATAACAATATTTCACCATTCCTAATCGCTATGTAGTATTCCATTGTGTATAAGTACCATATTTTTTGGATCCATTCGTCTGTGGAGGGGCATCTAGGTTGTTTCCAAATTTTGGCTATTGTGAATTGTGCCACGATAAACATGGAAGTACAAATGTCCTTTTGATATCTTGGGTTTTGCTGTTTAGGATAGATGCCTAGGAGTGGTATGGCTGGGTCATAGGGTAGGTCTATATTGAGCTTTTTGAGAAACCTCCATACTGTTCTCCAAAGTGGTTGTACTAATTTGCACTCCCACCAACAATGGAAAAGGGTTCCTCTTTCCCCACAGCCCCTCCAGCATTTGTTGTTTCCTGAGTTCAGAGTATAGGCCATTCTAACTGGGGTGAGGTGGTATCTCAGGGTTGTTTTTATTTGCATTTCCTTTACTAGCAGGGATGTTGAGCATTTCCTCATGTGTTTCTTTGCCATTTTTGTATCTTCTTTTGTGAAGTCTCTCTTTAGCTCTTTTGCCCATTTCCTAATAGGTTTATTGGGCTTGGAGGGGCTTAGTTTTTTTAGTTCTTATCTGATTCTTTCAATCCATCCTTCTGGTGCAATAAAGAGTGGCATTTATATATCATTTGCAGTTTTCTTTGAAGGGACTCCCTCACTCTTTGTAGGCACAACACTTTTGCTAGACTTCCCTGATTCAAAAGTGCTGTGTGAGTAACATTAGCATAAATTAATGAGTAACAAGTTTGGAAACAGGACTTTATCAAGGTTTACTGCCAACCCTATTGGCAAAGAAAGGTGCTAGCTCAATACGTTAATCATATGTCAGATGGCTTGAGACAATGGTCTGAGAGAAACTGCTTAAAACTCTCAGGGACCAAAGGTATAGATAAGAAAGGTGGAGTAACACCATGGAAAGTGAGGCAGACGAACTTTTCATCCAGTCTTCTGGCCACCATTACATCACAACAATAGTCACTGGAGTGTTCACAGTCTTCATGGCCATTGCAAGGTGGAGTCACTCTTGTCTGGTCTGCACCTGGGGACTGATGAAGAGTCCTGCTGCCTCACCATGAGATGACATCCCTCAGCAAAGGCATTCTGGCATTCCATGCCAATCCCTCCTTCACCAATGTGCATGACAGTAAATAGGCCACCTTCTGTCCTGACTCCATTCCTATCTTTCTGTAGTTCCTAGAAACAAAAGAGCAAAGTAAATGTAGCTCACTAAAGAAGCTATAAACCTTCTTGTCAGTGTTCAGGGTTCAGGTCGTTCTTCCTGGGGTAACAAGTCTGACTGCTTTCAAGAAAGATTAGAGCTTCAAAGTTTTAACTATTGGCCAAGACTAAACATAAATTATTAGGCTGGTTTCTGGTGATTTAAATGCCAAAGACTTGAGCCAACATTTCTACCCAGGAAAAGTGGCTTCCAGATGAGGCATTTGGTGGGCAAGCTCATGTACGTGTATGTATGTACTCTGTCCACAGAAACCATCACTCTTATTTAGCAGCTTCCCTGTGCCCAGAGCTGGATCAAATCAACTCCGTGCTTGGCAGCAGAGAACTTGTGTTTGCCTTAGCCTCAAGACAGCCAAATGCACTGAGGAAGTGTGGGTATGATCATGTTGGGGATCACAGTTCTGAAGATAGTGTGCAGCTCACAGGCAAAGCTGACTCCTTAAGTGTCTTTGTGGTAGAAGTCTTGCCTCTACCCTATTGAGAGCAGAACAGGGAGGCAAACAGGATGTGTAAGGGGACACTATGAAGGATGAGAGGAAGCAGTTGAAGGCAGGCAGCCCTTGTATGATGGCTGGCAGGACTTTACTTCCATAACTTCCATATTTCTAAATTATCAACACAGATCTTATCATTTGTCTAAGCTCTGCTCAACGTCATTTTTGGCCCATCTCACCCCTATGAACTACTGTTCCTATGCTCTCCATTTGATGGATAAGAAATGGAGGCACAGCAAAGGTCAATAAGCTGTGGATTTTATTTGACCTATGGCATAGGCCAAATTCATTTGCCAACAGTTATCAACTGGAGGATTGTGCATGTGTGTGTGCGCGCACACATACAGATTTGTGATGTTTCTTTAAGAATTAGAAGGTCTTGCAATATTGGACTTCATAGTGAGCAGAACTAAGCTGTAAAATGCAAACATTTATTAGCAGGTGTGAATAAAAAGCCACACGACCTGTTTTGTACATTTTGTGAAGTTCTGACTCTCATCTCTGCAGGCACTCTGAAAAGCAATGTTTATAAAAGATTCCCCCTGAGAGGAATATGAGACAGTGTTCTAGAAAATTCAAGTCCCCTACTGGTGGGATTAGGCAATATTATCAACCAATAATTGATAGGACAAAGATCCAAGCTTCAGGTTATAGGTGGCTTTCCCATTGTTGTTGACTTGCTGGGCTTCCAAATTCCCAAAGATGTAAGTGCATGAATAAACTTTTCCTGCTGTGCAAAGAATAATTTCTAAGAGACCTTGAAATCCATCTTATTTTTCTAAATGAGTGAAGAGGGAGTTCCATGACTATAAATGCATCTCATCTGTAAATCCAGCCTTCATTGCCTACGAACATTGTTCTGTCCACTGTGATATGCTGGTGCTTTGTGGGTAGAGGACGCTGAGGCAGCATCGGAAGACGCAAAGACTCCTCTTCCCTCCGTTGGGCTTTGTCCCAGGCTTCGGCAGAGTGAGGTTTCTTTGACATTTGGCTATGGCAGCTGGCAAGTCCAGACCCTCGTAAGCAGCTTGGTGCCACCTGGAAGGCACATCTCAGTGACTGTTCCCTCTGGAAAATTCTGAGGCATAGCACTTCCTCATTGGCAGCTGCTCCCAGCACTTCAGAAGACAGAATTTTATCCTCTCTCTACTGTGATTGACCTCTGTGCCCTCAATCAGAGCCAAGTGGAAGTCAAGCCTGGAGGGTCTTGAATCTTCTTGCCGGTCCTCAATTTCAGCCTTCATGCGAAGGTGGCTCCATATACCTGCTGCTCTACAAGGTTTTACAATTCTAAGTCCTCCTTATCAATTTCACATTGCTACTGCTTCTGTGAGTAGTTCCTTTTCTTTTTTTGCAACTTAACCATTCCTTTTATTAGAAATGCACCATCACAGTCTGAATAATACGTTTTTTAGGAGGGAAAATGCAGTTTTAATTTCTTTTTTATTTTATTTATTGAAAAGGCAGAGGCGCTGCAGAGGCATTGCAGAGGCGTTATGGTTACATAAGTCAGGTAATGAGTACATTTCTTTTTGACCAGTGCCAGCCCTCTCTCATTTTCTCCTGGGTTTTCCCCCCGACCCTCCTCTTTCCAAGTTGTACAGTTAATTTCCAACATAGTGTCTAGTGAGTATCACTGCTGAATTGGTTTATCCTTTGTCCCACCGTTTCTGTGCTTCTCCTTTCCTCCCCAAATATGATAAACTTACATACAAGACAAAAAGTACAAAAAATAAAAAAACAAAAGAAGAAATATAGAAGAAGAAAAAAGAACCATAAATGGTATAATAAAAAATAAACAACCCTCTTGTCACCATTTCTTGGAGTTCTTTTTTTTTTCTGGGGGGGGGGGGGCGTCCTGGGCCTTGGACTCAGGGCCTGAGCACTGTCCCTGGCTTCTTCCCGCTCAAGGCTAGCACTCTGCCACTTGAGCCACAGCGCCGCTTCTGGCCGTTTTCTGTATATGTGGTGCTGGGGAATCGAACCTAGGGTCTCGTGTATCCGAGGCAGGCACTCTTGCCACTAGGCTATATCCCCAGCCCCTTGGAGTTCATTTTGATAAGCATCAGTTTATATGATCGCATGCACATAGCTATTGAGCCTGTGTGATCCTCTCTTAAGAATGTCCTCCTCAATTCTTTATATTAAATTTTCTCTGTAATATATTTTAGGTGCTCTCTGTTCTCTGATTGGACCGGATCAGTGTGGTACCAGGAGATAGACCTACCAAAGAGGAATTGGGGGTCCATATGAGCCAACCCGTTGGCTTGAGCCCCATGCTGAGCTCATTACCAATGGGAAACGGAGCACCAGGAAGCCATCCATGAGACCAATATTTTCACACAATTAGCCAAGCCATTACCTGTAGTGGATTGTGAAGGACCCCGAGGTTACGTACATGTTTGGGGGACTCTAGTGGCTGTTTCTCTCCTCCATTTTGCTGACAATATCTACTTTCAGGTCTGTGGATGGAATGGATTCTTTAGAGTGCGCTTGGGGATGTATGGGGAACAAATGACAAGTCTATGTCTTTTGAATCTCAACTCGAGTCATGGTCTGACAACTGGAGAATGTCCACGGCAGGTCTTAATCTGTAATTTCGCAGTTTTCATTGGATTCCCGTTAGTGAAAGTTCTAAGTTTTTTTAACTGTTTGCTCAGTTAGAACAGTGGAGCTCACAATGAAGCTAACTTACTTCTGTTAAGTCCAGGCCACTGACTGGAGAAATAGCCTCCTGAAAGGAGGGTGGAATCAGCTAGCTAGGTGGATTGCCAGATGGAACTGGAGTCTGGTCTTACGGGTGGCTCTTCCTCTGGTATCTCGAGCGCAGGTTTGCCTGCACAAAACCCCTAGGATTATCTCCCTGGGGGCAGATGCCTTGAAAGAGGGTGTCCACTCCCTTTAGCTCACTCAGAACCACCTCATTCTACCAATAGCCACACTTACATCACAGTTTCAGCCCCGGAAGAAGGAGTATGTATTTTGCTAATATATATCATTAGAAACCCGGTGGTGCTCTGCTTTGGGAACAGATTTAAGTGTCTCCCAAAGATTCATGCTCTGGAAGCTTTTCGCTGGGAGTGGAGGGCAGAGGACCGCAATCTAAGGCTAGTCTAGGCAAAAGCACATGCATATCCAAACAAAGCAAACTAAAGAGACTAATGCAAAAAAGGGTTAGAGGCTTGGCTCAGGTGATAGCCTGCCTAGCAAGTATGAGGATAACTCTGAGCAATAGTCCAGTACAAGAAGGGCGAGGGGCAGGAGGGAGAGAGGGATAAACAGAGAGACAGAGATAAAGAAAGAGAGATACGAGGCTGAGTGGGAGGCTATTAGGTCGTTGAGTGCGTTTTGGAAGGAATTAATGTAATTCTTATGGGACTCCAATCTCTTTGGCTTCCTATCTTAATATGTTCTCAACCATTTTTATGTCATGTGCTATGAGACGTTCACCAGAACAGAGCAGATGCTGGGAATGTGTCCTTGATACTGGAGAAGTGTAAGCTAAACACATCTATTTTAAAATAAAGCTCCCAGCCCCAGGCATTTACTTACAGTAGCAGAAAATGGACTAATACAGCTAGAGAACATTTGTGGTACTGAACTTTAAAGATACTAGACTAGGAAGGGAGGGACAGTAGACTTTCAGTTTTAAGTGGCCCCTGGTGCTATTAAAAGTGACTCTAATGGTTTCCTTTCTGGTTGACTAGGCCCCATTAATGGCCTACATTTAATGACATTTATTGAGATGGCCAAACTTTTTCTGGATTATGCACAGAGGGAATGCAAGGACTGAGGGAGAACAAGGACTGAGGGAGACGTGAACCTGGAACTGCATATTTCCGGTGTGCCCTACACAATTCTCATCCCTCCAGCCCATCCCTCCACCCACAATCAGTTCCTGAAGACACTCCTTTTACCAAGGCATTGAGAAATATTTGTGTCTATGCCATCTCTGTGGTTGTTCTCTTGTGTAGGGAAGGTATGACTACAAAGAGTTTGGCTTCTTAGTGGGAAACTTGATTCCAATAGGTCTTAAGGAGTGCAAGTGACAGCACCTACTTTGAAGGACAAGGTGGGGGGCACCCATCCTGCATGATTATGGGAGGGCAGCAAGCAGAAAGCCATGAAAATAGTCACTCTTCCTAGGGTTGGGTAATGAAGCACTTAAGGCAGAGCCAGACAGTACCACTGGAAGTGTTTATGAACGACAGCCTCTGATTAGGGTGTTTCAAGTGGAAACTAACCATCTCTGGAGTATAGATTTCTAATTTGAACAGTACTTCAAATGTTAACTGACTGTGTCTAGAGCATAGATGGAAAGTAAATCACACACACATATTTATCACGCTGGATTTACAGGAGTATTTTAGAGTAAATTATGGACAATATAATTGACGGTCTTTCTCCTGTGATAATAACCAGCTGCAATAGGTACTTTCTCAGATGGAAATGTGAACCCCATCTCCCCACACTCTCTACAATTCCCTAAAACTATCCCTTGCCATTTGTCCTATGTTCACTATTTATCGAAAGCAGAAAAATTAAAACTAGACAGGAGGTGGTGTGCATTAGAAATATAAGGAAAGTGCCTAGTACTGGTGGTTCACACATGCAATCCTAGCTAGCTTCTTCGAAGGCTGACATCTGAGGATCATGGTTTGAAGCCAGCCCAGGCAGGAAAGTCCATGAGACTCTTGACTCCAATTACATACCAAAAGGTCAGAAATGGAGATTTGGATCAAGTGATAGATTACTAGCCTTGAAGGGAAAAGTTAAGTGAGGACATGAGGCCCTAAGTTCAAGTGCCAGCACTGACACAAACCAAAAAATAAGATAAAGTATTAGAACATCCATTTTCTTTGTAAGGGATTCATCTATGCAATTGATTACTTCACGAAGCCAAGTAAATCTGCACCTACAAGAAGACACTGTGGTGGAGAGTTCTGGTAAAGATGGCCAGGGGCCAGAGGTGCTCTCTGTGCTCCTCCAATGTGACCAGCCACATCGCAAGAACAAGACATAGAATACATGAAGATACCGAGGTGTGCTATCTTGCATAGAGACCACCATCTCATCTGTGGCACAATCAGGTCCTAGGCTCACTTGTTTTTCCTCCCGGTACAATGTCCACTAGACAGCAGGCTAAGAAACAGCTGGGCTGCTTCCTATGTTGCTGAGTGAGCAAGTGTGAGCAGAGAAGAGGGGAAGGTAGAGGAAGCCAAGTCTACCTTCAAATTGAAAACAGCAGGAGACAGAGAGATGTAAGAAATTCAGGTACTTGGACTCTGGGCTGGGCTTAGTGACTGTTACTGTGTGTGTGACTGTTCTGAGGCTTGAACTGCAGATCAGGGTGCTCTCCTGTAGTGTTTTTGCTCATAACTAGCATGCTATGAGCATTTGAGCCACATTTTTGACTTTTTGATCATTAATTGGAGATAGTCTTATAGACTGCCCTGTTCGGGCTGGCTTTGAACCATGATCCTCAGATCTCAGCCTCTTCATTAGCTAGGATTTCAATTGAGCCACCTTGATTAGCTAGGATTAATAGTATGAGCCACTGGCACCCATTTCCTTACTGACTTTCTTGGTCAATAAAATGTGGAAGGAACATTCTGAAGCTTTAAGAGTCAGGTCTCATTTGAGCACACAAACAGGAGAGTTCACAAGCTGTTGTTTTAAGTCTCTAAAAACAGGCAAGGTTTATCATGCCAGGAGCAATAACCAAAACAGAGTCCACGATTCGCTGGCTTACTTACTCCTTGGCTGCTGTGAGCCTGAGATTTCCATTTTCCAATATGGCTGTCCAGCTCCCTCCAGAGGCAACACGCTTCCCACCCAATCCACGTCACTCAAGCACTCGCTCCCTGCAGTATCCTTTCACAGATACCCAGGGATGGGGACCCACCGGACCGCATTCTATCCTGTGCTTCATCATCTACCACTTGAACTTCACCCCTCACTATCCAGTGAATACCTGCGAAGAGTAAGTTCAACCTAGTCATTTTAATATCTCAAAAAAGCAATTGATTCATCCATCATTTAGCTCCGTTCCACCTTAATCAGATCCAATCACGTAACAACCTTTTCATAACTCCACAAAACAGTTCCAATAATGGCTTCACCAAGACTCTATTATATTGTTCCAAACAATTAAAGTGCACTTCTATCAAGAAGGCCATCTTTTTCCTGCCGGGGCTTAGGGGAGCCCTGCACTAGGGGAGACACACAGGCCGGAAGCCCCTCCTCTTCCTTTTCCTCCACCTGGCCTCCCTGCCAGGCCTGCAGGGTCCCAGCTGTGCTCCGTCTGCTCCAAGTGCAGCCACGTCCACATCTGTGTCACCCACCCCAGGTCTGACCAGCGTGGCTTCTGCACAGAATCCGGTCACCGGGAGCCCCCACCCTGCTCCCTGGGGGCTTATCGCATTCTTTTTCCTGAGGTTCAGTGGGGCCAACCCAGCTGACCAGCGCTATCAGCACTGGGCGGCTTTCCCCATAGATAGACAGGGGAACAACTTGGGAACAGAAAAACTTTAAACAATGAGCATTGTTTGAGAAAGAATTAGGGCTAAGTCCTGAGCAAACAGCTGGACAGAATACATCTTTATCTGCCACTGTCTCTAATTTAAACAAAGAAGACGATGTTTGTTTAAAACCTAGCATATCTGCTGTTGCTTTCTTTCATTATGAATTCCATCCAACCTCTCTTGTCAGCA
Source organism: Perognathus longimembris pacificus (assembly GCF_023159225.1). Lineage (NCBI taxonomy): Eukaryota > Metazoa > Chordata > Mammalia > Rodentia > Heteromyidae > Perognathus > Perognathus longimembris. The sequence goes on along the minus strand of NC_063175.1, from coordinate 7,104,680 downwards.
GCTGGGAGAAAATAACGTCTTTTGCTGAAAGGAGCTGACTGTCCTTCTTCTCTCGATGATTCCCTGTCCCCAGCAACACCAGCCAGTGCTCCCAGAGGACAGCTTTCTACCACTTGAGCCACAGCTCCACTTCCAGATTTGGGGTGGTTAATTGGAGATACGAATTTCGTGGATTTTCCCTCCAGCGCTGGCCTTCTGAGTACCTAGGAGTACAATAAGAGCCAGCAGTGGCAGGCTCCTTGGTGTAGTTTTAATTGAGTCCTTTGCAGACTATAACAGAGAATGATGTAGCTGGAGGAAGTCCTCAGTGTGACATTTATGTGTCCTCATCCCCAGAGAGGACTGGCATTGCTAGAAGATGTAAAGGAGAGCCTCCCGAGACTCAGGGGCCATGACGGTCCTCTAGTGACTAGTTCCTCTTGGCTCCCTCTGCTTTTGTCTTACTCCACAACCAGAGCCCTCTGACCTTTTTATTTCCTTGCCTCGCCGAGATAGGAGGAGAGACAGGGCGGTGTTGGTGTGTGAGCATGTGTTTACCTGTTTCCTGTTGACACACTTGGGTGCATGCGTCTCTGAAGAGGTGTTTGTAACAGTTCCTGCACACCTCCCCAGCCCCCAGGAGCTCCCCACCTGATCATGGCCACCCAAGTGACAAACAGTGCAAGGTAAATCACACAATTAAGGGACAATAACCAGGTTAGCTGATGACAGCCTTTTTCACTTTGGGAAATAGATGTGGCCAGTGACTTGGGGTAACAAGGGCATAAGTAATACGAAATTGAAAATGTGGGTGTTGTAAATACAACAATCTCCTCTCCAGACCTTTGACTATTGGCTTTTCTTCCTACCCATCATCATGACTCTTCCAACTTAGAGGAGGAGCATGGGACATCTATTTTCCTTTCCTAATAGGAATGGTGCTGTTCTATAAGAGCATGGTAATTACTAAGCACCCCGATTCTAATTTAGTGATACAGCAGGCATATTCTTTTTCTATTCAGCAAGCACCAAAGACCATCACACTGCTAATTATAAACCGTAGGCCGCCAAAACTCCAGCTTCCTTCCATTCTTCTTACATCCTGCAGATGGCCCAACTTAGGAACCAGTCATCAGACTCCCCTGGAATCACAGAGGAAGCCTGAGAGGTCAGCCTCTCTATGGTCTAGGGTTGAAGCTGTGAGACTGTCTCTGCTCACAGTACGGGCTCCTCTCTCAGTGCTCAGGCGATGGCAGCCTTCCTGGTGAGAGAAGTGTCTATCTCTGTGCATTGTTGTTGCACCCCACACTGTCCGGCTCCAGGTAGAGACATTGCCCTTGTCTTCCTGGGGCTTCCACAGCCTCAAGAACCTGCACAACGCTTAATGTGCCTCCCCAAGATACAGGTTGGCTAGAGAATTGGAGGTTCGGGGCTGGGAATATGGCCTAGTGGCAAGAGTGCTTGCCTTGTATACGTGAAGCCCTGGGTTCGATTCCCCAGCACCACATATGTAGAAAATGGCCAGAAGTGGCGCTGTGGCTCAAGAGGTAGAGTGCTAGCCTTGAGCAAAAAGAAGCCAGGGACAGTGCTCAGATCCTGAATCCAAGCCTGGCAAAAAAAAAAAAAAAAGAGAGAGAGAGAGAATTGGAGGTTCAATTAGACATAAGCACTTGGACTTGATCTAGAACAGTCTTCTAAAATTAGGTCTTGGGACCATCTTTCAAGCAATGTGGCAGGTGGCTCCCTCAACATACACAGGGACATTCCCACTTCTCCTCTCTTCCTGGGTAGAGTATTGAAATCCTCTCTCTCAGCCCTGAGGAAGGAAGGTGGTTGAAAATGTGGATTTACTGTTGTTGTGGGGCATGTGGCAGCCTGCAGGTATCCAAACGAGAATCAAAACGAGGAAGCAACTAACCCGATGGGTCTGGATTTCTAAGAGTAAGCAATGGAACGATAAATGAACTTAGACTCAAAGCCATGCATCTGGATCCTGTTGACTTATTTCTTTCTGTACAATGAGGATTTTCTGAACACTCGTATTAAATTAAACCACATAGCTAACTCAGATAGCTTTTGCTTGTCCACTCATTCCAGGCAAGGGAACTCAAAATGGGTGTCCAGTCTCTGTCCTCAGGGAGCACCTGCTACAGAATAGGTACACACAGATCCATGAGCCAAGAGCACCATCCTGAAGCATGAATGATACTGAGGACTGCCCAGGTCTCCATCAGGGAAGAACTGAGCAAAGTCTTAGAAGGACTTGGCTCTTCTGGCAGTGACACGAGAGGCACCAAGGCCCAGTCAGTTTTCCATTTTAGCTTCACACAGGGTGATCTTGAGGACAATATCTTTTCCAGAGGCCCCGTTGGCTTTGCAGAGCCAGTGTCTGGTCTGAGTTGTTGTCTGCCTTCTATCCACCCCTGCTCTGCCCTCACCTTTCCATAGTAGGGGTCCATGTGTTCTCCCCATCTTACCTCCAACAATCCATCTCAGGAGTGACTTCTAGAGAACCCCTCTGACATGCAGGTCACCAAGCTGTTTGAAAAGATGAGAACCAAGTAGAGGCTTGGAGCTCACCATGGTTATTTCCTATGCTACTATTATGTTGGGGGTGGCTATACCCCAAATCTCCCACCATTGTTTGCTTTCCTCAAAATGGGGAAGATAAAGTCTGGCTGCAGGTGGTTTATTTGTTGTTGACACCAAGAAGCAAGAATGACAGATAAGGGAGTGTGAGAACAGAAAAAGCTACCTGAGCTCTGTCCCTCAAAAGACCAATGTTGGCTGTATAGCAAATTCCAGACCAGCATGGGCAACACAGTAAAACTCCCTTTCAAAAATCTCAAAAAAAGATATATGTGTGTGTGTGTGTGTGTGTGTGTGTGTGTGTATGCATGCACATACTTATGTGTGTGCATGTGTGTGTGCAAGACACTTTGATTGCCTCCATGGACAACACAACAATGACTGTTCATCACAGCAGCTAAAATAAAAAGTGGCCAAAAGTTACAGCATATGTCCTCTGATTACTGCTGTCTGAAAACTGCCACTCCTGGGCTGGGAAGATGGCCTAGTGGCAAGAGTGCTTGCCTCGTACACATGAAGCCATGGGTTCGATTCCCCAGCACCACATATATAGAAAACAGCCAGAAGGGGGACTGTGACTCAGTGGCAGAGTGCTAGCCTTGAGCAAAAAGAAGCCATGGACAGTACTCAGGCCCTGAATTCAAGGCCCAGGGCTGGCAAAAAAAAAAAAAAGAGAGAGAGAGAGAGAAAAGAAAAGGAATGAAAACTGCCACTCCCTATTTGATGACTCCAATGTTTCTCTGGGGACACAAATGACAGCCTGAGATCTGCTTGGGCTAAGTGCTGGTTGCTGGGACTAGGCAAAGGGAGCAATAGCTGGGCTTTACCCTGGGGGTACAGCTTGACGCTTGCAAACTGCTCTGGGCAGAACAGCTCTGGAATTACATTCAGGGCCAGGAGTCGAGGGATGTGGGTTCAAATCCTGACTGCCACACCTGCACCCTGTTCCCTCACAGATCAGCTGGACAGGGCAAGATGGTTTTCCCTAGAGGGCGGTGGTGAGACGTCATGAAATCATTTGGAAAGCACTTGTCCCTGGGCCAGAAAGAAGGAGGAAATAGGTGGAGTTCCCCTTATCCAAAATAGCTGAGACTAGGAGGGTTTTCATAGGCATCATGAGATATATTGAACTATCTCAAGTCTAGAAATTTATTTGTATTTCACTTACCTTACACACATAGACTGAAAGCAATTTCACACAATAGTTTAAGTGTACTTGAGTCTTGATTGTGGCTTGCACCTTGAGGTCTGTCTAGAATTTTCCACTTGTGACATCACCTTACGGCTCCAAACATTTAGGATTAGAGAAGTTTCTGGATTTCAGATTGAGGGACTGGACAGGCTTACACTGGCCTCATTAGTAGAGTGATTATACTGTTTGCCAAGCATCCTTCTCCAAGGCGTCTCAACACTGGGCTTCCTCCAGTGAAACTGCAGCTGAAGGTACTGCTCTATTGTCTGTTTTAATAATAGCCCCACTGGGCAGCATCCTCTTCCCCTCCCCCACCATGAGCCTTAGAGCCAGTTATGCATTGTTGATATCCAGACCAGCCATCCGCCCTTCCTCCACATCTCAAGCTTCTGGGCCCCGTCCCTTGCTAACTCAGAATCTTTCTGAGATCACTTATATCTCTCATTGCTTCTGAATAACAGTTTTATTGCTTCCATCAAAATCACCCTCTATGCTCCATGAAACAAACTGCTTTAAAGTCATCTTTCAGCAGCTTTAGTTTTGTGTTTACTAAATTACTTATTCTACAATAAACCTGATGAGAGGCATGCTTCATTATTCTTGAGTTCTACCCCAGCAGAAATGTAATAATTGTGGATTGCAGCACTTCATAGTAACTTGTGGATTTCATTCATCTTTCTATTTCTTCCTTTCTGCTCAGCATCTGCCTTTAAGCCTGTAGGGTAAAGGGGCCACAAGACTCCCTGTCCTTCGCTGGCAGGCTCAGTGTGTGAAAGGTCACCTTCCGTAGTCTTGGAGGCTGTCATACACCGTGAAGGGTGTAAAACCTGAACAACAGAAAGTACAAGAGAGTTAAAATCAAGGACTTGGAACGTGGGCCAAGGTTCAAGGACTGGAACACCTAGGAAAGAAGTTCATTGTGTTAGTGACACCCATCTCATAATACATAGCACCCAGAACAATGCCTAGCACAAATTAACCTATGAGATAGCTTTACTTCAACTAGAATGGCACATTGCAGCTAGTGAAAACTTCTGTGTAGACACAGGCTTAATGGAGCCTTCCTAGGCAGCTTTGGGCTTGAATTTTGAACCTTGAATTGAAGTCTTTTTCAACTTTCCTTCATAACAGGTTCTTTCTCCCAGTGCAGAAGGACTTATGGGTAAATCCGAACCCTGATTAAGAGCCATGGCCTTTTACAATACTGTTTAATATCTATTACTGCTAATCACTGTATCCAGGATATAAAAAGAAGATAAAAAGAAAACACACAAGCAGTAATGAATCTAAAAGTAGGCTATAACAATCAAAGATCCATCCCTTCAGATGAGCTTAATCATTGATTCAGTAAAAGCATATGGGTGGAATACAAATTCTAGGTGTCAGGACCTCAGTCCTCATGGAAAATCCACCTCACCTTCTCTGTGCTCTGGGACCACTACCCTGACACGTTTCTAACAGGATATGTTATTTCAGGTGAGGGAGGGTTGCTACATGGGTTTAGAACATAGGACCACAATCCTCATGTTTATCCCTAAAAGATAATTCTGTGATTGGGTCCCTTTGTTCTACGTGCTACCAGACTTGGATCTTTGCTTTCAGCTTTGCGGATGGAAAAAGGAGAATGAAAAAAGGAAGACCACACATGGAATATGTTATAACTAACCTGGAGGGAGAGGCTATCATTCTGCCCACAACCAACAGCCTGAACTCAATCATAGGCCCAACCCAAGTGCAAGGCATGCTGGGAAGTGTAGTCTCTTGAGGGAAGAACTAGGAGTATATAAGCCAGTCTCTAACACGTGTACTGTTAAAGACAGTGGTTTTTCTTGGCTAACAATCAGCTAAGGTTCTTCTCTGCAATGATCTCAGGCAGATAAAAAGGTGAATTTCTACTCAGATAAGTTACAGGGAAATGTCCAAGTTCAAAGAGTTAATTATAAAGGCAGAACTGTATTGTTTCTCCAATACCCACCTGTATTACTAGGGATAGGCTAAGCAATACTACATCAGGAACCTCCAGTCTCTGTGGTTGAAGGGTTTGTTTCTTACTCTGAATTCCACTGTGATCTGGTTCCTCATTTCATGTGCTGGACCTTCCCATTCCATGCTCATTGTAAGAATCCATGCGTTTGGCCATGGGGAAGAAATTGTGGAAAATCTGCTCTGTGACCCAGAACTGGTTTTACTCTTAAGTGACCTGCATCACTTTTTTCCCCCAGTCCTGGGGCTTGAACTCAGGGCCTGAGCACTTTCTTTGGCTTCCATTTGAGCCACTACCATTTGAGCCACTTCTGGCTCTTTCTGTTTATGTAGTATTGAGGAATTGAACCCAGGACTTCGTGCATGCTAGGCAAGCACTCTACCGCTAAGCCACATTCCCAGCACACCTGCCACACTTCGTTTGACACACCACTGTGCAAAGAAAGGCACAGCTCAGCCAGAGGCAGGAAGGGAGATCTCCGCATGTGACCAAGGAGAGGAGAGACCTTGGTAAGCTTTCATGTATCCTATCCCTGTAGATATGAAGAGCCAGGACTCATGAAAGGTGTTGGGACTCAATCTTAGATAGCCATTTACACTGCTTCTTATTTTCTCACTATGTTTTCTTTTTCCTTTTAGAATTCAGAATTTAGAAAATGTCTGGGGTTCTAGGACCATTGAAGTTTTGGGTGGGTGCCAGATACTAGCCTTTCCTACTTTCTATCATCAACACCTCCCTTCCCTCACACCCTGCTGAGAGCATCTATCATGGGACTGTATAGCAAATTCAAAGCCATTTGGATTTTAAGGCACAGCAAGTTTCCATTTCTGTGGGATTATGAACAAAAAGTAGAGAGGGCTGACAGGAGCAGCTTTCCTCCAATCTGTAAATTGGAAGCGTGTATGTGGTGGAAGAGAATAAAGATGATGAACAAAGAGGGTTAAAGAGAGACAGACACACACACACACACACACACACACACACACACACACACTTCTTCACATCTGGTCCAATCTACCCTTGGCTGTCAGAGTTAGGGGACGCAGTAAATCAGAGCCTGTGCTGTTTTGATGTTTGCCTGTGATGAGTTTGTATCACTTACAAGTGAACCAGTTCTGATTTGTGTAATCAAATCTGTAGAACTGGAGAAAAACCACCCTGGTGTCCACAGGGGGAGAGAAAGAGGTGCACTGCTGTCAGCCAAGGGAGCAGCTGGAGCTTCCCTGGCCACCCAAGTCACTGAGGAAGCACACTTGGCTTGGATCTATGGTCAATGAGCTAGAGTGAGAGGAGTTGCTGGGCTTCTCCATGAAGCCTGAAGACATGGAGAGAGCAGTGGGTGAGGGGTGCGCCCAGAACCCCAAATCTGATCAGTTGTAGATGACTTCCAGAGGCAGGCTATGGAATAGTTATTTTCAGTCATCTCCAGCAGGAAACAAACCAGAGGGTAAGTCCATCCTATGAGCCTATATTTATACAGTGGATTCATTTGAATTGAGTTTTTATTCTGATCTTTACAGTCAAATTAAAAAAAAATAAAACAAGGAAGTTCTCTGTGAAGACTGATGTTAGAAGGCAATCAGACCAACCTTACAACCCTGCAAGGTATTTGGATGGGGAACCAATCAGGTCTGTACTGTGTGCAAAGTCTCCTGCCAAGAACAATCACCTGGAGAAAGGGAAGCAAAAAGCCAAAGTGCCTTTACTATCTGCTTTGCCCTAGCGGTCTGCTTTCTGCAGCAGTAATCGTTTTCGTCCTATGAAGTCCAGAAAGGAAGTTTACACAGTGATTGAGGCTCAGGAAGGGTCAGTAGCTGGCCTCTGTTTTGCAGCTAGTATGCAGCTAAGGCTGGACCCTGCTGGCTGTGGTTTGCACACCCGAGCATTTCACACTGCACGCCCCAAACCAGCCAGCTCCTCCTCTGATGACTCCCAGTCCCCCCTGCCTGAGCCTGGAGCTCCAGGACAGAAAGTTAGACACTAAAAGCCAACCGCCTTTAGATGTTCAGAGAGAAAGGAAACTTCAAAGATGAGGAAAGCCTGTGTTCCTGGTGTCAAATGTCATCATTTCGTAACTTCATGGCCAGAGGAAGCAAGTCACGAGGGGGTTTTAGTCAGGGGATTTTAGGATCCTCTGTCAGGACCTAAGCCTTCCATGCGCAGCCTTTGTCTCTAACTCTATGTTATGTACAGAATGTCATAGAGTGCCGAAGCTGTAATAGCAAATTAACAAAGAAATGCTGGGTGTGATGGCACATGCCTATAATTCCAGCTAGCTACTTGGGAAGCAGAGATTGGAGGATTCTGGCCCAAGGCTGATTCCAGCAAAAGCTGGAGCCCCCCTCTGAAAAATAGTGAATCCAAAATGACTAGAGGCATGGCTCAGATGGTAGAGTGCTTATTATGAGGCCTGCATTCAAACCTCACGGCTTCTGAAAGCTAAGACAATATTACAGCCACACATGAAACATGCACTGAACAATGTTTTGCAAGATTAATATTCAAGAAGGTGTTTCCTTTCTTGAAAGACTAGAAGTATGGGAGTGAAAACACATGGGAGAAACTGAACATCTTGTGGATTCATTCAGGAAAATAAACATAGGAAATGAATTTCAAGGAGAGGTTGGGTGGGCAGACATCTAACAAAATACTAAATGGTGGTGAGAAGAATTAAAGTAAATCTATAAGTACTCATGGGGTTGGTCTCAAAAATGCAATGTTGTGCAAACTGTTCACATATCACTTGCATAAACTTCTCAAAAGCATGCAAACTGGTCAGCCTGGGATATGTATCATGAATATGAAGTCATACATGGTATAAATACCAAATCCAGGACTGTGGTTACCTCTAGGTGGGGAGGAAACAGTGTATTTTGGTGGAGAACAAAATATAGGGAATTCTTCCACCCGCGTGGTATTCCCTGGTTAAGCTGGTAGGGGCACATTCATTGCTGAATTCTTCTCTACATGTTATTTTTGATATGAGACATATTTCCTAAAGAAGAGAGGAAACCTGAGGGGATAAAGGGTGAGAAAATGGGGGGAAAACAATAGAAGGGGTAACATTGATCAAGATACATTGTGCTTATAAATTGATTTGAATTGAAATCCCTTTGTACTACTATTTAAAGATAATAAGGAAAAAAATAAGCCAAGAAGAGTGGCAGAAAGTAAGCAAATAAACAAAGTCAGGGGAAGGTGGCTTAGGTCCTGACAGAGGATCCTAAAATCCCCTTTTTTTGTTTGTCCAAAATGTAGTATCCTGTTGCTCTCTATGCTTGGCTTAAATAACTTATGTCTAAATGTGACATTTAGAAATTGTTTTGCTGATGGGTCAAACCTTCCTTCCTATGTCTTGGTTGTGTATGTATTCTAACCCTGGGTCTTGAACTCAGGACTTAGGCACTGTCCTTGAGCTTTTTTGCTCAAGGCTAATGTTCTACCACTTGAGCCACAGCTCCACTTCTGGCTTTTTGGTGCTTAATTGGAGACAAAAGTCTCTGGACTAAGTTCCTTCCTGGGCTGGCTCTGAACCACCATGTTCAGATTTCAGCCTTCTGGGTTGCTAGGATTACAGGCATGAGCCACAGGCATCTGGCAAATGTTCCTATGTCTTAACATCTCCTTTTATGCAAATAGAATGCCAGTCACAGGTTGAAGAATCTTGTGTGTGTGATTCATTATACAAAACTGATAATTTTTCTTTTTTACTCATGTAAACTTGGTCAATTTATAATTATTTTAAGTGTCAAAAAGGAGGAAGAAGAAAGGTATTTAGAGGAGCCTATCTAATTCAGCAACAGGAGCCCTGTGAGGAAACAGAATGAGGAAAGGCACATCAAATTCAGCTCAGCCTTCCAAGTTCACAATGTGAGAAACTTGTGCTACAGCATATAGAAATACACTCCTCTGCTTTATTTCTTTAGACTTTTATTAATTAAAATATCATGATATGGGGCTGGGAATATGGCCTAGTGGCAAGAGTGCTTGCCTCCTACACATGAAGCTCTCGGTTCGATTCCCCAGCACCACATATATGGAAAATGGACAGAAGGGGCGCTGTGGCTCAGGTGGCAGAGTGCTAGCCTTGAGCGGGAAGAAGCCAGGGATGGTGCTCAAGCCCTGAGTCCAAGGCCCAGGACTGGACAAAAAATAAAAAATATCATGATAAGCTTTGATATACCAAAAATCCCAGAAAGGTAAAAGAAGTCAATTTCTAATAAAGAAATACAAATGGTATGCATGATGCTCAATGACATGCAGTCTCATTTTTCCTTTCTTTTCTTTTTTTTAATATTTTTAAACATTTATTTAATATCAAAGAGGTGAGCAGAGGGGTTACAGTTTCACATGTAAGGCAGTGAGTACATTTCTTATCCAACTTGTTACCTCCTCCCTCATTTTTCTCCCACCTTCCCACCTCCCCATTTCCCTCCCCTTCCCATGATTTATACTGTTGGTTTATAGCATATAGTTTTGTAAGTATTGCTGCTGCATTGGTTCATCTTTTATCCTTTGTCTCTCCATTTTGATGTTCCTCTTTCCTTCCCTAGTTCCAACAAATGTATATATAATACCCATGGTACCAAAGTCAGTAACAGTGACAGCAGGGGTAAACCCCTGGGGAAGAAAGACAAAAGAAAAATGGCATCATTTCACATGGTACATTGAAAATAACAACAACAATGATAAACCACTCATTTGCATAACTTGGAGTTCATTTCACTTAGCATTATCTTATGTGATCATATATACTAGCTATTGAGCTATTGTGATCTTCTGCTAGGATTATCCTAGACATATACTAATTATTACCAATGAGTGAAACCATAGAGTTTATGTTTCTTTGGGTCTGGCTCACTTCACGTAGTATGATTTTTTCCAAGTCCTTCTATTTCTTTACTAATGAAGCAATGCCATTCCTTCTTATGGAAGCATAGAATTCCATTGTGTATATGTACCACATTTTCTTGATCAATTCATCTACCGAGGGGCATCTGGGTTCGTTCCATAATTTAGCAATGAACATAGTTATGTTGGTAGCTTTAGTCTGATCTTGCTTGTAATCTTTTGGGTAGATGCCCAAAAGCAGGGCTTCTGGGTCATAGGGGAGCTCTATGTTTAGCCTTTTGAGGAACCTCCATACTGCTTTCTAGAGTGGTTAAACAAGTTTACACTCCCACCAGCAGTGTAGTAGGGTTCCTTTTTGGCCACATCTCCTCCAGCATCTGTTGTTATTAGTTTTCTTGATAATGGACATTTTTACTGGGGTGAGGTGGAATCTCAATGTTGTTTTGATTTGCATTTCTTTTTTTTTTTTGGCCAGTCCTGGGCCTTGGACTCAGGGCCGGAGCACTGTCCCTGGCTTCTTCCCGCTCAAGGTTAGCACTCCGCCACTTGAGCCACAGCGCCGCTTCTGGCCGTTTTCTGTATATGTGGTGCTGGGGAATCGAACCTAGGGCCTCGTGTATCCGAGGCAGGCACTCTTGCCACTAAGCTATATCCCCAGCCCCGATTTGCATTTCTTTTATGGCTAGTGATATCGAACTCTTCTTCATGTATCTCTTGGCCATTCTCGTTTCATACAGTGTAAAAGGTGGTAGGGTTTTTGTTTGGGGGGGGGGCTTAAACTCAGGGCCTCATGTTCTTGTCTAGCTGTTCAATTGATCCACTCCTACACTTCCAAGACCATCTTCCTATTATGAGACCCACTGATGTTGTGAGAGTATTTTCCATTTCCTGTGGGTGACATTGGAAATACGACTGCCTTCTCAACTGTAACTCGTGTGACTGGATGTGTACCAGAAAACCTACACAAAAAATCAGCTCAGTATAAGTAATTAAATTTTTTCCCTCACCCTGCCTTTAGATAAGAAGTTCGAGCAATTTTTTTAAAAGGCCCCCTGTTATCTGGATAGGTTAAGGCCTCAGTCATTATCAAACATTAATGAAAAAATCAGTTTATCAGATTATCACTGGATTAGCCACTAGCAGACTCTTTTTCTAATTTTTTTCTAGTTTGAGTATAAAATGTAACTGCAATAGCAGAGAGCCAGAATAAATCTACAAGAAACTGACAAATATTTTTTGTGGATACATGTATGTGTTTGTGCACAGTATACATTAATGTAATATTATAGAAATTACATCTTTAGTCTCTCTCCATGTTAAGTATTACTTTTTTAAAAATTTTATGGTAAAACTGATGTACAGAGAGGTTACAGTTTCATATGTTAGGCATTGGATACATTTCTTGAACTGTTTGTTACCTCCTCCCTCATTCCCACCTTCCCCCTCTCCCTTTCCCTTTCCCTCCCATGAGTTGTTCAGTTGATTTACACCAAACGGTTTTTGCAAGTATTGCTTTTATAGTCGTTTGACTTTTTACCCTGTGTCTCTTGATTTTGATATTCCCTTTCAGTTTCTTCATTCTAATACCAGTATACATGGTTTCTAATGTACTCAGATAAGATACAGAGATAGTACAGGTACAACCACAGGAAGAGGATACAAGAGGATCATCAATAATAGAAGCTACGGTTTCATGCCACATGTTGAAAGTAATTACAACAGTGATATAACAGTTGTTTCCATAACATGGAGTTCATTTCACCTGGCATCATCTTATGTGTTCATAAGGGTATAGCTATTGGGCTGTTGTGATCCTCTGCTGTGACTAGCCTAAGCCTGTGCTAATTATTCCCTATAAGGGAGACCATAGAGTCCTTGTTTCTTTGGGTCTGGCTCACTTCACTTAGTATAATTTTTTCCAAGTCCTTCCATTTCCTTACGAATGGGGCAATGTCATTCTTTCTGATAGAGGCATAAAATTCCATTGTATATATGTACCACATTTTCCTGATCCATTCGTCTACTGAGGGGCATCTGGGTTGATTCTATATTCTAGCTATGACAAATTGTGTTGCGATGAACATTGTTGTGCTGATGGCTTTAGTGTGTTCTTGTTTGTGGTCTTTTGGGTAGATGCTCAAAAGTGGGGCTGCTGTGTCATAGGGTAGCTTTATGTTTAGCCTTCTGAGGAATCTCCATACCGCTTTCCAGAGTGGCTGAACCAGTTTACATTCCCACCAACAATGAAGTAGGGTTCCCTTTTGGCCACATCCCTTCCAACATTTGTCACTGTTAGTTTTCTTCATATAGGACATTCATACTGGGGTGAGATGGAATCTCAATGTTGTTTTGATTTGCATTTCTTTTATGGCCAGTGATGTAGAGCAATTCTTCATATGTCTCTTGGCCATTCTCATTTCCTCAGCAGAGAAGTATCTTTTTAAGTCTTTAGCCCACTTGTTGAGGGGGCTATTGGTTCTTTGCGGTTTTGTTTTGGAGGAATGTAATTTTTTTAGTTCTGCATATATTTTAGATATGAGGCCTTTGTCCATTGTATGGCCCGGTAAAGATCTTTTCCCAATCTGTGGACTTTCTGTTTATCTTGCGAGCTATGTCCTTTGCCCTGCAGAAGCTCTGCAGTTTGATGCAGTCCCATTTGTCCATCCTTTCTTTGATTTGTAGCATTTCTGGTCTTTGTTAAGGAAGTTCCGTCCTGTGCCAAGGAGCCCAAGTGTTTCTCCTACTCCTTCCTTTAATGTTTTCAGGGTATCTTTTAATTTTGAGGTCTTTGATCCATTTGGAATTGATTTTGGTGCAGGGTGATAGCCTCTTTAACAAATGGTGCTGGCAAAACTGATCAACACATGCAACAAAGTATTACTTTTTTTTGTTTGTCGACAGTACTGAGGCTTGAACTCTGGGCTTCGGTGCTGTCCCTGAGCTCCTTTTGCTCAAGGATAGCATTCTACTACTAGAGCCACTGTGCCACTTCTGGCTTTTTCTGTTATTTAATTGGAAATAAGAGTCTCACAGACTTTCCTGCCTGGGCTGACTTGAAACCACAATCCTCAGATCTCAGCCTCCTGAGTAGAGAGGATTACAGATGTGAGCCACCAGTACCCGGCTTCTAGTTTCTTATGCAATGAAACTTTTTTCTTTTCCCTCCCTCTTTCTTTTTTTCCTTCCTTCCTTCCTTCCTTCCTTCCTTCCTTCCTTCCTTCCTTCCTTCCTCTCTCTTTCTTTCTTCTTTCTTTCTTTCTTTCTTTCTTTCTTTCTTTCTTTCTTTCTTTCTTTCTTTCTTTCTTTCTTTCTTTCTTTCTTTCTTTCTTTCTTTCTTTCCCTGAATTTCTTTTGCTCAAGGCTAGCACTCTACCACTTGAACCACTGCAGCACTTCTAGCCTTTACTAAATAGTTTATTGGAGATAAGAGTCTCACAGACTTTCCTTCCCAGGCTAATTTTGAACCATGATCCTCAGATCTCAGTCTCCAAAGTAGCTAGGATTATAAGCATGAGCCACCAGTGCCGGGCTGCTCTCTAAATTTCTAATGATCTTCTTTCAAATGAAAAGAGTGGAGTGGAGCAGGCAATTTTTTGAAGGTGTACGTGTTTGGTCCGTTACCAGTGGTGGATATCTTCTAGATGTCTTCTCAGTCCTTGAAGATATATACATATATTTCTTGAACAATCTGAGGTGTGTCTTCTGAGGTATATCTTAATTCCATCTTGGAGCAACCAGTTAAGACAAAACCTTACATTTCAAAAATGCCTTCCTTATCCCCAAAACAGTTCAACCTTTCCTCTTATTACTTTCTGATATTATCTTAGTAGAATAACCAGAAAGAACCAAGCCACCAGGCCAAATCAGAATTTTTAAGCAACCTGTTTTGTAGAGAAGACAATTTTTCTGGCAGAAGAAATAAAAGATGGAAAGAAGGGAGGGAGGGAAGAAGAAAAGAAGGGAAAGAGAAAGGGAAGAAATGAAGGAGGAAAGAGGCCCATCTGCCTATCCTTAGGTGCCTCAGGTAGAGAAGTGAGATGCTCTGAGAGAGGGATATGATTGGATGGGAGTGGGAAGAAAGAGGACTGAGGGAATAACCTTTATGCCTGGGTGTGTGTGAGCAGGTTGGGGACTCACAGAAAGTGTGAACCAAAGAGGTTTTGACCATGTGGGCCACCATCTCCTCTGCTTGGCAGGAACTCTACTGGGAGAGAACAGAAAGCTCAGAGAGGCTCTGTGGGAGGGCCATCAGGAGCATGGGACAAGAGTCAGTGGGGATAAGAGATTCCCCTAAGTATGGGGAGGAAGAAACCAGAAGGCTCCTTTGCTCTATCAAGTCAGTCTGGAGTCGAGGATACCTCTCACACTTGAGGCCTTGATCACTTGTATTGCTATGATTACTCAAGACTGCATAAAATATGAAATTTATTTCTTACAATTCCAGAGGTGAGGAAGTTCAAGATTAAGATGCCAGCAGATTCAGAGTCAGTTGGAGTTTCTGTCTCCAAGATGGCCTTATTACTGTAATGCCATGTTGTGAGAGGCAAAAGGACTGGCCAGTCTCCTGCAGCCCTTTAATAAGGATACTAATCCCTTCACAAAAGCAGAGCCCTCGGGACCTAACCCTTCCACTAACGCAGTCACCTGGGTTTAAGTTCCGGTATAGGACTTTTTGGGGAGACACAAGCATCCAGACCACAGCACCCTCCCTGCTCACTTGATCTTGAGCAGCCCCCTGGGTTGATTGCTCTACTGCAAAGTGTGGAACTTTAGGGCGATACATAGTGAAGGACTTTAACAACTTGGCTCAGTTGGGGTGTGTGTGTGTGTGTGTGTGTGTGTGTGTGTGTGTGTGTGTGTGTGTGTGTGTGTTTTACTGGAGCTTAAACTCTGCTGCTCTTCCTTAACTTTTTCACTCTAGGCTGGTACTCTACCATTGGAGATAAGAGTCTTGTGAACTTTCTCTCCAGGCTGGCTTTGAACTGCCATCCTCAGATCTTAGCCTACTGAGTAGCTAGGATTACAGGTGTGAGCACTTGGCTTGCTCTGCTTTCTTGGTCATGGTTGACACTTGACCATGCATACTAGCCAGATTTTTGCTGCTTAGTAGGAAATGAAGTCTCACAGAATTTTCTGCTCATACTAGCTTCAAACTGTGATCCTACAAATCTCATGAGTAGCTAGGGTTACAGAGAGGAAACATCAGGGTTCAACTCCTGTAGGTTCTTTTGTGTTTTGCTTTACAATAGAAATAAAACAAGTTGGAGCTGAGAAACCTGAACGTTGCACTGGATATAGACATGCCAGAGAAAAATGATTTCGAGACACAGACAGGTTCCTAAATGTGTGCTAAGCGGAGGAACAAAAGGGATCATTGCTGCCTGAGAGATTTAGTCTAAGAATTATTGCTATGCTATGAAATTAATTATGATCAGAAAAGAAAGCCTCTGGTGATTTAAAATTATATTGCATATATCTACGTAGTATAGATCATGGTATATTAAGAGAGCTAAAGTAAATTTAAAACTCTGAAACAACCCACATATTATGTCAAGCTCCTGGTGGCATCTTAATTATACTTCTGTTTATTTTAGTTCTCTCTCTCTTTATGGTACCAATTCTGGGGCTTGAACTTAGGGCCCAGATTCTGTCCCTTAGCTTTATCTGCTCAAGACTGAAGCTCTACTACTTGAGCTTCAACTCCACTTATGGTTTTTGGTAGTTAATTGGAGATTAGAATCTCTCAGGCTAGCTTTGAATCACAATGCTCAGCTCTCTGCCTCCTAACTCATTTGGATCACAGGTGTGAGCCACCGACATCCATTTTCGTTTTGTCTCTTTTTGTACATATGGACCATCTTGGAACGGAGCCCCTTGTCTAGTGAAAGGTGTTTGGACGGAATGGCCATTGGCGTTCCCTTATCGCACCATGGCATGGCTGACACCAGAGTTCCCGGATGCCTTCCATGGCAGTGCCCTGAACTATTGCTTGAAGAGACTCCAGTGCTAGTTCCCATGGTAACCTCACATTCAACTGATGCCTTAAGGAATCCAGGATTTGGGGACCTCTGGATGGTATCACAACGGTGTTTAGATCATTACATTTGTGGAGCTGACCTAGAAATTTGAGCACCATGGAGAACATTTAACACTGGCAACACTCAATACATTGCTAGGTGTTCTTGTGTTGTAGGATAAACACTGGATTCTTGACTGCATTCTCTTCCCTCTTCATCTTTCTACCCCTGACCCCTGGACCCCACCCCATCTCTTTTGAGTAGCAGCTTTGTGGTATTTTATTTTGGCAAACTTTGCCTTTGCCTTTCTAAGAAATTACACTATTTGAATTCTCCCTTGAGTCTATCATATTTCAGATAATACATTGGTATATACTTGTATACTACTTAATGTATTTACTTAAAATTTTATAAGCTAAATCTAACTTTCACATGTAAGAGAAAACATGCACCCCTGGTCTCTCTGGGCCTGGCTTACTTCACTCATCATAATTTTTTCTGTCTTTCCATTTCTTTACAAGTGGTGCAATGTCATTGTACCATTGTAGCTTTACTGTATACTGGTTTATAATCTTTGCAATAAATGCCCTGGAGTGGGATTGCTGAGTCATAGGTTAGTTCTATGTTTACATTTTTTGAGGAACATCCATACTGTTTTCCAGAGTGGTTGAACAAGTTTACATTCCCACCAACAGTGTATTAGGATTCTCTTTTGGATGTATCCTTACCAGAATTGGGGGGTTGGGGAGGGGTGGGTGAGAACATTGAAAGTGGTGATATTAATCAAGATATATATTGTATTCATAAACTGCTTGGTTAAATGGCAGTATACCTACTTAAAGATAATAATGAGGAGGAGGAGGAGGAGGAGGAGGAGGAGGAGGAGGAGGAGGAGGAGGAGGTGGAGAAGGAGGAACAAAAGTAATTCTGGAAGAATCAAACTAGGCGAATTACTTTCTAGGTTCTAATATTTATTAAGGTCTTGGTTTAGACACTGACAGCTTTTCATATACCCACTCTATATTATACATTGAAATCAAGGGACTTCAGAATATATTTAGAAACAAGGCCTTTAAGAAGGGAATTGAATTAAATAGGGTAATTAGAGTGAGTCCTCATGCAGTCTGGCTGTGTCCTCATAAGAAGAGGTCATTAGAACACAGCCATGTCCAGAGGGAGGGGCGTGTGAGGGCGCAGGAACTAGGCAGCCACTGAGAAGCCAAGGAAGGGCTTGGAAGAAACCAACCTTACTACCACTGTGACTTTCAAGTAGCAGCCTTCCAAACGGCGAGCACATCCAGATCTGGTGTCAAAGCCAGTCTGTCTACAGTGATTCTTTATGACACCACACCTACCAAATGAATAAGAGATTTTTGAAGATGCAATGGACAATTTATGTCAAGCACTTTGAACAGCATAGGAAGCACACAATGAGTGCTAGCTATTATTAGGTAGGAAAATATGTTGCTCATTTTAAAGAGCTTCTTAGTATTAAGATTTAGTCCCCAACCTGCTCATATATTGGATGCTAGGATTGCCATGACAATATCTTCTCTCTATTATACACACATTTGTTCATTCCTTCATACAGCAGACATATTCTCTGTTGATCTTGAGCCACTGTGTTGCATGTCAGGAGGACAGGATGGCCGCACAGGCTTTGAATTATCTCCTGGAGGAGTATGGCATTGGGATGTGGCCCGCCATAGCTTTGGACTTCCTGAGAGTAGCAGGGTAGAGGCCAGAAGCCTCTAGAACAATTGTGTGGGTATAGGCAAGCACAAGAGGGGCTCCCTGAACAAGGGGGTGCCCCACCTACCTCAGCCCATGTGTCTCTAGAGACATTATGAAGTTGTCCAGCACTGACCTATGACCTCCGAAAGGCCCCTGCCTGAGTGGAGAAGTCATCCTGGAGTTGAGAGTGAGAATGAAGACCAGTTCTGCTTGTGAAATGAGCGAGGACACAAAGCAGGTGTGCTGGGAGGGGTGGGGGTGGGGGGAAAACGCTGGTGCCTTCTGGTCTTCCTGGTCAGCAGGGGAGCACGGGGCCCAATTCCACCCATGGCGACAGCAGATTTCTTTGAAGTTACAATGCCAGTAATGAAGTTCACAGGGCTTCTTCCTATTTTTGTGCTGTGGGAAATTGAACACAGTATTTCTATCTTCTGAAAGCCACTTCTTTGTGTATAATTGACATAACAAGAAATACATATTTAAATAATCAACTTTGATGTGGTGATATATGAGTACACTAGTAAAAGACGCTCCACAATTGACGGTAAACATGTCCATCACACTTTTAAAGCCGCCTTGTGGCCCTGAGCCCGCTTCCCTTCATCTAAACCCCACCCCACTGCACCCCTGCGCAGACAGCTAGTATGATGTCTGTTGCCTTGAGCTGACATTTTCTAGACTTTCATTTAAATGGAATCATGCAGTATGGACTCTTTTAAAAAAAAATTCTTTTTTAAAGTGGTACTTGGGTTTGAACTCAGAACTTCACATTTGCTAGGCAGGTATTCTATGACTGAGCCAAAAATTTTGTGCTGTTTATGTTTTTAAGTAGGGCCTTACTTCTTGCTTGGACGTAAGCCTGCATGGCAGCAATCTTCCTGTGGTAGCTGGGTGTTAGCTGCTAGAGATATAGGTTGGTGAAACTCCCAGGAGAATTTCAGACTGAGGCCAGACCTGAAAAAATAATGAAAGCAAAAGAGAATTGGGGACTCACGTGTGAAGCATCTGTCTTGCAAATATGAGGCTCGGAGTTCAAACCCAAGTACCAACAAAAACGAAAAAGTTTACTATGCATATGGAGATGATTAAGTATAAACCCACCATCTTGCTATTTATTTTCTCCTTGTTCTTTTCTCTGTCCTTTCTTTGTAAACGTTATTTTTCATTAAATCTATCTTTTTTGTTACATTATTAACTCTAGCCCTGTTTTTTATTTGGATAGTTTCTTTATGTTTAAACAATACATCATTAAGTTATCCTAGCCAACCTTTGGATGATTATAGGAGCATTTTACATGTACCACATTTTAAGAACCCTCAACAGTACATTTCATGTCTCTCTCACACATGTATACACCATGTATGTATGTGTGTATGTATGTATATACATGTATGTATGTATGTTCTCTACTGTCCTTGCTGGGCTCTCAACTCTGTCTCATCAACTTGGTGAATCCCATCAACTCTGCCTCATCAGCTCACTCATTTGACTTGTGCTCTGTGCTCTGGCCTGATAGCTCTGAGAAGACAGCAAATTCAGGTACTGTAGCTCATGTCTTGTGTTTCCCATCTTTAAAGCCAGTGTGTCACACATTTTATCCACAGAGAACCATGTGTTTCTATGACAAGCTCAGAAGTCACACCGCGCAGTTTCCACAATACCCCACTGGTTAGCGAGGGTGGTCCTCTCCCTCTCTCCTTGGGGCAGAGGGTGGCAGTAGGAGCATCCTGGTAAGGACATGAGTGTCTGAAGACAAGAATCACTGGAGCTGGCCACCACACAGGCCATGAGCACACCAAGCTAAGTGTGGGAATTAGATTCGGCAGGCACAGTAAAGCCGTCCTTGTCCATCAGAAAGAGTCCTGGCAGAAATGATTCTTTCTGATTGCTGTCTGTTCAATAAACACTTCCACCTCAGTTTAGTTCTCTTCATCTTATTTCGCTACGATTTCCATGTTAGCCTCCTTGACTAAACTGAGTATTTCTGGAAGGCAGTAACTCTTATCCATATTGGATTCACCAACTTTTTTGTATCAATTTCTGGATTATAGTAGGAGCTCAAGAATGTTTTTTTTTTTAATTGAATCAGATAAAATGGGCTGGGTCAGTTGTTTTGCCAATTTCTACCACATGGCCCTCATTGTTGAGCTACACTAAACTGGCAATGGTGTCTTGACGATCCGGCTAGAGCCATGAGCTAAGGAGAGAGACCAAGTTCTGTTCTACAGCTTTGGATGGTGCCATGGATCAACATATTCCGTAAACAAAACCTCTCGCAGTTCTGACATTAGTCTCAACTTGCCCTCTTTCTCTTCCACTCCTTCTTTCCTGGAAGAGCTCAGCTACTCCAGAGGAGGCAGAGCTGTATAGACATCGCCCTCGGCCAAAGTTTTTGGGTCAAGGTTTCTAGCCAGGGTGAGGTGTTCATATTGGAGAACCCTTCCTGCCCCCACACAGGACTGTTTAGATCTCACCCTTTCGTTGGTAGATTAGCACGTGTTTTTTTCTGTTCCTATAACAAAATGCCTGATGCTCACAGTTCTAGAGGTCAAAAGCATGGGGCTGGCATCTGCTTGCCTTTGGTGAGGGTTATCCAGCTAAATCACAGGGGTAATGGCATCATGGTGGGAACACGTCCCAGAAGAACAGACCCTGTGATGAAGCAGGAAGCAAGAGAGAGTCAGAGCTAGGTTTATTATCTTTTAAAGTAGGCTGCTCTTACAGGAATTTACCAGGCTCCCACCAGCACCACATTACCCTCTCCTGAGGGCAGCATTTCAGTAACTGAATTACATATTATGAGGTTCCACTTCTTAGAGGGTCCATAATCTCAACCCTGCCACAGCAAAGACCAAGCTTCCAGGACATACACATGTGGGGGTACATTCTTTCCACATACACATAAACCTTAGTCCTTTGCTTCCTCCTTGATGTGAGAGATTCTAGCAGCAAGACGCAGAGAATCTCCCCAGCAGCCATTGCTTTTGACAGACACAGAGTATCCACTTTACCTACACCATAGTGAGGTATAAGTGAAATTGCATTAGGGGCCATCTGGCCCTAGTAGTCTTCTAGTTTTCCAAGGAGACTACAAAGAGGAGATCAAGACTGTTACATGGGTGAAAATGATCTGACAAGAAACCCTTTAATCACCTCTGGTCACTTTGGGTCACCTTTAAAAGGACCCTTCAACACAATCCTGCATTCCTTCAAATGCCACTGATTTTTTGAAGGTCACAAAGACTCGTAGGAAACTTTAAATAATTTATTTTCCAAGGCTATCTCCTCTGCCCCCATCAACCTGGGAGGTTTTGATGTTAAATTCTATTAGCAGCTTTTGTCTTCTGATATAATGCATATATTAACAATTAAAAGCCATTTAAAATAATTGATTTAATTCACTAAAGCCAACAAATTAATTAACTGATGCATAATTAATCAGAGCAGTAAGGCAGCCATTCTTCAGGGACCAGCTAGGAGAGCTGTGATTTCTGAGTTCATGAACAGAGTAGACAGCAGTCAGCTGTGCTCTTGAACCAGAAACAGATACAGTCAGGGTCAGTATTCAAGAGCCTAAGGCCATTTGGCTTACAGAAGTTGCTCTTAGCCTTGGCCACTTCGCTCAGCCCAGGGGAGTGGTATACTATTGATTTGCCAGCTAGGACTGCCACATACCATGGCCTGGGTGACTTAAGTGGCACATTCATTCCTGTACGCTGGAACCCCCAAGCGTCTGCCTACAGACCCATCCCACTGCCTGGCCTGCAGATCGCTGCTTTCTGGTTATGTTTTTACAGGGAAAAGAGAAATGAAATCCTTGACTCCTCCTCCTTCTGCTCTTCCTCCTCTTCTTCTTCCTCCCTCTTTTGCTTCTCCTCTCCTCCTTCTTTGACACTACTGGGTTGGAAGTTAGGGCCTCACACTAGCTAGGCAGATGCTGTGCTGCTTGGGCCACTCCTCTAGCTGTTATGCTTGATGTTGTTTAGGTTTTGAGCTTCTAACCAGGGACTGGCCTCAGACTGTGATACTCCTACCTATGCCTTCTGCGTAGCTGGGATTACAGAGTGGCCCACCACGTCCAGCTTGTTTGCTAATGATGGAGTCTTCCTCACTTTTTGTCTGGTTTGACTTCAAATTTTCCACTTCCTCTATGAATACTAATCCAATCTTGACCTCATCTAACCCCAGCTGCCTGCCCCAAACCCCATCTCCAAACTGAGGGAGACAGAAACATTCAGTCTATAACACTCATTCTCTGCCCAAGCCTCAAGTTGGACACACGGTTGTTGAGCATCAGACCTGAGGGTCCTTCAAGACCCTCCTGATGTTGCTGATCACACACCAGCACATAGAGATTGGCATCTGCAGAAGGTACTGGTCTGCAGGTTGCTTCTGGCTCCACAGGAGATGAGTCTAGAAGCAGAGTGCACATTTCTAAACCTTGTAGCCAATTGAAAGAGTAACTTCGTCAGCTGCATCTAATATTTCAATGTTGGAGGCTTATTTTTATGTGCTTTTCCATTAATTTTTTCTCATAACTCATTTTGATTGTGTTTGAAGTAAATTGTGAAAACAAAGCACAACCAAAAAAAAAAAAAAACCCACCTGGCCCTTCTTACAGATATTTCTATAAGCACTATCTTGGATCATTCCAGGAATCTTTAAGCCGAAATCTTACAAAACACTGTCTTGGGTCTAAGCATGGTCTGAGGTAGATACCATGAGCTCAAAGATCCTTGTACAATTAAGTTAGAAAGGGGAATTTGAGGGCCTTGTGCTCATCTTAGTGGTACAACATGCTCTACAGAGCTCACTGCTACCTACAGAATAGATGGACAAAGATCAAAGCTGTACACGCTATAAACTGCATAGGTGCACTGACATGCCACGCACATGCCTCCTGAGAGGGTCGTGTGTCAGCTCGTACAGTCACTAGCCACAGCTGTGCATTGGAGTCCAGCAGTGAATCAATGTTCAAGCTCAGAGAGCAAAAGTGACAGAGACTGAGGACCTACACATGGCTCTTAGTGAGGAAACAACAGAAAATGAAATTAACCATCATGACTTGGGTATCAGACTGTTGAAAAATAGGTGAGACAGGGAGAGTACCGTAATCCATTTGCAAATTACACCATATCACAGCCAGGGTAACTAAAAAAGACAAGAGGTTTATTTTAATTCTTGGTTCTGGTCCAAGGTTGAGTGATCACACTGGTGATGGCCTTGCAGTCCCTGAAGTGGCCCATCGCATTTGAGAGATGGAAAGCAGGAAGAGGAAGCCAAACGGGCTTCCGTAGTAGATGCACTGTGGAGATAACCTATTATCCCAGGAGTCTATTCATTGCACGAACGGATTAATGTATTTGGAAGGCCAGGGCCCTAGTTACCTCTTATAAATCTAGCCTCTTATCACAGTAGGAATTAAATTTTATTGTGAGTATCGGAGGAGACAAACCATATTCAAACTATTGCAGGCAGTTAGTTATGCTCAGTACTTCTTTAATGAAAGAGAGAGGGCTATGTGTCTCTAGCTAGTAGAGCATTACTTAGCATGCATGAGGCTCTGGGTTCCACCCTCAGCTCCTTTCTTTCACCTCTACATCTACTGAGAAGACAGCCGTGTTCTGACTTGACATAAAACAGTTTGAGGGCTTGAGTCTAGGTTGTCACCTTCTATCAAATTTGCCTATGTCTTTTTTTCTTGCTGGCTGCAGCAGCTTTACTAACTTCCCACTATTAAATGGGATTCTGGTGAGCCTGTTTTGGTGATTCATCGGCTTGACATATGTACATGTAGACTAAAAGGGATGGCTCTCCCAAGGCTATATATCATCCCATTTGTTTGCATTCCTATTGAGTACAAAAGCCTTGGCTTGAGAATGAAGAAAGCCTTTGGTTTGGCATCTGTACATAAGTGGTCTTTGAAATGAGTTGCTTGTTGGAAAACAGCTACCATATTGCCTTATCATAAAAGCCACAGCAGAAGAAATAGAAGAAAACATCACCCACTTGAAATCATATGTGTGATCCACTTAGTTATAGGAATAGTAACACATTTTATTTGTGGAATCAGGAATGTTGTGTTCCAAAAACGGCTTAGTTATATGAATAGTAACACATCTTATTTATGGAATCAGGAATGCTTTGTGCCAAAAACTGAGTGGGTGAGTTGATTTAACAGTTCTGATGCCTTTATTTTTGACTAGTACTAGGGCATAGTGCTGGGCACTGTCCCTTAGCTATTTTTGCTCAAGGCTATTAGTTGAGCCACAGACCCACTTCTATCTGTTTGGTGATTAATTATAGGCAAGAATCTCATGGACTTTCTTGCATGTGCTGGCTTCTGACTATGATCTTATCAGCTCTCAGCCTCTTGAGTAGCTAGGATTGTAGTGATGAGCTACCTGTGCCCAGCTTATATTTGATACTTTTTAGGTCACAGAAATAGCAATTGAAAGTATCAGTAATTGAAAAATCTGAATCGAAGTGCTAACCTCACTACTTTCTAGTTATTCAATTTTGGATACCTTATTTGTTCTCTCTGAGGATCAGTTTCCAAATCTGTCAAATGGAGAGAGAAATAGTACCTACCCTGAGAGGTTAATGAAAAGCTCCCTGCTGTTGTTTAGATTCTGAATGTCCTCCTATGGCACATGTGTTAAAGTGTTGGTCCCCCGCCGCTGGTGATATTGTTAATGATGGCTCCTTTAAGAGGTAGGGCCTAGTAAAAGGGAGTTAGGTCATTGAGAACATGGCCTTGATGGTGCCTAGAAGGAAGTTAGGCCACTGAGGGCATGACCTTAAAAAAGATACTGGAATACAATCCCCTTCCCAACTCTTCCTTTGGTTTACCAGTCACCATGAGGTGAGCAGCTTGCTCTGTCACGTGCTCCCCCCGTGATGTGTCTCGCCACAGGCCAGGAGCAGCAGACCACCTGACCAGTGCTGTGCCCTCCAGAACTGGGAGCTAAAAGTGATTTCTTCTCATGGTAAGGCAATTTGTCAAAGGTAACAGTTACTGTGTGAGAAAGCTAACACCCTCTCACGTCTATCAAGTACTTCTTTTATACCCATCTCTGTGCTCAATAGTTTCAACACTTACACATATTGCTTTCTTTCCTTTTTCATCATAAAACAACTTTTAAAGTTGTAGATTTTGATGACCTGAACCCAAATCCAAACCCTTAGCCACTATAACTTTAGAAGTACATAAAGGCTCAGCACAGCACCTGGCACATGTTAGCTGCCTAATGAATGGAGTCCTGATCTAGTTATTCTTGTTGCTATCATTGAGCTGGGAGAGAATGTGACATGGAAACCTTAGCCCGGGATTGTCTTCTCTGCTAGACCCTCAGTGGCTGCTTTGTCTTACAGGTACAGGGAAAAGGCCACCTTCTCAAGGCTTAGCTCCCAGGCCTGGTAGCTCATACCTGTAATTCTAACTACATAGGGGACTGAGGTCTAAAGATCGTGGCTTGAAGCCATATTGAGCAGAAAAGTCCATGAGACTCTTATATCCAATTAACCAATTAACCAGGAAATAGAAATGTGGATTCTGTGGGAGAGTGTCAGCCCGGAGTCAAAAAGACAAGGGAAAGCATGAGGTCCCAAGCTCCAGCTCCAGTAGTAGCACAACAAACACACAAGATGCAACACAGGTTTATTTCAGGGGACAAGTGGAAGGCTCAATGACCCCCACCCCCCACCACCTCTCCTGAGAGCTGGATGCTACAGCTCATTTCAGGGGAGAGGATGTCGTTCATTTTGCTGGGAAAGCAACAAAGACCAAATGTGTAAATACCCACACAGATGAGTGAGTGAACTTTAGACAAGCATCATAAAATGGTATCTGTTCTTCACAGCCATGACACAAGAGTTCTCTGAGTGTAGAAAAGCCCAGGTCATCTGGCATGGGCCCCGGAATGCTACTGAAAGGAAAGGGGCTGAGAACAGTTGGGGGCGGGGGGTCTCTGTCTTACATTGGTTGCCATTGTTAATCTATACCCATGTGCAGACAGACAACCCATCCTGAGCATAGGAAAGAAAGAAGCTTCTGGAGGCAGCATGCCACACTTGCTCGGTGCACTTAGTGGAAGCTGTGCTTGCCTCTTTGCTCAGCCATATCCTCCTTTTGGGCCTCAGTCTAAGTTCATGTATGGTCATAAAAGTCTCAGTCTAGTCCTTGCTTCTTCAATGTTGGCTGCATGAATGCAGTGGTTATCAAAAGAAGCTGCCTGGGTGCCGGGAGCTGGTGGCTCCCTCCTGTGAGGCTGGCTACTCAAGAGACTGAGACATGGAGGATTGAGGTTCAAACCCCACCTTTACACTCCGTACCTGCTTGATTCAAGCAAGTCCTGAATCTCCATGAACAGAGCACTTAGGATGCCAGGCAAGATTTCCTAGTGCAGGCCCCACTCGGTGCCGAGCAAGCAGCCACCAGCCATGCGCTGTCCACCGGTCCTCCCTCCAAGTCTCTCCAGGCCTCCAGGACACTGCTCAGGTCAAAAGGAAAGTCTCCGTGATTTGAGGAAAAAGAAATGGAAACTAGTATCTATCAGCCGTTTCTCTCGTGTTCCCACAGTCTCTTTGGCTTCTTTCTGTGCCCAGGAGGAAGCAAGGCTGTGCAGGGGACCCATGAGGTTAACAGAAGTCACTTAGGGCAGAGCTTCCCACCTCAGCCCTGCATGAGCTCAACCTTGTGCCAGTGTCTGAAGGAAAACTAGAGGCTGCTGTTTCTCTTCAGCCCAGCAGCCCTGTGCGTGCTCCCAAGTGGCCATGCCTAGGCCCCACAGGAAGCCACGGATAGAACAGAGCCAGCCACCAGCAGCACCACGGACTGCCCCCACCAGGGGCACTAACAGGTGCCATGGTGCCCTTCTTAACGCTGTTCACCTGTTAGACTTCCGAGTACTTATTTCTCATACTATAGAGTAGTGGGATGCCATTGGTTGGGAGGTGGGATTGTTTCCTCTTGGCAGGTTTAATCACTTAGCATGCTAAAACAACAGGCACTTCACACTGTAAACCGGGCTCCTCTCTTGGTTCCAATTTTTATTCCCCTCCATGTTTGCCACAGATCCTCCGGCCTCCGCCCGCTAGGGGGCAGGCCACCATTTTTCTGACAGCTATGACAATAAAAAAAATGTTTCCAAGCCAGGGGCTCATGCCTACAATCCTAGGGACTCAGGAGGCTGAGACCTGAAGGACCTCGATTCAAAGACAGCCTGGGAAGAAAAGGCTGTAAGACTTCATCTCTGATTAGCCAGCAAAATGTTAGACTGGAGAAGTGGCTAAAGTGGTAGTACCCCCCCCCACACACACACATCAGTAAGAAAGCTGCATAATAGTGCAAGGCTCCAAGTTCAAGCCCCACTTGCTTGCTCACATGCACACAAAAATTATCTTTCATACTATTTTATATACTTTCTGCTTAAGAACCATGGTGATTAGCTCATTCATACTAAGGTGCAAGTGACCCAATAAGTGATTTCTTTAATGACTTCACATTTTGCTGGTAGAACTAAGAAGAGACAACACAAACAAGGAAATGCTCATTACTCTATCTTCTAAAACCCAATGGACCTTTAACTGAAGCTGCAAGCTAGAAGAAACACAGTCCATGGATTGGATAACCTGGACCGCCTTCAGGACTCAGCAGTTGAATTCAAGATTTCCTCCTCGGACCTGGGCTGCTTGCTTCTCAATGTATCTTGGGCAAGAGCCCCACGTTGGGCTCTTCCTTTTCACTGTCCTCTGCCCCGTGTAGCTGCAGGGGCAGCCAGTGAAGGCCTCTCTTGTTTTGTCCTTAGTCTCTTGCCTTGCCTTGCCTCTTCAGAAGCTTTGAGTTTAGAAAGTCAAGCGTTCGCTGTTGTTGTTCTCCAGCTCTGCAGTGGAAGTTCCCCCGAGACAGTGATACATCACTGCTGGTATTTGAAGCTTCAGGGAGACCCCAGGGGCCGGGGAAGAAATGGACTGGAAAGGGAACACATGGCTTGGTATCTCTCGGCCTTCATCCCTTGGCATCCCCTCTGTCCACTGGTACCAAGCTCCGGCGATGCATTCAAAGCAGCATTTGCCAAGCACAGCTTCCAAAACCCACAGGACCCTGCACTGGGCCATTCATTCAGCTGCTTCCAAGGGCTCTTGGATGGGTAACTATGAGCCACGTGTGTGCAACTGCAGCCAATCCATTTCTTATTCTCAGTCATCAGAAGAACATTAAAACACATACTGTGAAGTAGCATTGCCTCTACGCCCCTGCAGACCTGTCAGGGCACATTGAGCAGTCAGGGAAGGTGTTGCTATGAAGATGAATGTTACCACACCTGTCATTTGACCTATGGAGAAGGATGATGCCTTTTATAGGGGGACACAGTGAAAAGCTGCCGAGTCTTCCCACGGTTGTATTCAAGAACAAACAGCATGGGTCATTCACTGTGTTGAGTGGGCCTTGTGTGATCTTATAATTACCAAGGTAATATCTTGAAGCCTCTGTCCTCACCTTCAGTGTCCCCCTTCCAATGTCACTGAGGAAGCAGAGGCAGAGGCGGCAAAACTCCCCAAGCTGTCTGCCCTGCGCCCCTTCCCTGCCTCCCTCCTCACACTAGAGCAGCCTTCTAGGCTTCTCTCAAGGCCGATGGCTCCACCCTCTCCAACCTATCCCCATTCCTTATCCACAACATCATGCACTTCATTCTCCCAGATTTTCCCCTTCTTGTCAAAATCTGACGCCTATTTATTACACGTTAGGAGAACAAATGCAAACACCCACTTCAGCGTGTGCTCGCCCTCCAGGTCCTCCTGCTCTCTCTCCCTCATTGCAGTACAAGTCTCACCTAGAGCTCTCTCCTTCTCCCCCATGAGCCTGGACCCCCATGGAGCTGACACGTCACCCCACCCAGACACAACGCCAGACAGAGTCATCGACCACTTCCTGGTGCTGAACCCTCCACCCAGCAGCCTGCCTTGATGTGGCACACTACTTGGCCCTCCTTAGCACATCCCTCTACTTGTCGTTAGCGCCCCACCGTGTCCCCTTCTGGCCCTTCCTTCTGCCTGCCCTGTGCTGTCTCCTCTTCTCTCTCACCCCTGCCTAATGGCCTCTTGGCATGTGTCCTCGTTTCCATCTGGGAGGTCCAGCCACTTGCAGGATTCTGAGTGTTTCTAAAAGGTGGTGATACCCCAAGTTCATCTGTCTGAGCTGATTGTTTCCTGGGATGAGGTCTATGTGTGCATCCATCTTCTCAAAGTCCCCGCCTGATTCCTACAGACTCTAAGACTTAATGCTCCAAGTGTGCATGCAGCCTCCACCACCCCTGACCACCCCTTTACCTCAAGCCTACGCCACTCCCCATTTCCACTTGGGTAAAAGCCATGCTGCTCTTTGGGCTGAGAAGGGCAAACCCAAGAAAAAAGACACAGTTCTTTCTCCGATCTAAGAATCAACAGTATCTTCCAGAGCATCTTCAAAATTTGCCCAAATGGGAACATTTGTCACTTTCTTCCCCCACTGTCACCAACCTTGTGAGTCTATGATCCCAACACCTCATCTCAACATAGGAACCTGCCATACCTTCCCAAGACCAGTGGCCTTCCCACCTGTTGGATCAAAACATGGCATTCCCTTAAAAGCAATGGCAGACCCAGGAAGCTTCTCCCTTGGAGTATGCTACCTACTGATACCATGGCATGAACGCTTAATCATGGAATCTCAAAAGAATTCACTTATGAAACAAGAAACCTGTGGTATGTTAATGCAAGTAATTTTGTGAAAAAAAACAAAACTCTATTTTCCAAAGAAATAAAACAAATAGTGAAAAGTAACAGCATACATTCTCTTTAACATCTGGCTTAACAGAAGGCAGGTTATCCTACGTGCTTCTGCTTTCAAAGGGTTGCAGTATAAGCCACTCAGCTCTTAGAAAACTCCACTGTGTAGTCAGAAGAAAATGAGACTGAACAGGGAAAATTAGTCTTTCATTCCTACAAAAACAGTTTTTGACCCCATAAGGCCCCTGCAAAGGTTTCTGCCTGCTCCAGACATTTCTAGATGACACTTTCCATTACGTTGGGTTGAGACAGGGCGGCTGCCCAGTGGTAGAGCTCCAACTTAGCATGCCATGCATCAGGTCCTGGGCTCTATCCCAGCACGGAGAAAGAGAAAAGAAAAGAAAGAAATTAAGAAAAGAAAAAAAGCACCATATTAAACCATATCACACTACTCCAAACTCCACAGTGGCTCCAGACGTAAGACAAATAAGCTCTAAAGTCCTGACAGAGGTCTCCAGGAACCCTCCCAATTTCCCCCACTACCTGTCCCACTTCCATTTCCTCCCTCCCATACTCCCTCTGTTTCTGCCACTCGAGTCTCCAGGCACACCCTCTAAGCTTCCCCCTCCCCCCCCCCCCGCCCACCAGCCTCCCTCCTGTCTCCTCTGCCCACAGTGCAGTCATATCCTGGGTATCCCTAGTTCCCTGGTTCCTCTCATCCAAGGGTCTACTCAATTATTACTTACTTAAAAAAGTGATGTCATATCTGGCTATGCCTCTAAAATTACTAACCCCTCCCGCTTTCCTTTCTCTATCTCCCCCCACCCCCACTTTAGTCCTTGCCTTAACATTTGTCTTCCTCTGCTAGCACCTCTACCATTATTTTACAAGGTAGTTTTGTTTGTTTCTCTACCTCCAACCACATCCTCCTTAAAATGCAGGCCCCAAAATAGCACTAAAATTGTATGCGGTAGAGACTCAACACATAAGCATGAATGAACAAGAAGCAGCCATGGGATGCAGACACAGACGTGATGAGGAAGAGGAAGCTCAGGGAGAGATGGGGGAGGTGGAACCTTGAATGCCATCTACTGACGCTAATGCCCACGGCTGCTTGGGCTTAACTTGGCTTCCTCTGGGCTAGCCCATGAGGAGGATGGTATTTTCAGGCTTTGAACTTGTGATGGGAGCCCCTCCTTTGAGTGATAGAATCCCACACTTTCCTCCTCCAGAAAAAGACAGTAGATTATGGATGCGGCTTGAATGACCTACAGCCTCAGAGCCACAAAGGACATGCAAGGCTGACTCAGTTTGCCTGTGATACTTTGGTTAGGCAACTTGACTTTGGACTGATTTACAGCTAACTTCTCACAAGTTTGAGGGGATTGTCTGTTGTGTCACAGCTCACTTGAACTCTGATCCAGTTTCAGTGGAGGCAGTAGGGTATATACTGTCATGGTGTGTAACAACTCAGGGTGCAGGTCACAGAGATGGTTCCATCAGAGTCAGTGTGTGAGCTGCCAGGCTCAGGTGTCTGATCCACCAGAGCAGCTATGGACACCTCCGTGTGCATCTTCAGCAGCCCTTCTCCTCAGAGATTCAGCTCCCATACAGGGAGCTCAGCTGGGCGTCGGGCTGTGCTCTTGGCTGTGGCATTCTGGTACTGTGATCATTCCAACCCTGGACTCAGAGCAGTGAAGTATAGTGATAAACTTCAGAAAGTCCCGTAGGTGGGGGAATAGTCGGGCCCAGACACAAATCTGCTCCCATTTTATAGGCCCTGCTTCTGACACTTCCTGACAAGTTAGGACTACAAACAGGAGCCACAAAAAATAATTTCTAAGGACTGGGGGCATAGCTCAGTAGTAGAGCACTTATGTAACATGGGTGTGATCCCCAGTACCAACATCAAACAAATCAAACATTTGATTTTGGGGTTTTGAATCAGGGATGTTTGACCTGTATTAAGCTTTCATATTGATTTAAGTGCATATTTCTATTTCTATGTTCATGTTTATATCTACATTAAAAAATAGAGCTCTTTCTCCAAAGACTTACCTTTCTCTGTGTACTCAAGTAATATCTGGATTTTCAAAACAATGATGCAGTGCTATTGCAATTCAAATCTATGACACATTTAAAAATCTGGTTATAAAACAACATTTTCTTTTGTTTTTTTTTGGTATAGGGTTTTGTTTTAACTCAGAGATTTGAGTTTACTAAGCAAGTGCTCGATCACATGCACCACATCCCCAGCTCTTTCTATGTTAGCTTTACAGATAGGGTCTCACACTTTTGCCTTGCACTCTTGGATTATGACCTTCTTACTTCTTTTTCTCCTTTAAATTTATTTATTTATCTTCAAAATAATGTACAGAGGGGTTACAGTTTCATACGTAAGGTAGTGAGTACATTTCTTATCAAACTTGTTATCTCTTACTTTGTTTTTCTCCCATATTCCCTCCCCCCCCCCCAGAGTTGTACAGTTGGTTTACAGCATATAGTTTTGTAACTATTCCTGTTGCATTGGTTAGCCTTTTACCCTTTGTCTCTCTATTTTGATGTTCCCCTCCCCTTCCCTAGTTCTGATAAATGTATATATAATACCCAGGGCACCAAAATCAGTTACAGTGACATCAGGGGTAAAACCATGGGGAAAAGAGACACAAGAAAAAAAGGCATAATTTCATGTGGGACATTGAAAATAACAACAACAAAGATAAAATACTTATTCCAAAACTTGGAGTTCATTTTGCTTAGCACCATCATATATGTTCATATGTACATAGTTATTGAGCTATTGTGATCATCTGCTAGTACTATCCTAGACATATACTAATTATTACCAATGAGGGAAACCATACAGTCCATATTTCTTTGAGTCTGGCTCACTTCACTTAGTATGATTATTTTTCCAAGTCCTTCCATTTCCTTATAAACGGGCAATGTCATTCATCCTGATAGAGGCATAGAATTCCATTGTGCATATGTACCACATTTTATTGATCCATTCATCTACTGAGGGGCATCTGGGTTCGTTCCATACTTTATCGATGACAAATTGTGCTGCAATGAACATAGTTATGCTGATAGCTTTAGTCTGATCTTGCTTGTAATCCTTTGGGTAAATACCCAAAAGTGGGGTTGCTGGGTCATAGGGGAGCTCTATGTTTATAGCCTTTTGAGGAACCTCAATACAGCTTTCCAGAGTGTTTTACCATGTTTACACACCCACCAACACTGTAGTTGTGTTCCCTTTTGGCCACATCTCCTCCAGCATCTGTTGTTGTTAGTTTTCTTGATAATGGACATTCTTACTGGGGCGAGGTGGAATCTCAATGTTATTTTGATTTGCATTTCTTTTATGACCAGAGATGTTGAGCACTTCTTCATGTGCCTCTTGGTCATTTTCATTTCCTCTTTAGAGAAGTCTCTCTTTCCTCTTACATCTGTTTCCCAAGTACCTGGAAATACATGGGTGTGAACCACAACACCTGGCTTGTTTTTTACCCATTTGATCTTGAACCTGGATCATCCTAAATCCACTTCCTGAGGATCCTGGATTATAGATGTTTGCTACTATGCCTAGCCACATTTTCATTAAAAAAAAAAAAAAGAATAAAAGGGCAAGCATTGAGCTGGAGCATGGACATAGGGTGCAGACACACATGAAATGGGTGTCTTCCTCTGATGGAAGCTGCATTGGTGTCCTGTGCAGGGTAGGGCCCAGGAACACTTAATACATTTAAAATGTTCCTTGCTACTCTGCTGAGAGGATGCATGTCTCCTGAACAGATTTCTAATGAAAGAAGATCTCCTACGAAGAGAAAAAGAGAAAGACAGCATCGGGCCTTCCTCTGTCTACTTGACAGCTTACCAGTAACCAGGGGCCGCGCCTTGCCAGTGGAGGAAGCAGCTGTCTGTGCACTTGGGCTCCAGGGAGAGGCCGGAGGGTAAGTAAACAACTGCATTGGGATGGCACGCACACTCGAGGGGGCTGTAATTGGAGACATAATTGTAGTAGCAGATTCATGTTGCCCAGCTAAATGGAAAATCAGTAATTCTGACCATGAAGGAGGCAGCTGGTTTTGTTGCTTTAGGCAACATAAATCTAAGGTCAGGGATCTTCCCCTGGATGTGCTACAGTGGCAGGCTCCCAGGCGTACCCTCTGGCCATCAAACCCGAAGATAAGCTAATAGATCAATGCAATACTAATGGGGCTCTGTGGATTCTGTTACTCAAGTGTTGCCAATCAATTACCAGCTTTAACTTAGTCATACCAACATAAATGTCCTTTCCTTCCAATAAAGGCCATTGTTCATTGTCATGATGGCTTTGTCCTGGTTTGTAGGGGCTTGAAGCTGAAATCTGAACAGGCATAAAGACAAGACATTCTGCAGTGGTGGATGGCTTCCTGCTTCCTTGACCCATGCAGTGTCAGAGAGCAGGGGCTCCTCCATACCCTAGGTCTTCCCTAGTTCAGGGCCCACTGAACTGCGGAAGGTATTGGCTGGACAAGCTTTCTTTGGCAACTTAGGTAACTTATTTTGAGCCAAGCACTCTTGCCACTAGGCCATATTCCCAGCCCCGTATCTTATTTTGAGTGGGGTACACTGGATTTAAAACATAATAATTTTTATATGTATGTATTTATTTTTGTGGGGGTCCTGAGGCTTGAACTCAGGGAGTGGCTGCTGTCCCTGAGCTACTTTTGCTCAAGGCTAGCACTCTACCACTTACGCCACAGCTCTACCTCTGGCTTTTTTAGTGTTTAATTGCAGATTAATCTCTTGGATGTTCCTGCCCAAGCTGACTTTGAACCACAATTCTCAGATCTCGGCCTCCTGAATAGCTAGGATTGCACAGGTGTGCGTCACTGGTGCCCAGCTTGTATTTATTTGTTGTGTGCCTGTGCAGCGGCTTCAATTCAGGGCCTGGGTACTTTCCCTGAGCTTTTTTTGCTCAAGGCTAGCATTCTACCGCTTGCGTTACCACTCCAGAAGATGAATTGAAGATGAGTTCTCATGAGCCTTAGTTCTCAGCCTCCTGCGTAGCAAGGCTTACCAGCATGAGCTAACAGCATCCAGTTTTATTTTTGCACAGGGAATAAATTGAAATTATATCATCTTCTGATAGAGATCTTTGAAGTTGAACAGCATCCATAAGTGTCTAAATGCTGAAGCAATACTGGTTGGTGGTAAAAAAAAAAAATTACAACTTCTGATTCAGGATTGGGTAGAATTTATGCTGATGAGGGGAAAAAAATTCCAGAATCATCTTCATTTTATTCCAATGGCCCCAACCTTTTCTCCTTCCTGTTAGAAAATCTGCAGTGGAGACTTTATTATCCCAAAGGCCCTGCCATGTCACAATCCTGATGCCTCAACTATCCTAATAAACACGATTGGAAGAAAACACTTTTCAGTATTTTGAATCACATGAGGTATTAAAATTCTTCTAATGAGTTCCCCTATGAGTAGTTTAGCTGTGTCTTCATCTCCTTGGGATATACTGTGTACAATTTCAGGGGTTTTTAGAATTCCTGATGCCCATGTGAGAAACTCAAATGAAATATCAGCAAGTACTGTCCATCAGTCCATCCATCTGCTCATCCATCCATCCGTCCCTGTACTCACATACTTGTCCATCTATGGAACTCATTTTTACCCATTGTATGAACAGAAAATTACCCTGACAAATCATACCTGATGTCATACATCTCTTTAGATATGTCTTAAAGCTCATTCAAATGCATATTATACATATTTATACCAACAGACCAATGCTTTTCAAATAACAATTTTAGTATCCTTCAATCTATTTGAATGTATTCAATATATTCACATGTATACATACATAAATGCTAATAAACATCATAAAACATAAATTTATAAAAGATGACTCTAAACTTTAACGTTCTAAGATTTTCTTAGCAATCATAATGTACATTTGAGATATATTCTGTATGCGTTACTTCTCTTCTTTTGGTGGTACTGGGATTTGAACTCGGGGCTTTGGGCTTGCTAGGCAGATACTCTACCTCTGAGCATCCAGCTCCAGGCTACCTCTTGCTGTCTGTTTACAGGAGTGGTTAATCCCACTCTTGAGGAAGAAATAAGCATCTCTATTTTCTCATGGACTCTCTTTGGGATTTGGGGAGGTGAGGTTCCCCTGTCCTTTTACATCAGCAGACTCTTTTCTTGAAATGTGCTTATGATTGACCTTTTTGCCTTTTCAAGTTTAGTTCAACAGGCGCTGGGAGCTACATCATACAGGACAAAGTCCAGGGCTCAGCATCAGAAGGTAGGATAAACACCCTACAGAGACGCTGCTGTGCTGAAGGCCGCATTTGTCTGAGAGCATGGGTGAAGGATGAAAATGCTATGCGTTTTTACCTCAGCCCTCATGCAGATGGCAGGCAAGACCCAGGTAATGTCTAGACATACAGGCAACATGCTCACCTCTATGGAGAGTCAAAGTCAACTTAGGTTAGAAGGCAAAAGGAGATGTCAGGACCAGAATGTCTATGTCTCATTCTTTGGCCTTCTTCAGAGCAAAACAGACCCAGGCAGAAGAAATATCCATTGGACTATCTATCATTTCTATCAGTCTTCTGTCCATTCGGTTACTTTCCCACCATTATCAAAGTTCCAACCAGCAGCACATCTCTTTTCTCAGTGAGTAGCTGGCAGCTCTGTGGTAGTATATCTAGTGTATCAGGAGAGAGAGAGAGACAGAGACAGAGAGACAAAGAGAAAACAAGGCTATCAATGATAAAGTAAAGGAGTACGAAATAGCTCTGTTATCTCCAGAGAGATAAGAATGGTGTATTTTATTTTTCTGCCCCTCATGCAATACTTCCTCTGACACCTGAAAGAAATCTTCTGATGTTGAATGAATGTGTGTAAACTTGGGAAGTTCTCTTGGATGTAAATTCTTAGGACAGAGGTGCAGAAATAAGTAGGGAACATCTAGAAACAGTGACAGATTTTGGGACACTAAAGTGAAGATAAGGACAGAAATTAAGTTGTTGTTTTGTTTTTGTACTGAAGCTTTGGGGAGACAGACAATGATAGCACTGCCAATGACCAACATGACCCTGACCCTACCCCAAGTGCCGTGCAAAACTGCCTTCTCTTGATTATGCCAATAGATATTTCCTGAAACTCTGTTATTTGGGCATTTTTGCCTTTATTACCGTAGTGATGGGGAAACAGATGAATAATTATGTTAGCCAGCCAGCCATGACTATAACATAATAACAAAAGAAAAGTTTGTTTTGACTCATAGTTTTGGAGGTTTCAGTCCATGGCTGGTTGGCCCTGCTGCCTGGGCTCTGTACAACACAGGGGGTGTGTAGCAGAGGAAGTCACTCCTCTCATAGCAACCTGGATGTAAAAGAAGGAAGAGAAAGAATATGGTGCACCACAGTTCCCTTCAAGGGTACAACCTCAGTGACCAACTCCCTCCCACAGAGCCCCACCTCTTAAAGGTTCTACTTCCAGTAGTGCCAGGGTCTGGACATCAAGCCTTTCTAACATAGGTCCATTGGGACATTTAAGATTTGAACCATAGTGGTCAAATCTCCAGTAGTCCTCCACTGTCCTGTTACCTGTTATGAATGAAGTCAGAGAGTGACAGATAAGAAGACTCAAGGAGGGAGAGGGAGCAGAGCCCTAGCCCTTCATACTGTGATGACATTCCCTAGAACACTGGAAGAGAGTAGGAAGAAACTACAAAAGGAATCAAGGAATAACCCTATCCCCTTCTGCCCTCCTACTGGCCTAAGTAGGCTGAGTAAAGTTTCTGGATGCTTTGCAAATGGCCAGACGTTTAGGATGGTATCGATGCACAACGAATTCCCTTCGAAGCAGTGCATACGCGAAGCCGCTCTGCAAATCCAGCCCAGGCATTTTGCTGGAAGGCAGTAGCCAGCGGACAGCAAGCTGGCTGCTCCATAAGAAGCTTTGAATACAAAACGATTTGATTATATCTAAATATGTTTTATCCAATTTGACCTTAGCAACGC
Source organism: Perognathus longimembris pacificus (assembly GCF_023159225.1). NCBI lineage: Eukaryota > Metazoa > Chordata > Mammalia > Rodentia > Heteromyidae > Perognathus > Perognathus longimembris. The sequence continues at coordinate 7,066,535 of NC_063175.1, read as the reverse complement.
TCAGTGATAGAAACATTTATGGGTGTTAAATGGCACAGCAAACTGTCTATTTAGAGAACACACGAATCATTCTTTCTCTCAGGAGATTCTATCCTCCATTTTCACTGCTGCAGATTAACATGGAATTTTATAGCTGCTGATAGATTGATCTGGAACCCTCTTTGCATGTCATGTTCAGTGCCTCTGGCGGCTTATTTGGGACGGGGGTGGGGGGCAGATAAAACAACCTGCATTTTTTTTGTTGTTGTTTCCTTTCCACAGATGGGCTCTTAGGCATGAAACTCAGTTTCTCTTTGTTTTATTTCTTCACTTTGGGTATGCTACATAGGTGAATGCTGTTTTAGGCTCTGGAGGAAAGTGTTCAGCCCACTCATCAATGGTCTATTTTGCATTACTGTAACAAAATAGCCAAAGCTGAAGGTTTACAAGGAAAAGATGATTTACCTCACAGGTTTAGAGAGTCAAAGCTCAGATAATGCTGGCTCTGCTGAAGGTCCTCCGTCTGTGTGTCCTATCAGGACAGGAATGGCCCCGAGAGAGAGAGGTCACTCAGGGAACAGGGAGCCACAAAAAGACTGGATCTTACAGAACTGTGCTAATTCCTTCTAAAGGAAGCTTATTCTCTGACCTATGACCCTGCCACTGGGCCCCACCCCTTAAAGGTACCTCTACCTATTAGCACCACCATATTAGAGGCCAAGCTTTTAATCCATGAATGCCTACATGACCAAAACTGGGGCCCAAGGCCACAGAGAACTCTATATCATAACAGCTCTGGGCTGGGAGAAGAGTGACTCAAGGCAAAGGAGGGCTCTGATTGGGCTTGAACCAATCACAGTGGTCAGAGCTGTTTGTAATCTGATAAGCCCAATCACCATGGGGGCCATGGAAGGAAGGTTAGCTTGTTTGAAGGAACTTGCCTACCTAGTTAAATGACCTTGTGTGTGTGATTGTGCCAGTCCTGGGGCTTTGGGGCCTGAACACTGTTCCTGAGCTCTTCTGCTCAAGGCTAGTGCTCTACCACTTGAACCACAACTCCACTCTGACTTTTGGGTAGTTTATTGGAGATAGGAGTCTTGGGGACTTTTTTTGCCCAGGCTGGCTTCAAACTGCAATCCTTAAAACTCAGCCTCTTGAGTTGCTAGGATTACAGGTACAGCCTGAGCTACCAGCACCTGGCAATCGTGCACATTCTTTTGACTTCAAACTTTCAGAGGAAGCCTTCCTCCATGGCAGAATCTTCAGTGCTGCCCACTTCACATTGCAGCTAGTTTAGTGCTTTACCAGGGGCTGAAAATCCCTCTAATAGGCTTCCAATTTCCCCATACTTGTTGTGAAGCGAAGGCTGGCATCTGCCATGAATTTAGTGATGGAAAGAGGAATTGCATGGTCACAGAATTTCAAGCTGGAGGGAACAGAAAGCAATTTGTCTTATTTGAAACAGCAATTCCCTTTGCTGCCTGAGATTTGCTTGGTGATGTCTCCATATGTCCTTAGCAATAATGATATCACCCATTGTGTTGTTCTCCTCTCCCAGATATTAATTCTAATGGAAGACACCTCTTCCTGTTAATCACTGTATCCCAGCCTTCTGGTTGGGTGTTTTCCAAATACTCATTTCTGTAAAGCAGAGCTTTGTGTCAGGTGTTCTATGTATTTTCTTTCCTATTATAGTGGGTTTTTAGAAGGTCGATGGGATCTCCAACAAATATTGGTTATAAAGAAAAAAAATCTAGAAGGCAGATACTGGCGGTTCACACCAGTATTCCTAATTATTCTGAGGCGGATATCTAAGAATCATAGTTTGAAGCTAGCCTGCACAGAGAAGTCTTTGAGACTCTTATCTCCAATTAATTGTGGTAGAGCATCAGCCTGGAATGAGAAAGCTAAGCAAAAGAAAGGCCTGAGTTCAAGTTTTGGTACTGGAGCAAATGTGTACACACACATGCAAAAGAAGGAAAGGAAGGAAGGGGAAAGGGAGGGAGGGAGGGAGGAAGGGAGAAGGAAAGAAGGAAGAAGGGAGGGAGGGAGGGAAAGAGGAAGAGGGCTATTAGACATTTTCAGCCTATATATCAACTTCCTAAACTTTAGGCCCTCACTTCCTTTCATCAGGAGTGCTTCAGGATCCCAGCACTGCCTATCCTCAGGAAGACTCTAGACTCCATTCCTGGGGGAGGGAACTTAGGCCCTTCCTGGGACCCATTGTGTCCTGCACATTCAGAGCCCCGCAGACTTTACTGAAATTTATGATTGGTTGTCTGCAGGGCCAGTACAATGGAGATTCCTTCACACTTGCCCCCCACCCCCCTGCTTGGAGGCATGATTGGATTGCAAACCAGTTTTCCAGGCAAGCAGATTACATTTTAAGAACAGTAATCTTTTTTTTTTTTTTTTTTTGGTTTGGTTCTTCCCTGAGAAAAATTGTCATGGGTGCTAGAAGAATAGTGAGCATTGCTGAATATCTTAGGATACACCAGGAACTGTGTTGAACTCCTTCCTGCTTGGTCTGATTTCATCCTTATCTTATTGTTTTTTGTTTTTTTTTCTTGCCAGTCCTGGGCCTTGAACTCAGGGCCTGAGCACTGTCCCTGGCTTCTTTTTTGCTCAAGGCTAGCACTCTACCACTTGAGCCACAGCACCACTTTTGGCTTTTTCTGTTCATGTGGTGCTGAGGAATCGAACCCGGGCTTCGTGTATGCCAGGCAAGCACTCTACCACTAAACCACATTCCCAGCCCCTCATCCTTATCTTACACTCTTTCAGGTACTACAAAAAAGTGCCAGAAGCTGGGTGGCTTACAAACCACAGATCATGGATGTGGACACTAAGAAGTCCAAAACCAAACGGCAGTAGTCAGGTTCTGGTGAAAGCTCTCCTAGTTCTTGTCGCAAACCAAACTACTTGTATCCTTATGTGGCCGAAGGAGAGTTCGAGCGTGTTCTCTGTGGTCCTTCTCACAAGGGCACTAATCCAACCAGCAGGGATCCACCCTCATCACCTAGTCAAAGGCGCCATCTCCTAACATCAACCCACTGCAGGTCAGGATTCCATCACATGAATTTCCGGGGAGAGGACAAGCATTCAGTTCACAACAATGCTTAGAATACCAGTAAGGCAGGTAACAACGTTCTGAAGGAGGATGTCAAGCTTAGGCAGATGCTAATAAACCCAACCAAGGCCTGCTCAGGTCTTGCAGATGCACTGTCAACCATTCTCTGTCCCCGTGTTGTGTGCGACCCCTGAGGAAGAAGCCTCTTCTCTCTGCAGGTGAAGGAGAGGATGGGGTGCGTCTCTCCCTTCTGTAGCAGCTCTAGAGCGCCTCAGTGCCTTGCGGCGGCGCAGTCCCTGCGGAGCCAGGCAGTGGGCCACTGGCAGAGTGACAGCAGTGTCATTGAGATAAGAAAGAATGCCATTCTGCCGGCACAGCCCCAGCCTTCCAGCTCATATAAATGATTCCTTTAGTGATTTGCCCAGCATTATGTGTTATGTGTGCTTGGGGACCCAACACGGCCAAGAAACCGTCAATATTTCTGGAGACGGGTGAGCTTAATCAGTCAGGCATTCCAAAAAGATACAGGCAGTGATTTTAACAGCAAATGGTTGTGACTATAAACAGATTCAACAGTAGTTGGATATTTTTTCTTTTGGTTATCTCTCTCGGTCTTTCCCTCCCCCCACCCTCAAAATCACCTCAAGCAATTTCTTAAAAAATTAAAATGCAATATCCCTGGAAGTACCAACCCCCTCTCCCCAGATTTATGCATAGTACCTCTCTCACTTTATCACTAATGGGTCAGGAGGGAGATGACAGAAGATTCTGGACATGGCCATAGGGACCCTGAAGCTGGAGAGAAACCCAGGGAGCTGCTGTAAAGATATAATTGTTTGCGTTACGATGCCCTGGAAATGTGACGAGTGGGTCAGATAGAGAGAGAAGGAGAAGCCAGTCAGGGAGAAACACAGGGTTCCAGGCTCTCTAGGCGGGAGCTCACTGTGAGGGTCCAGGCTCCCTAGCAGGAGCTCAGTATGAGGGACTGCCTTTCAGAGGCTGCAAGGCCGGGCATTGAATGGACACATTTCTCTCCCCTCTCCCTCTGACACTCATCTTTCCAGTGGCTGCCTTAGTATGTGGCCATTCATCACACTATGAAGAGTCAAAAGTGAGGGGCTGTCCTGCAACTGACACTTTCTTTGTAAAATAGACTATAATGATTTATCAGCAGGTTACTGTATTTGGGATGCTGGCTTGAATTCACTGTCTTGGAGGAAATGTTATGGATAGATAGAGCTTTGCTGGTTTCTGTCTTTGCTGAGGGATTTTTTTTTTTTTTCTGAGGCTGGGAGAAGAAAAGGTGAATAAGAATAAAAACAGCCAAATGAAGTCTGCTGGGCCTCTAGGGAAGTGACCGCCACCACCTGACAGGCTTTGAAAGGAGGGGCAGACGGCTTTGATCTTGATCAAGATTTCTCAGGCATCCCTTGAAGTGGCCAACTGGGAGCCCACCTGGAAGTAGGTCCTGGCTAACCACGGCCCCTCAGTCACCTGCATCTCTTATACATCCCGCCTGAGCCTTGACACACCTGTCACAGCCCACACCAGAAACCAACACCAGTTCGAGGCTCCTCCAAGACCATAGCACATAGGCTCGCTAAGCTCTTCCTCCCCTAGCCTGCCCAGGCCTGTGGTTGAGGATTAACCAGGGGAGCTGCACCACCTTGAAGCCCTGCAGTGGGCTTCTTCCTTGTCCCTGCCTCCTAGAGACCCCATGCCGGAGGAGGCCCCTACCTGCACTCTCTGCTGTATCCACTGGAATTGCACTAAACGGTGTGTAACACAACCTCATATTGGTGGCTTAATCCAATGGAGGCTTTCTTTTTCCTCCCTATTAAACAAAATCTTATAGAATTTAATCTCAGGAAATGAAAAAGAGATTTTTGTTTTGTTTTTTTTTCCCCTTTATTGTCAAAGTGAAGTACAGAGGGCTTATAATTTCATATGTAAGGCAGTGAGTACATTTCTTGTTCAACTTGTTACCTCCTCCCTCATTTCCCCCCTCCCCCTTTTCCTCTCCCCTCCATGAGTTGTACAGTTGGTTTACACCAAATGGTTTTGTATGTATTGTTTTTGGAATCATTTGTCTTTCTATCCTTTGTCTCTCAATTTTGTGTTGTTTTCTTTTTGTCATATTCATTTCTTTTCCTGTCTTTGGGAGGATAAGGAGAGCACAGAAATGGAAGTACAATGGGTGAACAATTGCAGCCATGGTACTAACTGAACTATACAACTCACAGGTAGGGACAGGAGGGGAAAACTGGGAGAGAGTGAAGGAAGGGGTGACATTTGCCAGAAATAAATGTTCTCTGCCTTATATAACTGTAACCCTGCTGCGTATCACCTTTATAATAACAACTAAAAAATAAAACCTTCAGGCTGGTAAATACATGTGGAATGAGCTGGGCAGCAGAGGCTGCACCTGTACCCCTAGCTTCTCAGGAGGCTGGGATTTGAGAGCTCTGAAGCTGGTTTCAAATGTCCAGGCAGACTGACTCTTAGATCCAGTTATCCAGCAAAAAGGTAGAGCTGGAGGTATGTCTCAAGTGGTAGAGCACCTTCTAAACACTGTCAAACTGGATGAGCACAAGGCCCTAAATTCAAGCACTGATAAAAACAAAAAAACAAATAAATGAGACTTTAAACGAGCAAGCCCAATAGACATCCTTAGGGTGTCCACCCAACTCAGAAGAATTCACATTCTTTTTTAACTATTCAAGTAGCTGTTCAAAGTAGTTGCCATTTAACAAATCAGTTTATGAATCCAGTGCATCTTGATTAGTGTCACTCCTTTCAACATTCTCACTCATCATTCCCAACCTACCGCTTCCCTCGCTTTTCTTAATTTTGCAGGATATACATTGAATTCTTTTTGTTTTGTTTTGTTTTGTTTTGTTTTTCATGGGGCTTGAACTCTGGGCCTGGGCGCTGTCCCTGAGCTCCTCAGCCCAAGGCTAGTTCTCTACCACTTGAGCCACAGCGCCATTTCCAGTTTTCTGCTGGTTAATTGGAGATAAGAGTCTCATAGGGACTTTCCTGCTCAGGCTGGCTTTGAACCACAATCCTCAGTTCTCAGCTTCCACTGGTGCCTGGCTCACTTTTCTTAATTTTGTAGGATACACATTGAATTCTTGAGTGCCTCTCCCCACCTTCTCCTCTTCATTCGCCTACCCCTCTCCTGGGCCCTACCCCACCCCTTTCCAGTACACATTTCCTAGCGGCTTTTTTAGTTGAACTTTTATTTTGCCTTTCTACTGAAGTAAGCTATTTGAGTTCTTCCTTGAATCTATCATATTTCAGTTAATACATTTGTGTAGACCTGCATATTACCCAATGTATTAGAATTCACATTCTTGCCAAGTATATGTGAAGCCTTCCCTATGGTAGAACATATGGTAGGCTATAAAACAAACCTGATACATTCAAAGTACTAAAATCTTGAAGTATGTCCTCCAATCACAGTAAAATCAAATTAAAAGTCACCTAATAGAAAGAGATTTGGGGAAAAAAACATGAATATATAACAAATAAGAGTCTAGCAACATTAAGTCAAACAGAAATTGTAAGGGAAACCAGAAATTATGTTGAGATTAATGAAAATGTAAAGGCAGCAACCAGAGTTCATGGATGAATTGAGAATGATAAGAGAGAAATGTGTAGCTAGAGACCTCTACATTTAAAAGGATCTTTCTCAAATTATTAAATGGTCCTTCTCTCCCAAGAAACTAGAAAAAGAGCCAAACTAAGCCCAATGCACACAGAAAGGAGGGAATAATAAAGATTAGGGTAGAGATGAATGAAATAGAGAATAGGGAAACAGAGTCATGAACCCAAAAGTTGATTCATTGGGAAAAAAATGAACATAATCGGTAAATCTTTAGCTAGACTGACAAAGAAAATGAGAGAGAAGACTGAAATTGCTCGATTCAGAAATGGTTCACGGGCATCCTACCAACCTCATAGAAATGAAAATGGTGCTGAGAGATCAATCTGAGCAACAAACTAAATGACCTAGATGAAGTGAGAAAATTCCCAGAAAGCCACAGACTACCTAAAACTGACTCCAGAGGAAACAAAAGACCTGAATAACACCTACAACAAGTGAAAATGGTTGAGCTGGGTGGCTCCACTTCTAGATTCTATCCAATGTTTTTAATGCTGGTACTGGGGCTTGAACTCAGGGCCTGGCTACTATCCCTGAGCTGTTTTACTCAAGACCAGCACTCTACCACTTGAGCCACAGCTCCACGTCCAGCTTTTTGGTTGTTAGTTTAAGATAAGAGTTTCATGGACTTTCTTGTCTGGGATGGCTTTGAACTATGATCCTCGTATCTCAGCCTCTTGAGAGGCTGGGTTACAAGCATGAGCCACCACCACCAAGTGCTCTATCCAACTTTTAAAGACTGAATACTAATCTCTGAAAATCTTAGAGTTTTTTACCAGGCATCTGGCTTGAGGTTAGGCTCATTCCAAGGATTTCTCTTTTCATTCCCATAACGACCCTGTAAGACAAGTACAACATATCACCAACTTAGAGATGGGAGAATGAGAGCTGAAAGGTTTAGTCATCCTGGTTCACTCGAGTAGTGGGTGCACAACTGGGAGACGAAGCCAAAAGTTACCCAGGAAGGGAAGAATCCTCTAGGGGGCTCCAGCTCTCCCCCTGACCTGAGAGGGAGTTAAGGAGTGAGAGGAGTGGAGTGACATGTGGGGCTATATCAGCTTAGCAGGTGCTTAGCTTTTAGTCTCAGGCTTGCACTTGACAGATGCAAACTCTGGACTTGGTCCGGGCAGACAGGAGTCAAACTGAAGAAGTGGTCCACATCTAGCTCTTCAGGGAGTAAGCATAGAAACTAGTAGCCCCAAGGAAGTCCCCGAAGTTCTAAGTGCTTGTCCATCCAGTATGGCAGAACTTTGAAATCCAAAACAAGCTGAAGTAAATGTATTTTAGATCCAAGAAGAAAACAAATCAGCTCATCATACAATATATACCAAAGCACTTGCATCTAAAAGGGAAAGGGAGCCAAAGGTCCCTAAGTAGAAATGACCCCAAGTACCCTGCAATTCTACTAGGTATGCTTTTACAGTTTTCTGAAAACAAAAGGCGTACTTTGGGGTCTTTTTTGCAGAGACACCCACAGACAGACAGAGACAGAAAGAGAGAGAGACAGGAAAGAAACAAGAGAGACAGAGATGAGTCATTAGCATTACAAAGCCTTTGGGGGGGGCTGCAGGTTTAGGGCTTCCTTTCCAGCTCCTCTCCAAAGTCCTTGTGAGCTAGGGACAAATCAGTGCCACATAGTAGTGATTTCTTTACAATCCTTCCAAAAGTATGCCTGAGTTTCAGTTCATCAAACTAAATGCATACAATTCCTTGATACTGAGATTTATATTAAAAACATCCACATTATGGGAGTTCATGTGATTGGGGTAGTTGATTTGGATTTGGATTCAGTGATTAAATTATATGGATTTCATAGTGAAGAATTTATTTTCAACTTCGAATTAGAACTAAGACAGGCAGTGTGGATTCTTGTTAACTCACATAGATCATCTTTTACACTGTGATTTCAATGAAACTACTTTTTTTCTGTGTCATTCCAATGGAACCAAGAAGTCTCAGTGGGTGAAGAATTTCCTCCCAAGAGATTCTAGGCTCCAGGGTTTGAGGACAGGTTTCCGCCTGGGGCAACTTCAGAGAATTGATGGCAGCTGAATTTAGGTTTCCTTAGAGACTGTGGTTACAGAACTTTTATTCTTGGGGTCACTCTAGGGTCTTTTGTATTTTTATTTTTTGTGCTGATCCCGGAGCTTCAACTGGGTGCTATCACTGAGCTTTTGTGCTCAAAGCTAAGCCCTACCACTTGAGCCACAACTCTACTTCCTGCTCTTTTGGTGCTTACTTGGAAATAAGAGTCTCGACAAACTTTCCTGCTGGGGCTGGCTTCAAATTTTGATCCTCAGATCTCAACCACCAGAGTAGCTAAGATTATAAGCATTAGCCACCAGTGCCTAGCCTCTGAGGTCTTTCTTTCAGGACCAGTCTCTAGTTCACAGGCAGGAGAGAAGCAAGACTTGTTGGCTATGCCCAAGAAAAAGATCATTCCTCAAAGCTAAACTGCTACTTAGTAACTTTTGGCCCTGTGATGGGGACTTTCCTGGGTTTCTCTTCCCATATTCAAGATCTTAGGACAAAACAACACCCCAGGGACATAGGCTTAGAGATCTCACCAATTTCACTTGGTTTCTCTCACACCCCTGTAAAAGGGAGGGGCGTCCAGAGCCTTGCCTGCAAGCTGGAGGGCAGTGTTGTCCTCCCTTGCCTGCCACACAGACTGTGCTTCAGGCAGAGCACAAAGAGAGGGAAACAGTAATTACATCTTATTCAGGTCCTTGCTCCACTGGCTATTAGAGCCTCTTATCTAATTCTCAGGAAATGCTGGAAGGGGAGCTTTGCCATCTGCACTTCAGAACCAACCGAAGCAAGGGAGACCAGAGAGGTTAAACAGGGGGCCTGAGGTCAAAGGAACCAGTCTTCTTCTTTTCCACAGAGAAGCAGTAGGGCTGGCTGTGGCTTCTTCCTCTCCTTCTGCAGGAGAAAGGAGAGAAGAGGTATAGCTAAACAACCCCCTGCAATGCCAGGAAATGGAAATCTGGCAGCCTGGAGGAGTCTGACCTCCCAGCTCCCCTCACCCACCAGGACATAAGTAAACAATTAAACAAACACCTTCTCCTGGTTTGTTTACCTTCCTGTTTCTCTGGATGCTGAGAGTAAGTGCATTGTACTTCTCAGCTCAAGAGACTTTTCATAAAAATAAGGATTCACTGTGACTCCTCTCACTGAAGTTAAAATTCCATTTAAAAATAAATTGGCTTCCTGAAAAAATATGTATTGGCAGCCATGGTGACCCAGCGCGAGATTGCATTTTACATCGGACATGATGCTGTTTGCCTTGACAGAGCCCACACTTTCCTCATACATAAATCAATAGAGTGATGTTTGAAGAAATCAATCCATCTTTTGTCATCCCCCACACTCAAACTTGCATCCTAAACCCATAAAGAAGTCACTCCCCAGCAGGTGTCATTTAACCGGAGATGGTTATTTACAGCACGTGACTGTAAATTCAAACAGGAAATGCCAGAAACAAGAGCCAAAATTTGCTTCTGCAAATCATCCCAATGAGTAAAAAAAAAAAAAAAAAATCATGTGTGTGTATGTGTGCACGCATGTGACTTACAACTGTGAGTGTGGGCATAAGTGTGCACACCCATGTGAGAATGCTCAAACGTATGCATATATGCATTGTGTGCTTGTGTTTATGTGTTCAAAGGCAATTGTAGTGAATTTCTCATGACCCCTCTGTCCAGGAGTCCGTTTGTTTTTTACACTTACAATGCTGTGAATTCATAGAGGAGAAGTTCCCACACCTCAGATGCTCTTCCACTTGTAAGATGAGTTCACTAGATGAATCAGGCTGAAGGGATTTCAGATTGCTGGGAAAGAGCGTTTCTGAATGTGTCTGTGAGGGTGTTGAAAATGGCATTTGAGATGGTGAATGAGTATTGCTCAATCTGTAGAAGGCTCAAATAGAATAAAAAGGTAAGAAAGGGTGATTTGCTTTTTTGTCTTGAGCAAGAGACCGTGCTATGTCTTTGGCACTGGGATCCTGGCTGTCAGGACTATGGCCTCTGGGACCTACTATAATAGTACACACTCCCCATTACCTCCTTCCCTCACCCTACCTACTCAATTCAAAGTCTTGTTGTAAGGTAAATGATCAGAGAAGCCGCATTTTGAAGGGTAGAGTCTTGGAGTCTTTATTAAAGCATTAGCAGTCTGCAGGCAGCTAGTTGCTACAAAGGCTGCAGCCAACACATATACTTAGCACTGTCAGGAAACAGGCCAGAGAGGAAAGAAAGAAGAAAATCAATACCAACAAGCCAATTCAGCTCACAGGACATGAACCAGAGACATGTGGCATGGCATGATGGCATCGGAGCTGGTCTACACCTAAAGAGAGTCAGGTCAAGAGGCAGGGTCAGAGGAAGCTCCCAGTCCCAGGCACTGGACTGACAGGTTCAGGAACCTATAGGCCCACCACTGTCTCCAGGGATTCAGCCACACCCATTAGCTGGGGGTGGGACTTCTTGACAAGATACCAGACCTTACAATTCACCAGGTGGCCAAGTTGGCATGGCCAGACCTGACCTCCTTACTTCAAGGATTTTCTTGGGTCTCCAGCTTGCAGATGGCCAGTCGTGGGACTTCTCAGCCTCTGTAATAACATCAATCAATTCCCTTAACCAATCACCTCATAAAAATCCCTGACTGACACACTTTCACTGAATAATATCCTTTTCTTTGTGCTCTAGATTTTTCCTTAATTCATTTTTAAATAAACAACACTTGTAAAAAAGAAAATCTTATAAAATTTGTTTTATTCACTTGTAGTCCATCTATTCTAATTAGAAGGTCAAATAAGGATCATTCTGTGACTCTCTATAAGAGGAAAGTTATCTCTGTCCCTGTGACTACTACTATCTACATTGGTCCAAATGGACACAACCACTTTTCCAAGTGAGTTGCACCTGGAAAAAAAATTAGCTTTCGTGTGGGGGATGGGGATTGGGGGGAGAGGGGAGGGTGTGCTGGGGCTTAAACCCAGGGCCTGACTGTTGTCCCTTAGCTTTTTATTTTGCTCAAGGCTGGTGCTCTACCAGTGAGCCCACAGCTCCACTTCTGGATTTTTGGTGGTTAATTGGAGGTAAGAGTCTCATGGATTTTCCTGCTCAGGCTGGCTTCATACCTTGATCATCAGAACCTAGCTTCCTGAGTAGCTAGGATTACAAGCATGAGTCACCAGCATCTGGATAAACATTACTTTTTTTCACTAGGAAATGAGACTGTGTACCATTCTCATGTCAGGAATGTGTACAATTTATCTTTCTTTGTCAAGCAGTATAATTTGGAATTTAATTTGTCTAGATATCAGACATGGACAAAGTCTCTGTGAGATATAGCCCAGAGATATAGCTCTGTGAGATATAGCTCGGGATCCAAAGCTTAGGAATGTAGGCCAAAGGCACAAACAACTCAAATATTCCTTCAACTTCAATTTGTTCTCCATTTTCCTCAGTGGTCTGGGGGTGTGATGTTAATAACCCTAGCTCCTTGAGCAAAACCCCAGAATACCTTTTGAAGGATCCATTACCACGATCTAACAACTCTACCAATGAGTCCTGTGATAAAATGGATAATTGGGGCAGAGACAGAGAGAGAGAGAGACAGAGAGAGAGAGAGAGAGAGAGAGAGAGAGAGAGAGAGAGAGCGCATGCGCTCAACATATCAGGATTCATGGCTAAGAACTGAATCAGGAGAACCCCACTTTGTTTTTGTTGGGTTTTTTGTCTCTTTTTTTTTTAAGTTTTTATTATAAAACTGATGTACAGAGCGGTTACAGTTTCACACGTTAGGCATTGGATACATTTCTTGTACTGTTTGTTACCTTGTCCCTCATACCCCCCTCCCCCCGCCCCCTGTCCCCCCCTGAGGTGTTCAGTTCACTTACACCAAACAGTTTTGCAAGTATTGCTTTTGTTGTTGTTTCTCGTATTTTACCCTTTGTCTCTCAATTTTGGTATTCCCTTTCAATTTCCTAATTCTAATACCAGTCTCTTTTTTTTTTTGGTACTGGGGATCGAACCCAGGATGTTACACTTGCAAGGCAAGCACTTTGCCACTGAGCTACATCCCAGCCCTGAGAACCTCACTTTGACTGGCCCAAAACAAGTGCTGACTGAAGAAAAGGAATGAGTCTACTCACTTGTCCTTTGATACTGTCGCTGAATTTCTTCTAGTAGCTGGGGCAGGAGTGGCTAGCAGCTGGCTAGCTCCAGGATGTCGCCTGATGAGTTTTTATGAGGGTGATCTGCTATTGGCCTTGTTAGGAATATCCCCAAACAATAACCCCAACATGTACAGCACAGAATGCCCACCACTGCTGACCACATTGTACTCTTCCTTTCGGATCCAGTTGAAGTCCAGTCACCTTGTGCCAGCCATTTGCACCCTTCAGAGCCACTCACAATGCAATAGGATTGCTTGCTCTGTTGGTAAAATGTTTGTTTCATACGATTCCTCTTCTTAAATAAGTTATAAACATTTTAAAGTTATCGTAGTTGCTATATTTCTATGGTTTTCACAGACCCTAGCCCAGTATGTCAAATATAATACATGCTCCTATGTTACCCATGGGTTTTTAAATAAATAGCCTAAAAGGCCCAGGGATGGGAAAAATGGCATGGAATTTTGATGATAAAAGAAAATGAACCTCAAATTGTCATTTGCAAGGTTATTCCTGAATCTAAATGAGTTTTATGTGCCACCTACTTGTAACACCTTCATTCCACCTACTTGTTTTAAACTGTAGTTAAATTCATTGGAAAATACTCTAATTTGGGGAGGAATGTCCATCAATTCTACAAAAACAATTAAAACATTTTCAACACTGAAATTAGGATGCATTTTCCATTGGTGGTTTTTATAATGGGTAGCACTTTTTTTTTTCTTAGTGTTCCATAAAATAATGGTGCATCTGATAGTGAATGGTGATTTAAAGCTGATGAAATACGAGTGTGTTTATACCTATCATCTATCATATGCCTATCTAGTAATTCATCTATAATCCATGCAGTGGCCTTTACTTGATAAATGACTGTGGAAGGAGTATATAACTTACATCAAAATGTGACAGGTCCTCTGCTCTGTCCCTTCCCTGCTGCCTCTGCCATGAAATTCTCAGGCATGCCCTTGGGGCTCCAACACCTCAGTGACCTCTGAATTGGGGGTAGAAGAGGCTGCATAAATATGGGCTCTGGTAAGAATGTATATGGGGGCACACATCCAGGCACAGCTTGTTTGCATATCATCTCAGCCCCAATTTGCCCTTCCTCCTCCTTTCTTGTTTCCTTCCTTCCTTCCTTCCTTCCTTCCTTCCTTCCTTCCTTCCTTCCTTCCTTCCTTCCTTCCTTCTTCCCTTCCTCCTTCCCTCCCTCCCTCCCTCCCTCCCTCTTCCTTCCTTCTTTCTTTCTTCCTTTCTCTCTTTGTGGGAGTATTGGAGCTTGAACTCAGGGTTATTTATTCTTGCCTAGCTTGTTTACTCAAGACTGATGCTCTACCACTGAAGCTAGACCTCCACTTCCAGCTCTTTGTGGCTTAATTGGAGATAACATCTCAAGGAATTTTCTGCCCAGGCTGGCCAACCTCCTGAGTAGCTCATTATAGGCATGAACCACTAGCTCCTAGCTCCTTATTTCTTTTTGTTTATGTGATTCCAACCTGGGATTTTTTTTTAAATGCTGGGGGTTAAAACAAACTGCTTTGAAAGCACAATCATCTCAGTTATTAGTTTATCAGCTGTGGAATGTTTTTCTTTTTTTCTTACTGGTCAACTGAAATCAGCAAGGCCCACATCAAGGAAAATGGACAAGAGAATGGATAGCATGAGGCACTCTGGAAAACTGAAAGGTTATCCAGCACTGAAATTTCAAAACAGAGCTTTAGATTGAGACCATTTCAACCTCCGTGAAAGCATGAGTGTGGCAGAAACAGGGAGATGAGGGAGGTAGGAGATTGGCGAGCTGGTCTTAAACAAGGGAAAGGGAGAAAACATTCTGACCTCTTTCCTTCTTTCTATGACACACCTGTTCACTATAGGTGAACAGTGTCGCTGTGCTTGGCTTCCATCTTTCCTTGTCATTCAGGGACTGACCTTTCTCATTTTATCCTGGAGCCTCAGGAAATGCTTGTTCCTTCCTGTCTTCCCAATGATCTTAAGTCAGTGAGCAAGTCTGACTCTGGAGAAAGTGTTTTGGCATAGACATGTGATCCAGCTGGGGACCATGACATGACCCAGGTGTCTGAGCAAGCCTCTTCCTTTTGCTTCTGAGAAATCGAGTCCAAGAAACATTTCCACTTGTTTTAGACACTGTGGAGTAACACTGGGTAACCAATTCTCTTTTAGGATTACATATATTTTTTGATGTATGACTGGAAACTCAGCCATCATGTATTTTGTTATAATTTCTATAACAGAAGCTTTTCTTGGCAAAAAACCAGTTATTTCAAACCAATGTTTGGAAACCTTCCTGTTCAATTAGAGAGTAAAACCGGTCAGTTTTGAGAGAGAAGAGTCATTGATGAATACCAAAAGAAGTGAAATTTTTTCTATCATATTTCAGAATTTTTAGAGTGACATTGTGTCCTGAAGTGATATATTAGAATTGAAGGGAATATGACACTCGGATATAAAAATGCAAGAAACTAGGGTAATTTATGAAGTGCTGGCAGCCAGCTTCATGTTAACTCTCACTGTGTGGGCACTAAATTACTTTGGACAGCTTTGGTGAGAAACTTCAGTGCTTTGTGTGATGAAGGTCTCAGCTTCTATGTTCAATGGCAGGGCAGGGCCTGACTTGACATATATGGAGAAGAGATCTGTTCCTACCTCCTTCAAACTCAGGGTGGGGGGAAGGGGATTCCAGAATAGTTGAAGGTTGAAATCCATTTGGATCCAGGATGGTCCTAACACGTGTGCTTTCCCAGTGTGCAACTGTCACACTCACCTAATAAAGAAAAATAATAACAATAGCCAATAATTTTAGAGGGGGTCTTCACAGTTTGTAAAAAGCTTATTATCAAGCCAGGCACTGGAGACTCATTTATAATCCTCGCTGCTCTTGAGGCTGAGATCTGAGGGTTGTGGTTTGAAACAACCTAGGCAGGACAGTCCATGAGACTCTCATCACCAGTAAATTACCAAAATGCCAGAAGTGGAGCTGTGGCTCAAGTACAGCACTAGCCTTAAGCAAAAAAAAGCTCAGGGACAGCACTCAGGCCCTGAGTTCAAACCCCAGGATGGGCACAAAAAGAAAAAGGAGAAAAAAGAGCTCATTATTAGCAGTAGCCTCAGTATGAGTTAAGGAGCTTTTACATCGAGTGCACAGGATGTCTACTTCAGCAGAACTGGGACTCCAACAAGCTTCTGAATCCAACATAGAACTTGGCTTGGTTAATGAATCCAAACATTCTTGCTATTTCATTCTATCTTGAGCTTTACTAAGGAAAGAAGTGAGACCACAAGGTATGAGTCCCTTGTTCCCATCTTC
Organism: Perognathus longimembris pacificus; assembly: GCF_023159225.1. NCBI lineage: Eukaryota > Metazoa > Chordata > Mammalia > Rodentia > Heteromyidae > Perognathus > Perognathus longimembris. The sequence continues at coordinate 7,050,313 of NC_063175.1, read as the reverse complement.
TACGTGTCAACGCATCTTCGTAGTAATCTGTCCTTCTCATTTTCCCTTGAGAGACTAAAAGGAAACCCTCCTCTCTAGAGCTAAAGAGGCATGCTAGTATTAATCTTTCCTCTCTGACCCTCAGCTCTTTTTTTTTTTTGGCCAGTCCTGGGCCTTGGACTCAGGGCCTGAGCACCATCCCTGGCTTCTTCCCGCTCAAGGCTAGCACTCCGCCACCTGAGCCACAGCGCCTCTTCTGGCCGTTTTCCATATATGTGGTGCTGGGGAATCGAACCGAGAGCTTCATGTGTAGGAGGCAAGCACTCTTGCCACTAGGCCATATTCCCAGCCCCAGACCCTCACCTCTTATTGCCCTTGTCTCTACCTCCATTCTCTTCGTCTAGGAGCAATGTAGAAAGAACTCTGCCCTCTGAAGACATATAGAGCTTTTTTAATATTGAGTCCAGCCTTGGCCTTTTGCTTTCTTTCTCTTTATTCCCTTGCTTTGTAGAAACAGCAGTCTCTCCATTCCCCTTTCCCAACACCCGTCCCCACTCCACATAGCCCCAAGTATACTAGCCAGGGTTCTAGGCTGATTAATTCTTTTAAGGGTACTACCTTAATTCAAGCCTTGATTACTCACATAATGGGATGAATTATATGCCTCTAAAATTCATAAATTGAAGCACCCCAGAATATGACTGGATTTGAAGACAGTCTTTGACCAGGAATTGTGAGGTCATATGGTGGTGACACAGGCATGCACAGTGGGAAGGCCACGTGAGGACATAGAGCAAGTAGAAAGCCACCTGCAAACCAACAAGAGAGGTCCCAGAAGAAATTAGCCCTGCCAACATCTTGATCCTGGACTTACAGCTTGCAGAAGTGCAACAGTATACTTCTGTTGTGTCAGCTGCCCGTGGGACACACTTTGTCACGGTAGCCCTAGCACATCAGTACAGCTTACAAGCTGTAATTGGCTTCTTATCCCTTTCTCATGCTTCTAAGTTTAATCCTTTTTGATAACAACATCCTTCTCTATGTTTAAGGATAAGGATCATGTTGTTAAATCAGTGCAGTGGCTACCTATGGCAGGCCTCTATGAAATGTTTGAGAGTCTCCTTTTACCTGAATAAAAAATTTGAAAAGCCACCTCCTAACACACATGATTTTATTAACATGGTGTTTCCGGCCTTTTCATTAACTTCTTATCTGAGTTTTCTGATTTTATTTTTTTTGCATTGAACGTTTGCTTTTTCTGTTTGTATTCCACCCCATTCCTGCTAACCCTTGCACCTCCATTTGTAGAATTTCTGTCCATACTTGAAAGCCAAGGACAAATGGCATACACACAAAGTCTTGCCTTAATGTCACTTCTAAGTTACATAGAAGATAATATTATTCTGCTCATGGAATGCATGGCCACCTTACCTTTGTTTTTAATGCCAGTACTTGGCTTTGAACCTCATATTCTTATGCTCACAACTAGCTTTCCTCCACTTGAGCCACAGCTCCACTTCTTGCAACTGAAGAGTCCCTCAGATTTGTCTACCTGGGCTGGCTTTGAGTTGGAATTCTCAGATCTCAGCATCCTGAGTAGCTAGGATTACAGGGGTGAGCCCAGTGGCTCATACCTGATTCCAGCTCACCTAATTTTACAATTATGTATGTCACTGGATACAACTTAATTTTCAACTGGAAGCTAATCACTTGGAGGGAAGCAATTATTATTTTATATTTTATATTTTATATTTTGTATTCTTTTTGCCTCTTGACAGAATACTTAATACATAACAAGGAATCTGTGATTATTAGCAGTAAGTTAGTAAAAATCCAAGTGCAGATTCAAGTCAATACCTATTTTTCCTTTTTTCAAGGTAATAAAAGTCACATCTGGGAAGGTGAAAAATGTAGAATTGAGTTCAATACTCTACAATGGTCCTTACTTACTTTTAGGAACCTATTGTCCTTTTTATTTATCTGTTCCTGTATGTCCACCTGTGGGTAGTTTTGTTTGTAATCTAATTATAAAGAAGTGTTGGTATAGTATATTGTTCTCCTCCGTTTGGATTCTCATTTAATTACTTTTGTAATATATTCATTGCATTATTTGAAGTAAGCAGTTCCTGTGTATCTTCCGTGATTGAGTGTATTCATTTCGTGAAGATTGGAAAAATGGATAGCAAACCACTTTTATTATATGTGTTATTAAGGAAAGCAAACAATTGCTTTATCACTTTTTATACAGAGAGAATTTCCTTTTGTTTACAGTTTTGTTGAATATTTTTCCTCTTTCCCCACCCTGACAACTCTCTGGAACAGCTAAAGCCTTTGGCAGAGTTTGCTGGCTAGACAAATAGATCGCTACAATTGGCAAAATATCACAGAGGGGCAGTTCCAGGTTTGAAAATAGAGCAATTAGCTCTCAGCATGAGAAGGTGTGTCAGGTGTTCCTGAATCCCAGTGACAGATAAAGGTGGCTTAAATCAGGCATCATACCAAGGGGTGATCAAGGCCATGTAGACTTCTTCCCTGATGTTCTCCACCATTTAATGGTCATGTCGGAGCTAAGTGCCATTCCTTACCCCAGGAGAATTTGTCAGGGAATTGCAGAAGTGTGTGTATATGTGTGTGTGTATGTGTGTGTGTGTGTGTGTGTGTGTATAAAGTGCTCACATGCATACATGCATGTCTGTGCATATGGAATCAAATATTCATTTTATCTTGCTTCCTATATTGTTAGAAGGAATTCTGATAGACAAATCATATGCTAACTATGGGAAAATTCATCAGAGTGAACAGTTGACGTGGATCTCCAGAAGCCCCTTCCTTTGGAGAACTGACTTTCTTCCACTGCTGTTCCAGTGGGGACAGCAACTACAATTCCCCAACATCTGGGTAGAAACCATATTAGCCTTGCACCCAGTGATGGGCCCAGGCAGGGAGCATGTCAGCATGCTGGGCCAACGAGAGCCTTTCCCTGGGAGTCCTGTGTACTGGAGCAGAAACAAGGGGCTCTCTTCCTTCTGGGCTTGCTGCTTTTGACACAGGCCTGATGCAGCAGCTGCCCGTGCCAAGTATTGTAATCCAACTGAATGAGAAGGAAAAGAGGAGTCAGCTTATCAAGAAAAGCAAAGGTGCACTGGGGCAGGGAATGAGTGGGGACAGGACAATATTTGGACCTCTGTACTCAGCCTCCACTAACACCATCACTCCCCTCCCTATCTCACCCATCACAGGGTAGCATGTCCACCTCCATTCATTCACACCTTATGCTCTGGGGTGAAGACAGTGCAGCGATGGGTGGTAGAAATGTGGGACACTGCTGGCGGCTATTGTCTCTCTGCTTTTCCTAGCTCCTATGCGAGACATTCCAGGGAAGGTTGGTAGAGCAGGGAGGGTGCCAGTCATCACTGGTGTCCTGGGGCCAGTCTCTTATGAGCTAGGTTACCCAGTAGAATGACCACAGTGGTTGCCTGGCTCTCCAGCTCCTCGTTTCTTTCCCCTAGACTCAGTCCAGTCAAGGAGATCTGGTCAAACAAAATTACACAGAATAATCTGGGCCTCTCTGACTGTCTCATCCCCCAATCTGTACTATCTGTCCATTGGTGCGGGTGGGCTATGGAGAGAGGGAGCCAGGGAGAGCTGGTAGCATCAACGAGGGCTTCCTGGTGGTGGTGGTAGCCCTTCCTCGAGGATAACCTTGGAAGGCTGGCTCAAGTCTATGGGACAATGGAAATGCATGCCTTTCAATGGCAGGATAAAGTTATTCTCTCCACTCTTTGTAAGTGTAGAATAGCTGGAAGTATGTGCTTCCTGCTTTTCTGGAAGGGTTTTCTTTGGGTCTTAGCCTTTAGTTGTTGTAGTCATTATTGAGGTCATTGCAAAAGCACAAGAAAGCCTACACAACTTGTGGCTTTGTCCACACAGAAGCACTGAGCTCTCAGCACCGTAGAAGTCAGTCACAGTGAGGCCAGACTAAGGAATGTCACTGCTTGCTCTACCAGCCTCCCTGTGCTCTGGTGACCAAGCAACAGATGGGCTTTCACTTAGATTACATGGTCACACCAAAGAAAGGCAAGTCACCTCCGCCCTATGCTAAGCTGTACCAATGGACGCATCTCAGCCTTGGCAGCACAGTGTGCTACCCAAGCAAGGACTACAGTCTTGCCCACTTGCTCGACAGGACTCAGGATTTCGTGTGCTGCTTGCTCAGAACCTCCAGGACCAGATGGACTGGGGGCTCCATCCAGACTGCTGCTGTGGCCAACCCTCCGCCAGATGTTTTAACTCTTCAGCCTGAAGATGGAAAGAACCTAATAAAGAAATCATGAGTGAGACATAATGGTAAACTATGTGCTTAACCTGCTGCACTTTATAAACTTATTTTACATTTATAGACCCATGAGGTAATGCATATTTAAAATAGATTAAAACTTAAAAAAAAAAGATACTGAGAGGGAGAGAGTGAAGAGGAGAGGCGAGAAGCGTGTCTTTTGTGAGAATTACTGTACAAACTCTGAGGGATGAAATTCAGGGACTAGTTCCATTATCAGGAATTCCTAGAATCAGAACTGAGGTCTTTTATGCCTAAAATCTTGAGAAACAATGTAAACAGGGTTGGCTTTTTTTGCGAAAGTTATCTTTAAAGTAAAAAGGGTTTCGGGTTGGTAACATGCCTCTAGAGCCACTTTACCCCTCCATAGTTGGTGACATGCTTCTAGAGTCGCGTCACCCCTCCATAGTTGGTGACATGCCGCTAGAGCCACGTCACCCCCTCCGTAGTTGATGACATGCCTCTAGAGCCACATCACCCCTCCATAGCTTTCTCCTCCCCCCTGTCCCAACCCCAAGCAGCCCCTCCTGTTACCTGACTCCATTCTCACATGTGGACATTGACTGCGGGAGCTCTGTTCATTCACCTATTCTTCCTCCAGTTGTGAATAGTTTTAAAGAAATGAGTTGCCATTCCAGAGGTGAATATGAAATTTCCACAAAGGACTTGAAAGCCAGATGTGCCACGTGAGTTGACTCTCAGTGAATGTCCCCATCAGGAGGGAGAAGACCCTCCCCTGGTTTGGGGTTTGCATTTCCTGGCTCCTATCAGCCACAAAGTAGCCATTTTCTTACCCCAGTCTCTCAATTGCCCCCTGTGTATTAAGAGTACCCAAAGGATGCTTTAATTGTAGATGGAGGCAAAGAGGCTTTTGCAGCTCTCAGTATCTGTCCAAACGGAGGTTTGGTCACCAAGAGAAGTAGTGAATACAAACACTTGAGTTTAAAGGCAACTGCAAGGTTGTGGCCACTGAGAGTCATGTCCTGTGAGATCACAGCATTGACTTCTAGAAGATTTGAAGTGGCTCCTATCACCTACCACCTTCCAAACATTAAAGGGGATCATGTCACGAGTGGAAAGCACCTCGTCCATACCACACTCCTGATGAGGGAAGAGAAATGCAGGCTCCCGGCTTCTCCTCCGGGACACTTGAGAAGGAAGTGCAGGGACAATAGGAAACACCCAGAACAGCCTCCATGTTCAACATTTCCAGCTTCCTGTCCTTCCCTTCACAACCTTGTTGTCCACCAGTGCCCAGAAAGTTCCCATGAGTGCTAACCATTGTTTCTTATCCTCCAAGGCTGGCCAAGCTATCTCCAAACGAATTCCCATTCACTTCTATTTGCTTACCTTTGGGCTTAAACCTCCCCAATTTGTTCCACCTGTACTTCTCCTGAATTAAAGAAAAAATCATAACCTGAGCATGGTCACCTGTGTGACATTTATTAAGTCTGACAATTGGTCTGCAACCATTATCAGGAATGCTGTGCCGTAGTTACATCTGCCTTAAAAGCCCATGCACTCAACGTGTATCTACACTGGACAAAAGACCCAATAAAACATTTTGACATGCTTCCTCCCTTTGGGTCGGATGTGTGTGTTGGGGGTGTGTTGCGAAGTTATGGTGGGAGGCGAGTGAGAAAACATAGATTGAGAGCATTTCACAGGCATCTTCTCACAAAAGAAAGGAAAGAAGCGAGACTTTCCATGAAGCAGCCGGTGGGCTGACAGCGCTCTGCGGGGGCCACATGAAGGGGCACCCATCGGTGCTTTCCCCTGTGACTCAGCCCATGACTCAGCCATTGTCTCTGGGCTTCGAGCTGCTCTCTGCACTACAGCCTGCCAGGTGGGGGTGCACAGGGAGACATCCCAGCACGCTGTCCAGTTGAGTGCCAGAAGACCTGGGGAGGAGGAGGAGGGCCTCAGCTTCCTCCAGCACCCCCTTCCTGAGGGCGTGGTGGCAGCACTTCGCCTGTATCCATGGCAACAGTGAGTCCCCCCCCCCCCCCCACGCAGGGCCAGCCTCTCCTCTCCACTCAGAACCACCCGGCTAAGCGGCCTGGGGGACCCCCTTGAACTTGTAGGTTCTGGTGTGTGCTGCCCATTTACCACCTCACGGCTCTCTCGCTTGGCTTGCTTGCTTTGCTGGTGCTTTACCACTTGAGCCAACTCTCCAGCCTTGCTTTTTCACAGGTGACTTGGGGATGGCATTTCTCAAGCTTTTCTGCCCAGGCTGGCTGCTAGCCTTGATCCTCCAGATTTCAGCTTCCTGAGTAACTAGGGTTACAGGTGTGCGCCACACGTGCCTGGCTTCTGTTCCTCTTTCTAATGTCCTACTTAGCAGTTCATTGCAGTTTACAATTCTTTCTATTAAAGACTTTCTCCTCACAAAGAGCATGTGGTGTCTGTTCCTGGGCTGGCTCTTGATGAACATCAAGAACAAGATGGACTTGGAGGAATGCAGGAGACTTTTGGTAGTATTTGCAGGCTGGAAGGATGCCTGGATGAATGAAGGAGTGGATGAGCCAATGCTCCCCATGGCTTGGGCAGCTGCTGGGTTTTGTGCTCTCTGCAGGAGCAAGCAGAAGGGCCGGATGCTGGGAATGCAGCCCTGTAGCCCTGACTTTGGAGTCTCTGTCCTCTGAGCTCTGCTTGCCAGTGCAGCCACAGTCTTTGCATGCTGCCTCAGGCCAGACATATCCCTGTGTCCTTAGAGGCCTGAGGGCCACCAAGAGGGACAGGGGCTCTGCCAGGAGCATCTGAGCTTCCCAGTGTCACTTTAGCTCTGGGCTTGCAACTCTCAAACCCCGGACCAGCTGGGGGAGAAGTCAGGCTGGCTATTACCCAATTGAAGTTACCCAGTAGGAGGCAAATGAACGTGATTAGAGAAAATGGAGTACATTTCTAGCTTGGCAGAGATAAAAAAGTATAAATAAGTTTTTTAATGTACCTGAAATTTCCTTGCGACGGCTTTACCTGGGGGCTGGAATGCTAATGCCACAGCGCCCCCTGCTGTCCTCTTGGAGGTTGGACCGTGGGGGCTTCCAGCAGGGCAGAGCAGACACAGTCAGTCAGGTAGTGTCCCCAGGATGCTTGGCTCTGTCCAGAGCACGCAGCTTTCCCACAAGACTAGAAGGATCTTGGGGCAGTGTGGCTGTGTCCAGCTGGGCTTGAAAAAAAGGCCCCAGCAGAAAAGCCGAGCTATGCCACCTTTCCAGGCCAAACAGTTGGCAGCTGAAACCGAAACTCAGCCCTTAATGTGCGGAAGTAAGTAATTATGGCTGCTGATTTGATACAGCGAGACTCCTGAAACTCATTCCATGGGCTCATTGAGTCAGGAGGCTGAAGCTTGGAACGAGCCTTAGAACATTCGTCATGAGAGAGCCATAGCAAGCGATAAGGGGGTAGACTCGCGTGTCACGTGTGAGGGTCAGGTTAAGATATTGTGGGGATGGTGGTGGTAATTATACTGACAGTGGTGGTGAGGATACCATCCCTTGTTAACACTCTCTCTGATGGGTTGGGACACATTTCCAAATGGATTCCTGGCCTCCTCTCCCAACAAAAGTCAAAGTTCTTTGAAGTAAAAATCAAAGTTAAAGTTAACCAGCAAATACAACCAAAAAGAAGTAAGTGGGGGCTCACACATGTGACTCCAAAGAGCAAAGAATTTCCAGTTCAAGTCTCTCCTGAAACAAGTTTTGGAGGGAGCGGGGGATGAGTGTCCAGGCTGTACCTGACATGGCATGAGAGATGAAAACCCAGGAAGAAAATGGACAATGGGGTTTAATTCAAGAAGTCAAAGGAACTTCAAAGGGCAAGTGTGTCTCATCATAGCGTGCCCTATGGCTGATCTCAGACAGACACACGCAAAGGTCTCTTCAGCCTCCTGCTCTCCTGATGGGAAAAGCATGAGGAAGGACATATTGGAGCCACAGCCCGGCTTACTATGCATCTAGACACTCTGAAAATGATGGTAGATACTATGGCTTCCATTTTAACAGTGTCTTTTCCTGCTACGTGTTCTCTTTTCAAGTTTCTAGTGCTGTTTTAATGGAACAGCTTTGTGGTGGATGTATGTCTTATCTCCTGTTCCATAAAAATTCCCCCTCACGGACCAAGTATTCATGCCATCTCTCTCTTTCTACTGTAAAATTCATCTTGACTCTCTAATAACTGGCACAAGAGTGGAACCAAGTGACTTTCACAGTGAGCCTGACGAGATCGAGTGCCTCTGAATCATGCATGATTGGATTATGCCCAGTGAAATTTTACCATCAAGAATATTTCACTGCATTTTAATTTCCTAAAATTGAACATTCACATTGCTAATTGTGACATTTGGTGACTCATGACAGCCAAGGTCTCAGTTGATCAGAATTACTGTTCTAAGAGTACTTTACGCATCATTTGCAATAGAAGCAAATGAAGTCAAATTAGTTTCTCTGCTGACATAACATTTCATTTCAATAATAATTGAAGGCTTCCAGGGCAAGAGAAATGTACCTTAAGGTAAATTTCAGCCAACATTAAATGATATCAAAGCACATCAGTGGTACTAGCCATTTTCATGACATTGATGACATTGGCTTAGCACGATCATGGAGAATCTGCAGCACCCTAGACTTTGGCCAGCAATGGCTTCATGGGGGAAAGAGAGAAAATATGATGTAGCTCTGTCTTCTTCAAATATTTTGTCAAGAATTGTCTCACATCAGAATGGTGAGACAAAGGGCAAAAGGCAAACCAATGCTATAGCAGTACTTACAAGACAATACGTTGTAAAGCAACTATACAACTCAGGGAGGAGGGGAGGGAATTGGGGAGGGGAAGGCAGGAGAAAAATGAGGGAGGAGGAAGTAACAAGTTTGACAAGAAATGTATTCACTACCTTACATAGGTAACGGTAACTACCCTTCTGTACTTTGACAATAAAAATGTAAAAAAAAAAAAAATAAGAGATAGTGAATGAAAAGAATTGTCCCTCAATTTTTAAAAAAATGAGTTTTATGGGCTATAGCTGTGATCTGGAACCCACAGGTTTTTTCCTTCCTTCTTCCTTTCTTCTCTCTCTCTTCTTTCCTTTCTTTTCATCATTCTTTCTCTTTCCTTTCTTTTTCTTCTTCCTTCCTTTTTTTCTTTCTTTCTTTTTCCTTCCTTGTCTTCGTCTTCCTTTCTTACTTGCTTGCTGGCTGGCTGGCTTTATTCCTCCCCCCCCCCTTCCTTTTTTCTCTCTTTCTTTTCTTTCTTTCTTCTGCTGGTACTGAGGCTGGAATTCAGAGCCTCCATCTTCTTGCTTAGCTTTCTTGCTCAAGGCTGATACTCTGTTGAGCTACCCCTCTAATTCTGGGGGTTTACTGGTTAATTGAGTATAAGAGTCTCACAGAATTCTCTGCCTGGGCTGGCTTTGAACCATAATCTTCAGATCTCAGCTTCCAAAGTAGCCAGGATTACGGGCATATGCATTACCAGCACTGGCCTGTAGTTCTTTTAAAATGAAATAATACCAGAAAGATGAAAATATCACATGGGATAAACAAAGTGTTACTTTGTGAAATTTTTATATAAATGATGTATGATTTGTTTTGTTTTTGCTTTGGGATTTGGGGTGGTTTTGTTTGTTTACTGTGAGTTGTATCCAAAAACTATGAAAGTCTTAGAATTAGGAGTCCTGGACAGATTTTGTTTTTTAAGAACTAAAATAAAAATGGAGAGCTGTAGCCTCCCTCCTTCCCTCGCAAAAATTGATTTTTGAAATCAAAACAAAAATTTGCCTCGGTTTGCAGCCACTGACCTGGATGTGTTGGCTTTTTTCCTCCATAGTAGTAATTCTGTCTGAAATAATAATATACTATGTTTACCAAACCAAGTCAGGGCAGGAGCCCCACAGATGCGTGAGGCTGGGCCCTTGCTCTTGCTGCCTGCCTCCTCTCCAGGGAGTTCTTGAGGGCGGGGAGACACTGGATTTCCTTCTGCCCCGCGTCCTCAGGGAAAAGCAGCACATAAGTATTTGGTAATTATTTGTTGATCTAGGGCTGCTGATGGAACACATTTATGTGACTATGTATTTTAATGTTTTCCTACTGGGTTTCCTTTTCCAGTTTACAAAAACCTGGATGCTTCTGATTTATACAAAGCCATCCCTGAAACTTAGAAGGTGCCTTCATTATCATACATGATACGTTTGTAAAAATGAAACATTTTGTAAGCTATGGCTGTCTTCCTAATTCATTCATTTCCTACCAAATGACGTGTCTCACATTATTAAACACATCCCCTAGGCAACAGCCTTTTATTTTCTAGTCATGGCAGCCATTACCCATTAAGATATATAAGCTCCAGAAGCCACTCATTTGAAACAGGCTGGGTCCTAGAGGTTTATTATGTTAAGTGATGACTGTGCAGCCCATTTATTGAGTAAATACCAAGTGCCAGAAAAGTGCCAGCATGTCACATGTTTCATTTTAACAATGAAACTCCCAAATAAATGTAATTCTCATCTGTCAGATAAGAAACTGGGCCTAAGAGCAGATAATCACTAACTCTAAAGATTAACATTGAATGCAAATTCCAATTCTTCTAGCTTCCTAATCTAGGACCTTTCAGGTCCTGCTCAGGGATACTCTTAAAAATATGAGATGGCATACGATCAAGCTGTTTTATTTTCTCACATAAAATTAGAACACAAACAATATTACTTTAGTCAACTGGTAGTACTGATGTACCAGTGAACATGACAATTTCTGCAATTGTTCTATGTGAATATCGTCCTATGATTCATGATCATAAGTACGCAGGACCAGGTAGTATAAGGTGCTATGGATTTGGGGTGCCATGACTCAGAGTTATGGTAGGATTATAGGTGCAAAAGGTTTGGAGTGTTATGAATTTAAGATGCAATGAGTTTGGGGGTGCTATAAGATTGGAGTGCTGACTTAGGGGGTCCATAGATAAGAAGATTATGACTTTAGAGTATAATGGATTTGGGGGTAATACAACTGTTGGGATAGAGAGAAATTTGAGTGTTGTGTAATTTGGGGTACAATGGCTAAGGGACGTGATGAGAAGCAGCGTGTTGGCCTAGGGCTGCTCTGAGCTGAGAGTTACCATATGAGTTTCAAGGATAGTTTGAGCTTAGAGTTGCCATGATATGAGAGTTCTGCAAGTTCAAAGATGCTATGAACTTAGGGCTACAATGAGTTCAGGGGTGTTGTGAGCCCCACCTGCTGTGAGTCCCTAAGGCAGCATGGTGGCATTTATGAGTTTAGGCAGCTTTACTGAGGGTGCCTCTTCCTCCATTAACAAACTTAAAGTTGTATTGTGAAACTGAGTTGTCACAGAAACAACTATAATACATGTTGGTTTCAAAACTCTATATTTGTTGTTTTTATTTCTTCTTCCCTCTATATCTCCTCTACTGTCCTCAACCTCTTCCTCCCCTCCTTCCCCTTTTCCTCCCCTTCTTCTTTTCCTTTTCCCCTCCCTCCCTCCCTCCTTTCCTCCCTCCTTCCCTCTTTCCCTCTCTCCTTCCCTCCTTCCCTCCCTCTCTCTCTCTTTCTCTCCAAGGTCTCACTATGGAAAGCCAGTTCGGCCTTAAACTTGTAATTCTCTCTCCTTTGCATTCTGAGTGCTTGAGTGCTATGATTACAGGTCTGTGCCATTACCTTTGGATTTTATTTCTTATTTTAAAGAAATTATATGTTAAATATTTTTACAGGCCTTTAAAACAACTTGGGTCTCAGAGGCTTGAGTTGGCTGTGCCTGTGGGCATGGGCAGGGGCTGGGCGGTTCCTCACTTCCCACGGCAGGAGGCTATTCATGCAAATCACACCCATTCAGGGGACATGTCATTGGAAGAGTCCACCTTAGAGGATCACCTTCTACCCAATGGAAATTGACGAGCAATCCCTGAGATTATGTTCCCTGAGGAGAGGAAATGCAGGAGACCCAGGCTGAGCGGAGGGAGCGTCCTGCCCGGCCCATCCTTCTTTGGGAAGATGCTGTCCACTCATCCTCTGACAGTTGTGCCCGGGTTTGCCTATGATATGTGCTGGACTTCAATCAACACATCTGGCCCACTCCTCCTCCCTCTCCCTCCCTGTTTCCCTCTTCCCTCCCTTTTCCTGTCCCTCTTCCTCCTCCTCCTTCTTCTCTTGTTGCTCTGTTGTGTGTATTTTCTGCGTATCAGAGCTCTGCTTGTTTCTATAGAAACCAACATATCCTGCTTCATTTCCGCTCAGTTTTTCCTCTAGCAGCCTATAGACATTTGTGCACACATGCACTGAGTCAGAGTCACACTGTGTACAAACTCTGGGGTACACATCACTTTCCTTGTCCTTGAAACTGTACTACTTTTATGCTTCTTTGTTAAGATGGTATTTTAAGTCTTTTGTTAATTTACATGGCTTTAACTGCTTAGGCATTTTACAAAGATTTGGAAGTCATACCCTATTGTAAATCTATCAATCAGTCTACCTTTAACTCTGAATAAATTAGTTTGCATATATTTCTCTAACTACAAGAGTGAAAATATAGCTACCCCAGCAGCCATTGTGAGCACTGTATAGGAGGAAGTATGTAACATCACCTTAATTCAATGAAATTGAATGAAAAAAGAACTATCATATTATCAGGCTCTCCACTTATAACTATGCACCCAAAAGATTTGGAATCAGTTTGTCAAAGAAATATCTACACTCCATGTTTATTGCTATTCACAATAGCCAAATTATAAATCAACTCAGAGTCCAGCAAGAGATTAATGACAGAAAAATTATTATATTCAAATACAGTAGAAAATTGCTCCATCCAATAAAGAAAGAATATGCAACAATATGGATAGAATTGGAGAACATTATGTTGAAATAAATTAAATACATGAAGACAAGTACCTTGTTTTTACTTCTATGTGGAATCTAAAACAATTCAGAGAAGCAGAGAGTGAGAAGGTATATGGTGTGTTAATTAATAGTCAAAAGGTAGAAGCCCTAATTAGATAGTACCATTCAGTGATAATGATTAATTTCTTGGTTGTATAGACAATACCTAAAACAATTCTTATGTGTGCCATGCTAGAGATCAAGCTTTGGGTCTTGATCATGTTAGACATGTACTTCCATCCTCTGGCTCTTTGAGGCTGCCTCCCTATACAGCCAAAGCTGGCCTGGAACCCTTGATCTATCTCTCAAGTTATTGTACTACAATCACCCTCAACTCCTGAAACAATTTCAGCAACTCAACACATCAATGCCTCTTCCTTGAACCTTGTGTATTTGAGATTCTTTTTGTTGTCTTCATGCAAAATAGAGCTGGGCATATCTTCAAAATGGAACATGGTCCTTCAACACATTCAGGCATCTAATGGTTCTCTGAGGCCATGCTAATTTCTGAACTTCTAAAAACAGTTAACTTCTAAAACTGCTAACCTGTTTTCTACCAGAATGCTTTAAAAATTTTTTTATTTTCCTGATCCTAGTAATTGAAAAACATCATAATGATGTCTCATACCATTAATGCCTGATCTCGGTGGCCTCTTGCTAATTGCTCGCTTAAGTCTTTCAGCCAAGGATATTTCCACTCCTTCATCTGCTAGAGTGTTTTCTGATTATTATCCCAGGCAAAATAACAGTTCTATTTGTTTGTACTTCTTCCTGAAGAATAGCCTAATCTGTGTGTGTGTGTGTGTGTGTGTGTGTGTGTGTGTGTCTATGTGTCTGTGTCTGCCTGTCTGTCTGTCTGTCTTTCTCCTGGTATTTGAACTCAGAGCTTTGCCCTTATTCAGCTTACTTGCTCAGCTGGAATTCTACCACTTGAACCATGTCTCTAGCTCAGCTTTTTTTTCTGATAATTTAAAAACTAATTACGTTTTTCTGATAATTTTGGAGATGGATTCTCACAGACTTTCTTTTGGGGTGGCTTTGAACCACAGTCCTCCAGTGCTAGGCTTCTGGATGGTTTTCTATATTTTTTTAAAATGTTGTTGAGAAGAGCTCAATGACGAGATGATCTATAAAGGGGAAGCTAGGAGGAGGACAGAATGGAGACTGTGGTCTCCAGGAACACAGGGCTGGGCCCAGGGCAAGAGGCAAACGGCCAGGCAAAGTAGGAAAGGCAGAGGCAGAGGCAGAAGACAGGGAAGCAGGGAGAGAAGTTGAGCATGAAATGCTTCAGAAGTCTGGATATAACACTGTAGATGTCTCCTGTGAGGCATGTTACCAAGAAGCATTAATTTTTGTCTGGGGAATCTTGAAACAAAACAACAAATGGACACACAAAGCAAAACACAGGTGACAAGGGGAGAAATGACACACAAGCACTTGTGGTACAGCTGTTTCAGTCTGTGGGCCTGAGGCGCTCAGAAGCGTGGAAGCAGGTTGACAGCCCACCACCACGTGCAGCCACAGAGGAGGATGTTCAAGCAGCTGCTTCAGACACTTCTGCTACCTACGGGATGGAGTTCCTGCCAACTCGTCGCCTAAACGCAAACGTTTTAGCGATGCAGCCAGTAAAATCATGGCCTCTGATCTGTGGAGGCTACAGCAACCCTGCTTTTCTTGCCAATGACAGAGCCCATTATTCTCTGCCCTTGATAGAAACTTGGCCACCACCCCAAACTGTATATTTGCCATCTTCTATTTTTATCAGCCAGAAATACCAAAGCCAATGTTCTAGAACTACCAGACAGGGAGTGACATGCTATCTAGATCTGCTTAATTCAATCATTTTCTTAACCTAAGCACATTGACTGGTAACCTAACAATGCACCCCAAATTTGCAAGACTTCAGCAATCAACAATGCTGAGCAGCTGTAGCCTGCAGCTCTTCTTCAAAACTGGAAGACACAAGCTCAGAGCTGGGGGCCCTAGGAGCCTAGAGTGAGTGGCAGGTGACAGGTCACAGCAATGCGTGCCCTCCACAACCCATCTGGCCTTTGGGTGGGTTTATAAGTGTACTATGGAAGGACTTAGCACCCCTGAGAAGGAGACCAATGGATCACGTGATACTTGTCTCTGTCTCCCTTGGAGGTGATGCTGTTTAATTAGAGAATGAAAATAAGCCAGAAATAAATACCAACTGCTAATGCATACATTAATAACCAGGCCACGAGTTGATCATTTGAGCAGTTTGGCTTTGAAATAACAACTTTATTTTGCATGAGCTTGGGAATTCTGAATAAAGGGTTTCTGTTTTCTTTGTTTTATACCACTAAATAGAAACCTGGAAATTGACAAAGTGTTAGCAGATCCCAGTTTTGTGAACAAGTACATCAACCACTAGGCTGGGACATGTCTATTGTGGATCCCAGAAATTCACAGTGGAGGCCAAATGACAAGGTCAAAGATAAGTGGAAGTCCTCTACCAGTCTTTTGGACATGAATAGTGTGTGTGTGTGTGTGTGTGTGTGTGTGTGTGTGTGTGTGTGTGTGAGAGAGAGAGAGAGAGAGGGGGGGGGCGACCCTCAAAAGCTGCCTCAGAACCAAGGCCTTTCTAATCTTCTTTTCTGGGAGGACAGGGGAGGACTCCCTCTGGAATTTTCTTCTCAGACTGAGGAAACTTTTTTCATAGCAAATGCAATGGCCTTGATTTCCCTCATTGGGAATCTCACCAAATAACTGAGATGATGAACTTCTGAAGAGAAGATAGGAGAGTGAGAGACCTCATTCCCCTGGGCTTTCCTCTATTTTTCCCGAGGACTGCTCAGGTTACCTGGACACTGTCTACACAGACTCCTTTGTCTGAAGAGAATTCCGCCTCCTTACTATTTCCACAGCCCAGAGGAATGTTGTCCTTATCTAATCTCTGTTCTCTGTGATACTTCATAAACCCCCTAAACAGCATTTATTAACCTTCCAACCTGTTTATATTGTTCTTTCTCCCTCTCTCCTATGAAGAAGAGAATTCTAGTCATTGAATCTCATTGTGTAATCACTGTTCTGTGATGCCTTTTTCTTTTCTTAATCCATCCACTGTCAGTTCATTTCAGAAAACTTCCAAAGGAAGAGGGGAAATATCCTTCACTCCTACACAGACAGCACAGAAGGAAGAGATGATCAGCTATCCCCGATTCCTGATTCTAGGACCAGCAGAGTAGATTAGCTTCAACCTTGGGGTAATTGAAACGCCCCCATGGAGATAATCAAGAAGGATGGTCCCGTGGTAGGACAACTTCACTCCTGTATGTTGGTCTTGCCAGATATTAATTCATTCAACACCTGAGTATGCATCCTTTATTGGATGAGCATTTCCAAATAACTACTGTATGCTAGATATTTCAGAGGCATTGATGGTCTGGGTTGGTCCTAGAAATCAAGGATAGCCAAGCTAGAAAATTGCCATTTGCTTTGTGCTGGGTGTGTTTTAGGTGTCATGTTCCATGCTCTCGGTAACCCTGCAGAGACAGGAACTACTGTTACCAAATTACAGATGAGGCACTAAGTACCTTCTGTGACTTCACCTACAAAGGAAGTTGTTAACCCACCCTTGAGTTTAGATCTTTGTGACATCAATACCATGCTTTTTGTCATAGAAAAAGATGCAACTCCCCCTAAATAAGCCACAGTGGCTATTAGAATCACCAGCTGTTAGAATCACCTAGGATTTCTCATGGAAGAAGTTGAAAAATGGTGTTTCATCCTGTTCTCCTTGAAGTCTGATGAGAGGAATTTGAGTTTCCTCTGACAATGTTGAGATTCTAGTCTTGGGTCCTTTCATTGGAATCTTTTTTCACAGTGCCCAATAACCCTTATACTTCTGTACCCCTAGAAACTGGGTCTATGTTCATTCTAAAAATGTTCTCTTCCAGGCTACAGTGCAGAGGCAAGTATGGCTAAGGACTGCTTCAAATTAACAGGTGGTATTCATTACCTCTCTAAGATTGTAGTAGCTTGGACAAGAAGCTCCTATACTTCTTAGTCTATTTGTGATTCCAGATGGCCAATCTGGGCCTTTGCTTGGGGCCTGGAATATGTACATTTTCTCTCTGTCTCTGAGGAAAGCCATAGAGATCTATGCTTGTCTGAGGCTGATGGAGCACTGTGACCTGTGGAATATGAGCTCTTCATCATTCTGGTAGACGTGGCTCAGACACAGCCTGCCGTGGGATTTAAACTGGCAGTGGCATTTCTGCATGGCCTTCATCCTTTATTGCGAGACATACAGCCACCCCTCACTGAGTGGCATTGTTCCTTCAGTTGAGACTTCATTATGGTTTTGTGAGTGGCTTATTTTAATTAGATCCACCAGGATAGATTGCATGGAGGAATGTAATGGATCTTACACATGGTCAACCAATCTGAAATGACCTCAGAATAGAATTTGAGGAATACAGTTACCCTGTGGCTTGCATCTCAGAAAAGGAAATATCATTTCCCAATTGAATCGATGAAGCTGGACTAGTGCTTTCTTGGCTACTTAAAAATAGAGAGGACAAAAGTTGATGCTTCAAAATCTGACATCTTGGCTTAGCGGATGGGATTAAAGGTGCTATTGATTTTAGTCTTGGTTCTTTTCCATTTTCTTTACTATACGTAATGCCTGTATAATGTTATTATAATCTGAGCCATCCTAGTAGACATTTTGTTAAATCATAATTTATGAAATGTTATCAAAGCAGTCATTCAAGCTGTCTTCATATTATATACATACAAAGCCACTGAAAAGCAAGAGATGTAAGAAGACATTTCCAGAGAGCCCCAAGTATTTTGTCTCCAGAAAGCAGGAGAAAATCTGAATGACAATTCCACAACTAAAAGTTCTAGGCCTTATGTAAAAACCAACAAAAAAGAAACGTAAGCCTCTTCCTTTCTTCCTCATCCTCTTTGCTCCTCATCTTCTCTTCCTTTCTTCCTCCCCTTTTTCTTCTCTCTTCACATCTCCATCTCATGCAGGCCAGAAGTTTGTTCTTCCCAATAAACTCCTTTCTGCCTGAAAAAAAAAAAAAAAACCTAAAATTTCGATGCAGCAGTGACCCAGCAAGCCAGAATATGGAGGGGGAAGGGACTCACAGAAGCAGGTATTTCCCTAAACCAAACATCTGCCAAACCAAGATGAAAATGGCAGTTAGGTTCCCAGAGCTTTTAGGTGAGGGAAGAGAAGGCAGAGTCTAAGGTTAGATCAAGGGGAGACTTCTGTACCTTTGTCATATTAAAAAACAAAAACAAAAGAAAACTTAGCTCTGTCAAATGACTACTCCTTGGGGTAAAAGGGAACTGGAGATAAATTTCATCTCTATTCCCAAGAAAGCTAGAGAAGCATTTTGCTTTGAAGGTTGGGTACAGACAAGAAAAAATAATCTCCTAGAACTTGTAGTAACACATGAGATCTGAAGCAAGTGCGCAGTTTGAATGGGTAGCATAAAGGTTCTCAAAGCTTGGATTCTGTAGATTACAGACTAATTTACAGATTCCTAATTTAGGTGACAGAAAAAGCAGATACAGACTTTCTGAAGGCTGTGGGGGGGGGGGGGGGGGCTTTCCTCTCCAACTCAAGTTTCAAAAGAGTCTTCCAGTGATGTCCGCTGTCAAAAGTCACAGAACTCAAGGAAATAAGGCCTAGGAGCCAACATTCACCACAAAAATTAGAAGAATGGAAATAAGATGTGACATTGGAATTGCCAAACAGTAGATCCTATTAGTCTCTTAGTTACTAAAACTAAAGGTATTTAGCTCAGAGTTCTGGAGGTACTTGAGCATGGGGCTAGCATCTGGTCAGCTCTGGTGAGGAGCCCTGGAACATGGCATCACTGTGGTGATGGGCACTAAATCTCTAAGACCATCAGTAATTCCTTCTACAATCTCCAGTGCTCCAACTACCTTCTTGTAGGCCCCCACCTCTTAAAAGATCCTACCACCTTTGACTCCAATGCAAGAAACTTTATTATAGCACATTGCTAAAATAGATCTATTTTTATTAGAAGTTGTTCATCTCTTTCTGTGCCTAATTTATAAATTAAATTTAAGCATGGATGTGCATCTGTGAGAAAAGGATAGGATAGGATTTTGGTTCTGCCTGGGGTTTCAGGCATGCATGGGGCGGGGGTGGGGTAGGGTGGGGTGGAGGGGAGGGAGTACCTCCTGCGGGTAATGGGGGAGCACAGTAATCAGAATTAGAGAATTTTAAAATCTTATACAGAAGAAGTGCAGAGACCTGGATTGACTTAAAGCTTTGACAAATATGTACTATAAGAATACTCTAATCAAATGAGAACAAAGTAAATTCAAACTCAAGAAAGGCAAGAAAGAAACCTGTGTCCGGTAGGACAAACAGGACCAAACAGATTATAGAAAAAAAGCCAATTCCATGCAGAATGTAGAGCTCCAGTCCTGGACCACTGACTGCTTAGATATATGTTTGGGGGCAGGGAAGATTGAGGTTGGCTAGCTTCTTTGCTAAAGCCGCTGCTTGATAAGGGGAGCATGTGTCTCTTTGGGAGAGAGCAGTCTCCTTGGCAGTCACTCCACCAGAACTGCTCAGAAAGCAAAGAACCCGTTCACAAACACTGAGGGTTCCCCTGGCTGGGCTTGCCAGGTTTGTCCTGACCAACACTCCAGTGAAGTGTGGTACAAATCATGGCTGTGATGAGAGACGACTGGCTCATGGGAGAAGCGCCCTCATGAGATGAGGTCAGGGGGTAGATCTCAGGAGAGCAAGTTCTTCCTAGAGCTGCTCAGCTCCTGTGCCTTCCCTATCCTTCCACGCTCCCTCACTTCCCACTCTGCGTTTCCACTGTGTGTGGTAGCCTGTGGCCCTCACCAGAAGCTGAACAGGAGCCAGCCCACGCTGAAATCTCAGCACTTCGGTGAGTCAAAATAAAAGACACCTTTGACTACTTTTGTGAGTGTTCGTGTTTGAACTTAGCTCCTTGAGCTTGCTAGGCAGGTACTCTACCACTCAGGCCACACCCCAACCCTTCATGTTTTTAGAGGTTAGTGGGTCTTGTATTTTTGCCCAGGGCTAGGCTCAGACAACGATTCTCCTAACTCCGGTGTTCCTCATAGCTGAATGAAAGGCATGAACCACCCTATCCAGCTTATTAGTTGAGATGGATGCCCTGTTGAATTTTTTTCCTGGGCTGACTTAGAACTTCTCTCCTACTTTCAGCTTCCCTGGTAGCTGGGTTCCCCTGCACCCAGCTCTTTCTCTTTTGTTTATAGAGTACTTTGCTTCTCGTTTTCCCCCAGTATAGCAGAATACAAACTAGAACTATTACCATAAAAGAACTCAGAATCAATGATATAGACCAGAAGTGAGCGATCTTTTTCTGAAAAGAGCCAGATGGTCGATATTTATAGGTGTTGTTGGCCACTAAGATCTCTGTTCCAACTACTTTAGCAGAATGAGCTTTGGTTCATCCAACAACCTTAATTCCAGCTTTCAAGTACACCTGAAAACTCCCTCCTGTGGCATTGTCTCTGTGGTAACTAACCCCGCTGGCCACATGGAAGGCTCTGTGAAGGCAGGTGAAGCATGCCAGGTAATTCACACCTAACTTTGTGACATTGACAGGGTGACTGTCACCAGAAGGCTCGAGAGAATCTGGTCACTCAATCTTTCAACACACATTCATCACAGGCACGTTGCCACCCTTGAGCTCAGGCCATGTTCCTGTGCCAGCCCCAAAGGCTATGAGCACCCCACTGGGTAAGTTCCCAGTACAGTGAGGGGATTAGCTTTGTCTGGGCATATCAATAAATACAGTGAAAGACAGACAGGTGGCTCTACCACATAGCTCTTTAAATTAGAGGCCCAGCAAGAGGATAAGAGTTGAGTGACACTAATCCCCTAAAAGCACTTAGCAAAGAATGTCAGGGTGGCATTTCCAATGGGCAGCTTGTGGAGGGTTGTAATCTCAGAGCCACGTGGCAGCCGAGGGCAGGGGAACCCATGGCAAGTTCTGGAATCAGAAATGGCAGCTGGCTAGAACTCTGTAGAGAGGGTTGACTTTGGGGAATGCTGCAGGATGCTCTGGGCCAGACACAGGAACAGGTAGCAGTGCAGTATGGGAATGCAACCTAACAAATACAGATGTTTAGAGAACGTAGTAATGAATATAGGCCTGGAAGGCCAGTGCAGGGGCTGAAGAGGACTCCATGGTGAATGAGACTGTGGTGTTGTACACAGGAAGAGGCAGAAGTCTTGGAGAATGAGGGGCATGACACGGGATGTGTTTGCACGTCTGATGACCAGCGCTCTGACCTCATGGTCTCTGGGTGTGTGTGTCAGGTGATTACACTTGAGTGTTATGTGATCCTCCCCCCCCCCCGCCCCCGTGATGGACAGAGAATAGTAACCTGGAGTCTCACTCCTGACAAGGATAGACTGGGGGCACAGAGAGCCCTAGGAGATGTGATCAACTTTACCCTACATGGTGTTGTTTTGTTTTGTTTTTTTCTTTTGACTAGAATATTGAGTGCAAAACACCCATGTGCAAAGTCAGCAACCCGAACAATGTGACACGGGCAGGGCCATCCATCCCCTGCAGCATGGTAATCCCGCCTGCGGTCTGAAGCCTGGAGTCACCCAGCTGCCACCCCTCCCGAGTGACACCTGCTTTCACTGTTTCTTGTGTCACTTCACCCTCACAGAGGTGTTGCATACAGGATTGAAGAGTGGAGTGCATGTCTGCCAAGGTCCTGAAACTCTTCAATCTTCACAGCCGGATACCTTATCAGAAGTGATATAACTGAAACCAAAATGAACACATGTTGGTATTCATTCGTTCAACATAACAATCCCAGGAAGCTGTACTATGGTCTCGGCTGCCCTGCTTCAATCAGAAGTGACAGATGGCTATGAGGATGGGTTGTCAAGGAGGCCGGGCGCTGGCCCTCTGACTCACCTCACTTCCGGCGCAGACCTGCAAGAGGTCACAGGTGTCCCTGGTCCAGGGAGACCGGGCCCAGCCTGGGCTTTAGAGTCACCTAGGAGAGAGAGGGACAGGGAGGGCAGGCCACCGGCACCACAGTCGGGACTCTTCTGCCAGCACATTCCCCTAAAGAGGATTTCTTTCTCAGCAAATGCCAAGGAAGGCCCCCACCCTGGCAGCCCAGTGCTGTGGAGGCACGAGGGCTGGGCAAGGGCACTGCTCCAGCTGGACGCCAGTGCACCAGTATGGACATTTACTACACAGACCTCAACGGCCACAGGGGGAGAGACAAGACCCAGGGTTTCACACTTAACCCCAGGCCATGGAACAGGAGGGTAACTTTTTCTTAAAGAGGAACAAGGTCTCTATAAGGACGAGGACAAAGCAGGGTGTCAAGGAAGAGACCTTCCCAGAACTGCCTGGAGAGTTCACGCCAAAGGCTCCTGGTGTGGAGAGAAGAGACTCTCCTGGTTCACTCGGGGTTCTGATGGCCTTAGAAGCTTGTGCTGGATGCTTGTGAAGTCAGTCTGCTCTGGCTTCACCAAGCCCTCCCCTCCCCTTCCCTTCATCTTCTCCTACTTTGATCCATAGTGACTTGTGACCCTGCTCCAGGCCCTTCCCCTGAGCTGCAATGGGAGATGAGTTCTCGTGGCTTGTGGAAGGCGTTTGCCTGTGAGATGGCTGTGGCTGCCTTCTTATTCCATTTCCTTCATTGATGGAAATGACAGCCAGCTAACAGGGTGGTAAAGATTACTTCCAAAACATAAACCACTATGTATTTACTCACTGTAGGTCAGTTCCCTCCCTCCTTCCCAGCCCCTTCTTGAATAAGAGTTCCCTCGTACACGTGTTATGGTCCTTAACAAGCTGAAATGTTCTTGCTAAGCTGGAATGTTCTTTCTTAAGGAGCCATTCAGGTGCACAGAGTGACTTGAATCATCAGTAGCCATATGCTCCCTCTGTTCTTATCAAGTTAGGCATTAGGAGCTTGTTGCATTCTGCGACCAGGCAAACATCTGCGAGGCTCAACATGGTACAAGAGTAATGAGCCAGGTTTGGGTCCGTGCCCAAGTCTTTCAGTTACCAAATAGACAAGTGGTTTGAGCTTTTCAAGACTCAGTTCCTCAGCCTGCATGATGGGTTAATAATGGCCAGATGCCTATAATACTACTCATGAGGCCAAGAGCTAAGGATCACATTTCAAAGCCAGCCCAGGCAAGAAAGTCCATGAGATTCCAATTAACCACCAAAAGAAATAAACCTGAGGCTAATATGGTAGAGTAATAGCCCTTAGGGGGAAGAAAAACTCAGGGATAGCACCAGCACGTACCAAAAAAAGGTGTTATTCATGAGGAAATGCTCAACATCCCTGCTAGTAAAGGAAATGCAAATAAAAACAACCCTGAGATACCACCTCACCCCAGTTAGAATGGCCTATACTCTGAACTCAGGAAACAACAAATGCTGGAGGGGCTGTGGGGAAAGAGGAACCCTTCTCCATTGTTGGTGGGAGTGCAAATTAGTACAACCACTTTGGAGAACAGTATGGAGGTTTCTCAAAAAGCTCAATATAGACCTACCCTATGACCCAGCCATACCACTCCTAGGCATCTATCCTAAACAGCAAAACCCAAGATATCAAAAAGACATTTGTACTTCCATGTTTATCGCGGCACAATTCACAATAGCCAAAATATGGAAACAACCCAGATGCCCCTCCACAGACGAATGGATCCAAAAAATATGGTACTTATACACAATGGAATACTACATAGCGATTAGGAATGGTGAAATATTGTTATTCGCAGGGAAATGGTCAGAACTCGAACAAATAATGTTGAGTGAGACAAGCCTAGAACACAGAAAACAAAGGGTCATGATCTCCCTGATATATGACTGTTAACAAAGGGAGACGGAGAGACAGTAGAGACCAAGTCTGTGAACACTGTATTTGTGCTTGATACATTGTATATTGCATATGGGTCTACCTGACCTAGACAAGGGATGGAAAAACAGGTTGTAAGATATCACAAGAAATGTACACACTGCCCTACTATGTAACTGCACCCTCTTTGCACAACACCTTGTAAAAAAAATTATGTTCAATTAATAAAAAAAAAACGGTGTTATTAATGGCAAGAGAGATCTGAGAGATCTGTCAAGATTTAACCCAACTCATGGCAAATACTCAATAAATGTTATTTATACTCATGTTATCATTACTGAAGCATTATTGATGATGACTCCTTACATTACCACCTGAGAAACAAATGTAGCTAAACAGCAGCAACTAGATTTTGTCTTCTAGTACACGGTGAATGAAATACTTTCCATAGTGGCCATCCCATTCCCAAGCTAATCATTTATTTATTTGACTGTGAGTTTAATTATGCATGCAATGTTAATGTTGAGCTTAACCTAAAGCAGTTGATAAGGGATTTGTACATTTATTCTTTGGTTTCCAAGGACATCATTTTTTTAATATAACATAACTGTTTTTCTAAAAGGCACTCTTTAACATGGTATCTGGTTGATAAGACACATTTCAACTAAGGTAAAATTTAAAAATTAATGACCCCTAATAATTAGATTTGAATACATCCAATGTAACAACTGCATTATGTTCCAGGAGGAGTGTCCTATGATTAGTAACAGCAGTGAGTCTGTCAGCTGCTGCTGTGTGGGGTGGCAGATAGGTAATTACAAATACATTTGTAATTTCATTTTATACAATCATATACAAACATGTAATCATACTTCATGTATTATATCTAGCTTTGTGCACATACATAATAGCACACATTCATGTTGTTTCCATTGTGGTAAGCATTATGGAGAAAAAGTAACATTTTCAAGGAAGTATGTCCCAGCTAAAACTTGAACATGGAGTGAGCTTAATCCAGGCAGGATAAATTTTTGGAGCGGGACAGGCCAAGTTCACAGGTCCTTCCATAGGATGGTGTCAAACAACCTAGGAGACTAAAGAAACCAGACATCATCAGAGGCAGAGTTTGTAAATACCTGTATAGATCATGCACGGTGATTTCGGTGTAAGACAGTAGGAGAGATGGGGAGAAGGACTTTGGAAAGTAGCATCTCAAGACTGAGTAACAGACTAGGAAGGAGATTGGGTAAAGGAGATGGTGAGATTGAACCCCAAGGTTCTGGGGGAATGAATATAAGTGCTTTTGTTTACTGAAATAGATGGCATGAGAAATGACTCATATTTAAAGGAGAGATGAAGAGAACACGTTGGCATTGAGTGTATCCTTTATTGCTCTGTTTTTGCATAGATTTTTAAAAAGATATATTTCTTTGAGGTCTTAACATTTAGAAGATAGAAGTTTTGTTCAAGCCAATCTTAAGGCTTCGACTTTACCATCTCCAAGTATTTGGATAGATCTTAGTCTTCTCACATTAAAAAAAAAAAGATAAATGTTTGACCATTCCTTGTACAATTTACAATTTTTATTACCTTTCAAACCAAACCAGTGACTTCTATACATTACATATGAAAAATTGAAGCTTAAAAGCATGAAGTCCCATGATGATATTAATTAAAAAAAACTCATTTGTGCACAAAATCTCAAATATCAGTCCTCTATGTTTAAAATGTCATCAATAATTGCAATTGTGAAGCTGAGAGAGCCTGATACAATTTTAAGTTATATTTATCTGGTTTCTCAATAGTTGTGCCATTTAATTGGTAAAGTGGGTATTTAATTGGTAATTTTCTAAATTTAGTGAACTCTTGAAGTTTTGAATGATGTGATATAGAGAGGAATGGAACTTCTCTATCTTAGTGGTACTGTCTGTGGAGTGGAATTAGAGAGTTTTGTCTTAGAAATTATCCTACCCAGACCCCATCCATGTAGCTTTAGATGCTCTATACCCAATAGAATTAATAAACCATTTCGTCTTCGAACTATTTCACATATATCCTCAAATATATTATTTTCAAGATAGTCTTTCCTCTCTTCCTCTTCACCTCTCATTTTCTCAAAGTATAGTTTTAAAAGTCAGTTGTTAGCAAGTCTGTAGATTTTAAACTGCAGCGATACGTGAGGAGAACAGCAAATACCAAATCAGAGATTATCCCTCACATTTTTATTCCCCCAAGCAGGAGGAACTGCTAGATGGAAAAAGGCCTGTCATCATCAAAACACACATGGAGAAAATAATTTCCCAGGGAGAAGATAAAACTCTGTGGCTGTCTCTGCCATTTAAACTAAGAGAGCAGAATTTGTTCGAAAGATCTTCTATTAGCAAAATGTAAACAACCACCAGCATATTTGACCAAGAAGTGAAAATATGTGCTCATAGACCCTCTCTCTTTTTTTTTTTCCAGAATTACTCATCATCTTATATTATTTCCCTTCACATATCCTGGGAAAAAAAGCAAAACAAAAAAGAAACAAAACAACAAAGCAAAATGGAAAAAATGGATTATGTCCTGCCATGAATTCCAGAACTGAACTCGGTCTTCCTCTGGTGGTAAGTTGTATTGAAATGGCTTCCAGACTGTGAAGTGTTTATCTGCCCCCTTGCTAGCGGTAAAAACTTCTAGCAGCATTAGTTCTTCTTGCATACAACTTTATGGCCCTCAGGCGCATGGACAGCATGTGAGATGAGGCCAAAATAGAAGGTGATGTTTAGTGACAGTTACAATAGAAGACAGTTGTCATCTACACAAATTGCACAAACACTAGGCATTCAGACAGAAAAGTAGTGGAATACACTAGACAATGTTCAGAAAAGCGTGTTCTGGCTATGACTGACCCAAGCTGGGCCAAACATGGTCAGCTGCATAGGTAGGTAAAATATGGGGCTAGCTCTTAAATTATACTTATTAAATTCCACCTTCTAAAATGTATTTCATAGAATCGTAGATGGAAAGAAAAAAATTCCTACCCCAAATTTCAAGAGGAAACCTCACGTGAATGTTGGTTTTGTTCATCTTTACTCTACTTCGTAAGTAGCTTGAAAACTTGATGATAGTCCCAAGACTAAAATAAATTGGAAGTAGAGAAAGGATAGATGAGAGGGAGAGGAACTGGGACTTTTCTGATGGCCTGAGACCCTTGTGAGGTGACACCATGCTTGATGACTGCATGAAATTGCTGTTGATCAGGAGAGTTGGGGGGGGAGGAGGCACATTAGTAGCCAAAGGCAGATGGGCCATCAATGCCCCTAGAAGCACTTATCCCTCTACTGCAGATTTCTGTGTGATTAGAGAATGCTTCTATTATCTGGGCACCGGTGGATCGTGCCTATAATCCTAGCTACTCAGGAGGCTGAGATCTGAGGATTGAGGTTCAAAGCCAGCCCAGGGAAGAAAGTCCAGGAGACTCTTATATTCAACTAATCACCAGAAAACCAGAAGTGGCAATGTGGCTCAAGTGGTAGAGTGCTAGCCTTGAGCTGAAGAGTTCAGGGACAGTGCCTAGGCCCCGAGTTCAAGCCCCATGACCAACCAAAACAGACAAACAAAATAGAACTACTATAACAAAATGTTATCACAAACATTATGTGAATGAGGTAACTCTCTTAAGCCTTCTACTAGGGCAATGGTCCTGTTCATGGAAATAGCTTACATGTGGATAATGTATGTGGTCCTGGGAAAATGTACAGAGCATGGGAACAGTAGACAAACATATAGCATACATACACCGGACCAAAGGGTGTTCGAATCCCTGGAGCTGGATGGTGTGAAGTCTGTTCCCCTCCCAGTGGAACACCATTGGAAACTCACAAATTGTTTATGTATGGAATTCCCACTATTTGCAGACCACCATTGACTGTAGATAACTGAAATGACAGAAAATAAAACTGTGATCAAGGGGTACTGCATGAATATATGTATATTATCTATGTATGTGTGTATATATGTGTGCGTGATCATCATTCATTAATTATCATACAACTTAAAGATCCCACCTATGAATAAATGAATAAAATGTTAACTCTACCATCTAGAACAAACCCATGAAACTCACATACACAATCTATTAGAGTAGCATTATGCCAGCGAGGAGGAAATGATGATCTTTGTAACATTTAGTCAAAGAGACACTTAGAGCATCCCCAAGGACACAGAACTCATCTGGGTTGCCCCCATAGGGGCAAGTAGGACTAGGGTGTCAGCATATTTTTTAGAATCTGCATTGTCTCTTCCAGGACCAATGACACCATGCTTTTGTGGCAAATTCATGATGTCCAAGGTCTCCTGCTACTCTGCAGCTGGTTTTATCTGACAACTCCTACACCATTTCAGCAAGAAGCCACCAAATGGGTGTGATTATTGTGCTTGCAAGCCACCAAAAGTCTAGTGTTACTGTGGGCACAACTAGCTCTTTCTAGAAAGGCGTAACTCATCCCAGGGCATGGCCACAGTGCTCTACTCCTGCCGTGACTGCCCTGCTCCTGGATGCAGGGACATCGAGGAACTCTTCTCTTGCTACACTTGGCTTATGAGCTCCTGCCTTCCTAATGAAGTCTGTTTTCTAGCCTGTAGCTTTTTAGAGATTCCCAAGCCCACCCATGATAGCTTTCTAGAAATGACTCACAGATCTCAGACAATTTATCATATGCTGAATTATGGCTTATCATAACAAGAAGATAGAATTTTACAACCAGCAAGGACAGAAGCACACAGCAGAATGAAGAAGGGTCTAGGCACACACTCTCCACAGTCCCCTCCTACTGGACCTATAGAGGTGGTGCTTAATTCTCGCAGCAAGCCGAAGTGATAACCTGGGAACCATGTCCCCAATCTCTGAAGCTCACCTGCACCTTGGCACTGACAGATTTTGTTGGAGACATGGAACAGTTGTGGAGCTTGCATATGGCTTACCTTCATTCTTCTGTCTCCAGCCTCTGAGAGATCAGATTGTAAGCATGTGATATAAGTGTGCCTGTGGCCTTATTCCCCACCTAAATACCAGTATTAGGACGACCTGCCTGTCATGACTCAAGTCTCCAGGAAAACAGATACTATAATCAGGCAAGACGCTGGAAGGGCTGAGGAGGTGTCGACTCCTACAAGCTGGTCACAGTTCTCACCGCCTGCTGGGCAGATCTGCTCAGTCCACCCTTGACCTCACATTACCCCGTTACTTTTTCAGGCACACTCTGTCTTTGCACAGAAGGAACTGATATCATGTGGCAATGAACTAGCTTGCCCTGATCAATGAAATATGGAGCTGTGTTCATCCTTCAGCCAGGGAAACTGGTCCTTGTAGCAGATGAACAAACCAGAGACTGGCAAGTTTATTTCCAAACCTAGCAAACTCCATTTTCTATAACGAACACATTGCCTGTAGAAATGAATGGTGAAAATATTCTGTTGAAAAACGCTACACACATTTCTGATACATCAAACACATTTCTTATGTGTAGTGGGGCAGGGGAAGCAGTGCTGTGGCTTGAACTCAGGGCCTTACACTCTTGATTGGCTTTTTCACTCAGGGCTATCACTCTACCACTCTCTGCTTCTGGCTTTTATCTGGTTAATTAGAGATAAGAATCTCTCACATTTGTCTGCCTGCTTCAAATCAGGATTCTCATGTCTCAGCCTCCTGAGAAGCTAAGAATAAGGCACAAGTCATCGGTGTATTGCTCTTGATTGTTTCTGACAGTCTTGTTTTGTCATGTGTGTCAATGCTGGGTCTAAACGTAGGGCTGGGTGCTGTCTCTAAGCTTTTATACTCAAGGCTGGTGGTCTACCTCTTGAGTCACAGCTTTATTTCTGGATTTTTTTTGTTATTATTTGGAGATAAGAATATCATGAGCTTTCCTGCCTGAGCTGGCTTTCAATCTCAATTCTCAGATCTCAGCCTCCTGAGTAATAGGGATTATAAGTATGAGCCACTGGCTCCTGGCTTCTGATAAATTTTAATCTGGATAATAAGATAGTATAAAAGATTAAAACCTCAGGAAGACTTTTATAGTCCTTCTTGGGCAGGCTTATGTTAATACTATTTCTGTAATTTCTAGAATGCAAAAGTTAATCTTCTCATGTATCTTAGTTGAGGAGGGTAATACCAGAACGGTACTTTGAATTCTCAAAGCATTTCTGGCAACAAATTATTCAAGAATTCTTGCTACAAAGTCCTTACCATCCAATTTCTGTAATGTAGATATCATTGTGGCTTTGGGAAAATGAAGAAGGGGGAGAAAGGATCAAAGATGGCAGAGGAAGGAGGTGCCATGAGGATTCGTGTGTGTTCACTCACAGAAGCTACTGCAGAAAATTGCAACAAAGTTCAAATTTGAACCATGTGTACATAAGAAAAGGAAGCCCTTGGGAGATGGTGTAAATTTCATGACAACATTTCCTTGATTTTACACTTTTTTCACTAATGTTACACTTTTTTACACTTTAATTTTATACTTTTCTGTGCAAGTCCTGGAGCTTGAACTCAGGGCTTGCTGTCCATGAGCATTTTTGTTAAAGGCTAGTGCTCTACCACTTGAGCCACAGCTCCACTTCTAGCGTGTGTATGTGTGTTTGTGTTTGTGTGTGTGTATGTGTGTGTTTAATTGAAGATAATATTCTCATGGTCTCATGAACTTTCCTACCAGGCCTGGCTTTGAACCACTATCTGGAGATCTCAGCAGATCTCAATCTCCTGAGTATCTAGGATTATAGTTGTGAGCCACCAGCACCAGACTTTTTTTTTCCTCTTAATTTCCTTAAATAACAAATATTTTGGCTTAAAGATTTGACATCATAGTAACAAATCAAACTCAAAATGTACTAATACTATTAGGTATTTCATCTCTTCTAGAAGCATAAATCAGAGCTTTATTTGTTTGCCACTAGGGTTTGAACTCAGGACTCACACTTGTCATGCAAGTGCTGAACCACTTGATCCATACCCATTACCTTATTTTTGCACTCGTTATTCTTGTGGTAAGATTCCCTTTCCAAAGGGTATATGTTTTGCTGGGCCGTATTTTTTTGTAGCCTATCTTGTGGCCAGGAACACCTAAAGTGATTGGTCCAACTGCACAGGCCCTACCTTTGACTCCTTGAATGAGAGCACTTCTTAAGGGAACTGAGTCTCTAAATTTTTGACAGTTGCCCAAATGAGTCTAATCATGAGGCTCCAGTGGGACTGGAATGTGCTGACCAAGTTCAGGGGCCTTCCGCCTTCTCTGCCCTCTTCCAATTGCCAGGTTCATGGCCCAGTTGGCTGAAGAGCCCCATAACGTGCTGCTTTGGTAAGAGCCTATGTCAGCATTTCTCAGCCCAGTGTGAACAACAGAGTTCCTACCCAAAGAGCTTTTTAAAAGTAGGAAGCATGGATCTCACCCAGATCAACTACTTCAGGGCCCTTCAATTGAGGACAAAACCAACCTTCCTCCTTTCCTCTCTTCTTCCCTCTCTCCCTCTCCCTCTCTCTCCCTCCCTCCCTTCCTTCCTTCCCCCCTTCCTTTTTTCCCTCTCTCAATTTCTTTTTGTGTCAGTAGTGGGGCTTACCAGGATCCACACGTCCAGTTTTTGCTAGCTAATCAGAGATAAGAGTCTCTTGAGTTGATTTGCCAGGGCTGGCTGCGAACCTAGATCCTCAGATCTCAGCCTCCTGAGTAGCTAGGATTACAGGTGACAGCCACTAGCATCCGGCATCAGAGCTTTGTTCTGAAATTCCACTGGGGAAATCTGATGAAGAGCCCATAATGGTGCTAATTTAAACCCCCTTAGAGCCCTAGCCATGATGCAAGGAGGACCCAGCCCATAATGCAGCAGCGGAGGTGCGCAGAAGTTCCCCTCACACCCAGGACACCATCATCAAAACACACTCCCTTTCTGCCCCACTCCACCCACAACTTAGCTTCCAGTAGAAGGAAAAACAAACAAGTACCACAGAGGAGTTCTAGAAGGCAGATGGTTCTGGGACAATGGGATTCATGAATTTTCCATTAAGAGAAAGTAAGACAGAGGAAGCACTGGGCCTGGAACAATCATGCTGGGCTGTATATTCCTATTACTCAATCTGCCCCGCCTCTGCCGTCCTACCGCTCAAATGCTGATATACTTGTTGATACCTCTTTTAAGGCAGTTGCGTTGAATGGAGACTTGTCATCTTTGCCCATGGACTTGGAAGCTCCTTGGAGCAGTTATTCCATCAATGTGTGCCTAGCACCTATAGTCTGAGGACAAACGGAAGCTCAGTAAGCACTGACACACTTGTTTAGAGCTCTCCCCGCCTCTCCATGGTGCTCCTGCACAGGAGGATGGGCCGGGCACTCTCAAAACCAGCAGAGAAGAGACTGCTCCCAAAGTGGCATGACCAGCATATTGACTTTGGAGGAACTCATGTCACTGAAGGCCAGAGTGTGGCGAATCAAGTTCCTGCGCCATCTCTCATCCTCAGTCAAAGCCAATGCCTGCCCCCTTCATAACCTATGCTTCTCTCATGAGTATCAGGAAACACTTTGATACCCCTCCAGTGGATCTTTTATTTTCTGCCCTAGGCTGAAATAAGGAATAAGCTGAGAAGCTGTAGGAAATAAACTTTCCCCTTGCAAAAAGATTCCTATGACACCACTAAAAAAAAAAAAAAATCTGCCTTGCAAGCTTCATGCTAATGGTTTCGTTTATGCTCACCCTAATGATACCAGAGCTGTTACGAATTCATTATGCGCCCTCTCTGCTTCCTCTTTTTATTACCATGCTGTCCTTTTTTTAATTAGTAGTGCTGTGGATTCAACCTGTAACTTGACAGGTAACTTAAAAGGAATGCCTGTAGAAAGTTATTTTACCTACAAGGTCAAGAATGTTCGTTATTATTTATAATAGTTGTGCCCCTCTGAATGTTGTTTTGTTTCCTCAAACTACATGGAAGATTTGTATTGGGTGTTCTGGATTAACCATAAGTAAGACATGACATCAGCAGCCCTGGGACTTGGCTGGACATTTAATTTAGGCTGGGGATTGTGTGTTTCTTAGTGTTACAGAGGACTGACAACCCAGTTCCTGTCCATGGCCATACCACCCTGAACACACCCGATCTCACCCGAAAACCCAACTCCTGGAAGAAAGTGTTAGAGTGAGATAACATTTTACCTGATAGGTCCTTGCCAGGTCCTGTTTTAATAGTGTACATGCTAAAGGTTTAAGTCAGTACTGAGTATCTTTGTATTGGTTTCATCTAGCAGCTTGAGCCTTTGGCTTTTATTTGTTTCTTTTTATAGATCATTCTAGAACTCCTCTTCCACTTCCCTTTTTAACAGAATCACAGTGACTTCATTCAGAGCGAGGACTCATCCTTGCCTGTGTATATAACAGAAAGGCACCCAAACCAGCCTGCAGAGCCTCACTCCTCCTTCTCAGCCCCAATACCTGCCTGTGCTTCCAGAGGTTGGGCCCTTCATCTGGTTCCTTAACGTTCCTCTTTCCCCTGTGGATGTGCAGTAGGTGTGTTGAGGCATGGGGGGCAGATGGACTTCCAAAGCTGCAATCATCCACTGCCAAGAAAAGAGGGGTTTTCTCCATGTATCCCCACCAGCAACAAAAATGTTCTTTTTTTCCTTTTTCCCAGTGCAGGCATGCCTTCATTGTCCATGTGTGGAGTCCTGAAGCCTTCTATCTTTGGTTATTCTCAAAAGGAAGCCTATTAACAGAAGCTTGAGAACTAAGTACATCACTTCTATTAGCCACATATCAAGCTAACAAGCTAAGTAAATGACTGTGTTTTCCTTTCTAATACACAGCCATCGTCTGCATTTAGCAGCATTATTCCTTGAACAGATGTGCCTTTTCAATCTTCTTCCTTTCTTAGGAACATAGGATTTTTGCTTAATGGCGTGCTTATATTCTCCAACTGCTTCAAAAGGTATTTCCGAACACACCCAGACATCCCTCCCTACCAAGAGGCCAGAGACAAGAAAATAATAGCTTCATCACCATCAGGAGCAAGCAGCTTTGACTAAACACTCCATAACCAATGCGGTCAACCTTGGTGCTTTGATTCCAGAAGCTTTAGAAACATCTGTGAGTTACCTGAATGTGGTAGAATTAGAAGTATAAACAATAAGCCAGAAGCGTTTCACAGTCAGAAAACTGTAGAATTTTACAGCAAAGACAGAGAAGGGTATATCAAGTTCCCTCCATGATAATGTTTTGAACAACTAGGCACATTAACAGGTTTGTCCTACATCTCCCTTTATGAGAGAGAGAGAGAGAGAGAGAGAATCATCCACAAAGAATCAATACCCAAAGCACCACAGGCCACTACTATCCTGTGATTTCTTCCAGCTGAGTTTTAACAAAGAAAACTCTGCTATTGCATTTATGAAAGGCACACACTGGAAGCTGGTAACCAAAGTGATAACATTTTTTTCTTATAAAAAGTATAATAAGCTCTTGGGTCACCTTCAAAATACGTTGACATTCTTCCCCTGGAGTCGAGTTACTGTGGGATCAAGTGACCTGAGAAGGTTGGGAGGACAGGACATCATTGCTCAGCAGGAAAAGCAGAGCGCTGTTGGCCTCGCCCGAGTCTCTGCCTGTAGCAAGGTCACGGATATTCAGCGTG
The DNA here is from genome assembly GCF_023159225.1 of Perognathus longimembris pacificus. Classification (NCBI taxonomy): domain Eukaryota; kingdom Metazoa; phylum Chordata; class Mammalia; order Rodentia; family Heteromyidae; genus Perognathus; species Perognathus longimembris. The sequence goes on along the minus strand of NC_063175.1, from coordinate 7,015,593 downwards.
AGCCTAAGTGGTTTCTCAAGCAGCAGACATGCACAGAGAGGCCGCTGGCTCGCATCATGGTCTGTCTAACAGCTGTGTGTCCTTCAGCCAATGCTTCTGTGAAAACTTGCCCGGCTCTGCAGAGCAAGTCAAGAGGTCAAGTAAGAATTCCACTGATATTTTTAAATAGGCTTGGCTCCCACAAGCCACTTGTAGGGGAGGATCTGGGAGTGTGCAGGGGCGGGGGCTGGCAGGGATCTATCTGCAGGTTTCTAGTTGCTGCATGTGGGGGTTAGAAGAGACATCTTCAGCTGACTGGGAGTGACACTGGGAAGGTCTGTTACAGTGGTTCAACAGAGAAGCCATGCACACGTGCGTGAATGGTCATTGTGGCAGGAGTTACTTCCTTAATGGATGAGGACTCTGACTTTGTGGTCTGCTGGGGAAATTTGCTTGGCTCCTATGAATAAGTTATTGGCGACCCCCCTCCTTTGAGCAGCTTTTAGAAAAGTGTAGGAATAAACAGTACACTGCAATTGTTGAGTGAGTTTTATGTGACCCCAGTACTTGGTTGTTTCTTTACAAATGGGGAGACGAAAGGCAGGGTAATTAGATGGTTGACAGTACCACAGGAGCTTTGCCGGGTTCACCCCAACTGTGTTTGTCTCTTGCTGTTCTTTGATTTCTGAGATTTTGGAGCTCAGGCTAATCTATATGGCATCTTGTAATTCCCACCTCAACCTGCTAATTCCATTCATTGTGGTTCCCATGGGGTTGTACATGGTGAAACCCCACTTGTGTGTCTCTTCCTCTCCAACTGTGAGTCCCTTAGTAGAAGGAACTTCCTCCTGGATTGTCAGCCCTGTGTCCAGAACAGTCAAGGTCTACATACAGCTAAGAGTGACACAAATCTCAGTCCAAACTCCAAAGTTCAAGTCTTGCAATTTACTTTGTTGTTGTTGTTTTTGTTGCATACTGTAAACTAATGGCTGGGGAGACAAAGCAGTTGGCTCATTACAGACCTGACCTGCCGTGTGTGTGTGTGTGTGTGTGTGTGTGTGTGTGTGTACGCACGCGCATGTCAGTACCAGGTCTTACACTCAGGGCCTGTGTGCTGTCTCAGAGCTTTTTCATTCAAGACTGGTACGCCACTACTTGAGCCACAGCTCCACTTCCAGTTTGGGGTGGTTAATTGGAGGTAAGAGACTCACAGACTTTCCTGCCTGTGCTGGTTTTGAACTGTTATCCTCAAGTTTCAGACTCCTGAACAGCTAGGATTATAAGCGTGAGCCATTGGTGCCCACCACTTTAATTCTTAACCCAAATAAGTACTAGTGTTGTGGGGCTCTTGGCTGTTGGGGAGGCGGGAGGTGCAGGGACCTGTGCCCAGGAACACAGTGGTCTGTGCTGGCCTGTGTGCTATGCCTGTGGTTACCTCATAGCTGTGTGCTCTCTAAACCCAAAACCAAACAAGCTTTATGTTTTCTCCCCCCGCCCCCAGTGGCTTTTGTCCAAAGAGCTTTGAAATGTCCACATGTGAAAAACAAGTGGCAAACATTCTCCTTTTCCTAAAATTCAGGAAAGCATTTACTTTTTCCTGTGGCTTGTGTCTGATTTCCTCATTCCTGCATATTGGCCATTTTCCTTCCTCTCCCAATGTTTAGCTTATCTGCCAGAAGGCAAATCCATTAAGGGAGAAGAAGGGAAATTAGCAAGAATTAGCAAAGGGTCACTGGACTGAGCAACAGTATTTATAACAAAAACAAGACGAAAGGTAACTTCTGGGGGTGAGAAGAAGGAGGTTGGAGCCATGTATTAAAAACAGTTGTGTTTATTATCTGGAATTTCACCCCAGCCATAACCATCAACAGGCTGGTTATTTACCGGGGCAGGCATTTGAAGGGAAAGTTGCTGTGATTCATCCTCCAGAATGCCAAGGTCAGGAAGGCTGTTCTTGCTGTGGCCTTGTCAGCCCCAAGCCCAGCCCCACTTGCCCCGTGGTCCCTCATTGTGACGGGCTGATGAAGGAACTGTCTTGCTGTTGCCGTCTTACGGCAAGTCCCTGGTTCAGGGGCCCCACCTCATGCCACACAGATTTGTACATGCTTGGCCCTCGAATCTTCTACTGAATTCAGACCTGTTATTCACTCTACCAAAGGCTGCATCTCACAGCTCCTTGAAACAATCAGAGCAATGAATTCTCTGGCAATTCCCCAAAGCCTACTTCCACTTATGTTTAGAATGACATGAGCAAGCTCTCTCTGATGCTATGGAAGACAAACAGTTTCAAGCAAGAACCTTCCATGGACAGATACTCACGACGATGAGCAAAGCATCCGCAGACACCCACAGTGAGAGCAGGAAGCTTAGGCTGGAGCAGAGTGCAGACACTCTGGCTCGTGGTCCACCTCTGGCGACCGTGTCAGTTGTGTTTTTTGTCCTTCAGGTAGCTGAAGAGCATCTCCAGCCCCCCCTCCACCAGCTCTGGCAAGGGCTTGGACAGAGGGTTGTGAGAAATGTGGAGCCCTTTGTCCATGGGGTTCCAGGCAATCCGCCCCAGTCTGCTGAGCAGATAGAGTTCATCGGGCAGGCTCTGGATGTCGTTGTGGTTTAAGTTCAGCAGCTCCAAGCTTGTGACGAGGCAGAGGGATCTTGGGAAGGAGTGGATGTTATTGTTCTCGGCAATGAAGATCTGCAGGCTGGATAGGCACTGGATGCTCTCGGCGATGTTTTCCAAGCGATTGGAGCCCACGTGTAAGAAATCCAGCTCCTTCAGTGAGAACACACAGATGGGGATGTGTATGAAATAGTTGTTGCTGAGGTTCAGCTTGCGCAGTCTGGAGAGGTCGGTGAAGCTGGCGGGGAGCTGGGACAGGCAGTTGTGTGACAGACTCAGCACTTCGAGGTTCCGGCACAGGCTGAGCTCGGGAGGGACCTCGCTCAGGCAGTTCATGTTGACGAACAGGACTTTAAGGTTCTGAAGCAGGCTGATTTCTCTGGGGAGACTTTTAAGACGGTTCCCACACAAGTTCAGGACCACGATCCGAGTCAGTTTCCCCACTTCAGGAGGGAGAATGTGGAGCTGATTGTGGGACAGGTTGAGTTTCTGGACCTCAGACAAGCCCCACAGAAAGTCTGGGATGTCTGTCATTCCTTTTGTGACCAAGCTAAAACTGACATGGCGCATGCCTCGCTTCAGCAGGGACCTTGGGTCCTTTCCCAAGAGCAGGGTATCATCCCAAGCAGGAAACTTCTGTCGCCGCCCCAGGATGGTCATCTGTTTGGGGTCCTTGTCCTTAGAGTTGGCTCTTGATTGCCTGGCTCCCATGTTGTCTTCTCCCCTTCTCGTCTCTTCTCTTCTCTTCTCTTCTCTGTTCTTTTCTCTTTTCTTCTTTTTCTTCCTCCTTTACAGTTGAGAGATTGTCCTGCCCCAGCTACTTTAAGGCAGACTGTGACAAGCAGGGATAGGGCTTAAGTTTGGCCCTGAGGTTTTAGCATGGAGAAAATCGACAAAAGAGTCTTAGTCTAGCTTCACACGTGTCCAAGATGGGCCCTGGGCTGGCTACAGGAGAGCTGTGCTCGTTTCTGTGAGTGGTTTGTGCCTTCTCTCTGAACAGTCGAGCTGTAATGATACACTTGTTTCCAAGTCCGCCAAACAGAACTGCTCGATTCCCTCTGAACGCCACCGAGGCAGCTGTCCCTGTCATTCTGCCTGAGTTGTATTGACCTGGTATGTGCAACCAGGTCACAGAGCGACTGCAGCGAACTTGACTTTCTCAGCCTTCCTTGGGCATCCCAGTTGAGCAGGGTGATTAAAAGCCCATCTCTAAAAAAAGAAGCAAAGTAGAAAACACCTAGGGACACTCACACTGCCATCTCTCCAGAGGGCTGCAAAAAAGGGCTTGCCCACAACTAGACCCAGAGACAGCAGTAGGTGTTGGCCATGGAGTTAGGATTTCACAGCAAAGAATTGTTGGATGGCATTCTCATACCTTGTGCCAGCTGCAAATGTGAATGAACTATGTGCTTGTGTAAAAATAACCAGAGGGGGCTGGACACCTGGAAAGTTCCAGGCCAGAAGATCCTACACTTCTTCTGTCAGTGATAACTTGTAATGAAGAAGTGAGGGGAGCCCCAGGAGCACTGGTTTTTATTTCCACTGGGCTGGTGGATTTCAGGGGGGGACTTTAAATACCCCATCAGTGGCTGCCTCCAGCACACATCACACATTGTCCCTGAAAGACAGCATTGTCCTCTCTGACATACGCCAGCCCTCCCTCTTTCTTGAAAAATTAATTTATATTCGAAGTATGCAGAGTTCATGCATGGTATTATGGGATGGACTGCATCTGCCACCCCAGGACCCAGGTTGACATCGATCCAAGTCTTTAGTGCATGGCTGTATTTAGACTATGAGGAAGCAGGAGGAGCAAGCAGCCATCTGCAAAGCCTAGGAGAGAAGCCTCAAGAGAAACTACTGTCTGACCTCAGACTTTCAGTCTCCACAGTTGTGAGGAACACATGCCTGATGTTGAACCACCAGACGGGTTCACTGTTACAGTTGCCCAGCAGATGAATGCACCTGGGTAGGGACAGACGTATGTGCGTAGGTGAGAAACCCTAAAAATAGGGAGCAGTTAAAGGGAGGAGCAACAGCTAGGTGATGATCTAGGTTCTGGTATCCTGTCAAGGACTGTATTGGTCCGGAAGCATGTGGTTTGGGCTGGCGGCTCAACTGGGCTGGAAAGGGAGGTTGGTCTGTGATCCTGACCTTGTGGGGCTATCCATCATCCCACAAGCTCCAGCTGGGCCCTGCCTGGAGCTGTCCAGGAACCTGCAAGTCCATCCCCACCCAGCACTGGGCCGGAAGAGGAGCAGGGGGCGCAGGCAGTGGGAGGCCCCCTCTCTCTCCTATTGGCACTGGAAAGATCTGACCTCTCCAGATTGAGTTAGCCAGGATTCTTGAACAACAGTGACTGCAACTGCTTTTTATGGAACACCTGACTATTTTAGTTATTAATCAATAAATAAATTGATGTTTTTGGAGCAGACTGTGCCTTTTCTATGAAGTTTTATAGAACTGTGTAGAACTACTGTTTAGAAATCTTCCTTCCGTGAGTGTCAAGGGTAAAGCAACACAATGTGGGATGGACCAAGAAGGAAGCAGCTCCTCTCCTCTTTGTGACAATTCTTTCTTTCTTCTTCTTCTTTTTTTTTTTTTGGCCAGTCCTGGGCCTTGGACTCAGGGCCTGAGCACTGTCCCTGGCTTCTTCCCGCTCAAGGCTAGCACTCTGCCACCTGAGCCACAGCATCCCTTCTGGCTGTTTTCCATATATGTGGTGCTGGGGAATTGAACTGAGAGCCTCATGTGTAGGAGGCAAGCACTCTTGCCACTAGGCCATATTCTCAGCCTCTTTCTTTCCTCTTGATACATACTTTTTTTCCAGAGTACTTATGGACAGTCAGTACTTATCAAATATTTCTATCTGAGCATTATTTTTCTAGGCACTCTTGTATAGATTGGAATGTTACAGGGGCTGGGAATATGGCCCAGTGGTAGAGTGCTTACCTCTTATACATGAAGCCCCGGGTTCCATTCCTCAGCACCACATATATAGAAAAGGCCAGAAGTGGCACTGCGGCTCAAGTGGCAGAGTGCTAGCCTTGAGCCAAAAGAAGCCAGGGACAATGCTCAGGCCCTGAGTCCAAGCTCCAAGACTGGCAAAAATAAAGAAAAAAAGAAAAAGATTGGGGTGTTGCAATGATCTCCACTTGACAGCTGAGGGACTATAGGCAGAGAAAGGTCATGTCACTTGGGTAGTCAATTCACTTGCTCAAGGTCAAAGGGATAGCCAATGTCCATACCAGGATTTAAACTCAGTAAGTCAGTAAGTCCAGCACCATAGGCCTGGATGGGCATCACAGGAACACACCAGGCTTAGCCCGATAAAATAGCAATACTAGAACTATGGGCAGGACAGAGTTCCTGCTTTTCAAGGGCTACTGACTAAGACTGGAAGGAACGTAGATTGTAACTGCATACACGGAAATAATATTATGATTAGGTGGTAGCTCCTCTTACTCTACCCCCAGTATAACTGGAAGAGTGAAAGTTAAAAGATCACTGCAGAAAACTTCAGATTGGTGGACTTAATCCACTCAAAAATGAGTTCAGGTTTTCTCATTTGTCAAATGGATGAGTTGTGAGAATAGCTGACTTGGTTTCCTGAGAATGTTTGAAATGTAAATGCTGCCTGCCTGGTTAACCGTAGTCATCCAATCAGAAACTAGATAATATTCATTGTTTTGGGCCTCTTTTCTCATCTAAGAAATGGGTTGTATAGAGGAGATGGTTGCCCTGAGTCCTTCCTGATTTTGGAGGTTGCTCTCATGATAAATGAAGACTACTAGCTAGAATAGGAGACTACCATTTTTCTGGCCAAAAAAAAAAGAAGCATGAAAATTCTAAGATAGTTTGCAATTTGGTAACCTTCACGTTGGCTTTTAGGGAATAAACAGAATCAAGAAATGTCATTAGAGAGTCAGGATTCTCTATATAGAACATGCATTTGGTCTTTTGCCAAGAGACTTTCCAATGCTCGCAGTGTGAGTTTTGGTTTGGAATGATCCTCAGAATGAGGCCCTGTTGTAGGAGATTTTTGAAATTGCAATGCTATAGTAAATAAGTTATTGTTTTTAAAACATAAGGAAATTATAGAATCGATAAAACATATTCAGTAGGGAAACACATTGACTACATCTCTGTATGTTATGATTAATTATTGTTCTAATGTATGAAAATAAAATTGAAATGATGAGAGTGTAAAATAGCAGCTTCTATAGAAGAGACAAGGGCCTCAGAGATAAAAAAAATTAAATCTCCCAAAAACAAATCCTCAAAGAAACAACCACCCCATTAAGAAGTTGGCTAAAGACTTAGAGACTTCTCTGAAGAGCAAATAAGAATGGCCAATGGATACATGAAGAAATGCTCAATATCTCTAGCCATAAAAGAAATGCAAATTAAAAAAATTGAGATTCCACCTTACCCCAGTAAGAATGGCCATTATCAAGAAATCTAGTAACAATAAATACTGGTGGGGATGTGGACAAAAGGGAACCCTACTATATACCATTGGTGGGAATGTAAACTGGTTCAACCATTCTGGAAAGCAGTATGGAGGTTCCTCAAAAGACTAAACACAGAACTTCTCTATGACCCAGCAATCCCATTCCTGGAATTTACCCAAAGGACCACAAACAAGGTCACACTAAAGATACCAGCACAACCATGTTCACTGCAGAATTATTTACCATAGCCAAAATATGGAACCAACCCAGATGCTCCTCAGTAGATGAATACATCAAGAAAATGTGGTATATATACACAATGGAGTTCTATGCTTCCATCAGAAAGAATAACATTGTTCCATTCGTAAGGAACTGGAAAGATCTGAAAAAAATTATATTAAGTAAAGCAAGCCAGGCCCAAAGAAATGTAGGTTGCATGGTTTCCCTCATTTGTAATAACTAGAATATGTCTGTGATATTCTTAGCAGGGGCTCAAAATAGCCCAATTGCTCAGTGCCTAGGACCATAAATAATGAAGTGTATCAAAATAAATTCCAAGAATTAGAAACAACAGGTTCTTATTATGTTCTGTTGGCAGTTATTTCTGTTTCAGTTTTCTGTACTCTTTTTTGTATATAAGTTTATCTGATCCATGGAAGGGAAATGGAATCACAGAAACAGCAGGACAAAGGGTAACTAATGCAACAATGATACTCACTAGACAGTATGTTGGAAATGAATTTTATCAATGGGGGGGGGGCGGAGGATAGACGGAGGTAAGTGGGAGCAAATGAGAGACAGGGTAACAATGTTCAAAAAGAAATGTACTCATTATTTTACTTATATAACTGTAACCCCCTGTTCAGTACCTTTACAATAAATACATTAAAAGGATAAAATAAAATACTGGCTTCTGAAGCCAGTATTTAAATCCACAGTAACAGAATGTGACCTGGGCCAGGTAAATGTCTAATAAAATGCATGCAATGGTAAAACCTGAAGTACCTTACAGAAGTTCCTGTCTCATAGTGGTTAGTGGTATATGTATGGCCTGTCATACAATGGCAGCACATAAGATCTCAATAAGTGAGAGTTGTTCCGTAAGTGGTGGCTGTCATATACATAACATACTTTGTTCAAGCTCAAGCAAACCTAGACCTAGGAAGCACCTCTCGTGTGTCTTCCATTTTATCTCAGTGATGTTGTGCTTAGTTAGGGTTCCAAGTTGTGTCTGATATTTACATAAGTTCTCTCTGATATGCAAGTGACACCTTACTAACCTTGTGTTAATTAGGATGACACAGGCTTTGGTGGGGTGAGATGCTGCTCCAGGTTCAGGATTAAGACCCAGGTCTACTGGTTGACTTCTGTTCTCTGTCTACCATAAGAATGCCTGCATTCTTTGGTACCATTTTTCTTCTTGGGTGAGTGGCCTGTTACTTTGATTAGAGCATGCCATTTCCTTCTCTCACGCAGCCAGTGTAGGAGCAGCCTGCCTAGCCCAGTGGCTAATCTTACAAGCTGACATTATCTGACCACCTTTGGGAAATCCTAGATCTGTGGTTTCAATGCTGTGGGACATGAGAAAAGCAACTTGGCTTATCTGTGCCTTGCTGCTTCAGAAATGATAATGAGCATGCAAGGTTGCTGCAGATTAAGTGACTCAATCTTCGGTGAAGGCCTAGAGCCCCGCTTCATAGAAAGGAGGAATCCATGTTGGAAGGAGACAGTCAATTCCACAGCTGCCTCTGGGTGCTCAAGGGGAACTAGCACATTTCCCAGGGCAGTGCAAGCCTGGGCTCTTCAGCACATCTGCTATTTTACAAATCAAGACCACGCTGTGTTCAGAAGTCCACTGCTACTCAGGGACCATAGACAACTGGCTTTCCCACTGGCCCACTGCGTCTGGGGACAGGGGACACACAAGGAGGCTACCTCATCCCCGTGGGGCCTGCTGGATAGAACACGACCCAGAAACCTTTAGGGCTGAGGAGCTTACTGGCTTGCATTCTTTGAAATCATCCCCACAAATTCACATTCGACTTCTATAAAGGTTTCTTCCAGAAAAGATCTGTTTTGTTGTTTGACACACTTTTCTCCTGGGAAATCTTTTGCTGGGCTGACCCTGGGTATCTGGGCTCTGTCTCTGCATCTATTTGTCTGCCCGCCACAGAGTAAGAAGACAGGGAAGGTCATAATAGCCCTGCTCCTCTGAGCCTGATCTATCAAAGCCTGCATAACAATCCGAGAGGAAAGGTGAAATATGATTACAAGTCAAGAGAGTAATCAAATACCAAATCAGCATTCTGTACATTGAGCTCATATTGAGAAGCAAGGTCATGATTTAAGAGCAATGGGATTCTGTATTCTATACTCAGACCAAAGAGCCAGCTTTGGTAAAGATTACATCTCCTTTTAACAAATTATATATTATTGTGATACTTTAGGGTAATAAATTGTCTTTAAAAACCAGCAGGAAGATCAAATTCAGTTAAATGAACTCTAGGATGCGATCCTTACCTGAGATTAAGCTCTTTCCCACAGGAAGTTTTAAATAAGTAGAGTGTGTTTCTTCCTTGTATGTTGGAATCTCAGTGGCTCATGTGTGTGATCCTAGCTATACAGGAAGCTGAGATCTGATGATGAAGATTTAAAGACATCAAGGAAGAAAAGTCTGTGAGACTCATATCTATGATTAACCACCAAAAAGCCAGAACTGGAGCTATGGCTCAAGTGGCAGAGAGTCAGCTTGAATGAAAAAAAAAAAAAACTAAGCAAGAGGATGAATGTTGGATATGGTCTGTAGATTAGATCACGGTATCGTATCAGTGTTAATTTTATGACTTTAAATGACATATTTGTATACTTTAATGTTTGAAATTACCTACTTCTCTGTTGGTTAGAAAGAAGAAAATCCTCTGTGGAGGTGGTGAGGGAGAATAGACAAAATCTGAGAGGGAGAGAGAGAGAGAGAGAGCAATTCTGAATTAAGATCAAATCTTTAGTCAAGAGTTGAGCTTTGGCTGGGCACCAGTGACTCACACCTGTGATCCTAGCTACTCAGGATGCAGGATGCTGAGACCTGAGGATTGCAGTTCAAACCCAGCCTGGGCAGGGATGTCCATGAGACTCTTATCTCCAGTTATCCAGTAGAAAACCAGAAGTGGGGCTGTGGCTCAAAGTGACAGAGCTAAACAAAAACAAAAAAAAGACAAACAACTACAAAAGCAATACTTGCAAAACTGTTTGGTGTAAGTGAACTGAACACCTCAGGGGGGGGAAAGGGAAAGGGGGAGGAGGGAGGGGGTATGAGAGACAAGGTAACAAACAGTACAAGAAATGTATCCAATGCCTAACGTATGAAACTGTAACCTCTCTGTACATCAGTTTGATAATAAAATTTTGAAAAAAAACAACAACAACAAACAGACAAAGTGACAGAGCTGTAGCCTTGAGCTGAAGAGCTCAGAGACAGCGCCCAGACCCAGAGTTCAAGCCCCATGGGTGGGGGGGGGGGGGGAAGAGTTGAGCTTTGAATTCTGAGAACCGGAGGTCAGTGCCAGGCTCTGACACTTTGTAGCTGGTGAACTTGGATTGGCTACTCTCCCTCTCTGACCCCTCAGTTTCCTCCTCATGAACATAGGTATAATGATCCCTGGGTTCCTATGATATTTAACTGAGGAGTAAGTTGTGGAAAGGCAAAGTGGAGAGATTCATTAAAGAGAAAGTAAAACAAAGACCAGGTCCTTCATGAGCTCTACTCTAGGTCTAAAATTATTTCATGTTCTACTCTAATCGCAGAACGTGTCAGCTATGATAGGAACAGCTGGGAGAAGAGCCTGAGGAAAGACGCTGCAGCAGGGGCATGGCAGAGGGATCCTCTGCACAGCGGAGCTCTGGAGAGCTGGAAACCTGGAGGCTGGAGGCAGACAGGACAGAGGCTGAAGATGGCAGCAGCTGAAGAGGCCCCTGAGAGCTTCAGTATGGTAGGAAGGATTTAACAGAAAACCCAAGCCATCTTAGTGTTGTTCTGAAACTGTCTCCAGATGCTCCTGAGCATGGGTTAATGACTTGACTTTGTCTAGTGGTCTCTCTGCTCAACTTAAGTTTGAGGATAATTTCATTGGTTCGCTTTCATACTATGAGAAAATGTTTCATTGATGTCCAGTTCCCAGAGGCGTAATGACTGAGATTTAGAGATCTGTAAGATTTAATGACTTAGTACTGTAATAGATATCACCTTAAAATTATTAAAAAAGAAAGAAGTCATATCCCAGTGCCAAGAACTCACACCTGTAGCTAATCAGGAATCTGAGACCCGGAGCATATCAGTTTGGGACCAGCCCAGGCAGAAGAGACTGTGAGACTCCACCATCAATTAACCAGCAAAAAGCTAGGCTGGAGGTATATCTGATGTGGTAAAACACCCGCTGAGCAAGCAAGTCAAGAAAGTCCTGGCCAAAGAAGAAAAAGAAATAGAAGGAGGAGGAGAAAGAAGGAGAGAAAGTGGGAGAGGAGGAGGAGGCATTATGAAGTACTAAAATTAATAACTGAAAGTGATTTCATGTTGATGTCCAGTTGCGTAAATGCTATCTCCACATGAACACCTTGGATGATTGCATTTTCTTAAGATCATTTCCTGTCATCACTTGTCTATGCAGTTGTATTGGCCAGATTCTCAGCACATAGACCGGTCCCTCCATCAGGGTCATAGTCTAGAGTCTTAAGTATTTCTGGAGTAAAAACCCCACGGCCTGCCTCCTGACACAGCCAAGATCCTAAGCATGAAGCTTGCAGGGTTTGCTGGGAAGGGGTGGGGCCTCAAGCATCCAGCTCAGAACTGGAAGTACAAGAATGAGCCAGTTTCCCAGCTGGCTGCCCTAGGAGGTGGCAGGCCCAACAGAGCTAACCACACTGCGAAGGAGGAAGCTATCTGAATTTGACTGACAACATTTTATGGATGTACCTGTCTATGCTTTTAAGTACCAGGTGGTTATGAGAGATGGACATAGGTTTCAGTTTTGTTTTAAGAAAAGTACGGTATTTGTTTTTTGTGCCCCTCAGTGTTACTGAAAATTATGCAGTGTAGGACTCTTTACATTTTAAAAACAAAAGCTAGTAAATACATCCTGAGAAAGAAAACAAAGCATGCTCTTCTTGAAAAGGGAAGGAAAAGTCAATCTTTACCATGGTTCATAGCTCTATAAAAATTTGTGTGTTTGGATTCCATTTGCTCTGTAGTTCAGTAAATGAGAGCAATTTGTGTTGCCTTTGATTCCATCCAAATCTCTCTAAATATGTTTGCCCTTCACAAAGTATAAATGTGCTCCACAAAAGGGAAGCTAAGAAAATAAATCCTAACTTCAAAATCTCTTCTATCACTTTGGAAACCCCTCAAAATTTTCTTCTTGAAGTGTACTTGTCAGCTTTCCATCACTGTGACAAAACATTAGAGACAATCAACTTAAAAAGAGGAAAGGATAAAAAAAAAGAGGAAAGGATTATTTTGGCCTATAGTCCCAGAAAGTTCAGCTCATGAGCCCTTGTTTGCCCTTGTAATGGCATAGAAATTCATAGCAGGTGAAAGATACTTGGATCCTTCATGGGGGCTAGGCAGAAAAGAGACAGAAGATGAGGCCAGCATCCCAATAATCCTTCCTGGTGGGCTAACTTCCTTCCCTTAGGCCCCACCTCTTAGGGGTTCTGACATTTCTCAGTAGCATCACAGGCTGTCCATCAAGTCTCTTGAGGACCTTTAAGATCCAAACTAAAGCAAGTAGCTCTGCTTCTGGGGTGGATTTTCAGTCACAGCCCAGCCCAGTTTCTGCTCTTTGTACTACCTTTGTGAGCTGCCAATCCAGGTATCAGAGGATTTACATCTCTCATCCCTTTTGTCTCTTGTTTCCCCATGGAAACTCTGTACTTAACAAAGTTCAGTCAGGCCTTTTAAACTATAATTTGGAAAAAATGTTTTAGAAAGTCTCAGTACAACTAACACATGAGAAACCATAGATTTCAGACTTGAATGTTGGAAGAGAACCTTCTCTTGTTCCCTTAATCCTATTAACTATAGAACACAAAGGAAATTTCAGCAAAAAGTGAGCAGCCATATGCATACATGAAAATAGCACCATGTACAGTTAATATACATTAATAATAAACAAAATGGGAAAACAAACCCCAAATGAGCACTATTCTGTGATGTCAATGGCCTGTATTCCTTTAAAATGGCAATATTAACCGGGCACCAGTGGCTCATGCCTACAATACTAGTTACTAAGAAGGCTGAGAACTAAAGATTGTGGTTCCAAGTATCCATGGCAGGAAAGGCTGGGAGACTCTTATCTCCAATTAACTACTCAAAAATAAGCCAGAAGGTGAGCTGTGGCTCACATGGTAGAGAATTAACCATGAGCACAAAAAGTCAGGGACAGCACCCAGGCCTTGAGTACAAGTCCCAGGCCCAGAACAACAACAGCAACAACAAAGTCAAGATTATGAAAGTTTTAAAAATACAAAGGAACTGTGCAGGTTAAAGGAAAAGTCTAAAGATAAATGATACCTCAATGCAAAGTTTGGTCTCTGACTGAATCTTATGTTCCTTTTCTTTTACAATGAGGGTATTAGATGCATCTAATATTTGGATACAGTCTATAGATTTCAAAATAATATTGTATCGATGATCATTTTATACTTTGTAAACCAGTATGGTTTCATAAGGGAATTTTATTTGTAAAGGAAATACTGAAAAGGAAAGGGAGTATTTTACTGCACTTTACTCTCCAATGATTAAAAGCAATGTACACAATATTAATCATTATAGATGAATCAATCAAGCAAATGAGATAAAATGACATTATTTAGGAAGCAAAAAAGTTCACTGGTAAACTCCTAGAAAGTCTGGGAAATTTGTTCTCAGATGCAGAGGGGAAGAAAGGCTGCTCAACGTCCAGGTTTCTCTGTCACGGGACAGCACACATTCTTTTATTAACTCATGTGGCAGGCAGGGGCCCTCCTACGGGGCTCCCTGGTCAGCAGCAGAAGCTGCTGCCTGTGGAAAATGGCGGCCTCTCCTCCTCCCTCAGCCCTCCCTCTGCCAATGTCTGTCCCCACAGGAGTAGTGTTGACCTTTGAAGAAGGAGGTGGGGACTCAGAGGCCAGCGTCTTACATCTGCATGGAAAAGACTTTCTTCTCCGGATAATCTTGCACATCCCATTTCTTTCTTTTTACCCCTTCAGTGTTTAAGGACTTTTGACGTGCATACGAATGCTGATCTTCTCTATGTTCACTTTTGAAAATTACCCATTTGAAAACATGGCTTCCTTCCCAACACAGTGGGAAAGAGGCAGCTTTACCCCAGGGCTGGCCTGTCTTCTTGGACCTCTGTTTTCCTCTGTATGTCAGGATGGTGCTCAGGGCTGGATGTCCCATTAGCACAGAGTCTGGCATACAAGTCGTGTTCAGTAAGCAAGTGAAAGCTACGGTCATTGTCATGGTCGTACCTCCTCTGTGCATGTAAAAATATAGCAGTGACTTGTGAAGTCATATCTAATGAAAGCAGGGCAGGCACAATGGGAATCCAAAGTACATGAGGAAAAGTCCACAGTGACAGCAAAGCCATTCCAACTTGTTTGCCAAGCTCTGTCCCTGGCCTTTCCATTTCCCAGTCCCACACCACAGATGGACAGGTGTCCCTGGGGCATGAGTGGTGGGAGAGTTGGGGAGTGAGGGTCTGGACTTCAGGTGAAGCAGCTACCAGGAGGGAAGATGAGGGGTGGACCATAGGTGGAAAATTGACTGTGCTCTTTGAACTTAGGAAGACTAAAGACATTGCAGTGTGGAGATTTATTATTAACTGTCGGGATCCCTTTCACCCTCGCACGTATCCTGCCCCATCCAGCTGGGCAGAAAAGCTGGAGTGCCACCCAATGTGCAAACCTTGGGGGTGTATAGTCGCAAGACACCCCTCCTCCCCTCATTCCCTTAAAGAACAACACAGGACACGACTGCAGACATCTCAGGGGTGAGCTTCTGGAACTCCCACCGGTTTTACTCAGGGGAGAGGTTTATATAACAGTAATGGTGGTAGGAAGGGGAGGGACCTGGAGTCGTTAGCTCAGATTAGAGACAGGCTAATCTGAGCTGTCCATCACAGTGATGTCACAGAGCTTCCCCCAGAGGCGGAGATCACAGCCCACAGAACCGCCCCCTTGGGCTCAGCTCAATGCCATTATGATATCCAGGTGCTCTGAGCCATCCGGGAGGCGGGGCTGGTTTGGGCTGCCATTCCGGTTCCAGACCCAGGGAAAAGGTAGGAGTGGCTAACAGCCACACAGCCCCAGGGCGGGAGAAGAGGCAGGCCTCTCTTGGGACTGCCCCTTAAAAGTATAGCCAGAGCCCAACAATTAACGACTTGCAGACTTTAGTATAAGCCCAGGAATGACATTTTGGAGATGAAGAAACAGCATTCAGCTAGGTTAGCTCCAAGAATACAACCAAATTTGTGTTTACTGAAAGCCTGTGGGCAGCAGCGTGCCCTGGGCATTTACTTTTGCATAGAGCAGCATGAAATATGAGAAGGGAGGGGGCAAAACTAGATGGGGTAAAGGGAGAGACAGAGCTGGAGAGAAGGAATGGGAGGGAGGAAGGTGACAGAGAAAAGGGAAGGAAGGGGAAAAAAGGAGAGCAAGAGAAGGAAGAAGGGGTGGAAATAAAGGGAAAAGTAAGGAAGAGGGAAGGAAAGGGAGAGGGAAGGGAATAGAAAGAAAAAAAGAAAGAAAAGAAAACAGGGAGACAGAAGGAAAAGAAGAAAAGGGGAAAGAAAACAGAAAAGAAAAGAAAGTAAGATATGCTGACCTGCTGAGGGTGGTTGATGGAGAGACAGGAAAGGTGGCCATCTTTCAAAGCGTTGCAAGAGCGACAACACTCAGACTCTTCCCGGTGGACACAGCTTCATTGTTTTCAGAAGACTGCTCCAGGGACATTTTGTTTTCAAGCCTCTCAACAAGTGTCCTTTGAAATGGACCAACCACCATCAAGCACTTACGTAAAGTCTTGCCAAAACATTTCACAACTAGCTTTTGGGAGCCAAACAAATTATTTTTAACCAGTCAATGCTAAAGACTCCCTGAAGCAGGTCACCAAACAGAAGGCTGCATTCCTCCCTTCTCAAACACTTGAAATGTCTGAACTTCTACAAAGGACATAGTAAGCATCACAGAAACCTAGCTCAACTAACTCTCTACTCTGGCTATGTATCATTGAAGGGGGGCCCCAAGCCAGGAAGCAGCCCTCCCTCCCCTACCAGGGCACAGCCAATGATGAACTGAGCCCCACACCCCACATGTGGCCCCTAATTCAGCAACATCTCTTCTACCCCAAGCCCTCTCCTGAAATCGCCTTAAAGACCAGCCTTCTCAGGGATGGTTGGTTTTAAGCAGAATCAAATTTTCAAAATAAAAGAGATGCGACTAATTGGCTGGCTTGCAAACTTTAGAAGTAGATAAAAATACTGTGTGCCCAAGACCAATTAGAGTAGGGATACTTTTCTGCTTCCCTACAAACACCAATTTGGGCGAAGGAGAGGGTGGGGATCAGGGTGGCACACAGAATTCTGGGTATCCACATAGTACCTTGCAACCCTCCTTCATTTTACAGAAGCAGTAGGGAGGGCCCTGGGAATGTGTGTGGTTGTAACACGAGGCACTGGGCAGAAGATACAGGACTGGACATTAGGGCCAGCTGCTCCAGGAGCGACTGAGCTTGGATTCCATATTATAAAATCAAAAAATCAAGAAGGCTTTTGCCTCAGGAAGTCATGTGAGCTGTCCAGAAAGGGTAATACATTTGGTCATTTATGTAAACCATAATTTATTCTCAACTTAACCTCATTGTTGTTGACTGGTAGAGGTTTTTGTTTTTAATTGACCACTTGCCTAGTGTATATATACACACACACACACACACACACACACACACACACGTACTGGAGCTTGACATCAGGGCCTCTCACGCTTGCTGAGCATTTTTTGCTAAGGCTAGTGTTTTACCACTTAAGTCATGTCTACTTTGGCTCTTTTTTTTTTTTTTTTTTGTAGCCAGCAAGTTTACTAAGTTTATTAAGATCAAGTAAAAGGTTCGACAAAGTACATAGTAGAATGACACCACTGGCTTATTATAAATCACAGTGAATTATTAGAAAACAACCATGTGGTTCCACTATGGAGTGGATTGCAGGCCAGGGTGAAGATTGCAAAGGACAGGATGTTTTTGATACGCTGGGCAAGTCAGCTTTCACTCCCCAGCCATAGGACTCTGAAAAGACTGCTTGAGAAAGCTGAGACTTCTCCTCATATGTTCTTCTCTGACAATTACTAAGCAGCAACAAAACCATGCACAAATTTTACAACATCTAATTTAAAAGGATACTTCTGACTTTTTGCTGGTTAATTGGAGATAAGAGTCTCAAGGGTTTTTCTGCCCTGGATGACTTTGAAGGTCAATCTTCCCATCTGATTAACGAGGATTCTAGGCACGAGCTACCAGTGCCGGCCACTTGTCTGGATCTCAATACCTTCCAAGTTGGAAAATACCTCAATGGAACTGTCTGGTGTAACTGGGTAAGTGTAAAGTTAGTATGAAGAGAAATCACTTTGGCGTTAGGCAGAAGCAGGCTTCACGGCTTGTTCTGTGTTCTTCTCCGTGGCACAGTAGACTACTAGTTTACTCTGATAAGCGCGACCTCCTCCTGTGTGAGATGGAGATGCTATCGGTGCCTCGTGTTAGCATAAGGAGTTAGTGTACCCATCTTCAAAATCTAGAGTAATTGTAATTAGTAGAAGGAGTTGGAATGTCTAGAACATAGTCGAGACTGCTGGAACTGAGGCCAGATGAAATGTCTTTAAAGAAGGTGCTTGCCTGAGCTGGTCACAAGGCCAAGTGGATCTGGGCCTGAAGCTGCCCATGTGCCCACTCGTGGGCACTTCCACACTCTTTAACAGAGGATGCTGCCACTGGACTGGTTGTGAAAGTTGCCTGAATTGCCCAAATCTTTTTCCCCACCTCACCCATCCCAGAGCCCCCACTCAATCTCACCACTCAACACAGAATGGTTAAGGGGCCTCCATCCAATACAATGGGGATCTCCATAAAATGAAATTAGAAATATAAACTGAGTTGTGCTCCTATCATTTAATGGGTATCATCCTTAGCTCAGTGATAAATAGTCTGGTGATTTTAGTTGAAATGGAAAGACATTCTTATTTTTGCAACTGGCCAATTACAATTGGTTGAAGCATTTCTCAAAGATTTACTATAAATGAGAGCAAGCCCAGGCCAGACAGGAATGTAGGTGTGTTATGCAGACTGATAATCTACATATTCCATGCTGGGATAGAAATGGAGTAGTTGAGGAATGTTAACAATTCAGCACCTGTAATTTTTTTGATCAGGGTGTACAAATTGTGTGTGTATGTGTGTGCGTGCACACTGGCACCTGCTCACATCAAAGAAAGTTTGGACAAATGGGATTGCATAAAATTGTAGAGCTTCTTCATGGCAAAGGGCATAGCTTGCAAGATAAATAGAAAGCCCTCAGATTGAGAAAAGATCTTCCCTGGCCATACAACAGACAAGGGCCTCATATCTAAAATATATGTAGAACTAAAAAGATTAAGTTCCCCCAAAACAAATCTTCAAAGAAACAACTACTCCATTAACAAGTGGGTTAAAGACTTAAAGAGAGACTTCTCTAAAGAGGAAATAAGAATGGCCAAGAGGCACATAAGGAAGTGCTCAACATTACTGGTCATAAAAGAAATGCAAATCAAAACTACATTGAGAGTCCACCTCACCCCAGTAAGAATGTCCATTATCAAGAAAATTAACAACAACAGATGCTGGTGAGGATATGGCCAAAAAGGAATCCTATTACACTGTTGGTGGAAGTGTAAACTTGTTCAACCACTCAGGAAAGCAGTATTGAGGTTCCTCAAAAGGCTAAACATAGAGCTCCCCTATAACCCAGCAATCCCACTTTTGGGGATCTACCAAAAAGACTACAAACAAGGCCATACTAAGGCTACCAGCACAACCATGTTCATTGCAGCATTATTTACCATTGCAAAAATATGGAACCAACCCAGTTGCCCCTTAGTAGATGAATGGATCAAGAAAATGTGGTCTATGTACACAATGGAATTCTATGTCTCTATCAGAAAGAATGACACTGCCCTATTTGTAAGGAAATGGAAAGACTTGGAAAAAATTATACTAAATGAAGTGAGCCAGACCCAAAGAAACACAGACTCTCTGTTTTCTCTCAATGGTAATAATTAGTGTATGTCTAGAATAGTCTTAGCAAAAGATCACAATAACGTAATAACTATGTACAAATGATCACATAAGGTGATGCTAAGCAAAACAAACTCCAAGATATGGAAACAAGTGGTTTATCATTGTTGTTATTTTTAATATACTATGTGAAATTATTTCCTTTTTCTTTTGTTTATCTTCCCCATGGTTTAGCCCCTGTTGTCACCGTTTTTTTTATTTTGGCACCCTAGATGTTGTGTATATGTTTGTCTGAATTAGGGAAGGGAAAAGAAACATCAAAAGTAAGACAAGGAGGAAATGGTGAACCAATGCAACAGCAATACTGAGAAGACATGTTGAAAACTAATGGTACAAATTGGGGTGGGGTTGGGAAGGGGGGAAGGGGGCAAAAAATGAGGGAGGAGGTAACAAATATAACGAGAAATGTACCCACAACCTTGCATATGGAACTGTAACCCCTCTGTACATCACCTTAAGAATAGAAAGAAAAAATGCTGGCATTTTGCTGCAGGAGCTTGGGGACAGTGGAGAGGGTGTGTGCAGGAGCCCAGATGAAGGGATTCTGTGGCAGCAACACAAAGCTGACTAACAACGTGAGTAGCTTAGAGGTTTAGAAAATACCTCACAAGGGTCCCCTTATCTCCCCACCTAAACACCAAGCTCACCTCTGCATGGAGGGTCCACTCCAGTCACACCCTGGTCACTCTATTCCACGGCGCTTTGTCCTTGCTCATCCAATTACAATGGCGAATGAGGGAGAAGTTTCATTCCATTGGAATTCCCTTAGAGAAAGTGTGTTCAAAAACCAAAGCAAGCAAACAAAAACATAAATAGAAACCAGGTGCTGGTGGCTCATGCCTGTAATCCTAAGTACTCTGGAGGTTGAAATCTGAGGATGGAAGTTGGAAGCCACCCCAGGCAGCAAAGACTGTGAAACTCTTATCGCCAATTAAAACACCAAAAATCCAGAAGCGGAGCTGTAGCTCAACTGGTGGAGCACTAGCCTTGAGCACAAGAGCTCAGGGTTAGTGCCTGGGCACAGCACTCAAGCTCCATGACCAGTGAGCCCGCGTGTGTGCGCACACGAATCTTGGATTGATGCCAGACTCAGAAGGGATGAACAAGTAACAAAAGATAGCTCCAGGCCGCCTGAGTTCTAAGGAAGAAAGAACCTCTCACTGGAGAGCTCTTACTTTTGCTGTGTAATGGTGAAGAACTTGGGGGTGCACGTTTGGGGAGCTGCAGAGGGAAAGCATTTGAAGCTCCCACTGAGAACTATCAGAGTGAAGGAGGAATGCCAAAGCCTTCAGTGGAAAGGTGACTGGCGGTAGGGTGGCTTTGGAGAACACCCATGTCCAGCAGGAGTGGGGGTTGTACCCCCTCCTATGTCTCTACTGCCTGATAGTCCCCAAGGCTGCCAGTGCTTGCTCATGCTTTTGGGGTATCCAAGGTGACTCCGGGGACAGAGATAGTGGGTGCAGATAAATGTCTAGAAGGCAAGGGAGATGTTATCTCAGTTACCCCTGATTAAGGCTATGAGTGTGTGTATGCCTTTATGTGTATGTATGCCTGTGTGCACGCATGCACACTCATGTGTTTTCAAGTGTGCGTGCATGCATGTGGGTGGAAGAGCCGCTCCTCTGAGACCTTGCCAGTGACTTAAAACTGCATCAGTGGGGGAGAATGCTAGAAGGGGTGACATTAATCAAGATGCATTGCGTTCATACACTGACAGGTTCAGTTGAAACCACTTTGTACACCTACTTAATGGGAATGAAGAAATAACAACTACATCAAAGTTGAGTACTGGCTCACATGGTAGTAACCAAGCTTGAGCAAGCAAAATGAGCAAGACTAGAAGCCTGGAATTCAAGTCACAGTATCGACACACAAAACAATGGCAACCATGAACCAGCTCTGGTCTCAGCCCCAGAAAGAAGACAGCTCTATCAGCCAAAGGAGCACTGTCGACGCTCCCTTCTGAGGGAAGCCTGAGTGTGGTCATGAGAAGAGGTAGAGAGGAGTTTTCCTCCACACATAGTAGGTTCTTTCTGGCTGCAGAGAGAGCTGAGTGACCACCTCTACTTCCTCTACGTTTCTATCTCTCTGCTTCAGTTGGCATTTTCACAAAGAAGCAGAAATCTGAGAATGAACTGAGATCAGATCTGGAGTGAGCAGGGCTTGCTGGGTCCTGGGAAAGGCTGGGAGAGCTGCGTAGTGAAAGGGTTCTTAGAAGGATGAGTTTGCAAGGGGCACAGCCCTCTGGAGGCTTGTCTCCTGAAGGTGGAGAGGCCAGGCTGCAGGACTGACATCGGCCTGCACCGTTTCAGCCTGACACCGTGCAGCCCACAGGGAACAGAAATCCAGCAGCCCAGAGTGTGCCTGCAGGATGCAGCTGCCCAGCCAGCACGCCCACTGTAGCTCAAGCATGGGCGCGTGGAACGGGGCCGTGGACCTGGGGTGGGGGCAGGAGTTGGCTATTTTATTTTAATTTGGCAGTGGAGCTTAAACTCAGGGCCTGGACAAAGCCCTCTGCTGCTCTCTGGTCTCCATCTTAATTGTTCTACCATGAAGCCCAGGAGGCTAAAATCAACAAGTGGGAGATGATCTGAACTCATTCTTGACTTCTTGAGGCAGAAGAGGCAAGCATTGCGCAGGGCCACATTTTTATTAATTAATTTATTTTGCCAGAATGGGTTATGTTTGGAAGACTTGTTTGGAGTACATGTCCTAAAATAGGCTCCGCTAGGGGCAGCCAGGACTGCAAATTTGGATCCTATTGCAGAGATTATACACATTAAGGTGAGGTTTGTGTTTGTTTGTTTGTTTGTTTGGGAGGTTTGTTTTACCCATTCGATTCTGAAAAACTACTCACTTTCAAATTCATTTTTCTAGGTGTGCAGAGCACAAATCCAGTAGCTAACCTGGTTTACTGGGCGTGTGTTGCCACTTGCAAACCAAAGTCAATGTTGAATGTTTCACTCAATGGCTCCACACTTGGTCTTTTCTTTGATTATTTTGATGAATGCAAAACAAAAACAAAAACAACATGGCAGGTTAATTTTAAATGTTAGCCAACTCACTACGGCTCACATATGAAAAATTTCTTAGGTGGTAGCTTGCCTCTGAACACGTTCAGTGAACGCAATTAGATTGTGAACGCATACCATCAACACATGTTCATTTCCAACAACTGGTTGGGGCTGGAGATGGAATTTCTTCCCTGTTGAGACTTTCCCAGTATATTGTCAAATCTCTATTGACTTGATTCCTCTATGAAATTTGTGGTTTCATGTAATTTTGGCCTTTGGCTGTCTTTCAGTTTAATTTTCAGCCTCTGGGAATCTGCTTTTTCTTTTACCTTATATTAATTCAGAATTATACAGCATAATTTCCCATTGAGGTGAATGAAGCAACCAGAAAAGACTAATGAAAGCCACAGGTCTCTTCTAAGGCTTGGAGAAAATTTTGGAAAGCAAAATCATCACACATTCCTTTCATGACATTTTATCATTTCTTCCAATTATATTTGTGACAGGTACTTAACAATATTTATTTATTAAACAATATTATTTTATTAACCAATTTATTTATTAAAGAATATTTATGAAAACATTTAGTCTTAACACTAATATGATAATATCTGATATTTTAATACGCTCAGGTGATTTTTTTTTAATAAAGAATAAGATGGATGGTTGTTGCTAGATAATTAAACTCACTATACTTATTTAGTGTTTTGCTTTTTCCCATATTTGGGTCTATTTAGGTGCGTGTATGCTAGTATGAAGTCGTTCACTTGCAGAAAGAATAAGTGATGTATTGGGTTTTTCCTAACTGATAATTATAACCATCACTGTTTTTATTCTTCTTGTAAAAATCTGCAACAAAATGAGGTTACATTCTGAATTTGTAGTGCTTGTACCCTGGTTGACCACAAGGTGGAGGTGTTGGCCCTTTATTACTGGGTTCGTCAGCCTCCACCCAGTTTCCAAAGCTACTTTCTGATTCCGAATGGCTCATTATCCCGTGCTTGGCACAATTAGAAAGAATTCTCTAGTCATTCAGAGAGGCAGTGAAGACGCTAATAAAAAGAAGCTGATAAACCATCAGATACCTTGAGAACTTCTGAAGAATATTCAGCTGCCTTGAGGCTCATCTCATACTAACAATGACACCACTAGAGAAAGCAAAATGATAAAAATTCCACACAAGAAACACATTTCACTGGAGATAAAAGGGAGTAAAGTCAAGTTTTGAATAGCCCCCAAACTGCTTATTAGAAAAACAAGCGACCATGAAAATGTAAATCAACCAAATCCTTGCTCCCAACCCCCGCCACACACGCTGCCTTCTTTCTGTTTTTCTTTTTGAATCCAGTTCAAAGATCCCATTCTAGTGACAAGGAGTTCTGAGTATTAACCCGTGGAGCAGCTGAAGAGCTCTGGCCCTGCTCACGCCTCCCTGCTATGGTGGAAAATAAGTCTCTAGTGGAATCTGTGTAAGGCAGTGATGTCCCCTCTCCTGTGATGCTCTCTCACTGGGGTCCAAGTGGTGACTGCAGGGGGGTCCCGAACCTCCCTGCTGGTCCGAGCCTTTCTTCCCCAGTGATGGACAGGTGTGGTCCCCACGGCACCCGCCAAGCCTGTGGGCCTGTGGTGAGCATGTTTCCGTGTCTCTTCACTCTTAAGGGCTCTTGTATCCATCCCGCATGCAAGCTGGATGTCGATCAGCCTCTTTTCTTCCACCTCCACATACAGATAAAGAGGACACCTAGAACACATTAAGCCAGTGGACCTCATCTTTCTTCTTCCTGGAAGCCAGGCAGGTCCCATGGGAGCCATTTTGTCATCATGCAGTTCAACTAGGGAGGAAATTAAAAAAAAAAAAAAAGAACACTTAGAGCTGCTGCTCCTCCAGCACGGTGGAGAAGGGTCTGGGTTAGGCGGAACTCCCCAAATTTCTGTGTCTCAGTGCTCACTCAGACTCTGACTGTTCTCGACAAAGCGTTTAAGGGGGTAACTGGGGCAAAAAGAGCCTATTAGAGTGCGCTGTGACCCAACACGACTCTTGCTTCTGTAAGAAGAAGGCAGCTTGAGACCAAGACAACACAGAGGGAGGATGGCTTGAAGGCAGGCCATGGAGAGAGGCCTTGGATAGCTGATCTCAGACTTGAGCTTCTAGAAGTGTGGACCCCAGGCACGTGGTGGTACTGAGTCATGGCAGTCCTGGCAAATGAAACAGGCCTGACAGCCTGCCCCCCGCCCCCCACCCCCCCGGGAGGAAATGTGATGCATGGATCAGTTAAAGATGGGAAGCAAACCCCTCAGGGTCCTTGACCCCACGTGGAGTGACCGTGTTTGCTTTAGTAGTGTAGTGTGGGTCGGCCTCACCACGTCTCCCTGGGCATCCATGAAGCCTGGAGACCCTAGCATTGGTGGGGGCCACTGGGGAAAGGCGGAAGCGCACTCCCACATCAGAAGACCACCCACCCACCCGAGGAGGAGGCATGGAGGACTGACAGGCACCCAGCTCCTTGTAGGGGCGTGGCTCCAGCTGCAGGGAAGGGCACCAGGCCAGCTGACCTGCGATGGTGGGACAGCAGCAGTCCATGGCAGCAAAGTGAGCAGTCATCATGGGACGGCCGCCATTGCTGAGATCCGCAGCGCAGCAAAGAGACCCTGGGTGCAGAAACGAGGGCTCCTGAGGCTCCCTGCGTCCACAACAGCACAGAAAGCTCTTGCCCAGATGCCATCTTGGACTGGGAAGGGACTGTGACTATGGGAGGCTAAAGAAGAAAGCATTCTGCAGGAGACTGAAAGAAACTGAAAGAACGTTCTTGATGACTGGGAGAGCGTTCTTTTTAAAATATTTTTATTTAATTTATTTATTAATTGAACACAAATTTGTTGACAAGGTGTTGTGCAAAAAGGGTACAGTTACATAGTAGGGCAGTGTGTACATTTCTTGTGATATCTTACACCCTGTTTTTCTTTCCCTTCCCTAGGTCAGGTTCTTGATACATTGTGTATTGTATATATGTCTACCTGACCTGGGAGAGCATTCTTGATGATTGGAATTGCCCCTTTCCCCTGTCCTGGGGGAGGGAGGTTGAGTTGATAACTCTCTCAGTGAGCAGCTGCGGGGCAGCACAGGTAACTAACTGGAGTTCCTCCTGGAAGGCGACCATTTCTCCGGCTTTACATGCAGTGTCCCCATGCTGGGGCAGGACAGATTGCCTATCTAAGCAAATATCCCCATTGTCCCTCATTCTCTTTCCCATCAGGGCTGGCAAAGGCTAGTTCCCCACTGACGTCACTGAAGCTACCCACGGATAAGCAGACAAAGCTGTGTTGACTCTTCTGAGGGGAGAGGAGGGGGAGGGAAGGACAGGCAGTGACACTGGGCCTGTGGAATACAGTTCTGGGTGGCCTTTCAATCTATCTGCCTTCCATTGTGGTTGTGGACAATGAAGTATTAGTTTAGGATTGTTGTCAATGATTTCAGGCCGAGAGTGAAAACAGCCTTGAGGTGGGTATTTTGAGGTCCTTTAGGACGAATCTGAAGCTAAGTGACAAATGTTACTCCATTTCCCAAAGAGTTGTTGTCCTGAAAAGCTCATCACCAATTATAAAGTAAAAAATGGAATAATATAGCCTGGTGCCAGTGGCTCTTACCTATAATCCTAAGTGAGGAGGCTGAGATCTAAGGATTGGGGTTCAAAACCAGCCCAGGGGAAAAAGCATATCTCCAATTAACCACCAAAAAGCCAGAAGTGGAGATGTAACTCAAGTCGTAGAGTGCTGGCCTTGAGCCAAAAAAAAAAAAAAAAAAAAAGCTACTGTATAGTTCCAGGCCCCGAGTTCAAGCTCCAATATGGTCACACCTAAATATGGAATCATACATCTATCACACCTAACCTACCAGTCATCCTGGCTGAGGAACATTCACACTTATGGGAATGAAGACCATCTTAGTGTCCAGGGTGAGCTGTGTACCACCGGTGCTTAATCCAGGATCAGGAATGCTTCTGCTCAGACCTGGCTATGGCAGAGTTGCTGAGTGGCTGGAGCCCATGCACAATGGAGTTATCTGTGTTCCCAGGACTGGCTCCCGCCAATGCCTGGGGCTCAGGGCCAGTCACCTCACCTCAGTTCCTGGAAGATAGCAAATGCTCTCTCTTCTCTTCCTGTTATCAGAATCTACTCACAGGCCCTCAAAGAAATTAGCATTTATGGAGAAATCAGATAGGCCCAGGAAAGAGACAGATAAAAAGGCCAAGGGACCAGAACAGCCTGGAACCGCAAGGATCAAGGGTCACACTGCACTGGGCTTCTTGGATGAAGCCCTGTGAGGGGCCGGGCTGCAGCCTGGGCTTCCTAGCAGGTGCACAGAGCCATGATGGAGGCCGGCCCAGGTGGTCCTTCCCGGCTCTCCACAGCCTTCTTCCCCCATCCAGCTCAGCTGCTACCTCCCAGCCTTCCTGTGCCTCTGTTTACCCTCTTGCACATCTCCCTGCACGGAGGTGTGAGCTCGTGAACTGGGAAGGTGCTCTGTGTTTCCCAGGGTGAAATGGCATCTGCCTGGGAGGCTCCCCGCTTCTCCAGGCACACTTGGTAGAACCAACGGATGGCTTCTTGGCCACAACTCTGTCTCCCCACCCCACCACACCACCACCAGGAATGGCTGCGGCATTTTGGGAGCAGAGAAGAGAGGTGGGATTCAGGAGCAGGCCTCTTTCCACCCCACTGCCTTCCTCCATGTGTTTTTGTTTAATAAACCATGCCTTTCAAAGATTCTAGTTTAGCCCATGAGCCTCTCTGCCTTCAGCCTCTGAGGTAACTGGGCAGGTCATGAACTTGGGGGGGGGGGGGGTGGACACTGCACTGAGGCTCTTTGGCTCTTTTTTACATTACAGAATCTTCACTTTCCTTGATAGTTAATTCAATTTGGGATTTTCCTCATTGAGGCTAAATATAGCTCCATCCAAGGAAGCACTGATTAATCAAAATACATAAAATATAAACATATAAAAGAAGAAAGAAAGAGGAGCTTAGCAAGGTGACTCACACCTGCAATCCTGGCTCCTCAGTTTGTCGTGTTACATAGTTGGATAGGCTGGGCACAGCTTCCCATGAGAGAACTGACAATTCTGGCCCAGATATCTTCTTAGGGTTTGCTTTACTCCTTAGACTAACTCGCCAGGGCTGCAAATAACAAGGCTGGGTAACCAAGTCCCTCCCAGAAGAGGGTGGGTTACAGCTGGGAGGGGGGACTCGAGGGGCCCCGGACAGGATGCACCAACATTCTACATTAAGAGAGAGTGTAGGACTACTTTATCCTGAGGTGAGCAAACTCAAGTTGGATCCAGGTAGGAAAAAAAAAAACTGGTTGAGATAAAATAAATCTGGGGACTCTTGGGGAAAATGTGAACATAGAATAGTAGCAGATGAGTTGAAAATTCATTATAGAGGTGAAGATGGTTCAGAGGAAAAACAGCAAGTCACAAAATGACATGGACACATCTTATTTTGTTTATATATAATATATGTGTTTATGTATGTATGTATATATATATATATTTGTTCATAGAAAGGATGTAGAGCTTGACATGGTGGCACAGGCCTACAATCTCAAGAGGATCCTGAATTCCAGGTCAGGCTAGACAATATAGATGGCCAGAGACAGAGAGACAGAGAGACAGAGAGAGATAGGGGGCAAAGACAGAGACAGAGGCAGAGAGAAAGAGAGAGAGGATGCATGCTGAAGTGTTGACAGCAGAAACCTCTGCTTCTGTATTAGTTTTGCTTTATTTTATTTCTCTGTGTGTGTGCACGTGCGTGTGTGTGCGCGCGCACGCGCACAAGCTGGAATGTGGTTATGGGGCTGGAGAGAAACCCCGGGGCC
Organism: Perognathus longimembris pacificus; assembly: GCF_023159225.1. Lineage (NCBI taxonomy): Eukaryota > Metazoa > Chordata > Mammalia > Rodentia > Heteromyidae > Perognathus > Perognathus longimembris. Next base: position 6,987,302 of record NC_063175.1, on the reverse strand, counting down.
TCATACATACTAGGCAACACCCTCCCTACCAAGGTGCATTCAGCTCCTCTGATCTTATTTCTGCTCACTCTGTATTTCCTACTACTGCTTTTGCAACAAGAAGAGATTACTAAAATAAGTAAACAAAATAATTCTTAAGAAGAAGTGAGTGCCTGTGGTGGTGTCACATCTCCTTCTGCCTTGGGGCGGGCCGGGCCCCCCTAGCCTCCTTGCCAGGCGCCTCACCTCAGTCTGGAACCCCCCAGGAGCTCATCCTGGCTGTGGTGCCCACCGCCATCCACAGCTCACCAAGTCCAAGGGGCGGCCAGGCCCCGGTGGCTCCGTGACTGGCAGGCCAGTGGCCTGGGATTCTAGCGACTCAGGAGGCTGAGATATGAGGGTGGAGGGTCAAAGCTAGCCTGGGAGACAAATCGGAAGCTCTTATCCTCAATTAACACCAAAAAAAAAAAAAAAACCCACAAAAACAAAAAACCCTCAAAAGCTGGAACTAGAGCTGAGGTTCAAGTGGTAGAGCCTAGCCTCGAACAAAACATGAAAGGACAGAGCCCACGCCCTGAGTTCAAGCCCCAGTACACACACACACACACACACACACACACACACACACACACAGCCGAAGTGGCCTGGCCAGGTCTCAGCATCTGCCCTCCTCCAGGCTGGGGCTGCCCGCAGTCTGATGAAGAACCATGAAGGCCCCACAGAGCCCCGCCCCCCGTGTCTTTATTGTTTCCTTGTGGGCTTCAGGGACACACCTGTGATGGCAAAGCTGTCATATCACCCCCCTCCCTCTGTGGGGTGCGGGTCCTCGCGCCCCACCCTCCACACCTTTGAGGCTCCTGCTTCTCCACAGCAGAGCTGCGCACCCCACAACCACCTACAACGGCTGGTGAGGAAAGCCGGAGAGGACGGGCTTGTCACCCCCATATCACAGTGGACTCCCCCGAGCCATCCACGGGGCGATGGCCAAGAGCTCCCGTTGCTGTCTCTTTACTGCGGGGCTATGCCATCCTGAGGGGGAATTTCTGGGCGCCCCCGGCCCTGGCCCAGCACAGCGCCCACGGCTGGGGCGCTGCTCAGAGCCTCTGAGGGCTGTGACCCTTTGCTCTCTCCATCGACACAGAAAGGGGGCGTAGGAGATCTCCCCCGAAATGCATGGAAAATCCATGGCCTAACGCACGCCAGGGCTGGGAGCTGGCCCGGCCCCGTAGGGGCTTCCTATGCGTCCCTGCGGAGACCCCAGGCAGGGGAGGCCCACACTGTCTGGAGGTGAGACCTCGGCAGAGACGGGGGAAGAGGCAAGCCCAAAGAAGCCGCCGCATCTCCTTCCTGCCCCCCACCTCCCAAGGCAAAGATGGAAACAATGATCTCCACCCAGACCAGTCCACCCAGGCCCCATCCACCCAGGCCTCGTCCACTCAGACCAGTCCACCCAGACCAGTCCACCCAGGCCCCGTCCACCCAGGCCAGTCCACCCACCAATCCACCCAGGCCCCGTCCACCCAGGCCCCATCCACCCAGGCCCCGTCCACCCAGACCAGTCCACCCACCAATCTACCCAGGCTTCGTCCACCCAGGCCCCATCCACCCAGGCCCCGTCCACCCAGGCCTTTTTCACCCAGGCCCCGTCCATCCAGACCAGTCCATCCAGGCCCCATCCACCCAGGCCTCGTCCACCCAGATCAGTCCACCCAGGCCTCATCCACCCAGGCCCCGTCCATCCAGACCAGTCCACCCAGGCCCCGTCCACTCACTCCCCGTCCTCCCAGGCCCTGCCCCCTGCCGCTGGGGATCAGTTTCAGAGAGTGGGTCCAGGAAAGCATTAGCAAGGGCAATTGCGCGGTGGTGGGTCTAGGCAGGGCCCAGGCAGGCCAGTGCCGGGAGAGCACAGAGCTGGGAAAGAAGCCCTCCAGGGCAGCAGGAGAGGCCCCCTGGGAGCCCCACAGGTGGAAGGGACTCCAGCATCTTCAATGTCACTAGACCTGAGGAAAGCTCTGGAAAAGGAGGGTTAGAATGCAAAAATAGGATGTACTTGTCCACTGTGGATAAATTATTTTAAGTTCACCAATTTGACAAATGCTGATGGCCATGTGGAGGTATTGTCAGGTCGCCTTCCCAGCCTAACCAGAGACCCAGGTAAAGAGAAACAGGAAGAGCCCTGCGTTTCCAGGCTAGCCCCCATCCTCTGGAAGAGGCTCAAGCCTAAAAGGAAGCTTGGAAACAATGCATTTTCTCCTGAATCTCCGCTTTTTATTGACCTAGGATGCAGTCTCTGTTTGGAGGAAGGATTCACTACTGTCTCAGAAAGATAAAGTAGCTGGTAAAAAGCCACATATTAATGAGTCAGAGATTAGTTATAAAAAAAATCTCATCATCAAAGATTAGATTGGAGGCATATTTTAAAAAAATGCAATTTATCCTCAAACATTCCCTTGAAAGTGACATGTGCAGAAAATGAATGTTAATCTCAGAGTCCTGGGCCTTTAAATTCTAAATTTAGTTACTGTCTGTTTTCTTAGGCTTTTTGACCCCCTAGGAGCTGAGCATTTTATGGTGATAGGATTTTTCTTTGTTTCTTTTTATGTTTTTATGATATAGTCTTTTCTTTTTTAACTACTCTGAGGTAGCAGAAAGAGAATATCCCATAATTGTTTCAGAGCACAACCTTTGGCAAAATAAGTCACTGCAGGTTAATTAAGAAATTTAAAAACTTCTTTCATAGACAATTCTGTGCCCTGAGAGGAAAGGTTATAATTAAGATAGATTCAGTGTCTTTAGGATCATTTAAAATGCCAACTCTTCAAAAAAAAATAGAGATAATAATGTCAGGATGGGAAAAATGCAGTGTGTGTGTGTGTGTGTGTGTGTGTGTGTGTGTGTGTGTGTGTTGCTCCTGTGCTTGAATTTAGGGCCTGAGTGCTGTCCAAAAGCTTATTCCCCCAAAGCTAGGGGGAAATAAAACTCTCATGGACTTTCTTGTCTGGACTAGCTTCCAACCGCCATGCTCGGATCTCAGCCTCCTGAGTAGCTAGGAGTCTAGGCGTGAGCCACAGGCACCTGGATGAAAAAGCACTGGATGAAATGGATGTGAGTGTGCAAGACCCGTAGGGATGATGCTTAGAGGACTGCCTGCTCCACTGTTCCCCCTTAACATCTCCTCTCCATTCCCAGTGCCCCAAAGATGCCCCAGCTTTCCCTGTGACTCTCTCACACACAGCAACAGTCCCATTTCCAGACCTAAGAAGCGCAGACCCTTATGACTCAAAATGAAGATGTCTCGGTGGATTGAAAGCTTCCATGGCTCATGGCTATGCTAGCAAGGGACACACCAGGCCTCTCCTGGCCAGAGGAGTGGTGGCAGGAATGCGGAAGCTTGGTCCTCTGTCTCTTGTGGCTCCCTTCACTCTGGGAGGTGGCCTTCTTATGCAAAGGTGTCTTTGAAGTTGGCTCCAGCTTGGTTCCCCACTGCTTCCCCCTCCAGTGATGAAGCCATCACCCAGGGCAGCCCATACTTTGCTAAGGGGTAACCCCAGGACTCAATTTTCTCTAGGTGAGACCCAAGCACAACTTTTCCCCAGAAAGCCATTCATTTGGCTTTGTTCTCTACTCCTGGCCAATGCCTAGTGCTCCTCCCTCTCAGAGGACATCCCAGTGTACCACCACCTGCCCTGAGGCAGCGGAGGCTGTGGGCTCTATTCTTCTAGAACAATGCTGCTTCCAGAGTCCTTTACTCTTTACCTCGGCTTCTTGACATTGTCACTTTTTTTTCAGAGTAAAAGTAGATAAATGTGGATGGGTGTGATCATTGCAGAATCTGCTGGCCCACGTTTGCGGAGAAGAGCTAGCTCTCCTTGCTAGAATGTGGGGACATGGTTTACTGCTGCTCACAGCAGAAGGGGCTCACCTGAATTCTCAGACAGCAGACACAACCCATTGTTTATGGAATTCATACTTCTGATCCAGGAGACATTCTTTGCAGTGCAAATGCTCAGCACACAAATTTGTTTTAATGCTGATATCATTGGCTACAACAAAGAAATAGAAAGTAGAAATGACAGTGTGCCAAGGGGCCAAGTACACAAAGAAAGTGCTGAATCCAATGCCATACCTCCCTGCTTATGCCCCATCTTGTCTGATCTCAGAAGCTAAGTGTGCTGAGCCCGGCTAATATGTGGATGGATGGGAGGCAAGGAAGAGGCCAAAGGAAAGGTAGGTCTCATAGGCAGCAGTGAACAGCTGAGTCAAGCAACAGGGGGAGACCATCCTTGTCTTGCTCTGCTGCTGCTACTGTGACAAAGAATCACAGACAGGATGGCCTCAGTGACAGAAATTTGTCAACCCGCAGTCTCCAGTGCCATTAACTAGCTTGTGCCCATTTTACAGCTGCCTTTTGGGGGTTAGGGGCTGCTTAGGTGTTGGGTTGTCAGGACAGTGCAGCCCCTTAACTGAACCCAGGGAACTAAAATGACAACAGAGCCAACAATGTCTACCCGAAAGCAGGCCTGGCAGATTCCCACTTGAAACTGGAGGAAGAGAGCCCTGACCGCATGGCCAAGGGCAGACCTTCCTCACAGAGCAAACCTTGTGTGGGGTGGAGGGGGACCCTGGGGTGAGAAGGCAGAAGGCCAAAGCTCTGGTTGGTTTAGGATAGCACTAGCTTGTAAAGAAGAAGGAAACAAGATGGAAAAGCAGAAGGAAGGGAAATGGTATTTTCCAGGGGCACAGTGGAGGAGTTGGAGGTGTTTCTGAGTCCTTCCTCAGAAGGCCAGACGGCAGGAGTAGAATTTGGAAGGTGAGCATGTTCTAAATGTGTTTGTGCAACACAGGGGTCACACTCGGAGACAATAGATTTTTGTGGGTGATCCAAATGATTTCTAAAGACTGATGACACTCTGATTACACACAGGAATGCATACTTGTCACACTAGGATACAAGAAGCCGCTCCACGAAGCCATGTTTGATCCAGTGCACAGGTGACTAGCGCCATCTAGTGAGCTGCAGGGCAAACTGCTGTGGTCCAGAGACTTGAAGACCCTGGGTCCTCATTCCAAACTGCAACTGTATTGCTGCACAATGGAGGTAACTTATTCCAGGTCAGAAGAAAACACTTTTAAGAAAATCCTTTATGCACGGCTATAGTACTTTTCACTTAAAATTGTAGGGAAGGAACAAGGGAGGATAGAATGGTCTTTAACCCTACGTTTTATCATACAACAATATTATTGACGTCCACTAGAGGCCACTTCTCAGGCACAGGTGGGATGGGCGTGGTGTAAGCAAGCATGAGTGTCCATCTATCTCAATGCCAAGTGTGGGTACATGCTACTGGCACATCTCCTGCAGGTCTGGTCAGGGGGGCGTCACTGTGGGCAGACCCCTTAGGTCACAGGAGCAAATCTTAGGACATCTTAAGACATCATCGCTTGATCAGGGCTGCTTTCAGTCACACCCTAGGTCAATGCAGGTTGGCTGGAACTCAGCTCAGCCATCTTGCTGGCAGAAGCTCCATTCGACATGTCCTTACAATCATGGAAGCGCTGATGACCAAGTAGAACAACTCACCATGTCCACTCTTAAAATACTCAATGGGACAGGAAAAAAGTAGCATGTCTCAAATATTTAAATTAATCCATCTTTCTGTCTATTGGGTTGATCATTGTCCACTTGCTCCCGACTTCTCTGCCTCACGCTTCCCTGTCTGCTTCACACCCAGCAGGTGTGTCCTCCCTGCTTGGTTTGAATCACTGAAGGGTGTGAGGAGTGTCCAGTTCTTCTTGGCTCCATCCCTGCTGGGCCTCTGCTATTGGCTCTGCTCTGGCATGACTCCACCTCCTTTGGTCTCATCAGGTGGAATGAGTATAGGGGCTCTGTATATGGAGAGGGCACTCAGGTCAGCTGAAGCACTGCCTTTGGTGGAATTAAGGTAGTTCTCATAAGCCCAAGTTAATTCCTGCTAGAGGTTGTTTTAAAAGAGCAAGACTGGTCTTCCTCTCTTCTGACTGCTTGCCTCTCCATGTGACTTCTTCCCCTCCCCAGTGGCCCTTCCATGATGCCAGCTACGATGCAAAGTCAAAGGGGTCCTTGGCTCACCGGAGCCATGTGGTCATGCTTCCTCACAAGATACTTGCTTAGGAGTCTTGAACCTCCAAAACTGTAAGCTCAATAAACCTTTCTTTGTCTACAAACTGTTCAGCCTCAGGTATTATTAGAGCAACAGAAAATGAACAAATAATACATGTGCAAAGAAAAGTAGGCCAGGAAGAGAAAATGTGGTTGGAGCATTTAGAAGCTCAACTCAGGTAGGTACAGGTGGACTCTGGCGAACGGCACTGAGGTACAGTGGGCCCCAATGTGGACAGTCTGGAGAGTGTGCGCTGGCCTGGGAAGCAGAGGCGATATCCAGGGAGAGGAACTCAGCAGTAGTTTGCAGGAGGATTGAAAGAGAGTGACACAAGACATCGCAGAGGTAATTCCTGGTATTCTTTCTGGGATAGAAATACTTAAGGGAAATGGAAAAGAAATAAAAAGCAATTAGAGGAAGATTCTTGGACAAGTCTTGAGTTTAGAGAGGGCAATGCAATAGAGTAGTGGCAGAGACTACTATTTTGCTTATCTTGGATTACTTTTCTTGAAATTATCACTTACTTCTCAAACTTTGGTTTTACATGGACTGAAACAATTTCCATTTAAAAGACTATATTTCCCAGCCTTCCTTGACTACTAGTATGGATCTTCTTCTGGCCAATGAGATGTTAGCAAAACTTCAGAAATTGGAAGAAAGCTAACTCAAATGGCTGCATCTGGAGGCTGGGCCTTTTCCTTCTACTGGTTGTTCCTGGAGCTAGGAAAGCAAATGCACTCAGTGGAACTCCAGCAGTTCTACTGGGCTGTGAACTGACCTTCCAGAAAGAGCCTCAGAGCGAGACCAATGGGGCAGAAAGGTAGAAACACCCTAAGGAGGCTGAAACCTTCATGCTTGCCCTATACCAGCTGCCTCTAAAATTATTTGTGAGAAGAGCAACCTCTGTGTGTGTATGCATGGTTTCTGTTATATGCAGTTGAATTTTAGATGGCCTGATAAAAGACTGAACAAAATCAACAACAGACAAAAGTGCAATGCAGAAGGCGAGGAGTCTACTACGAAACGGGCAAAGCAATGGGAGAGGACGGAGGTGAGAAGACCTTATGGAGGGCAGTGTCTCTGACTGTCTCTGAATGTCGTTCACATTGGTGTCCCCAGCTCCCCCCCCCCCCCCCACCTTTCCAGCCTCATTCGATAGTGATTCCCTCTGGGCCTTGCCTGCTGCCATATAACTTGGACTTCGCTCCCTACAAAGACTCTCCTTCCCAGATCCTGGCTACTCGGCCTGATCCCAGGCATCCCCAAACCTCATCTTCCCAGGCTTTTGATTTTTTACTTTATAAAACTGCAGAGGAATTTAGTTTTCCTGTTGCAGCCCTCACCCGTGGAGACTACCCACAGGGAGATCATCACAGGGCTCAGATGGTATTCCACAAAACAAAAAAGACACAAAATCCAGACCCCCATTCCAGGAACATAAAGATCTGCCTAAAGCTTTGAAATTAAGGTTCTCTTTGAACTGGAGCCAGTTCACATAGGAGGGCAAACGTATTGTCCTTTCAAGTGTTTTCATATGGCCAGACTGCAGTTCCTATTTCTTTTTCTGATACACAAATGAAGCTCTGCTCTCACTTGCATGATAAACCCTTAACACCCTGATCAAAAATGGCTCTCTTAGTAGGAAGATAACTAAGTAAGGAACTCGAAGAAGTGGGGGGGGGGGGGTGTTTGTGTGTGGGTGTATGTGTGTGTTAACATTAGGGTTTTTTTTTTCAGAATTCAGCAATCACAACTGTAAACATATAGCCTGATGTACTTTTTATTATCAGATTTACCAAGAGGAAAAATCTGACTATAGACTGCAGATATGGGAATGGGAGCGGGGTGTTAAATAAATGTTCTCACACAATTCTGACAGTGCTCTTTCTTATTTTTCTTGTCCCTTCCTGCCTCCTGGCTTTTTGGTTGGCTGCTAGCTTAATGGAAAACTCCAGATGCTGCAGGAGAAGCTACATCTTAAAGCATTACATGTCATCCTGGCCTCTCCTAGGATGATCAGCTTGACCCAAGGAGGTCCTCTTCTTGCTGCTGAAGCCCGATTTTAATATATATATATATATATTAAATATACTATATATATAGGGTATATATAGTATTGATCTGCTTTTCCTAGCAGCTACTCTTTACCTAGAAGGACAACATCTCATGGGGATATGCTTTGTCCAGTGAAGAATGCATCAAGTAATTTCTTTTCCTCATCTCTTCCAACAGGTTGTTGTAAGACACAGTGTATTCTTTTTTCCTTTCCTCCCTCTTGTCCTTCCTCCCTCCCTCTCCTTCCTTCATCCTCCCTACTTACCTCTCTTTCCTCTTCTCCCTCCCTTCCTTCATTCTTTCCTCCCTCTTTCCTTCCTCTTCCCCTCCTTCTCTCCTGTTTCCTTTCTTCTTTTCATCCTATCTCCTTTTAGATCTCTTTCTTGCTCCCCTGGGGTAGCACTGTCACCCCCAACTCAATATTTGCACTTGAGATTTGCTCATATTCCAGTTTCTAGGAAACATAGGAAGGTGGTAACGTAGTATAATGTTTGTGGGTTGAACTCCGGAGTTCAACCCAGGTCTTCACATTTGCCGAGCCTTCATTCTACCACTGCCTATATCCTGGCTCCTACAAAGGTTTGAGTGACGCTTTGCCAGTATACATCAACCAAAAATATGTATGTGCTTTCTCCATGTGACAAAATGACAATTGACATTAATATTATGTGAACTTAAAGCAACGTAAAACTTACCATTATAACTATTTTAAGTGTACACTTCAATGTCATTAAGATTCTCATTGTTATATGACTATCACCATTAGCCATATTCAGAACTTCTTCATAATCTCAGGTTGAAATTCTGCAACAGTTAAACAAGTCCCCATTCTTCCCTTCAACCCAGCCGTTGCTAACCACCATTCTGTTTCCTGTCTCTATGAATGAGACCTGTTTAGCTGCCTCGTGGGACTGGGCCATCAATATTCTTCCACAGGGCCCTCAGAGTTTACTCGTCCTATTATCTTCAAAGTTAACCTAGGTTGTAGCATGAGTCAGAATGTTTTTCCTCTTTGGAGGACTAAGAATGTTCAATTATAAGTATACATGACAGTTGATGTTGTTGTTTAATCCATCCATTGCAGTTATTTCCATCTTGGGTTATTATTATAAATATTGTTGCTCTGAGTGTGGGTGTATAAATATCAGCATGGATTTCTGTTTTCAGTTCTTTGGGGGTATATATCTTGAATTGGAATAGCTATGTGATTTATATTTAATATTTTGAGTAACTACCTATCCACTGGACCTTCTTCATGAAAAAAATGACAGTTTTCCGGTGTAGTTTTCTGGTGATATGAATATTTGTACATTTTTTTGTCTATGTACGGAACTGCATCTATTCCAATATCGCTTCTTCTTTTCAAAATCAAGCAGTCACACATCTCAGTTGGTGCTGGGTCTCACAGATTTATCAGAAAAGCAGATTTGTTTTTAAAGCTTCATTCTTGATTTTTCTTCAGAACAAGATGTTCAAGTATTTTTCATCTTACCATATGCTGATTCCTCCCCCCCCAACACACACACACTTTTTAGAAGGGACCCTATAGATATCTGGAATTTCCAGAGAGACAGGGTTTGTTTTGGAAACCTTCATGGTAGACCATGGGGGGCACACCTGGTGGTTTGGGCTCACACAGTGACTGGTGGTGAGCCCCTTGCTACTTCCCCCATGAAGGTGTGGCAAGGGATGATGGCTGGACATGACAGAAAGGCCAGTTGTGGGATTGCAGAGTTGAGGATTTGAGCCCTGTGACATCCATCTGATGTTATGTGAACCAAGGAGTCTGGAGATTGAGCCAATGAGCAAAGCTTCAATATGAAATTCAACAAAAACTCTATAGAGAGTGAGACTTGGGGTAGTTTCTCAGGTTAACATCACAGATACTTCTCAATTTACAACTATTCAGATTGAAATTTTTTCAACTTTACGATGGTGTAGAAACATAATACCTCCAGTAGACACCATGGTTTAGATTTTGAATTTTGCTCTTTTCCTAGCCTAGTGATGGGTAGTCTAATAGTGTCACAATTCTGGAAGTGACCACAGGCTAAATAAGTCTCCTGGTCAACTATAAAATTATGAAGGGAGTGGGCTGGCAATATGGCCTAGTGGAAAAGTGCTTGTCTCTAATACATGAAGCCCTGGGTTCGAATCCTCAGCCCCACATATAGAGAAAAAGCCAGAAGTGGTGCTGCAGTTCAAGTGGTAGAGTCTATCCTTGAGCAAAAAAAAGCTAAGGACAGTGAAAAGGCCTTGAGTCTAAGACTCAAGACTGACAAAAAAAAATCATGAGGGGAAACAACGGATGTTCTGAAGTAAGTTATGTTGCTAGGCTAGGAGGCTCAGCAGATTAGGTATATTAAAGGCACCACATTCAGGGATCAATAAGAAACCCTCAATCTTGTGGATAAAGACAAAATAAGATAAATCATCATCCTCTGATTAGGCAGAGTTATAAGGCTAGAGAGAAATTATCTAAGTGAACTTAATTTAACCACATAAATCAAATAGGCATGGTGGTATACACTTACAACCCCATCAACTAGAAGGCAAAAGCGAGAAGATCTTGGGTTACAGACTAAGTTCCAGGACAGCCTGAGCTACATATTGTTAGCTTGTCTCAGAAAAATCAAACAAAATAGCATCGTCCTCATCACCATTATCATCCCATAAACTCTAAGCACAGAAAACTCGCTGCAGCTGGTACTGAAGGGGAAGTTAGAAGACGCAATGCATTAAAAAGGCACACTGCGGCTGGCCTCAGAATGGAGTTAGGACACCTACCCTTCCCACGGGGACCAGAATGAGTAGCCACTAAAAGCTAACATCCAGCAGAGCACCAAATTTTGCCAAGGAGCTGAACAAGCCTGAAAGCAGATTACCCCCCCAGATCCTGGTAAGAAGAGTACAACCTGAGTGATACCCCAATTTCAGCCTTTGAGGCCTTACACAGGAAACTCAAACAAACCCATTCATACCTAAGGTCTACAGATGCATGAGTTAATAAATGAATGTCTTTCAGGTTGTTAGATCTGTGATCATTTATGACACAGCACAAAGATGCTGATGTATTGTCCTTACTCTCTGGAGAGGACTGGCTGTGGGGACACTGTAGAGACTCTGCAGACCCTTGGGGGGTCTTGTCTATCAAACAGGGCCACTAACCCCAGATGGACATAAATGAGAAAACAATTATGAAATACTTTGCAGGTGATAAGACTTTAAAGACCATTGTGGAGTTTTTGTTGACATGCCTGAGCATGGCCCTTGACCTGTGCCCAGCTGGCTGAGTATCATCATTATTCCAAAATAAGAGTGAAGCATTGTGGGTCTGGAATGAAGGATAAGAGGAGGTCACTGACCAAGTCAGAAGTCTTTGTTATCTGTACCTAAAAACCATACAGACAAGACCACTCCTCACATGCTTATTTTTCAAAGACAAAGGGTTCTTCTAAGTACCTATTCCAATTTGTAGTTAACATAAAAGGGTTTGGATGTATTTGGAGGTGTTCTTGAATATTTTGTCTACTTACCCTAAAAATTCAAGAAGGAAGATTGCTCATCCCTTTGCATTTCAATTGTCAGTGTTTGCAATGATTTTTCCTGGCCATTTATTTCCTTGGGTTCTGTTGGTATCCCTGCCACCCCCCCCCCCATACCTTTGCCCCTCACCAAGGCTAACTGAATCTCATCCCAAGCCTTCCTGAATTTCCCACTGTGGTAAGAGTTCATTTTCATGTCCTCAGGTGTTGGGAAATAGTTCCACTGACCTCATGACTCTGGTGATTTTCCTGTCACACTTTCCATTGTATCTAATCCTACCTGGAGACATGCTTCAACCAGTTGGACAGAAAGTGGGAAAAGAAAGAGCATTGTTACGGCGAGAGTCTTTGGACAGGCAATAACCAACTCTCATAATTTCTTCAAGCAGATTCTTTTCTTCCAAAAGAAAAAGGGTCAATTTTTTCTGAAGATAAATGTACTATATTCTTGTCCATAAGCTAATTTAGAAAAGAATAAAATAACAGTAATGACTTATGAAAGAAACATTTTTGGGTACTTACTTCCAAAAAGCAAAAATCCCTTTGGAATTTTTTTCTATTAATTGAAACAACAATAGATCATAGTATTTGTATCTGCCTTTATAAGTCTATAAAACTATGTATCCATGTATTTCTTTACCTATATAGATATTTATTCAATTATCATATCAAAGTTTGAAGTGGAAATAGCTTAGTTTTATTCAACTTTTTTTGGGAAGGAAGGCTTTTGTTTTGTTGTGTTCAGTCATTTTAATGGCACATTTTTAAATAGAATGTTCCAGATAACACAGTAGGGGGCACATGAAGTGCCAGCTCATTTAATGCCAGCTAATGTGACATTAAATCAGACATTCTTAAAGATTCCACTAGATTCATGCAGCCATTTGTCAATCACCTTCTTCATTCTTTCTCCCCTTATGCAGTGTTGCCTGTTATTTCTGGAGTACCGTGAGTGGTTTGTTAACCTTGTTCTTTGTCTTTAAGTGCACTAAACAGCAGGACCATGGAATATTTATCCTGAATTTCCTGCATCGTCAGCACAGAGCCTCACTTGAAAGGGCCACCAATGGCTCAGGTTTGTCATCTCAGCTACTTGAGGGCTAAAGCCTGAGGATCTCTGTTCAAAACTAGCCTGAGTAAATAAACCATGAGACTAATATCCAACTAACGAAGGAAAAGCTAACCTTAAGTGACAGAGAGAAGATCAGGGCTCCAGCCCTGTACAGGCTTTCTCTCTCATACACACAATAAAATAACAACAACAAAGCAACTCAAAATGACCAAACAATCTAAAAGAACCCCCTAAAAATGACAAAAATCTAGTTAATTTGATCTTGACTAAAAATAACAGAAAATTTGATTTATTTAAACAACTTTTTAGACTGTATCTCACAGCAGTTTAAAACATTTGGTTCCAGGTTCATTTGTTTGCCCGCCCAGCACTGTCCTCGGGGCACAGATGCTTGGTTGTCATTATTCTCCGTGTTCAGTGTGAGCTCCCTTCCTGTGCCCACCGGGTGGCCCCACAATTCTAGCATGATGTTGTCACACAGTATCATCTAAAAGCTGAGCTGTAGTCCATCAGACCTTTCTCCTCCTTTTCTAAAGCTGAAGAAAACCAGATCATGGCTTCTTAGTACTGGTAACAAGTGAACTTTAGACCAAAGGCTGTTCTGGAACTGCCATTCAAAAGTTTGAAGCAGACTTGCACAGGGTCAAACGGATTCAAAGTTTGAACAAAACTAAAAAGCTAGTTGAAGGAAAAAAACAAAATCCAGCATAGAACCAAGGAAATGTAAAATGAGCAATAGATCTGTTAAAAACTGCAGACACGTAAGAGAAAGCAAAATATGACGTCTAAAGTTAATCAATAGAAACATCATGAAATGACAAAGCAGCTAAGATATATAAAAATGATGGATGCACTAAAAAAAAGTAGGGGGATAAGTAACATAAAAGAGAAATGCATGACAGGAAAAATCCCAAGGATATTTTTTAAATAATTACTTACTTATTGTCAAAGTGATGTACAGAGGGGTTACAGTTTCATATGTATGGCCATGGGTACATTTCTTGTACTGTTTGTTACCTCCTCCCTCATTTTTCCTCCTCCCTCCTCCCTTTTCCCCTCTCCCTCTGTGAGTTGTTCAGTTGGTTTACACCAAATGGTTTTGTAAATGTTGCTTTTGGAGTCATTCGTCTTTTTATCCTTTCTCTCTCAATTTTGATATTCCCTTTCCCTTCCCTAGTTCTAATACCAGTATATACATTTTCCAATGTACTCAGATGAGATATAGTGATAGTGTGGGTACAGCCACAGGCAGGGGATACAAGAGGATCATCAACAACAACAAAAAAAGCTACGGTTTCACATGGCATATTGAAAGTAATTATAACAGTGATGTAACACTCATTTCCATAACATGGAGTTCATTTCACTTAGCATCATCTTATGTGTTCATAAGGGCATAGCTATTAGGCTCTTGTGATCCTCTGTTGTGACTAGCCTAAACCTGTACTACTTATTCTCTATGAGGGAAACTATAGAGTCCATGTTTCTTTGGGTCTGGCTCACTTCACTTAGTATAATATTTTCCAAGTCCAAGGATAATTTTTAAAGATGAAAATTGCATTATCTAAAATGAAGAATATGCTTGGGATTTTGAAATTAGATAGTATAGAGGAATAGTTTAGCAAACATATAGATAAAACAATATAAACTATGCAAAAGTAGAAAAGAGAGAGGGGAAAAAAAACCACAATGTCATGAACAGATTACCAGCTGTCTATAAAGCAGTATTGTAATGTGCCGATCATCTGAGCCCTTAAGAATAACAAATATATGGGGGATATATAAATGTTATAGAAACAATGGCCCCGTTTTTTACAACTAGATAAAAGCTATGCGCAAATCTTAACAAACCTACACACAAAAAAAGAAAAACAAATCAAGGTATTTTATAGTCAAACTGTTCTAAACTACCAATAAAGACAAAACTGTAAACACAGGCAGAAAAACAAGACATCTTACATACAGAGGAACAAAGATAAGAATTATGGAAGAACCCTCATTGAAAGTACTGAAGCCAGAAGACAATAGAGAACATCATCAAAGTACTGAAATAGAACAGCTGACAACCTAGAATTCTATTCCCAAGAAAATTTGGACAATGGAAATGAAACAAATTCTCCAGAAAACACAAGCTGAGAAAATTCACCAGCAGCAGGATGTGGTAAAAGAAATTCTTCAAGCAGGATCATCATGTTAAGTGAGGTAATCCAGTCCCTCAAAGACAAGCACCGTGTGTTTTTCCTCATTTGTGGAAATCAAGGGAAAATAAAATGAGACCAAAAAAAAAAAAAAAAAATCAAGGTTATGAAAGTAAAGGTGAGACTACTAGGGAGGTAAAAGAGGAAATGATAAAGGGGGGAGGAAAAAGTAGGGAGGGAAAAGGGGTAAAAAAGTATGATAGAAGAGTAAATAAGATCAAATTTCTGCACACATTCATGGACATGTCATGATGTACAATTTAATATATGCCTTTAAAAAAGCAATTTTCCAAACAAAAGATAAATGAAGCAAGACCATATGTGGAAAACTTCTGAATAAAATGAAAGATTTTTTTCTCTTTTAAAATGTGTTTAAAAGTTATGTGCTCAGGCCCAGAGTCCAAGCCCCAGGACTGGCCAAAAAAAAAAAAAAAAAGTTATGTGTCTGCTTAAAGCAAAATAATAATCATGTATTTGAAGTTTATATGTATAGAAATAAAATGTTAGACAATAGCACAAAGATTAAGGCTTTATATTTTAAACCTATAGCAATAACTTAAAGACAAGTGCAAAGAAGCAAAAATGCCATGATCATAAATCAATGTTAGGGATAAAATGGGATAATAAAATATTTTCAATCTAAGAGATGCCATAGAAAGAGAAGAAAAGGAGTAAAGAACAGTTTGAGCAGATAGAAAACAAGCAGGAAGGTGGCATATTTAAATTCATATATATTAATAGTTATATAATTTGTAAATTATCCAAATATTTCAAATAAAAGGTGTAGGTTGTTAGATTGAATATAAAATTAGATCCAACTGTGTAGTTTTTGAAAAACTTACTTTAAGCAATGTGTGTATGGCCAGGATAAAGTTCAGAATAAGTTCTTCACATGGAATCCTAATTAAATGGGGAACAGTAGCATTCATCTTCCTATTAGATATTACACATCTCAGAGCAAGAAACCCAAACAGGAGCCAGGCTCTAGAGGTTCACTCCTGTAATCCTAGCTACTCTGGAGGCTGACAGCTGAGGATTGCAGTTCAAGGCCAGTGGGGCAGGAAGTCTTCACTAAACTACTAAAAAAGCCCCAAGTGGAGCTGTGGTCCAAGTGGAAGAGCACTAGCCATGAACAAAAGAAGCTCAGGGACAGCACCCAGGTCCTAAATTCAAGCACCAGGACTGGCACAAAAAAGAAAGAAAGAAAGAAAAAGAAATTCAAACAGTGATTAGGTGACATTTCATTGAGATATCATAGCAGTCGCTTAGGAATGTGCCTGCCTTCTTAATATAGAATGCTAAACCCAATATTAAAGTACTTCCTACTCAATAACTTGTAAAACAAAGGATAATAAGCCAAGACTGACTCTGTCAACCAATTTAATCCAGTTGGTAATTGATAGAATCTACACTCAATAGGAAAATACATGTTCTCTTCAGGAGCACACATAGCATTCACACAAATCCACAGCTTTGAAAGAATTGAAGTCATGCAAAATGTATTCTCTCAGGAAGCGGAGCTATAGCTCTAGTGCTAGAGCAGCAGCCTTGAATAATAAAGCTAAGTGAGAGCCAGATATCCTGAGTTCAAGCCCTAGAACTAGTACGAAATATATTCTCTGAACCCATTCAATTAAGTTTGAAATCAAAAACAGAAATCTGGAAAGTACCTCAACATTTGGGAATTAAATAAAATGCTTCTGAATAGCTCAAGGACAGAAACAAAATCAAAACAAATCACAATAATGTGAGTTGCCACTAAGACAGTGCTTAGGTGGAAATTTACAACTAAAAGCTTATGTTCAAAAAGAGCCTCCTTGAATTTAAAACCTAACCTCTCAGAGAAAGAATAAATCAAACAAAGAGGCAGAAGGATGGAAACAATCCTCAACAGATATTAGTGCTAGAGAAAGCAGTAAAACAATAGAAAAATAATAGAAACAGACAGCTGCTTCATTTGAAAAGAACAATAAACGGGAAAAAAAACTGTAAGCAGATTGAATATTTTTTAAAGTGAGAGAAAAATTGTCAATACCATAAATGAGATAGACAATATTCCTAAACACTTTACCAAACCAATGTTAACATGACAGTAAGAAAATCACTGCAAAGCCGTTTCATGAGAAAAAGCCACAGTGTCAAAGGATAGAACACATTTCCTTAAAGGCCTAACTATAAATAGTAATAGACAACCTCCACAGCTCTCTATTAACAACACAATATATTTAATGTTTGCAACCTCACAGAGAAACCTCATGCACACCCAAATTTACTGGTGAGTTATATCAAATATTACAGGGAGAAATACCATCTTTGCCACACAGACTTCTTCTAGTTAGTAGAAGAAACATAGTTCATTCTTTGAGGCTAGCAAAACCTAAAATCATAACCATAAAAATATACCATAATCTACCAACTGATGGTTCTCAGAATGTAGATACAAAACTTTGTAACAAAATGTCAGCAAATTTAATCCTGTAGTATATGGAATGAGCAATACAACATGACTAAATGGTGTTTCTCCAAGAAGACTAAAGTTTCTAAGGAATATAACATGTCAAAAGCCTTTTTTTTTTTTTAATGCAGGCTGCTGATGGCACACACAAGCAATCTCTATCTACTTAGGAGACTGAGAGCTGAAGAGTGAGATGTAAAACCAGCCCAGGCATGGAAGCTTGAGAGACTATCTCCAATTAACCATCAAAAAGCCAAAAGTTGGGGCCAGGAGTTTGGCCTAGTGGTAGAGTGCTTGCCTAACATGCATGAAAGCCCCAGGTTCAATTCCTTGGTACCACATACACAGAAAAAGCCAGAAATGGTTCTGAGGCTCAAGTGGTAGAGTGCTAGCCTTGAGCAAAAAGAGCTCAAGGACAGTGCCCAGGCCCTGAGTTCAAGCCCAGGGACTGGCAAAACAAACAAACTAAAAGCCAGAAGTGGAACTGAGACTCAAGTGGTAGACTGCCAGCATTAAGTAAAAATAAAACTAAGGGACAGCTCCAAGGCGCTGAGTTCAAGTCCAGTACCCACACACATACACACAAATACACACACGCACACACACACACACACATCACACAAACATACATATAATTCTTACGAGTACCTCAATATATACAGTAGAAATACTCCCATTGTGCTCCCTCTGTGGTTGCCTATCCAGATGCCAAACTATGGAAATATTTAAGCCCCTTATTTAAAATAGGTAACATTTCCATATAACCTACCAATGTCCTCCTGCATCATTTAAATACTCTCTAGTTATCTACCATAAACAGTGCAAATGCTATATAATCAGTTGGTATAGGCTGAATTTGAGAAATAATGATCAGAAACCACAAATCTCTAACTGCTCAGTGTAGACACAATTATTTCCTATTTGCCATTCACAGTTACTGAGCTCATAGCCCCAGCAGGCCACCTGACAGAAAGTGGGACAGCATTTTCCAGAAGTGTGCAGGAGGAATCTTAGGAAAAATATAATAAAAAGTCATTTTGTGGGGTGAAGAAAATGTTTCTTTTTTTCTCTTTTTCTT
Organism: Perognathus longimembris pacificus; assembly: GCF_023159225.1. Classification (NCBI taxonomy): domain Eukaryota; kingdom Metazoa; phylum Chordata; class Mammalia; order Rodentia; family Heteromyidae; genus Perognathus; species Perognathus longimembris. The sequence goes on along the minus strand of NC_063175.1, from coordinate 6,968,780 downwards.
CTTTCTTTTTGCCAGTCCTGGGGCTTGAACTCAGGGCCTGGGCACAATCCCTAGGCTAGCTTTCTACCACTTGAGCCACAACGCCACTTCCAACTTTTTCTCTTTATGTGGTACTGAGAAATTGAACCCAGGGCTTCATGCGTGCTAAGGAAGCACTCTACCTCTAAGCCACATTCCTAGTTCGCACAAAATCGTTTCTTATCCTGAATGTGGGGGTGGTTACATCCCTTTTACATATAACAATCTAACCAAGTCATACACTTAAAATGGATGGATTTCTCGGCAATGCTGAGTAGAGAAGAAACTAGATCAGGATTTGTATCTAAATCAGTCCCTGGTCAACAGACTGGAGTTACCCTGACCAACTTCACAAAATCGTTTCTTATCCTGAATGTGGGGGTGGTTACATCCCTTTTACATATAACAATCTAACCAAGTCATACACTTAAAATGGATGGATTTCTCGGCAATGCTGAGTAGAGAAGAAACTAGATCAGGATTTGTATCTAAATCAGTCCCTGGTCAACAGACTGGAGTTACCCTGACCAACTTCAGGCTGTTGAGAGTCACCCCCTCTGTTTGGAAAGAACTTCATTGTTCCTCAAGTATACCCTATCGCGAATGTTTGTTGGCAAAAGGAGAGGTGGGTTATAACCAGCACTAACTTCTGCTCCTGGTCATCTTTATGCAGGTGGTGGAGAATACAAATGCCCTCATTAAAATTAATCATATACAACCATCTCATAATTAAAATCCAACTTTCCATGAATAGTAATTACCTATTGAGCCATTCCTGATAACCCAAACGGAGTGGAATGTTAATGAAAATAGCTCTTTAGTTCCAAGTCACATATTAAGCAAATCTTCTAGTACAATGGGCTCCAATCTAGGCCAGTAGATTAAGTTGCTACATTGTTACTGGCACATGTGTCCTGTGACCTTCCCTAAGCTTCCCCTTCTCTTCTCTCCATCTGGGTTATTTTATTTTCAATCCTTGGCTGTGTAGCTTGCCCTTCTGGCTTTGAAGGAGGACATTTTTGGCCCAACTCTCAGAGAGGAAAGACATATGCTGCTTTGCTCTTCAAATGTTTATTTTCCCCTCTCCATATGGTTTGCTTCCTTCCCCAATGTGTGTGCTGAAATTTAAGAAGTCGACCTTAAACCATGGTTTTCATTAACGTGGGCCTAGGCTGGTCCCCATTTCTATCTAGATTTCTGCACCATCGCTTTTTATGGGTGAGTTAGAGAGCTATGCCTAACTTCTCTCCTGCTGCTCATGATGCATTGCGGGTATTTTAAAAAGAATATAGGGGTAAATAAAATGAGATCTGGTATAGACCTAGTTCAAAATATCTGCCATTTAAGAAAGATAATCTAACAGAACAATGGCCAAGGCATTCTCCAAGATTCCTCAGACCCTAAATACCTTAGGAATGTAGATAATCAGAAAATAAACAAGCCTGGCCCCATTATCTCTAGCTCTTCCCTACAGGAAAGCCCTCCTCAGCTAATAAACACAAAAACTTTGCCCTGGGCTCTAAAGAAAGTGACTGGGAGAACCTGACTGAACAGTGCTGGTCCTAGATGGTGCCACTAAGAGTACTGCCTGTGATGCTTGTAATTCAAATCATTCATTCTTGAATTTATTTACACATAAAGGTTTGTCTCTGTAGATACATGCTTTCTTTACTGTAGAAATGAAAACTATGCAGCCTTTAGCATTTCCCAGTTTAACTTTGGCTACCAGGAAACATAAAAGTTCAACCTACTTCAGAATTCCAATGAGAAGGATAGTTTAGATACCTTTGAACTCCTGAAATATGCTGTGTGTGTGTGTGTGTGTGTGTGTGTGTGTGTGTGTGTGTGTGTGTGTGTGTGCGCACGTCAATACTGGGTACTGTCTCTTACCTTTTTTGCCCAAGGCTGGTACTCTACCACTTGAATCACACTATGTCTGCATTATTTGCTGGTTAATTGGGGTAAGTGTCTCATGGACTTTCCTGACCAGGCTGCCTTTGATCCTTAGATCTCAGCCCCTCTATTATATGTGTAAGGCTTCATGCCCCAAAACATATGCTCTTAAAATGATTCTCATCTGAGCTCTGGGCAAATGACCAGAGGTAAGGTGATGCTAGTCACCTCTTTGATAAGTCCTCTCTTACGCCTACAAAAGTGCTCCTTCCACACCTTGAATTGGCTGGGCTTTGTCTCGGGCCAGGCCTGGCAAATGCTTGGAGCAGGAGGAAAAGACCCTTCCTAGCCAAACACATAATAGAATCTTCCAGATTGAGGTGCCTCAGGAGAGCCCCTAACCTGCTGCAATGATGCGCTTCCCTGTTCACATCCATCTGCAACACGCTCTAGCTGCATAATCCATTTTGGAGAGCTGTTTTGTCTGTGCATGGACCATGGTGTGCTGAATCTTGCCATCCCTCTCGCTCTTACTTCTACATACTTACCAGGGCTTTCTAAGCCTGAGTTCTTGTTCTTATGTATCTCCCAACCAGGTCCTAGCATCATCTAGGAGAATTTCTCTGTAGTTTCCACTGGCACCATTTCACCATTTCACCAATATTTCTCATTCTCGTCCACATGCAAGCCCAGGATAGCATTCCATTCTTATGTATTTTGGAGTTAGTAGCTAGCTAGGCCTGAGCAGCTAACTCGATGTGGTTAATGCAATTTAAGTGTCAACTTTTGAGGCCCGTGTGTGACTTGCTTCTTTTAATGCCTCAGCTATTATGAAAGTGTATGTTAAAAAGAAACTTCCAAAGCCAAAGGCCAGCATGGTGATACATAGTAGTAATTCCACCATTCAGGAGGCTGAGATAGGTCAGTTGAGAGCTGGTATCTTTATCTCTGGGCTACATGGTGAGATCCTGTCTGAAAATCAGAAAGAAAGAGAAAGGAGAGCGAGTGAGGGAGAGCGAGCGAGAAGAGCGAGCGAGAGAGAGAGAGAGAGAGAGAGAAAGAGAGAGAGAGAGCTTCCATTTGCATAAATCCCCAAATGACAATAGTGAACATAGCCCATTGTTAACTTACAATGATCAAGAAAGATATCTTTCTTGTTTTAAGCCTCTGAGCTTTGGGGGTTGTTTTTGCATTGTAATCTAGCACATCCTAACCATAAACCCTCTTCTCTAGTGTCTGTCTTTAAGTTTTTGGTTTTATAGTATTATATAATCTTTCCTACATTCGGTATTTCGGTGATTCTTTGGAGTTTAGTTGGCAGTCTTTTATTAATTTTGGACTTTATTATCCATCATTATTCTTAATGACTTTGACATCCAGGTTTATGACTTTCAGCAGCTTGCATGCAGAATTCCTGCCTTCCTTACCTTTAGATATTTTTTTATATTAATGAAATCACTCAATCAAGATTTGGCTCCAAATTCTAAGCCATATACAACTCTGCCTGATTTCCCCTTCATTAAGTCACTTAGAGATTCTATGCCTATTTCCTTGTTGAAAAGTAGCACTTCTTAGCAGTAGATTTCCACCAGGATTTCATGAGATAATGCCCCAAGCCCCAAAGGAGCATGTGGCACATTACACCCGCTAAACAGCTCAGTTCTAATGACTGTCACGGTTCCACAACTGCTTTCTACCACACTTGGTAGATGGATGTTCCATTCTCTTTGTTTTGGATATTTTGTCCTCATTCTGATGTTCTCTCTTCTACTTCTCACCTTTTTGGCTCCCTTTGGCTAGGGGTGAGCTGCTATCTTTCAGCTCTGTGTATCCCAGCTGTGGCTCACCCTAAATGCCTAGCTCCTGAACTTGGGAGCTACCTGCAGATCTATGAGTGAGTCCAACAAAACAGCAAGAAAGCAACCAGAAACGCACAGAATCCGCTGGGGGGAAATTTGGTTGTGGTTGTGGTAGCTATTAGGGTAGAGCCTAGAGAGGTGATCAGATCATCCAGATCACTCAGAAGAATTAATGCCATTTTCATGGGAATGGGTTAATTCTCTCTCTCTCTCTCTGTGTGTGTGTGTGTGTGTGTGCATGTGCGTGTGTGTGTGTGTGTGTCTGTCTGTGTGTGTTTTGAGAATTTATCTCTCTCCATAGTCCAGGCTGGCCTAGAACTGAAAAACTTCTCTTTCTGCAGCCATGTGCTGGAATTGCATGCATTCACCATCACGCCTGCTCTGCTCTGGGACCCCAGTGTGGGTCCTGAAGCCAGAGCAACAGCAGCCCTGCGCGTGTGCACAAGGAACTCTCCATCTCCAACCTCAGTCACCATCTGTGTTGAATTTCCAGCTGTTGTTCTAACATGGCCAGCTGACTATCTGAGAACATCTAAATCACAACAATCAAGCTGGGCTCATTATTTTCTCTCCCGTTGGCTCACCTTCCTATTTTTTTTTTTTATTTTCAGCAAGAAAAATGTAAATCCACAATTTCCTTTATCATCTGCATCCCATTAGTGACTAAAGTAAGATTTCATTATTCTCCCTTTTTGCCATTCCCATTGCCAATTAATGACCCTTTAAGTCCTCACAAAGCCCACACTACTGTGACAGCTGCCTGCTTTAGATTCCTTTGGATCTCCCTCTGGCTGTTCCACATTTTAAGTTAGATGTTCCCAAACTGTTTTTCCTCTTGTGTCTCTGCTCAACAGTTTATAATGATTTCCCATCATCTCTTATTCAAGTTTAAATTCTGACCTTAGCTTTCCTCCTACACAGTGAAAGCAACAATATGGTATCAAAGCCTGTTATTTCCCCATTCTTATTCCTCACTCCATTCAGAGTTATTTTTTTTTCCTAGTACAGAATCTCCTTCAAGAGATCCTAAGGCAAAGACTCAATTGATGCTGCTTTCTTAGAACTATGAATCCATGGCAAGGAAGAATATGAGAGGAGAATGATGGAGAGGTAGGGTTGGTGATGGGCGCTGAAATAATCACACAGAAGGCTGGGCAGACTGATCCTTGTTCTGTTTCTCCAGAGAGGCTGCCAGGGGAAACTAGGTGTTGAAGGAGTGAACTTTGGGGGAGGGCATTTAGTTTAACTCCCCTATCTTCTCCTCCTTACAGGTTAAAACTCACTGGGTAGTAGACTGTGCCCACCTCCACTTTTGGGTTTTATTATCTGTCCTAATGAATTCCAGTCAGTTACTAACTGAGATTGCTGATGTCACAAGCTAAGTGTGTGGCATTTCATCCAAGTTCAGAGTTACAAGGAGGGAAGGAAAGCCACCGTGCTCAGGAAAAGGCCTGATGGACGGCCCAGCAGCCCTAGGGGGAGTCTGGTTGACCGAGAACTGAGAACTCTTAGATTTATGCTCAAAACAATTGGAACCCCATATAAACACCTCTAATGATGTCTGTATGTCCTTGTTTCAGTGATTCCCCACACCGTTTATATTTTGTGCTGCCTTTCCAAATTATAGCCATCTCTTGGGGGATTGGTTCCAGGCCCAGTGTTGTCCCCAGTGAGTACCAACATCCAAGATGCTCAAGTCCCTTGTATAAATGATAACAAAACTTCCACTCGGTTTCCCCTATTCTTATCTCATCTCTGGGGTATAGTGCGTAATACAGTATAAATGCCACATGCAAGATTGTCATACTGCATTTAGGGAATTATGGCCAAAAAAAGTGCACATGTTTATTATGGATACAATCATGACCTGCCTAGCTACATAGTGTATGTCAGCAACGAGAGGATGCTTTCCCATCCCTGGGGCTTGGACTTCGCTGATCTGAGGACAGCAGATAAAGAAGGCTGACCACATTTTCAAGCTCCAGTGACTGATAGGGTTGCACTGATTTGCAAAGCCATCCTATGGCCTGTTAAAGATAATCACTAGGGCTAGGAGTAGAGCTCAAGTAGTAGAGCTCCTGGGGCCCTGGGTTCAGTTCCTACATGAAAGAGAAAGACAGCAGAGAGACAGAGACACACTGAGAGAAAAAAATAGCTCTGCTATTTGCTGTTTGGTTTTGTCCAAGGCCACCCTCCTCCCGTTGGCTCTCTGCCTTTAGAGACAGTGCCATATGGCTTAAAACTCTACTTCCCTCTTTCTCACCCTATGATCCTCCTTTGAAAGAGAAGAGGTCCCTGTTTCTTCTACCCCCACCCTGGGCTCGCAATGTCAGCTCGGCCAATCTGTTACTGTTTCCCCATCTTTGAACCTTGAGCTAGGGAAACATTTGAAGGTCAGACAGCTCCCACCACTGCTGTTTGTTTCAGCCATCCTGTTTTTGGTGCATGACCTTGGCTGTGGATTTTGTTGCCTCGCATCTATAATGCTCTTGGTTCCTGTGTTTTATAAGCCTGTCTTCCAGGTTCCTGTGCATGTGATGAACTCTTTTCCCAGACACTCTGATTTCTTTGCATTTGACTTCATTTAAAGTGGTCAGAGTCCGTTTTGGTCCCGTGTAACTTATAACTCTTTATACTTTTTTTTTTAATACTATCTTTCACTTTGGGGTTTTTATAACATTTGGAGATAGTTTACATTATACTTTTAGCATGTAGCATAAATTATCACAAAACATAGCAAACACACCACTATAACCCAATAACATCATTGTGCTATTTAATAAGTGTTTATCAAGTTTCAGATTTGGGAAGTGCTAATAAAATGAAAAGAGATGTGAATTCCTATGTGATAGGAAATATGCTAATAACATCAAGAGGACAGTTATCATAAGATTATTACAACAGAAATTTTATTACACAGTATGTTGGTGGTGCAAAGGAACGAGTGTTCCTGAGATGCCAAAGGCTCCTAGCAGAGATGCTTGATTTGTGTTGTGAAGGATGACTAGGAATCTCGAAGTGAAGAAAGAAGGTATGGACGTCATAGGCAGAGGGAAATGTAACTGGGCTCAGAGGTTAGCTGGTCTTTTATTCAGTAGGAAAATGAACAGTTTAGCACAGCAGGTAGCATGGTTGCCAGGCAATGCTAGAGATTCCCTCCTGAGTGCACAGGAGGTAAAGTAAGGCAGGTCAATGTGTGTCTCACCCACATTCAGTCACCTGGATGCAGTCCCAGGCCAGGTGGGGTTGGACATTTAAGCAGAATAAGTGAGACAATGTATGTTATATAATACTTTCAGATTCAACACATCATAGTTATTATTGTTTTACTGTCACTAGCATTAGTAGATACTATTTATAGAAAGTAATATTGTAATTCAAATTTTAGAGGGAAGATAAGGCTCAGAGAAAGCCAATGAATTGTCTAAAAGAAAAAAAATCAAACATCTAGCTAGGCACTGGTGGCTCATACCTGTAATCCTAGCTACTCCTGAGGCTGAGATCTGAGGATCCAGGTTTGAAGCTCACCGGGGCAGAAAAGTTTGTGGAATTATCCAATCAGTTTTTTTTATTATTATTTTTATTTTTGTTTTTCTTGCCAGTCTTGGGGTGTGGACTCGGGGCCTGAGCCCTGTCCCTGGCTGTTTTTTGCTCAAGGCTAGCACTCAACCACTTGAACCACAGTGCCACTTCTGGCTTTTTCTGTGTATGTATGTAGTGCTCCTCAGCACAAACCCAGAGCTTCATGCATGCTAGGCAAACATTCTACCACTAAGCAATATTCCCAGCTCAGTTTGTGGAATTATCTCTAATAAACTACCAAAATGCTGGAAATGGAGCTGTGGTTTAAATGCTAGAGTTTTAGTCTTGAGCAAATGAAGTTCAGGGATAGCATCAAGGCCAGGACCAGCACGCACGCTTACACACACACACACACACACACACACACACACACACACTGATAATACATTTTAGAAACACAATTTTACTTTGCCTTTGCCTTCTGGTTTTCCAGTATCCTATATTGTCTCTTAAGCATAGTTTAGATCTCTTTTAGTGAAAGGATACTGTCAGCCAACAAATCCTATCTCTTAGTAATGTCTTCTCACCATTTGCATATTGTCTTTGTGATTACATCAATGCCATATTTACAAATTATTTCATTCTAAACTCCCTTCCTGATGGGAAGTCTGGAGCCAAAAGTAGTGTTAAGAAACTCACAGAGGATGGGAAGTATGGAATATTATAAAATATTTGCCTCTATCAGGAATAATGGAGATGCTAATAACGTAGGAGGAAGCCCCAGCAACAGCAACGGCATAAGGGTTTAGAACTCCCCCCCCACAAAAAAAATACAGTAGGTAAGATAATATAATGGTGGATGATGTTAAAATATCTTCCTAAATGCATATGATCCAGATAATTGGTGTCCAGGTATAAATTCACTATGTACTGCTACTGTAGCAAGCTTTGCTTTCCCAGTCTCTTGTGGAAGAGTTTTATTGTTCCTGACACACAGCAGGCTAGCATGTCCTGCAGAGTCTATGGGACAAATGCTATGTACAAGTCCCTTTGAACAGCTGTTTTCTCACCCCTACAATTTGCCTTCCTCTTCCTCTATAAAAGACAAACACCCTTGCCAAATTCCCAAATGACCAATACCCTGATGATCTTTTTTCTTAAGAAAAACCTTTTCAGTTCTTCATATAGCTGGTTGCTATTTTATGGTAATCTCTATCTACTGCTTGGCATTCAGACAGACATTCTTTCCTGCTTCTTTCTCCTCTGGATGTCCAGCTTCTTCCTATTTAAATAAAAAGGCAGATGGAAGTTTGTCTTTTTCCTGTGTCCATCTGCCTTTGAGAGCTATGGGCTTCCAATCCACTCACCTGAATTAGAGTTTGGTGGCAGTCCCAGACCCCTCTTCTGCATTGCTTCCCTGTTTATGCTGGTGGTTAGTGAGCATGCACTAGAAGGGACTCACTACTGAATGCTTACACTGTGCTAAGAATTTTATATTCCTATCATTTGTTTTTCACTTGTTGATGTTTGTCTTTATCCCTGTGCTACACAGATGAGGAAACTGAGGTGAAAAAACTTACACATGTTCAGCTATTGTATGGTCAAGTCAATGTGGGAGCTAGAATTTGTCACGGGCAGGTTGATCCTTGCATTTTCTTCCTTTGCTTTTTACATGCATGAAATCCTCATTAAATTCTACTTGTGTGTTTTGTACATTATGCACTCTAAATTCAGATATATAGATGTAAAATATTCTAAGCCCCTGAAGAAAGAATCAAGCATTAGAGAGCTGCTGATATTCAACATTCTCTGTGACCATTAGTGGGAGGTAAGTATATTGATATTTATAAATGTATATTAGTACTCAATTTCAAGAGATACAGACTTAATATAAAGAGGAAAGTTTCTTAGCATTGCAGATATAAGTGAGCTTTGTGAAACCAAGATGGCGCTGATTCTTGGTAATCTTGTCTTAAACAAAGGTCTAGATAATGACTGTGATTGTTCCAGCCACTGAGGGTGGGGCAAAGTGAAATAATACAAATGGGGCATTCTTCTGGAGACCACACTGCTATAGAAAGGTAATTGTAAGAAAGCATGTGAGCCTGTGGTCAGACAATCCCAAAGATGTCCAGGACAAAGGAGAAGCTCTGACCTATCTTAAGGAAGTATCTAAGAAATGCTGTCAAAGGAAAAGATCTAAATGCAATGCTGAGCAATGTTCTTATTAGATAAAGCAGTTCTGGGCCAGGCAGGGCTGCCGAGCCCGCTGATATCAATTGTATTTGCATTTATGTGGCTCCATCCTCTTAGGAAAAAATGGCAGCAAAAGGATTTTGAAGGCTAAAATTGTTCTAACATTGCAAAAGACATAAGACAGTCATGGATCTTTCTTATAGCATGGGGCAGTCAGTCATGGGAGCCCAGATAAAGTCTTGTGAGAACTACTGAAATGAGATCGTAACATAGAAGTCAAAAATAACTTGAAGTGTGCAAAGAAGGGTGAATATGGTCACAATATTTTTGGCTCACATGAGAAGGGAAAAAAAAAGTAGGTTGTGGAGAGCTGTGGACTGGTGGCTCATACTCAACCCTAAGGAGGCTGAGATCTGAGGACTGAGGACTGAAGCCAGCCTGGGCAAGAAAGTCCCCAAGATTCTTTTGTGTGTGTTTTTTTTTTTTTTTTTTTGCCAGTCCTGGGCCTTGGACTCAGGGCCTGAGCACTGTCTCTGGCTTCCTTTTTGCTCAAGGCTTGCACTCTGCCACTTGAGCCACAGCGCCACTTCTGGCCGTTTTCTATATATGTGGTGCTGGGGAATCGAACCCTGGGCTTCATGTATAAGAGGCAAGCACTCTTGCCATTAGGCCATATCCCCAGCCCAAGTCCCCAAGATTCTTACCTCCAATTAATCAGCCATAAAAGGAGGCAGAAGAGCTGTGACTCAATGGTAGTGTGGCGGCATTGAGGGAAAGAGCTAAGGGACAGTGCGTAGGCTCTGAGTTCAAGCCTTAGCACAGGCGTGAGTGCACACCCACGCACGTGAGCATACACAAAGTTGTTGAGATTGGTTTGGGAAGGGGAAGGAGGGGAGGGAGAATGATGGGAGGAGTGAGTCTGATCAAGGTAAGAATGCACATATGAGCATATGAAAATAACACGCCTTCTACAACTAGTTGACACCAATAAAACGTGGGAATAAAATAACACAACGACAATAATAACCTAAAGTGAAGAAATTGAAAATGAAGTAGCAGGAAACTTTTGATTCAGGCCTGGAACATAGCTGAGATAAGATGTCCTTTTCAAATATTTGCTTTCTTTTAAAATCAAATTTTGTGGACTAGTTACTTCATTACTTAAGCTTTATACATTTCTGATTTTGATTTTTAAAGGAGATTCACTGCCATGATGATTTATATTTGTTATGTACAGGGAGGGCTTGGCCATTCCGGTTATGAGATATAGTGAAGTAAGGCAAGGTGGTCTTTACAAAGGAGTCTGAAACAAAGTGGCTTGTATTAGATCCTGTTTTCCATCTTTCAGCTATAGTACAGTCCAGGACCCAAAGCAACCTTTCAAACATTGTTAACCACTTTCCTTGCAGCTTACTGATCCCTTTCTTCTTGGAATGGTCTAGAACTGTAGGGCTGTAGTCACAAGGTAACCACATCTGAGTTTCAATAGATAGAAAAGAGCCAGAGGCCCCCTGTAGGGCACACAGCCGTCTTCAGCATATATGAGCTGAGCTCCTGTGTGCTCATAAGGAAAGAAGTTAAGCCTTAATTTATTCTTATCACTGTGAATGTCTCCCATGGTGTTGTAGGTGATTTAGATATTTTCTTTTTAATTTTTATTGTCAAACTGATGTACAGAGAGGTTACAGTTTCATACGTTAGGCATTGAATACATTTCTTGTACTGTTTGTTACCTCCTCCCTCATTCCCCCGATTTAGATATTTTCCCAGTGGGTGAAGAAGTAGAAATATGTGTACTTGGAAGCTTCTTAGGACATGCAGAGGGACTGGAGATATAGCCTAGTGGCAAGAGTGCTTGCCTCTTATACATGAAGCCCTAGGTTAAATTCCCCAGCACTGCATATATAGAAAATGGCCAGAAGTGGCGCTGTGGCTCAAGTGGCAGAATGCTAGCCTTGAGCAAAAAAAAAAAAAAAAGACATGCAGAACTGTGATTTATTCACTAGATTGGCTTCTCAAATTCTTCTTCTGCTGAACTCTTTCTGCTTTATTTTGAGCAGTGATAAATGGCCACTTGTAACATCTGATAGCCCCTGTTCCTCTCCAAATAGGAGGACTGTAGCTTCCCTTGAAATCACAAGCCCATGACCCGGGTTTGCAGGCCAAGGACCAGGTCTGACCTTCAGGCAGGATGTCTGGAAACTCAGGTTATGGGCAAACTGCCCACCCCAAGGAGCCTGCCTTTTTGCTTTTGATCTCTAGAGGATGCTGGCGGACTCTGGGCTGGACATTCGCTAACACTGGGAACTTCAGCCCTTCAAGTCACTTCCTCATCTCTTATCCAAGGGGAGCCCTCGGACTCAAGGACAGAATTATGAAACAGCACTGCAAGAGATGCTGAAAGATACATAAATGTAACGTGTGCATGGAGAGCTACTTCATTGCAGAAATACAATTCTGTAACTGCTTGTTATTTGTTTTATGTAATCATTTACTTTTTTAATTAAAAAAATTAAAATTAATATTGTGGGGAGTGCTATAAGGGAGCAATAGTGCCTCTCTCTTTTTTTTTTTTTTAAGGGCATAGCACAGTTCTGTTCTACTATGCTGTTTAAAAACCATGGCTAAAGATTACAGTTAAGTTTTACTCATTAAGAGTTTTAAGACGTGGACTTGGAAAAAGTAGAATTGGTGGAATTATTTCATATAACTAAGAGCTAAGGGACGGTGCCTAGGCTCTGAGAGGGAGAGAAGGGGGGGGGGAGAAGGAGAAGAAGAGAGGAGAGAGGAGAGAGGAGGGGGGGGGGCAGAGAGGGAAGGAAGGACGGAAGGTGGGTGCACAGAACTCTCCGGTTCTCTTTCCACAGCAGTAAGGATCACTCAAGTCCAAGTGACTGTTTTTACCTCTGTAGGCAAACGAAGCGGGAAACAAGTCACAACTCATTTTCAAAAGATAATAATAATTTAAAAAAGAACAAAAACCGCGGCGAGCGCGCTCTGGCGCTGGTGCACTGGCCTTGGAGTGGGTCCGGGTGCGGTGCGGGTTCGGGGGGGGCTGAGTCGGGTATGGGGGCGCCGAGGCAGCCGGGCCTGGGCCCCGAGGCCGTGCTGGGGCTGTGTAGGCTCTGAGGGGGCGTGCAGGGTCATCAGGGCAAATACTTTCTCCCTGGGAACCCACCGGCCGGCCCGGGTCTCTCCCCGTCCCGCTGTCTCTGGCCCTCGCCCCGTCCCCGTCCCCGGGTCGCTGTGTCTGGTTCGTGGGGAGCGCGGGTCCCCCGGGGGAGGGGTCTGGGCGGCGGGTGGGGTGGGGTGGGGGAAGGGGCGAGGCGGGAGGGGAGGGGCCGGGCCGAGGTCGCAGGGGTGTGTCCCAGGGGCCAGCGCGCGCCCGGTGACCGCCGGGCGGAGAGGCACAGATTCGCGCGGGGCGCCGAGCGGGCGGCCGGCTTCCCGAGCTCCCGGCGTGCGGACGCGGCGGCTTCTCCCCCGGAGCGCGCGGAGCGGAGCGGGACGGCGGCGACATGCACGGTGGCGCGCGGCTGGCGCTCCTGGCCTCGCTGCTCTGGGTCTCCGTGCAGGGCAGCCCGAGAGGTGAGCCCCGCGCCGGCCCCTCGTCCCGAGCTGGCCGGCGGGCTACGGGCGGGCGGGCGGGCGGGGCGCCGCAGAGTGGGCGCCCGCATCCTGGTTCAGCTCCGATTCGCAGCATCCGACACGTGGGTGTCCGGCGCGCGCCCTGCCGGTCGCCGAGGCGACCCGGGCCGCCGCTCCTGGCGGACGCCGGCTGCTGCCCCGGGGCGCGGAGAACTGGGGTCCCCCGATCCCGGAGCGGCGACGGCCGGGCGCGGGGCGTGCGGCGAGGGGGGAGCGCCGGTCCTTTTGCCCTGCGTCCGGGGGCTGCTGGGGGCGCTGCCGCCGGCGCGGGGAGGGAACGGGAAAGTTCTCCCGATTGTCCTGCGGTGGGGTAGCGCGACCCTGGCGGCCGGAAAGGCGGGCTCCCGGGGTGGAATAGCGCGGGGTGGCGGGGGTGGGGGACGGCGGGGGGGTCGCGCCCCCTCCCCGAGGGCCGGCCTGGGGCACCCGGGGGCCCCGGCCACAGACGTGCCGTCCCCGAGGGGACCGAAGCCCCTGGTTCCCCCACGCGCGTTTGCATCGCGGGGCTGGGGCGGGGATGGCGGCGGGAAGGGCGGCGGGCGCGCGCTGGGGCCGCAGGCGGACGGGGCGAGGGGGCCGAGGAGAGCCGGAGCGAACCTCATTCCATGTCAACTCCAGGAGAAAGCCCCCCCTCCCCCGCACCCCCTCTCTTCTTTCCCGTTCCCCGGGAATCATCCGCATCCCCGCCACCCACGGAGATGAATCCCCCCGCCCCCCCGCCCCGCCGCCCCGGCCTTTTCTTGTAAGCTGGGCGCAAAACCCTTTGCAGAAGGGATCTTCACACACGCAGCGTGCGATTAGCGGGCACGGTTCCGCACACGCGCGTTCCACCTAAGGAGCACGCAGGTCGGAGGGAACCGGCGGGGCCCCGCCAGCCCGCGCGGGACCCGGGAGTCTGGGCCCCAGCGGAGCGGCTCCCATTCATTCCCATTCATGCGGGGCCGGCGGCGCGGGCGCGCGCGGGACGCGGCTTTGAAGAGCGGCGCTGGGCTGCGCGCTGAGCCCAGAGCCCCCGCCCGCGGGGAGACGGGGGATTGACACCGTTCTCAGCCCGGGAATGGAGGGAAGCCTTTGATTCCCACAGCCCTGGCCCGGTCCTTCTGGGTGCTGAAAGTGACCGAAGCCTCGGTTTCCCTTGAGCTTGCTTGCCTCAGCTCATTGTTCCCAGGAGAGCAGGGATACCCCGAGGTTTCCGGAGTCCGGGGGGGGGGGGGGGGGGATCTGCCCTTGGCCCTGGCCCTGTGAAAGGTGTTTGGAGAAAGTGGGCAGCGTGGGGCTTTTCCTGCTTTGAGAAGCTGCCGGAAATCCACCCAGGGCAGCAGCTTTTGAATCTTTCACATGGATCTCAGGGTTGTCAGTCCACACTCCACCCAGCGTTCGCCATGCCTAAAGCCCATCACTGAGAAACTTTTGAAGACATAGTTTTGAGCTTTGAAATTCGACTTTGGTTTTTGTGCCAGTACTGGAGCTTGAACTCAGGGCTTGAGCACTGATCCTTTGCTTTTCCACTTGAGGCTGTTAACTATATCACTTGAGCGTAGCTCCACTTCTGGCTTTTTTTTTTTTTGCTGGTAAATTGGAGACAAGTTCCTCACTTTGTCTGCTCAGGTAGGTTTTGAACTGTGATCCTCAGGTCTCAGCCTCCTGAGTAGCTAGGATTACAAGAGTTAGCCACCAGTGCCTGTCATAGTTTTTATCCTCATACATATAGCATTAGTCATCAAATAATTCTGACCTTCAGATTATCTGCTGAGTTAGCCTGCCTGGGATGCTGATGGTGTATATGTGTATATGTATATATCATATGTATATACATTTACACATATACATACATATATAGTATAGATAGTCAGCCTGCTACATTACCCAGGCTGGTCTCTAACTTCTAGACTCAAAGGCCTCAGCCTCCTGAGTAGCTTGGTCTACAGGGTGACCTAAGACACCTAACATAGTGACTATATATACATATGTATATATATATATATATGTATAGTGATTATATAAAATATATATTTGCCAGTCCTGGGGCTTGGACTCAGGGCCTGAGCACTGTCCCTGGATTCTTTTTGCTCAAGGTGAGCACTCTAGCCACAGCACCACTTCCGGTTTTTTCTCTTTATGTGGTGCTGAGGAATCAAACCCAGGGTTTCATGCATGGTAGGCAAACACTCTACGGCTTAGTCACATTCCCAGTTTCAAAGTGAAACCCAGCATTATCTAACAACATTTGGATTATGAGAAGCTGTCTTTTGTTTTTCAGCCTTGCCTTGCTGGATTAACTTTACAACTCACGGGATCTGGAACTTTGTAAAGTGAGCTATTCCTAAACACTGACAAATAAGTGTGTTTACAGGACTGGGGGTGTAGTTCAAGCTTGCCTAGTGTGTATTAGGCCTTGGGCTCAAAAAAGGTGTCTTTAAAACTAATGTGTTAAACTCATAGCTGACAATTACATAGAATTGCACTTTCTGCATAGGTTACTTTACGATCAGTTTTTCATTTCCTATCTCAGGCATATTTGCTGTTTATTCTAAATTTTAAAAAGGTCGATTCCAAGTATAAAAACAAATCATCTGAGTAGAAGACTATTTACTTATTAAAAATTTAGGGAGTATGAGCTGGGTACTGATGGCTTACACCTGTCATCCTAGCTACTTAGGAGCTACTCAGGTTCGAAGTGAGCCAGAAAAGTCCTTTTCCAATTAACCAGTAAAAACCTGGGATGGAGGCATGGATCAAGTGGTAAAGTGCTGCTAAGTAGGTTCTTGAGTTCAAGCCCCAGTACCCCACAAAGTTCCTGTATGGATTTCCAAGGTGTCTTTTTCTTTTCTGTCATTATGCTCTAAGTGAAGACTAATTTAAAATATAATTGTTGGAAATGAGGACATGTGTGAGTAAAACATCATTGCCCACCTCCTATATATCCCAAACTTTGTGAGCTGTTTCCTTCTCCCACAGCTATGCCTATAGCTCATCTAGTGTGACTGAGAATCCAGATGCAGCAAAGATGTGAAGCAAGCACATAAAATGTGCTTTAGTGTCTCGTATCACTGCTAGAATCACATTTCTTTATGAACTAGGGTCATAAGATACTTATATGGCCACTTCAAGGTAATCATGATACCTGAAGTATCTTACTACTTAGTAATAACTAATTCACAGAGTTTCATGGATAATCATTATTGTCTGTAGTAAATTTTTATGGGGAAGCGACACGGCTACATTTTCAGTCTTCCTGTATCTACTTCTCTGGTTTCACCAGCTGCAGGAAACCAGAAAAGTTACTTAACCTCTCTATGCTTTAATTTTATAGATGGTAAATAAAATGAGTTAATGTAAAAAATTTAGAACAGCACCCAGTGCACGATTAGCTCCCCCCTGTAAACACTAAACACTATTTATAAACAACATCATTATTATTTTATGTACAACTATGTGAAGATGGCCCATTTCCATAATTGTGTTCTCTGGCCCTCATAATCATTTAGAAATTTGGATTCTGGATTTGGAATCAAATAGTGTTGGGCTCGAATGCTCAGACATGTCGCTTTGATTAGCTGTGACCATGGCTCAGGTTGTTCACCTCTAGAAGTTCAATCTTTCATCTCCTTCCTCTTCAGCTTTACCACCACCACTGACTTTTCTAGAAAGATCATCCTGAGAAATACTTCTAACCTTCTATAAATTCTCATTTCCTCATCAAATTACTTGGCATTCCTGACTCCATTTACTTTCCTTCCTTCCTTTGTGACTATGCAAGTGGTCTTCTTGCATGGTGTGGATATATCCTTGCATTTCATGTCAGTTTTCTTGGGCCCATCCCATGGCCTTAGTGGTGTAAAATACACATAGGTGACAGTGTCCTGTGACACCACACTGGGGTGAGTCTTGGAGTCTGGAGCCTTTCTTTGCCTGCTTTTTGAGCTGAGGTTCTACTGGTGGACACACTTGTACGTGCTCATAGCCAACTCTATTTCCAGACACATGAGCTATATAGAGTTGGATCAATCTCTCCTTTGAGATCTAGCACTGTCTAGATGCCGCCATATTGGTTAGACTCCCTGGAGTCCCATGCCCTTTCCATTGATGCCATTGCTATGATTGCTATTTCTATGATTGGTTCAGCTCCATATCTGTCTCACTCAGCTCAGGCAAATAGTTTCTAGTTAGCATTGTTGGAATAAATAGGAATTGGTTATCTTTATTTAGGAGTTGAGCAACTGCAAGCATATTTTATACAGGTTATCCATGTCCATATGCAAAATTCAAAAGGCTCCAAAGAGTATAGAAAAAAAAAGTTGATTTTGTCACACTCTCTTTTGAGACAGCCACTGCATTCCATTCCTTAGGTACCCTCCCAGAGGTGTTTCTTTCTGGAACTTTTAGATGTAAGTTATTTATGAACACTCCTTCTTTCGTAATAATTGCCAGAGAGGTACCAGCCATCTCTCAATGAAACAGGATGCCCAGAGCGTGTGTACCTTGTACAGGTATTAAAATGTCACCTAGTAAATTTATATACTTTCCATCTTCCAATTTGTCCCTTCCAACTAGGTGTTGGACAGAAATATATTATCAGAGCAGTGTTTCTGGATCTTTCCAGCTTGAAAATGACATACTGATTTCCACTATTTGTAGAAACATTGTTTATCAGTAAACTATTTTAGCCCATATATACATATATATGTGATACAGAGAAATCAAGTTTGAAAATAACTCTGAAGTTTAGAATACTTTTGGGGGCAGGAAAGTGAGAGAAAATGAGGGAGGGGGTAACACTGCTTGAAAAGAAATGTACTCATTACCTTACTTATGTAACTCTCACCCCTCTATACATCACCTTTACAATAAAATTAAATATATATACATATGTATATATAAGCAAAAAGAAGAGAAAAAATAAAATAGAATACTTTATTAATAAGGTTACTGGTAAGTACTATTTACAGGAAAACTTAAAACTTCACAGAAAACCCGAGTTTTTAAGAAGAATCTTACTGAGTTAATGTTAAGAACCCTAAATACAAAAATTAACTGGAAGTAATCAGACAGAATGCTGGAACTCAACCTTTAGCTGAAGTTTTGAGTTTCATTCCTGAGAAAGGATTGAAGGAACAAGATAAAGTTCTAATCTAAGAAAGAGGGATACAGCTTATTGAAAATAATTCTTTGACTTGTTCTATTTCTAAAATGCTAATAATGCATCCAAGGACAATAGAATAAGCCAATGTATTGCACAATTAGTGAGGAGCAAAAACCCTTCATAGAAGTAATTTAGTTAAGTTCATGAACTTCGGTTCTGTTGGAGCATGCCTATGAGGGCACTGTTTCAGCATAAAATACCAGGGCTAGCTGGCTTCCTTGCTTTTCTTGTCCATTATAACTGAGGGTGACAGGCAGGTCCGAGGGTAACGATTTAAGAATAGCTCCGAATCCTTCTACTTGCATCTTTGTTTTCTCAAGGCCGGGTCAGGAGCACTTTTCTTGGGTTAACTTGTTCCCAGTCCTCCTGCGGAGAGGCGGGGGTGCTGGGGGCTTCAGACAATGGAGGCAGTGTGATGCATGGTAGAGTGCATTCTTGTCTGTGTAAGCATTTACCTCAGAGTGTTAATTCAGAAATGGTGGCTTGCAAATGCCACCACCCCATCAGGAGTGTGATTTCAGTGTGTATGTGTGAGTATGTGTGCTGCACTATTTTTTTTCTTCTTCACATCAGTCATTTGAAGTTTGAATCTCTCCAGTTCAGAAGTTATCTTTGAAGTCTGATCTGTTGACCCAGCAGGCCATATGCCTTAAATTCTTGTGCCAGAGAACCTCCTATATTGCTGGTGGGAATGTCGAATTTAGATCAGGGGGTATTTATGGAAAGTGCCATCTTTGCTCATTCCCCAAAGTATTTCCTGAGTTTTGTTCCCTGGCTCTGTAACTTCCTGCTGGAACCTCAGGAAATTCTCTGCAAGAGCAAAGATGTTTAGAGAAGATATTTAAATGTAGTGGTTTTAGTGTTACTTCTTTTTAACAAAGAGAGACATTTAGAAATTATACCTACCATGTTGACTATTAAGTACTACCACATGAATATCTAACAAGTTTTCAATAATGATAGAATCTTACCCACAAAAAACTGGTTACCTTGTTATCTCAGATTCAGAACAAGTAATTCCTTCCTCCTCAGTGGGTCATCTTGGCTTCATCTTCCTTTTCTGGTTTTCTTTTGCATGTACCTCATCCAACTTGTCTCTTTCAGAAGTCATTTCTTCTTGTTTTATTTCTGTTGCCCTTAAGAAATGGTCACCAGCTGTCTAAATTGCCATAATCATCCAATGTCTCTAAGTTGGTCTGTATGGAAGTGGAGGTGTGGCTCAAATGGTAGAACACTGGTCATGAGTGAAACAGCCAAGGAAGAGTGTGAGGCCCTGGATTCAAGCCCCACTACTGACACACACACACACATACACACACACACACACACACACACACACACACACAGACCCTCTGTCTCTCTGTCTGTCTCTGTCTGTCTCTCTCTCTCTCTCTCTCACACACACACACAGAAAAGTGAAAACAATACCAACAAGCAAGCAAATCCACGTTTCTGATGTTAGCACGCACCTTTCATGAACTAGTCCACACTGCAGTTAGACTAACCCTGGGGCCAAGATGGCCCCTCTCCCAATCCCTCCCAATTCAGTCCCACCACCAGCTTTTACCCACCGCTTTCTTTAGCCATTGGTTCTACTTCTGTTACAAAGGTCAACTTCCTGTCCCTCTGCAGAGCTGAGGGCGATCCCTGCACCTGAGATGTACCCCAGTTCCCCAAACTTCAGCGGCCACACGTGTCTAGTCTGCAGCTCACTGCCCAGGCTCCCTTGTTACCGAGGCCTGTGCCAGCCGCCTCCTTTCTGAAGTTGCACTGAGTTCGATGATGACTGGTGCCCACCCGCTCAGCGCTGGCCTCCTGTCCGCTTTTGGATGACCTGGGCAGAAGACCATCAGCCAGGGTTGTTTTCTTTTAAAGGACATTTTTCTCAAAGATTAAATCCTCACTAAGCATCTATTAGCACATAGATAAGAGGTCAGGACCTGGTAGAGGATCTGGGTCCTGGTCCTTGGGGTGATGGGAGTGTAAGTCCCACAGACCCCTGAGGGAGAATGAGATAAGAGGAAAAGACTGATGGTCAGAGAAGGACTAGTACGGCAGGAGGCACGTGGCTCGTGGAACATTTCTCAGGTTCTTATTGCTTAAAAACGGAACAGTAATGTGAGCAGCTTCGCAGGAGCAGCCCAGACAGATGGGGGATCTTAGCCTCATACCAAGTAAATTCTAGTCACCTGCTTAGAATGAAGTCGGCCTCAGTGGAAATCGCATCTAGTTAAAGCTTGAGGAGTTTGCTTGACCACCCCAGCAGACATGGCGGTGATGTGTGAGGTTCTAGCATGCTAGAGGGCAGTATTGGTGTTAGGGGTGCGGCTTCACCCTTCCCAGGCCAAGAGGACTAACAGGATATCTGTGGAATTGTTCCAACCAGAGCTCTCCAAGCGCTGGCCAAACTCTTGAATTGATGTATTTCAAGTTCTGTGGTGAAAGCCAGACACTCACAGGCTGGTAAGTTTGAAATGCATTTGAAGGGGAAGCAGATCCCACCGGAGGTTCTTCCTTGTGCGATCTGTATGTTTCTATGTGTTTCCATGTCTGTGTGTACGTGCACATGCTCACATGCACATCAATACTGGGTCTTGAATTCAGGGCCTTATGTTCTTGCTTTGCTTTTTGTACACACAGTGTCACTCTAACACTTTAGCCACGCCTTTACTTCTGGATTTTTGCTGGTTCATTGGAGATCAAGGTCCTGGGATTAGTCTGCCTGGCCTGCCTCCACCTGTGGTTCTTAAATCTCAGCTTCCTGTGTAGCTAGGATTACAGGCTTGAGCCACTACTATCTGGCAAGATGTCTACCTACTCTTGAGCAAAACATCGAGACAGAACAGAGCAAGAGCTCGAAAACCAAGACATCTTGCAGCAAATGATTTGGAACTGCTTGTAAAACTACAGAAATTTCCAGAGGTGGCAGACTTGCCTTAGCGACCATAATATCCTCACATAGTTTCTGTATAGCAAACCCAGCTTTTGGCCCTGACTGAACACAAAGGCCTTCCTTCCAGTTTCCTGGACTGTCTAAGATGCAAGAGGATTGCTATAAGCAGATCTTGACTGTTTCAACAATCCTTATTCTGTCTGGCCACCAATGGCTCTTGCCTGTCATCTTAGCTACTCAAGAGGCTGAGATGCTGAGGATCACAGTTTGAAGTCAGCCTGGGTAGGAAAGTCTAGACGATTTTGTTTCCAAAATAAGCAGCAAAATGCTGGGCTGAGGGATAGTGCAAGTGAGAGTACCAAATCATGAACAAGCAAGCCAAGCAAGAAACATAAGGCCTTGGCTTGAACTGCAAATGAATAAAAATAAAATTCTTGTTTCATTTGGTTTCAATGCTTGTTCCCAGAGCTATTTCTTCTGCTCTGCTGTTTCTGTGGTGCATTTCGGGATGCCGGCTAGCACACTTCCTCAGTCCCTCAGAAATCCTAACCTATTCTGTCAGCTTGCTTTCTGAATTTCAAACTGTGATAAATCTTTATTTTTATGCAAAACATTATCTCCAACTCTTTACATTCCACTAGGCTTCATGACATACTTTTGTTCACTCTAGAAGTTTAGAATAGAGGGACTTGGAAATGTAAACTGGTGACATGCCTTTGGAAGCTGAGTTTGCATTTCTTTTGTCTTTTGTGTGTGTGTGTGTGTGTGTGTGTGTGTGTGTGTGTGTGTGTGTGTGTTTATGTGTGCTAGTACTGAGGCTTGAATTCAAGGTCGTGCTCTTCCTAGGCTTTTCTCACTCAAGGATGGCATTTCCACACTTCCACTTCCAGTTTCTTTTCTTTTTTTTCTTTCTTTCTTTTTTTTTTTTTTTTTTTTTTGGTTAATTGAAGATCAGAGTTGCATGGCCTTTTCTGCTCAGGCTAGCTTTGAACTTTGATCCTTAGATTTTAACCTTCTGCCTAAGAAGCTAGCATTACAGGCATAAGCCACTGGCTCCTCATGAGTTTGCATTTCTTTAAAGGAATGAGCATTTCTGTTTGTTTCTGTTTTTGAATGGGTTTTTGATGTGTTGCTCAGGCTGGTCTCAGACACCTGATCCTCCTGTTCCAGCTTTCAGAGTAACTGAGACTTTAGGTGTTGCCCACCTTGCCAGGAGTAAGCATTTGAAACAGGTAATACCTTTTTGGCAAGAGGAATAGTTTTTCCTGTAGGATTGAGTTGTCATGTCTATTTCAGTTCCTGGGGTTTTGTGTTTGTTTGTGTTTACTTTTGGATGTCTGCTCATTATTTATCCATTCGTGCAGTCAGGCTGGAGCAAATGTAGGAGCTGCATCTCAAAGACTCTGTCCTCAGCTTCTTGCCTCGCTGTGGGTCTTGAGGCTCGTTAGCCTTTCTTGACATTCTAGATGTATTTGTATATGAAGTTCCAGAAACTGAGAAGTGTCACGGAGAATTTTCCTCATAATGCATACTGCCTAAGGAAAGGGTTGAGGGATTAAAGTTCCACGGGTGCAAGTTAACACCTGCATGTTTTTCTGCTTCTATATGATTTAAGTTAACAGTGAAATGAATAGTGAAGCCAGGATTGAGGTGGAGAACCTGGACATTTCTGAGACTGTAACTTTGGGCTTGTAGGGTCAGCTTCAGTCCCAGACAGCACAGGCGCCCAGGCCTCCCTGCCCTAGGGCTTCCTTTCTTGAGGGCCACAGAGCTCACCTGTTTGGCAGGCTCTTGTGCCAGGAGGGTATATTCAAGCAGTGTGACACAAAGTCCCTTTCCTGGATGCACCTAAGACTTTTACTAACATGGGGGCCCAGGTTCTCACTCTGGGGATTATAATTTATTTGGGCTGTGGTGGCGTCTAGTCATTTGCATGTGAAAGATGTTCCCTAGGCAATTCCACTCTACAGCCAGAGTTAAGAAGCACTCAATAGATTTGCACTGAAGTCTGTATAATTACACAGCAGCACCAAGCCTGCAGCAATCCTGCACTTGCCTGTAGGGTGTAAGTCAGGGCATTGATCTCCTTAGTCGTCTAGAGTTTTCACATAACAGAAAGGAGCACTGTTTAGCATCGTGTCTGCATGGTGCTCCATCCACTTGGTGACGTGTGAATAATAAGTCTCTCACAGCGTGTACAGGGAGTCGGCTCCTTCTTCATGACTCTGAGTAGCACTTGCTCAGTGTCCCAGTAGTTAGATAATCACACTTAAATCTTGCCTGGCTGACTTTGTCACTTGCTGACTTCTTGCTTTAAAAAATAATCCTGATTAAACATGCCCCTTAGGTTTTCTTGTGTTTTGGGATAAGTTCTGAGTTGGCTCACTCAACCAAAATTTATGGGTGGTGGTATACTAGGTAACTGGGGATTGAACTCAAGGCCTGGGCACTGCCACTTGGCTTATTCATTTAAGTCTAGTGCTCTACCACTTGAGCCACAACTCTACTTCCATCTTTTTGGTGACTAAATGAAGACAAAGGTCTCATGAACTTTTCTACCTGGTTGCTTAGAACTTCAGTCCTCAGATCTCAGCCTAAGATTATAGGTGTGAGCCACTGGTGCCCAGCTTCAAATCGCTTTTATATTCAGGCATTATTTTGAGCACTTTCCCTCCTTTCCTGACATGTTGTTTTTTTTTTTTTTTTTTTTTTTGGCCAGTCCTGGGCCTTGGACTCAGGGCCTGAGCACTGTCCCTGGCTTCTTCCCGCTCAAGGCTAGCACTCTGCCACTTGAGCCACAGCGCCGCTTCTGGCCGTTTTCTGTATATGTGGTGCTGGGGAATCGAACCTAGGGCCTCGTGTATCCGAGGCAGGCACTCTTGCCACTAGGCTATATCCCCAGCCCCCTGACATGTTTTAATAAACCATAAAAACCATAGAATCTTTTATTCAGGGATAGTCTGAGCTTCTTCTCTCCTAAACCAGCTGCTCATCTTCCTTTTCCTTCTTCATTGGGTGACTCCAGGGAGAGCTGTTCTCATTCACCCTCTACTCCTGGTCGCTTGACAACTGTCTTCAGTCGAGGACATTCTGCAAATGTTTTGTGGAAACGTCATCACTAGTTGGCTTAGTAGTTCCCTTTTAGCTCCACCCAGTTCAATAAGAACTATTTTTTTCACATCCCTGATGATACAACACACACACACACACACACACACACACACACACACAACCACCTGTGTGGAGTCTCTCTCACTAGCTCTCCTGCTGTAGTTTATTGATTAGGTACTGCAGTGACTGCCCGACTGGGCGTAGGTAGAATGGGGAGCAGGTGCCTGTCTGCTAGGGCTGGAAGATGCCCCCAGAGGAGCCAGTCTTACTGCTTGTGGCGGGCTGATATCTAACATGACCCATAAAATAGTTTATGAAGAACCCAGCAAGCTGTTGGCGCTAGCTTCCCTTACCCATCAGACAAGGCTTCAGACAACATGGTCAGAGAAGTTCAGAAACTCCCTGTGCTTACAGATAGAGCCCAAAGACGGACAGGGATGAGCTCCAGAATTAGAGAACTAGAAGGACCTCAATCATCGGAACAGATTATTAATCAGGGTTTTTTTTTCCCACCCCACCAACTCTATTTAAAGAAACCTTAATTTATATTTTATAATTGAATTATTTTTATTGATGAAGAATATTCCATTCATTCTTAAAACTCATATTCAACAAAAACTCACTTCTAGGCTTGGAGTACTTGAAGCATTGACTTCAAGACATCTCAAGCCAGCAAACCTCACATAGTAGAATCATAGTACCACTTGAGTTTCTAGAATGTGCCACACCCCAGGGCTTGTAGCCAGCCCCCGTGGGAACTGCCTGGAGTGGCTCACAGGTGAGACTCAGCTCCACTCTGGCGGAGGCCTCTGTTCTGAGGGTCCTAAACACCTGTGAAACTCCAGTTACTGTGGTAGAACAGTGTCAACACGAAGAGAACTTTTCTACTTTTCTACCGTTGGTTTTTTTTTTTTAATTTTAAGCTTGTTTTAATAGGTCTCATAGAATTCTTTTAAAAAATGATTTTAAGAACTAGTAACTCAGTTGGGCATGGTGACATAGTCCTTTAATCTCAGCTATATAGGACGATTGTCGTCTGAGGCCAGCCCCAGGCAAAAACATGAGAACTAACTCCATTTAGAAGCTAACTAAAGCAAAAGGGGCTGAGGCATGACTCGAGTGCAGAATGCCTGCCTAACAGGCTGAAGGGTCTGAGTCAGACTCCATCCAGTCCAGCCTGGATAATTTTAATAAATAAATAAATAAATAAATATTATATATATTTATATAATGAAATAAATAAATAAAACCAATAACTTAAAAAACACCTCCTCACACACAAACATGTTCTTTTCCTTCTGAAGGCATTATGAGGTAGAGCATTAAGCACTTTATTTCACTTAAATGGCCAGCGGATATGAGCAGTTCCAAGTTCCCAACCTGTTTCTCTCTCACTGACTTGGGTGGTGGGTGAGGGGCAGTATTCCTTAGCCTTTGGAGCCTTCTGGCTGGGCTTGGTGGCCTTGCTAATTCCACCACCATCCGTGACTCCCACACCACCAGCAGCAAAACAGCACGGAGGAGAATGAGGAGAAGAGCTTGCGACATAGGCATCCTCGGCAGGACAGGAGGTGCAGGTCCAAGAATTGAGATGACTCCAGTTTGTAACCAGGATGGGATCAGTCTGAAACACTGGATGCATGCTTGTCTAAAGCCATGCTGGTTCCGAGGCCTGCAGTCTTCCCCTCTACCCCTCCCTGGTCCCCTGCCCTTCTTTCCCTCCATTCTCCCTCCCTTCCTCTCTTTCTCCTCTCTCCTAAGGAGTATGAACTCAGCATACTGATGTGTGTAATTTCAGACTTGGCATTGGCCTCCTAGCTTGTTAGCATTTGCTGACTTGCCATATTTCATACGAAATGGAGGTTTTTGGGAACTCTACCTGGCTGAGTTGAAAGGACTTGGTTGAGTGGGAGAACAGCTGCTCCCCCCCAGGCGTTCCAGCCCCAAACATCCTCTCCTTCTCAGGAACAGAACAAAGGCACACAGAATTTATGTCACAGATGGATTTGTGTTTGATAAAAATCACTTTTTACTGAATTGAAGAATGGCCTATTCTCTTCAGAAATATGAGCACAATATCTTCTGTGTCTTTGGTATCTTTAACTGTGTTGGTTTAGTTTTAATTATTATAATTGACTGAATTAAAATGGACCTTTTTTTTTTACCATGTCCAACTTCTCCTGAAATCTTGTATATAGGATTATTTTCTGTAAATGAAACCATTTCAAATTCATTAGTAAAAGAACACCCCAAACAATATTTGAAGCGCTCAAAACTACTAAGGAAGAGAAGTAACCTTTTGGGTACTGTTCTCAGTTGACATAAGTCAGTTTAGCTATACTGAAGAACAGTAGTGTATAAATAAGGGGTTCAGGGTCTGTTTGCTGGGTGCTGACGTCCCCGAGAAAGTTGGAGGTAAATTACCTTTGGCTTCTCCCCCATCTCTCTGGCACCAGTGACCCAAACGCATAGCTGGGTTGAAATGTTGACTTGTATGGTACAGATAGCAACAACATATTCTTTTTTCTTCTCCCCCATCTCTCTGGCACCAGTGACCCAAACGCATAGCTGGGTTGAAATGTTGACTTGTATGGTACAGATAGCAACAACATATTCTTTTTTTTTTTTTTTTGCCAGTCCTGGGCCTTGGACTCTGGGGCTGAGCACTGTTCCTGGCTTCCTTTCGCTCAAGGCTAACACTCTGCCACTTGAGCCACAGCGCCACTTCTGGCCATTTTCTGTATATGTGGTGCTGGGGAATCGAACCCAGGGCTTCATGTATATGAGGCGAGCACTCTTGCCACTAGGCCATATCCCCAGCCCAGCAACAACATATTCTTATTACCAACAGTCCTAAATTAAGTCTTAGAGCATGTCCTAGATTATGAGCTGTAGCTTCTGTGTTTGTGTGTTTATATGTATGTATGTGCACACACCAGTATTGAGGCTTGAACTCAGAACTTCTTTGCTAGGAGGACCTCAGTCATCAGGCTTTTTCCCACCTCACCAACTCTATTTAAAGAAATAAGAAATTTTTATAGGAAGGAAAGAAAAGGCAAAATCACATTAATGCCTTTCTAAAATTGTTGACTACAAGTTTAAGTGTATATCTGTGGACTCTATTTTTCTCCCTTAATCAAATGAACCTGGTATAAACATATAATATATAAGGCCATAAACAGTCACATCTGAGTCTTTGGGTGGACATGGGTTTCATTTTTCTTGAATAGAATTCATAAGAGTGAAATAGGGGTAAAAGATAAATTTGTGTTAATTTAAAAAATGAAGCTGGATGCATTACTTTCCCTTGTCATCCTAGCATCCAGAGGTGGGATTTGACTACTTGAGCCACAGCTCCACTTCTGGCTGTTTGGTGATGAGAGATGAGAGTCTCACAGACTTCCCTGTTTGGGCAGACTTCAAACCATGGTCCTTAGGATCTCAGCCTCCTGAGTAGCTAGGATTGCAGATGTTGGATGATCAGCTTTGCTGCTCTCCTTTTGGGAATTCAGACATTTCTCTTGAATCAGCACTGAGCAGTTGGCTGCTGCTTGAGTCCATCCTGATTGCAGGAGGTTTGGGGGTAACCTTCTGCACCCTAAGTCTCCTTCAGGACATGGGCTGTGTTTTACCCTTTGTACTTAAAAGTAAGGTAAATCTCCATGACTTAACAGTTTGATTGCAGTATAAGCTATACAATCATAAACTGATACTAATTGTAAGTGAACAGATTAATAACTGGTAATTTCAGTGTATTGTACAACCAACACCACAACCCGGTGTGGAGCAGTTCCAGGAAGTGTCCCTATTTCTGTTTGTACTCAGTTCCTTCTGGCCAACTTTCCCCAGTCCCTAGCAATAATCTGCTGTCTGTACTTACATGCCAGCCTTTTCTGGAAGCATCACATGCAGTGCCTGGTTTTTATGTCCAGTTTCTTTCACTGACGATAATAAAGATGTCCTAGGTTCATGTATTCTGTGTTACTGGAGGATATTGTGTTGTGATTACATACTAGTTTTTGTTCATTCCTCCATCAGCTGATGAGCAATCTGACTGGCTGTGGGACCTGGTAGTAACACTATAAACATTTGCATCTGCATCTTGTGTGGACATGGGTTTCATTTTTTTTTTCCAGTGGAATTTGTAGGAGTGAAATAGGGGTCAAAAGATGAATTTATGTTAATTTTAAAAACAAAACTGGATGCGTTACTTTACCTTGTCATCCATAGCACATAAGTTCCAGTTGTATACATTCACATCTTCACAACACTACACATTCTCATAACAGACATTTTGGTGATAGGCATTCTGAGGCTTTCAGTACCATCTCCTGGCATGAATTTCCATTACCCTAGTGACTGAGAACACAGCATCTTTTCATGTGCTGATAAGCCATTCACATTCCTTTGCTGAGATGTGTATTCATAGGTTGAATTTTAAATTTTTTTTTGGTATTCTTAGGATTGAATTATAAGAGTTTCCATATTGTTATAAATATGCTCTCCAAGAACTATTGGAAGCACACAGTAGATACCAAAATAAAGCAACACAAAATTTGTTTCTGTAGAAGGGTGGACCATTCGCCAAACATCTGGCAAGCAAGCACATGGAAGAGGCAGGCTGCTCCCTTATTTATCCCTGATGCCGCAGGCCCTGCCCCTCTGCTCAGATTGGTTGAACTCAGGTTCACAACTTGCTCTTGACTGGCTCGTTTGAATTGGGTAAAATGTGTTTACATGAGGTAGCTTTGAAATAAGATTAACAATACACAAATAATCTCAGAATATACCCTCACCCCCTGCTATCTCTTGTACAATCTGAGGTGGGTCTTAATTCCATCTTGACAAGAAACTATTTGAAGGCAAAACCTTAGATTCCAAAAATCCTTCCTTATTCCAGAGCAGCTTCCTTAACAAAAGCCAAGCCACCAGTCCAAAGAAGGGACTTTTTTCTTCCCGTAGTCCTGGGCCTTGAACTCAGGGCCTTGGCGGTTTGTGCTCAAGGCTAGTGCTCTACCACTTGAGCCACAGTGACACTTCCAGCTTTTTTTTTTTTTTTTTGAGTAATTTATTGGAGATAAAAATCTCATGGACTTTTATCCCCCGGCTGGCTTCAATCCACAATCTTCAGATCTCAGCCTCTTGAGTACCTAGGATTATAGACATGAGCCATTGGTACCCAGTATTGTCTTGTCCTTTTCTTAATGGTGTATTTGAAAACGCCTTAGTCTTCTTGTTTTCTTAAACTTACTTTCATGAAGTAGTTGATCAACTGTGTTCCTTTATGAATTTGTCTTTTGTCTTCTAAGAATTCTTTAAACCAGGGCCACAGAGATTTTCTCCCTTCGTGTTTTTCCTAGGAGTTTTATATTTAATTCTTACATTTAGGATTGCCATCTATTTTGAGTTAACTTTCGTGTTTAGAGAGGAGGCAATATGTAAGTTGATTTTTTTTTTGCACATGGATATCTAGTGATCTCAACAGTTATTAAATTCCAACAGAAATTTTTATAAGAAAGAAAGAAAAGGCAAAATCACATTAGTACCATTGCTAAAAATTGCTGACCACAAATATGTGTATAGCTGAAGACTCTTTTTTTCCCCTTAATCCAGATGTTTGGTCTTAGGCTAACATTACGACATCTCTGTTCCTTTGGTTTTATAACAACTTTTCTGACAGATAGTGTTCCTAACCTGGTTTATTTTTTCTCACCAGATTGGACTGTTCCAGTTCTTTGCTTTTCCATTAGAATCAGCTTATCAACTTCTGTTTAAAAGCCAGATGAAATTTTGATAGCAACAGTTTGAATGTATAGACCAGTTTAGATAGAATTGCTGTCTAACATTATTGGTCTTCCTGTCTGCAAGTAATTCATAATACTTTGTTCACTTAATATCCTGTCGTATAGGCTTTTAAGTGTATTGATCTTGAATATCTTTTCTTAAACTTTCTTTGTAGTTTGTTCATTCTGAGTTTTAAGAAAATCCTAAGACAGCCCTTCTGTGTTTCTAGGGTCCCTTGTTACTCTTTTGACTGGCCCATCTAGCTATTTGTCACTTGTCTCTACTGAGACCACAATTTTGGCTGGCCACACTGGGAGCTTTCTTTGCCCTTCTATACCAAATTTATGACCTTGACTGACAACTTCACTGTGTCTGTGCTCTCCTTGTCTGCTCCAGAAGTTGCAGACTTCCAAAGCCACTTAGGTCTGGTGATCTACCATGCTGGTGGCTTGTGATGAAGCATGGTGGCCTCAGCTGACAACCATTCTCTTTTCTTTCTTTTTTTTTTTTGCCAGTCCTGGGGCTTTGACTCAGGGCCTGAGCACTGTCCGTGGCTTCCTTTTGCTCAAGGCTAGCACTCTGCCACTTGAGCCACCGCTTCTGGCCATTTTCTATATATGTGGTGCTGGGGAATCGAACCCAGGGCTTCATGTATTAGAGGCAGGCGCTCTTGCCACTAGGCCATATTCCCAGCCCTGACAGCCATTCTCTTCCACTCGTCTCACCTGAAGCTCCAGCAACTTTTCCTGCTGTTTTTCAGTATTTCCAAATGGTTTTTATCTACTTCCATAAGTGGTGTGAAGACTCTTGAACCCATTTATTCTGACAAAAACAGAGAGTCCTCTAAAACATGTTAGCTGGTGTAGATACCTTGTCTACTATGAATTTTTTTCCAATGAAAATCCATCTTTACTGTTCATCATGCCATTAGCAATACACTGATTTGACGGTGACCCATTGCTAATCTACTCCATGATAATATGTGATGTATTGATGTCGACTGAGACAGATAACAAGGCATCTCTAGGGCATGGGTACTATTGCCTGAGTGGGAAAATGGGCTACTGTGAATACTAGTTGTATCTCTGATACTAGTCATGGTTTACCTACGTTTCTTTCTGTTTTGCTCTCTGAGACTCTCTTTTCAATCTCTGCCACTCTCTCACATTCACATACACTATCTCAATCTTTACACTTAAGTTAATTCACTTCAGTTTCCATTTTTAGTGAGTCATTATCACCACCATTGAGAGAAGAACGTGGTGGCAAATTCAGTCCCTAAGAGAAATTGGCTACCTAATTCAGTCTTCCTTTGATGGCTTGGAATCACGGACCCAGCAGCTGGAAAGAAGGGCTAGCATTCTCTGGAAAACAAGCAAGGCTTCCGAACTTCCCGACATCCTGAGGCCAGAGGCTGAAGTGGGAGAAATGCTTGGGCTGGTGACTCTATCAGAGGATGAGGTTGCCACAGGAGGAAGAGTAAAAGGAACACTTTAGAACTGCAAGTGTGGACTCATCTTTTCACCCCAGTGAGATATGTGGTAAAGGTAGACTATTTGGTATTTACCGAGTTGTTTTAAAAGAAAACACATCAGAGACAGTACGTATAGAAGACATAGTGCAAATAGATGTGCTTTCAGGTGTAATGAATTCATATAGCCCTGCCTGGGTTTTGATTCCTTCTTTACTAAAATGTGGACATCAAGTAAAATATTTTTTGTCCAGCGAACAAAATAAAATATAATACAGGGAAGAACTTGGAAAATCATTGGAAAATAATTTTTGACATCTAATCTCAGTAAGAGCCAACAAGAGATAGAAGGGAGGAGGGCCTCGAGGGCCTCTCCTCTGGCCTTGACCTTCCCCTGTTTCTTCTGAAGAGAAAGAGCAGGGAACAGCCCTGCCTTCGCCCTCTTTCTGTCATCTAGACCTCAACCCTCTCTAATGCTGAAACTCAAAGTCTGAAGACAGCTAGGGAAGGCCTATCAGCTTCTACAAAGACAGTCTGGAAGGAAAGAAAGAAGGGCTGGGTATTTATTTAGATTCAGTTTCTTTCAGAAAATTTCTGTCCTTTTTCATATATTGATCTTGAGCGTTTTGGGGTTTTTTTTGGTACTGGTCCTGGGGCTTGAAGTCAGGACTTGGGCATTGTCCCTGATCTTCTTTTCCTCAAGGCTAGTATTCTACCACTTGAGCCACAGCTCTACATCTTAATTTTTGGTAGTTTACTAGAGATAAGAATGTCATGGGGGAAAAAAAAGAATGTCATGGATTTTCCTGCCTGGGTTGGCTTTGAACTGTAACCTTCAGATCTCAGCAACCTGAGTAGCCAGGATTACAGGCACAAGCCACTGGTGCCTGACTTTTGAGCTTGTTTGTTCAGTCAGGATTTTTTCTTTCTTTTCTTTTTTTCCCCCAAATCTTATTTGTCTGGCTATCTGTGGAGGAGGCTGAGCCATACAGGTTTGCTTTAGATTTCTCTGCTTGATGCTCCGTGGACCGGGTTCGTAGATTGTCTTTGTTTTGAAGCCTTGAAGTGTTTCCCACTTAACCCTGATTTTCCCTCTAAAAATAGTTACCAAAGGTCCCCCAGACATGAATGCAGAATGGGTAATCTGGAGTTCTGGTTAAATAGTGATAGAAAACTGCTGGAGGAGGCATGATCTCACAAATCAGTGTGGCTGCCTTTGTGCCATGCTTGACCGAATTGACTAAACCTGCAGTGTTGAAGCTGGAAGAAATCCCAATAGATGGTCCAGTCTCCCAAACTCAAAGCAGTCTCAGGGGGTGGGAGAGCTGGTTAGACAGGAAGCATAGTAGCTCTAGCCTGAGAATCTACTTTAGCAGATCCCCCTGATATGAGTACTAACATCAGAAACGTACCTTTAACTCAGCTGTCTCTACCCTGTGCAGAGTGCAATCATACTAAATATGGCTATAGATAGTAAGCAACTTCCTCTGCTATCCTTAATAACACAGTTATTGATAATCTGGTCTTAGGATCATATTAACATTTTTATTTTTGCTTTCTCTGGTGATGCTGGGGTTAAACTGGGGGCCCTGGACTTGCTAAGCAAGGAGACTATCATTTGAGATATATCCCTAGTTCTTTTCACTATAGTTATTTTTCAGATGGAGCCTCCTGCTTTTAGCCTAAGGTGACCTAGCCCCGATCTTCCTATTTCTGCCTCCCAGGGAGGTGGAATTACAGGCTAAGGCACTGTGTCTTCATGCTAACATTTTTCTTGACATTGCCCTCATCTTATGAACACAACCTTCCCCTTACCTGGAAGAAGGATATATTCCAAGGCTCTTGGTGGGTGCTTGAAACTGTGGATAGTATGGAGTCTTGCATGTACCATGTTTTTCATTAAACATACATGCTTATATAAGCTTCATTTCTAAGTTAGCTGGTAAGACATTGACAACAACAATAGCAAAATGGGACAAATACAACACTATTTCATATAATAATAAAATTATTTAAAACATATAAATGATTTATTTCTGCTATACAGTTTTCATATATATGACATATATGCATAGGACACACACACAAACACACATGTACGCACACACACAGAGTTGAATGCACTTAGCCAAACTTTCACAGAATCCCACACCACCTGGGTTAAGGGCATGCCAGTATATCTGCCACAGAAGCTATATCATATTTGCTGCCTTGATTAAGCCATGCCATGCTTGTTATTTGATTGGAGGTGGGCTGGGCTGGTTGGAAAGGCCTACATTTATCCCCAGCAACTCACTCAGGTTTTATTTTTTGCCACTATTGGAATTCCATTAACTCTATGACCCAGTGTGTTCTCTTCATGTACCTGGTGCCTTTTGATATCATTATCTATGTCAAGATTTAAAACATTGAACGAAGAGGTGTTGGGTAACACAGGCAAGGGAGGAAAGCCCAATCTCATATACTTTATGAGGTTTGTGTTGTGCTTGGAGATAGCATTTCAGGAAGGTGCCTTCCTTCACTTCCCCATCTTGTTTGGTGAATGAGTGGTCTTTGCTTTCCACAGGAAATCAGTTCCTGTGATGCTGTAGGGCAGTTCTGGAAGCAAATGATAGTGAGGGGTGTGACACAGGAGGAAAACTGGAGTTAGCAATATGAAGTGTGATGTGTATATGCAGTAGAGATATTCAAACTAGGGACCAAAAGACACAGACTTTAAGCAAGCAAGAAAGGTGACTTGATGAGAGCTGCCGGTTGGGTTTAGAAAGTGAATGAGACCCCAAGAAGGGCGTTTTTAGTGGTTAAGAAAGAAAGGAGACTCTTAATTGAAGCAATGTGAGACAAGAATGTGAGGTGAAGAATTGGAGATCACAAACATAATTTTTGTATCCATATTCTATCTAGTAACAGCTTTTGGAAATAATTATCCCCATTCAACCGATGTGTTTATATAATGAGATGGTCCAGTCTCAGGGGGACATGGTACAGAAACCAAGAAAGCAGAGCACATCAATGCCAGCCAGACGTACTCCAAGGTTATTGCAGTAATCAAAGGTCTACCTTTGATTTGTTATGGTTAAGTATATTTGTCTGCTGTTAGTCCATAAAGTGAAAGATCCCTCAGAAGGTATGTGCTAGAATAAAAGTGTTTCTCCCCTGGTGTGCTGTGTCCGGTGTGCCTTCTCCATCTTGGTATGGTGCCATCTGGTGTGTGTGGACATGCTCTGTGATGCTCCCACTGTAGTGTACTTCTTATAACTTGTTCCTGTGGTTAAACTAGGCAGACTGTGTGATGCCTAACTGGTTTTCTTGCTCTGTACAATCTTTCGGATAATCTTTTAAAAGTATGTCTCTCTATTAAATATTACATTTAGCTAAGTCTATGAGTAGAGATGCCTGGCTTCCCTCTGCTTGTGAGACCCTTGCATCAGGAAGAGTTTGCTGGTCACAGTTTCTGTGAGCACTTCGAACAGTGTTTCACACTTGACAGGCTCTCATTAAAAGCTTATGGAGTATGTTCTTGTTTGTGGTCTTCTGTGTAGATGCCCAAAAGTGGGGCTGCTGGGTCATAGGGGAGTTCTATGTTTAGCCTTCTGAGGAATCTCCATACTGCTTTCCAGAGTGGCTGAACCAGTTTACATTCCCACCAACAATGTAGTAGGGTTCCCTTTTGGCCACATCCCCTCCAACATTTGTTATTGTTAGTTTTCTTGATATAGGACATTCTTACTGGGGTGAGATGGAATCTCAATGTTGTTTTGATTTGCATTTCTTTTATGGCCGGTGATGTAGAGCATTTTTTCATATGTCTCTTGGCTATTCTCATTTCTGCACCAGAGAAGTATCTTTTTAAGTCTTTAGCCCACTTGTTGAGGGGGCTATTGGTTCGTTGCAGTTTTGTTTTGGAGGAATGTAATTTTTTTAGTTCTGCATGTATTTTAGATATGAGGCCTTTGTTTGTTGTATGGCTGGTAAAGATCTTTTCCCAATCTGTGGGCTTTCTGTTTATCTTGTGAGCTATGTTCTTTGCCCTGCAGAAGCTCTGCAGTTTGATGCAGTCCCATTTGTCCACCCTTTCTTTGATTTGTAGCATTTCTGGGTCTTTGTTAATAACAGGAAGTTCCATCCTGTGCCAAGGAGCCCAAGTGTTTCTCCTACTCCTTCCTTTAGAGTTTTCAGGGTACCTGTTTTAATTTCAAGGTTTTTGATCCATTTGGAATTGATTTTGATGCAGGGTGATATATAAGGATCTAGTTTTAGTTTGTTGCATGTGTTGAACCAGTTTTGCCAGCACCATTTGTTAAAGAGGCTATCTTTCTTCCAGACTATTTTTTTTAGCTCCTTTATCAAAGATTAAGTAGGTATAGTTCTGTGGGTTTATTTCTGGGACTTCAATTCTGTTCCATTGGTTTTCAGGCCTGTTCTGGTGCCAATACCAAGCTGTTTTTTTATTACTATAGCTTTATAATACAGCTTGAAGTTTGTTATTGTAATTCCTCCAGCACTGTTTACCAGCACAACAATGTTTATTGCAGCACAATTTGTCATAGCTAGAATTTGGAACCAACTCAGATAACCCTCAGTAGATGAATGGATCAGGAAAATGTGGTACATATACACAACGGAATTTTATGCCTCTATCAGAAAGAATGTCATTGCCCCATTCGTAAGGAAAAAATTATACTAAGTGAAGTGAGCCAGACCCAAAGAAACATGTACTCTATGGTCTCCCTCATAGGGAA
Organism: Perognathus longimembris pacificus; assembly: GCF_023159225.1. NCBI lineage: Eukaryota > Metazoa > Chordata > Mammalia > Rodentia > Heteromyidae > Perognathus > Perognathus longimembris. Next base: position 6,932,500 of record NC_063175.1, on the reverse strand, counting down.
TAATTAGCACAAGTTTACGCTAGTCACAGCAGAGGATCATAACGGCCCAATAGCCCTTATAAACACGTAAGATGATGCTAAGTTAAATGAACTCCATGTTATGGAAACGACTGTTATATCACTGTTGTAATTACTATCAACATGCGATGTGAAACCATAGTTTCTATTATTGATGATCCTCTTGTATGCCCTTCCTGTGGTTGTACCTGCACTATCTCTGTATCTTATCTGAGTACATTGGAAACCGTGTATACTGGTATTAGAACTAGGAAATAGAAAGCGAATACCAAAATCGAAAGACAGTGTAAAAAAAGACAAACGACTACAAAAGCCGTACTTGCAAAACTGTTTGTTGTAAATGAACTGAACAACTCATTGGGGGGGGGGGGTAAAGGAAAAGGGGGGTGGGGGAGAGGGGAATGAGGGAGGAGGTAACAAACAGTACAAGAAATGTATCCAATGCCTAACGTATGAAACTGTAACCTCTCTGTACCTCAGTTTGACAATAAAAATTTAACTAAAATAAAATAAAATAAAAGCTTATGGAGCTGGAGCCAGGCCCCAGTGGCTCGCCCCTGTAATGCTAGCTCTTCAGGAGGTTGAGATCTGAGGACTGTGGCTCAAAGCTAAACTGAGCAGGAAATTTGTGAGACACTTATTTCCAATTGATAAGCAAAACACAAAACAACAACAACAAACAGAAGAAGAGCTGTGGCTCAAGTGGTAGCCTTCAGCAAAAATGTTCTGGGATAGTGCCCAGGCCATTTAAGTGTAGAGAGCTCTATTAGACACTCACTTGTGTTTTATTCTGATGCCTGTAACTCTGTGGATGTGACTAAATATGAATTCACACATCTACCTAAATTCTTGTCATTATGCTATTAGAATAAATTAATACCTTTAATATAATTATTTTAGGGTATCATTTTTATTTATTTATTTATTTTCTTATTTATTGTCAACGTGATGTACAGAGAGGTTATATATGTTAGGCATTGGATACATTTCTTGTACTGTTTGTTACCTCCTGCCTCATTCCCCCCTCCCTCTTTCCCTTTCCCCCCAAACAGTTTTGTAAGTCTTGCTTTTGTAGTCATTTGTCTTTTTATCCTGTGTCTCTTGATTTTGATATTCCCTTTCACTTTCCTAGTTTTAATACCAGTATATACAGTTTCCAATGTACTCAGATAAGATACAGTGATAGTGCAGGTACAGCTACAGGAAGGGAATACAAGAGATCATCAACAATAGAAGCTACAGTTTCACATGGCATGTTGAAAGAATTACAACAGTGATATAACACTCGTTTCCATAACATGGAGTTCATTTCACTTAGTATTATCTTATGTATTCATAGAGGCATAGCTATTAGGCTCTTGTGATCCTCTGCTCTGACTAGCCTAAACCTGTGCTAATTATTTCCTATGAGGGAGACCATAGAGTTCATGTTTCTTTGGGTCTGGCTCACTTCACTTAGTATAATTTTTTCCAAGTCCTTCCATTTCCTTATGAATGGGGCAATGTCATTCTTTCTGATAGAGGCATAAAATCCCATGGTGTATATGTACCACATTTTCCTGATCCATTCGGGATTGAGAGGATTAATATAGTCAAAATGGCAATATTGCCAAAGGCTATCTACAAATTTAATGCAATACCCATTAAGATCCCAACACCATTTTTTAATGAAATAGAGGAAGCAATCCAGAAATTCATATGGAACAATAAAAGACCCAGAATAGCAAAAACAATCCTAAGCAGAAAGAACAGTGCTGGAGGAATTACAATACCAAACTTCAAGCTGTATTATAAAGCTATAGTAATAAAAACAGCTTGGTATTGGCACTGGAACAGGCCTGAAGACCAATGGAACAGAATTGAAGACCCAGAAATGAACCAACAGAACTATGCCTACTTAATCTTTGATAAAGGAGCTAAAAAAAATAGTCTGGAAGAAAGATAGCCTCTTTAGCAAATGGTGATGGCAAAACTGGTCCAACTCCTGCAACAAACTAAAACTAGATCCTTATATATCATTTTTTAAAATTTTTGTGTAGTGCTGCATTGTGAACTCAGGGCCTTGAACTCACTAGGCTTGCTTACTTAACTCGTGCTCTACCATTTGAGCCACACCTCTATCTAAGATTTTTACTCATTATTTTGCTGATATAGAGATTCTAGCAAGCTTTTCTTCTTGGGATAGCTTTGAACTTTGGTTCTCCAGATTTCAGCCACTTTAGTGGTTTGGATTACATGTGGAAGCCACCTGGTGCCTGGCTAGCCAGAATTTTTTTACCGAATAAGTTCTGCAAACCATTGTTTATAGTCTTTATGTCAGTGGCTATTGCATTTCCTGAAGAGTGGTGAAATAATGATAGTTCATTTCTTATACTTGATTTCAATCACTGGTAGCTGTTTGCTGGTAAAGCGGTAAGCTTAAGGAAGTGAGCATTGGCTAAATGGAGAACAAAATTGATTTAAATGCATTAAAACTAATGAGCTTTCCAACTTAGGAACCTAATTTCTACTTTCCCTAGATTTTGCCACAGATTCTATTAGCTTGGTCTTGCAAAATAAAGGCTTCTGACACTAGAGGCACTTGAATGATTCAACCATGTCAAATATTCATTTCATTCTTGGTAACAATAGTGTGACATTTTTCACTTTAATCCTTTAGGTTAGATTTCAAATTTTTTTTCAACTATCATGTTGAATATGGATTAGGTAAGTTTTGTGGATATCAGAAAACTTTTTTTTTCCTAAAGGGGAAACACCCACCCTTTTCTTACGCAGGCAAATCAATGCTCTGAGAAGTTGGCTGTAAATTGTTTGAGAAGTATTAAGAAAGTAACAAGTTGTACGAGAAATGTACCCACTGCCTTACATATGAAACTGTAACCCTTCTGTACATCACTTTGACAATAAATAATTACTAAGAAATAAAGGAAGGAAGGAAGGAACGAACGAAGGAAGGAAGGAAGGAAGGAAGAAAGAAAGAAAGAAAGAAAGAAAGAAAGAAAGAAAGAAAGAAAGAAAGAAAGAAAGAGAGAAAGAAAGAAAGAAAGTCTTGTGCCAGGTGCTGATAGCTCAGGTCTGTAATCCTAGCTTCTCAGAAGGCTGAGAGCTGAGGATCGTCGTTTGAAGCCAACCCCAGGCAGGAATGTCTATGAGACTTTTATCTCCAATTAACTACCAGAAAACTAGAAGTGGAACTGTGGCTCAAATTGGTAGAGCGAAAGAGTTCAAGGATGATGTCCAGGCCCTGAGTTCAAGTCCCATGACTGACAAAACAAAAACAAAAAAAGCCTCTTGTAATGAGCTCAGGCCTAGTCAACAATTCAGATATTTTACTTTTTAGTCAGGAAAACATAGGTTGTCTTGGGAAAACAAACTCCCAGAAACCTCTAGAAATGAATCATCAAACTATCTGGCAGTTTCTCACTGTGGGGATGGTTTGTATGTAGTAGCGTTTTTCGTCTATCAGTAGATTTCGTCTATCCAGTAGATTCACATAGTTGTAGAATAAGTTTTTGAATGCCAAGTGTAGTCAAGAAGATACAGGATACAAAACAAAATCAGCCAGTGAAAAAGAGGGAATTTGTTTCATGCTTGGTGACGTTTGGTGTAATAAAGTAACAGCTGGCTAAATGGACTGTTGGGAAATGATTCTAAATTGTGTTTCTGAATGGGAAAAAGACAGACATTAGTACTGCAGCAATAGTTGCCAAAATAAATAAAAACCTCTTAACAAATAAGTATAGTATGATGTGTTAGGGATGTGCAGGACCCGCTAATGGGAAAATAGCCTTATTTGGGCCATGGTACAGAATTCTAAAACATTATGTCTATATGTGAGACCAAACTTTTTTTCCTGGTAGGGTTTTGATCCCCATGACTGGAACTCTCAGATCCTTTCATTCTCTTGGCCTTTACATGAACAGTGGGTGCTCTACCACCTTAGCCATGCCTCCAGATTCAACTTTTTAGGTTGGCTAATTTGATTTGTCTGCTCTGACTGGCTTTGAATTGAGATTCTGAGATCTCAGTCCCCTGAATAGCTGGCTAGATAGGATTACAGGCATGAGCCTTTTTTTATTTTTTTAAGTTTGTTTTCTTCAGATATGGTCTCAACTGCTCCTGATGGCTTTAAATTATGGTTTTCCTTCCTCTGCCTCCCAAATAGTAAGAGTTATAAATATGTTCTACCAGACCTGGCCCTGTAGGCATAGTTTATAGTTCTTTGTTTTCGACTATTAGTTCATCTGAAAAGGAAGATTTAGTTGTAGTAAAAGAAAGCTTCTATGGATTTTTAAAAATTCATTTACCTGTCTTTCTAAATAGCTATGCAAATGAGATTTATCCTTTAATGGGAAGGACATGTAGAAGATCAACAAGGTGAGGAAAAATGAGAATTTGTCTTTTCTTTCTTTTTGGTGCTACAGACCGGATCCATGGCCTTGTGTGTAGTAGGCAGTAGGCAAGTGCTCTACCATCCAGAGCAAGTTCTCTACCATCGAGTCACACCCCTCCTTTACTCCCTTCCCCCAGTGGGGGTTATTTAAACACTAGCTTCTGTAAAGAGCTAACTGGTGCTGATTACTACAGTTGAGATATTATTCAAAAAATGTCGGGGCTGGGGATATAGCCTAGTGGCAAGAGTGCCTGCCTCGGATACACGAGGCCCTAGGTTCGATTCCCCAGCACCACATATACAGAAAACGGCCAGAAGCGGCGCTGTGGCTCAAGTGGCAGAGTGCTAGCCTTGAGCGGGAAGAAGCCAGGGACAGTGCTCAGGCCCTGAGTCCAAGGCCCACGACTGGCCAAAAAAAAAAAAAAAAAAAAATGTCATGTTCATGAGCTATGTGCCGCATTTTCTCCATCACTTGGGGCAAAGACTATGGGCAAAAAAGTGTGGAGGCTCGGTGACTGCCGGGCAACCTCTGCTCCAGCTCCACCAAAGGCTCTCACAGCTCCTTGAAGGGGTCAGCGTGTGAGGGAAACCAGGAGTTGTCTTGGTGTCCAGCCACCTGAGGGGGCGAAGGAAGAGAAAGCAGGAACATCTGCTAGAGAGTGAAGAATGTTTCCTTGATAGAGAAATGCATGGTTCAATCAGTGCTTGTAAGTCTGGCTTCTAGTTCTCTCTTGCATATGGGGAAGGGATGAGAGTTGCTTGCAGCAAATCTTAATGGGTATATGAGATTCAGAAGATGTCATTTTAGCTGGATAGACCAAACACATAATTTGTGTGTGCGTGTCTTGAACCCAGGATCCGGGTAGTCTTCTTTTTTTTCCCACTCAAAGCTGACATTCTATCACTTGAGCCACAGCTCTACTTCTGACTTAAAATTTTTTTCATTGTTATTATAAAGGTGATTTACAAAGAGGTTACAGTTACATAAGACAGGTAAAAATAATATTTCTCTTTTTCTTTTTCTTTTTTTCTTTCTCTCTCTCTCTCTCTCTCTCTCTCTCTCTCTCTCTCTCTCTCTCTCTCTCTCTCTCTCTCTCTCTCTCTCTCTCTCTCATCTACTGTGGCCCTTGAACTGAGGATCTGGGCACTGCCCCTGAGCTCTTTTGCTCAAGGCTAGTGCTCTATCACTTTGAGCCACAGCTCCTCACTTCCAATTTTCTGGGACTTAGTTGCAAATAAGAGTCTCATGGATTTTTCTGCCCTGACTGGCTTTGAACTGTGATCTTCAGGTCTTACCCTCTTGAGTAGTTAGGATCATAGGCATGAGCCATTGGTACCTAATCAAATAGCATAATTTAACCACATGCCATACTTTTAATTATCAGCTCTTAAAGGATAGAGAATATTGTCTAATTACTGGACAAATGCCACACACAAGGCTTCACATGTCACTTTAGGAGTTATGTCATCATACAAAATGTAAGAATCAACAGGGTGAACTGAAACAAGAAGTTTGCATGATTCCAGAAGTTCAAGACAATGTAGTAATACACAGCCATTAAAAACAAATAGACTAGCCAGGTACTGGCGGCTCGCACCTGTAGTCCTAGCTAACTCAGGAGGCTGAAATACGAGGCTCATAGTTGAAATACAACCCCAGGTAGGAAAGTGAGACTCTTATCTCCAAATAACCAACAAGAAATGGTTCTCTGGCTCCAAGTGGTAGAGCACTAGCCTTGAGTGAAAAAGCCCAGAGACAGTGCTCAGGCTCTGAGTTCAAGCCCCACAATAGACAAACAAGTAGATTACTGGATGGATAAAAATAATCATTTGAAGAACTGTATGAATCAACAATTTGATTTCATATAAAGCATTTCTACTTTATGGGGATATGATTGTAATAACCAATTAAGTTACAAATTTCAATAAACATATCAAACTTAGTTGGATATATGCATAGTATTTGATGTTCCAAAATTTATAGAGTATAAAACCAACTATGTTATAGTCAGAGGCTTGGGGCTGGGGCCTACTAACTTAAATAGGTTCTTTTTTTTTTTGTCAGTTATGGGATTTGAACTCAGGGTCTAGGCACTGTTCCTGAGCCTCTTTGTACTCAAAGCTAGCACTCTACCAGTTGAGCTCTGCTTCTGGTTTTTTGAGTCATTAATTGGAGATAAGAATCTCATGGGGGGCTGGGGATATAGCCTAGCGGCAAGAGTGCCTGCCTCGGATACACGAGGCCCTAGGTTCGATTCCCCAGCACCACATATACAGAAAACGGCCAGAAGCGGCGCTGTGGCTCAAGTGGCAGAGTGCTAGCCTTGAGCGGGAAGAAGCCAGGGACAGTGCTCAGGCCCTGAGTCCAAGGCCCAGGACTGGCAAAAAAAAAAAAAAAAAGAATCTCATGGGGACTTTTCTGCTTGGGCTACCTTTGAACCACAATCCTTAGATCTCAGCCTCCTCAGTAGCTAGGCTTACAGGAATGAGCCACCGGCACCCACCTGGGTTCTTCTTTTACAGTAGAGCTAATAGGTAATTCTGCCTTACGTGAAGTTTTTGAAAACTCAAACATTTTGTTTTAAACAAGTGCATAGTTCTTCTATCATGGCTCTTACAACAATGATCATTTTTGTAGTTTAAATGGCTATGTGAAACACAGATACCATTTAGTAAAAAAAAAATAAAGACATAAATTGTTGCTATAGAATTAAGATTACGCTATGCTATTTCAAATGTCACCAGAAAGCCGATCTTTAGAAATAAGATTGACTGTTTCCTTCATTTGTTTGTTTCACGGTGCTGTGGAGAGAGTCCAGGGCCCACGCGTGCTCATGCAGGGCTCTGCCTCCAAGCTCCTGCCCCAGCCCTGGCCGTAGGTTTTGTTTTTATAAAGAAAACACTGTAGGCTGTGAGTTTTGAGGATCCATAATACATTAGAGAAACTCCAGAAAGCTAAGACCTCCCTGTTCTCGGTCTCTTTCCAATGTCCATCACATAGACTGCCCTGGTCACTTCATATTCAGGGTCATTTCTAGATCTTTGTAGAATCCTCACTGCTATTATCCTCTCTTAGCTAAATCTCTAAAGAAACTAAGAGAGATACTTTTTCTCAGAATCATGCACCTTTTTTTTTTTTTCTGAATGATATGTACCTGGTTCTGACGCTTGATGCTTTAAGGTAAAAATTGGTAACAACAAAGAGGCCAGGATTAATGCAGAGTCGAAGAGAATTTTGTAACTTGGAACTTTGTATGCTAAAGTTGTATTCACACACACACACACACACACACACACACACACACACACACACACCCCAAACAATCAAAATAGCAATGAAAGGGAAAAACTAGATAATTATAGCAAAGATTTCCTAAATCCTGCTAGAGGGAGGCAACTTGTTTGTGTTAGATTTAAAAAGCACTTGAAAGCATAGCACCCCTCACTTCAGCATTTGCATCAATATTTTTCTATGTGAGTTTCTTGTTTCTAAAATTAAAAAAGTTTACATGTAGCAAAATACCTAAATCTGCAAAACTTAGTTGCATTCATTTTGCATTTTTTTTCCAGGACTGCATGTGCTTGGGAAATGCCAACTTATATCAAATGATAGAAACCAATCTCATTCCAAAGTTTCCTGCATCTGTTACTCTCAGTCCCCACCGACGGTGGTGTTTTGAGGTTTATTTCATCTTATTTTTTGATAGATGTTGTGCTTGTCGCAGAGTCTCCTTTCAATGATCTCTGATTACATTCTGTGAACCCTGCCTCAGTGGATGGTGGCCTCCTCGGCTCTTGCATTTACAGTCTCTTTTTGATTTTGCTCTAAAATCTGGAGACTTTTGTCTTTCAGGTCTGTTTCCTGCCATTCTCAACCTGGCCAGCAATGCTCACATCAGTGCCAACGCCACCTGTGGGGAGAGGGGGCCTGAGATGTACTGCAAACTGGTGGAGCACGTGCCCGGGCGGCCGGTGCGGAATGCCCAGTGCCGCCTCTGCGACAGCAACAGCACCAACCCCAGAGGCAAGCGCACACAAACACCACGCAGTTCTTTGCTTCCCTGTATCTGCCTGTGTGTCTGTTTGTCTATCTATTGCCTCTATCATCTTTTTATCTATCTATCTACCTCTACTTGTCTATCGATCTGCCTCTCCTTCAGTCTCTCTGTCTGTCTGTGTGCATCAGTCTCTCTCTCTCTCTCTATAATTTGTCTCTATATAAAATCTACCTGTCATCATTCTCTTCCTTTCTTCCTTCCTTCTTTTCTCTATTTCTATCATCTATCTCTCATGTCTTCTCTTTTTTTAGTTTTTCCCTTTTCAGAATTCTCTGTTTCTATCATTTATCTATCTCTCATGTCTGTCTCTCTCCTTCCACACCTAGCTCCTATGTGTATTCATCTATCTGTCATCAATCTGTTTATGTACGTATGATGGATGGATGGATGATGTGGGTGGACCCCAGGGCCTCACCCATGTCCTGTACCTCTGAGCTCTACGTATAGCCCCACACATGGAAATGTGTACTTTCTAAAGTAATTGAAGACTTCCATCAGGAAGCCATGAACTTTGTGCTCACCTTTGACTGCTATTCATTAGCACTGAGTTTAGAAGTTCAAGAATTTAAGGCCTTAGTGGCAAAGAGTGCTTGTCTCATATACATGAGGCCCTGGGTTCAATTCCCCAGCACCACATATATAGAAAATGGCCAGAAGTGGCGCTGTGGCTCAAGTGGCAGAGTGCTAGCCTTGAGCAAAAAGAAGCCAGGGACAGTGCTCAGGCCCTGAGTCCAAGCCCCAGGACTGGCCAAAAAAAAGAATTTAAGGCCTTACTGAGAAGAAGTCATGCATTACTTTCTTTTTACAGAAAGCCACCCAATATCACACGCGATAGATGGCACCAATAACTGGTGGCAAAGTCCCAGTATTCAGAATGGGAGAGAGTACCACTGGGTCACCATCACTCTGGACTTACAACAGGTAGGTCAAGCCACTCCCTCTGCAGAGGGTCTGAGGGCTGCTGACCCATAGCTTTCTGAGAGCTTCTGGGAACTGCACCCTCCCACGTGTGGTAAGTGATCCAGCAAAGCAGTCACAGCTCTGGTTCCTGTCACATTTATCCTCCCTAGTGTCTTTGAGGAGAGAATGGAGTTGCTTTCGGTGGTGATGTTCTTTGCAGCAGGCGCACTCATCGCTCAGGAAACTATGCTTGGGTGTGTGCTAGCTGCCCTGGGGAGGGACACAGGTGCACTGGGGAGGGAATGTGTGCAGAAGGAATGCAGTCTCACCAGTAAGACTCACTGTCTTGCTGTTAGCATCATGCAAGCTTGCCACATAAGGGTTGACTAACTCTGGGACACAGACCATACCTTACCCCGCCCAATGCTGTCATAGCCATCTGCAAACCAGAGCTGCTCAGGACTAACACGAGTGAATCCTTCAGTGTGAGGTTGGGAAGGCCAGGTGGAACTGACTCTGGTCACACTGCCTCCTCTTAGCTGGCTTCAAAGCTACGGACAATGGAGAGAAATGCCATCTGAGCTCTGGCTTCCCTAGCACTTTGTGATAAGAAAACGGAGAGTCTGAGTGTGAGGGATGAAAACACGAGGACAGGCATTTTGGAACAGTTGTCCCAACTTTTTCCTTGAGCTCTCTAGAAAAGCTATCACAGAAAATGCTTGCTAATTTCATTTCAGTTCTTTTTGTGCTGGAACTCATGTAAAATATGTAGATGGTTGAAAGAGACAGATGGTGGAGGTATGTGCTGTCAGATTAAAATATGAATTATGGAGGTTTGGTGGCAAATAATTAGAATTCTTTTGAGTAAGAGACAGCTTAAAAATGGTCAAGATTCTAAGTAGCAGACAAGTTGTTACTGTGAATATTCATGTAACATTTAGTCTCTAATAATTACAATAAATAAAGTAGCAAAATATGAAGCTCACAATACACTATCCAATTCCAAGTTCACAGGTTTATGGTAGTCAATACCATTTCCCACAGCTTTCAGTCATAAGACATGAGTTAACAGGAAATACTTCGTTATCTTCAAATCCCACTAAAGGAGAAGAGAAAAAAGTCCCTTTTGTTGTTCTGGACTTTGTCTTTATCTTAGTGTTAAGAATGATTCTGCCATAACCTCTACAGTTTATGTTCCTTTTTCTAAGGGAAATATATAACCATGTTCATTATTGGGAATATGGCTGACTGGAGTGCTAGGGTTGGACAAGAGTCCTCAAAGGTGCGTGTGTTAAAGACTTTGTCTACAGGGTGGCACTGTTGGGAGGTGGTGGAACCTTTAAAAGGTGGAGCCTAGTGAGAGTATGTTAGGTCATTGGGTATGTGTCATGAAAGGAGACATTGGGAACTTAGCCTCTTCCTGTCTCTCTTTCATTCTGTGTTGTGCTTCTTCTATTTCACACTCCTGCCACAATGTACTGCCCGAGCACAGGCCCAAAAGCAATGAGCCAGATGGAGTAGAACCTCCAAACCGATGGGCCAATTCAAATCCTTCCAGCCTATAGACTGATTGCCTCAAAAGTATTTTGTCACAAAGATGGAATTTGGCCAAATTAAAAATTGGATGTTCTATTGCTTGCTTCAATAGCACTATATACTAAAATTGGAATGATACAGAGATGAGTGTGGCCCCTGTGCAAGGAGACACACAAATTCATGAAGCATCCCATATTTTTGTAATAATAACCCCTCTGTATATCACCTTCACAATAAAAATAAATAACAAAGAGCATAACCTACTATTTGAAAGTTAAAAAATTGTATATTTTATATACAGACCTCAGAACCATGCTGGGGTGCCCTTTGCTTTGACATTAATTCTGCTTGACTTCATCCTGAAGGAATCTGTTTTGCTTCAGTTTGCCTGGAATTCCAGAAGGGAGCATCTCTTTTTTATTTGAATGGCCTGTTTCAAAACCAAGCCAATATGTGTAGTTATGGACATCCAGTTAATTTCTAGTGTTTGGGGATAGTCTCCTAAGGAAGATAATTCATTAGAGCAATTCATGTTCAGAAATTTCTCTGGTTTCCAGAGATGAGGAACCTTCTCTCTGCCAAGGGCCATTTGGACATTTATAATACCATCCCAGAGCCATGGTCAATGCTGATAGATGGCTGTGGGCGGCTCCAAGAAGGATATGAGATGCTTATGTGTCTGACTGGGCCTTATGTAAGTGGGTAGAAAAATTCAGCTGTGCTCTCAGTGTAAGTGAATACATCATATGGGAAAATCTGCTTTTGGATTTTATTGAGCATTTTTTATGAATGATTTTATACATAGAAAGCTTATTATAACAAGTATGTGGATACACATCCCTTAAAAATCAGCGATTTGAAAGCATTGAACCATGTCTGTTTTAGGTGAATTGCAATCATTAGGATATTTCACCAACACACCTCTTTACAGATTCAAACAAATAAAGATGTTTGTTCTGAATAGACACATGCCATTAGCCCCCTTAACAAAATTAATAAGAAATCTGAATGTGTGTGCATGTGTGTGTGCGTGTGTGTGTGTGCGTGTGTGTGTGTGTGTATGTGTGTGGTGGGCCTTGAAGTCAGGGCCTGTGCACTGTCTCTAAACTATTTTGCTCAAGGATAGCTCTCCATCACTTGAGCCACAGCTCTACTTCTAGCTTTTTGTCAGTTAATTAGAAATAAGAGTCTTACAGACTTTTCTGCTTGGAATGGTTTCAAACCATGTTTCCTCAGATCTCAGCCTCCCGAGTAGCTAGGATTACAAGCATGAGCCACTGGTACCCAACAAGAATTTTAAAATAATTGTTTCATCATTCATATTTTCTATCCACACTGATTTTCTGATCTGAAATGTCCTCCACTTTAAAAAATGAGAAATGTATCTTTGTGTAGAACAGGCCATTTGCTTGAAGAGCATCCTGCATGCTGAGTTTCCTGGATAGTTAAACTATGATTTGTTCCTGAATGTCTTCGCACTCTTATTTTTTTTTATCATCTGAATTCAGCTCAGACATCTGATTAAGTTTCATTACGTAGTTTTGCAGGACAGCATCTTGGGTGGTCCAGAGACTTCCCTTAGCCTGGCCTGCTCTGGGTGAGCCATCAGGGACAAGGCTGCTGACTGTGTAGCCTGTCTCCTGCTGACAGTGTGCACCCCTACAGTCAGCTCCCTGGTACTCGCCTATCCCGCTGTTCCTTAGATCTGGCCCGTATTCACATCTAGAGCTTGGCTACTCCTTCCCGTGACTGTTTTCTAGTACCCAAACCTTTGCATTTCCCTCTCCAGCCAGCTACAGCTACTTGTTAATGTCTACATTATGTGCTCCATGAGGGCTTTTCTCCCTTTCTCTGTTAATGTTTCTTGAGGTATATATTGCTCTCTTTGCATGCCTAGGCATTGATGCAGTGCAAGCATGGAATGGATAATCAGTGTACATCTACCTTCCTTCCTTCCTTCCTTCCTTCCTTCCTTCCTTCCTGCCTTCCTTCCTTCCCTTCTTTCTTTCTCTCCCCTCTTCTCCCCCTCCCTCTCTCCCTCCCTCCCTCCCTCCCTCCTTTCCTCCCTCCCTCTCTCCCTCTCTTCCTTTTGGCAGTAATGGGTTTTGAACTTAGGCCCTGTGCTTTTCTGATGGGCCCTCTACCACTTGAGCCATGTTTTCAGCCCTTTTACTTACTTTTTGATTTAATTATTCTTATTTCCAGGTAGGGTTATTCCCCGCCCCCTGTCCCCCGCTCCCCAGGGCAGCTTTGAACTAAAATTCTCCTGTCTATACCCTTGCTACCTATTTGGGACCACGGTATGTGCTATCACACCCAGTTTCTGTGTTGATATGGAGTCTCAACAATTTTTTTTTCCCCAGGCTGGCCTTAAAACACAGTTCTCTCTATATCTCTACCTGCTGAGTAGCTGGGATTACAGGCATGAGCCACTGTATCTGACCTCCAGTGCTTATTTTATTTTACTTTTTAAATTAAATTAAATTTAAAAAATTTTTTTTACTTCTCCCTCCTCTTGTTGACTCACAGCCTGGTTAAGAGAAGTCAATGAATGAATGATTCTTTTGACTCCTCTGTTTCTGTGCTTATAAAACATAGAATCTAAGTACAGACTTCTAAAATACAATTATAGCTAAATGTGTTCATGTAGCTCAGTAAATATAACAGCTCCTGAGATCTTATGACCAAGTTAGCTTTGTTTTTAGTAGTTAAATACTAAAAATACCCATCTCGTTCTTGATTCCTTAGTTAATGACAGCTGTCGAAATTACATGATTTGCACACTTTGTATAATGTTGGGTTATCTGGAAGATAGGATAACAAAGAGTCCATAAATGTCATATGGTTTACACTAAGATTTAAATGCAGTGTTTGCCTTTGTAATGTAATAGAAGAGGATGATTAGATTTATTTATTTACTTCTAAATAATTCTGCTATTTGTTGTTTTCATTGATTTTATAATATTTTAGTAGCAATATCTTACTTTAAAAAATGTGTAAGAACCAGACATGGTAATGCATACCTATAATCTCAGCACTCAGGAGGCAAGAGGATCATGCAACAACAGCCTAGCGTACATAAAACAAAACAAACACGAGAGTTGAATATGTGTGGTAGCCTTGTTATAAGAAAAATAAAGCAGTGAAATGTCACAAATGTACAACTGATGTATGGCGAGGTTTGCATTAATAAAGCACTATTAAATGCCCGTGGTTACACAGCCCATTAGTTAGCCCTGCACTGAACAGAGGCTGTGATCTTCCTGGCACCTTAACATTGCAAAGAAATCCTTCTATGAGAACGAACATTTAATGGATCTTGAATTTCATTATTATCAAGATTGTTCCAAGCCCTGCTAATTATATTAAAACATATTTCTTCTGGTAGTGTTTCTGAGTAAAAAGATGGAAATACTCCCAGTTTGAGAAAGACTATATTAGGGTAACATACTGATGGATGAAAAGATGTTCAATAGAGTTAACCACAAGGGAAATGAAAATAAAAACCATAGTAAGATATCACTTCAAGCCAGATGCCAGTGGCTCATACCTAAAATCCTGCCTACCTGCAAAGCTGGGAACTGGAGGATCACACTTTGAAATCAGCTGAAGCAGAAAAGCCAAAAAGAGGCTGTTCCCTGAGATCCCGACCTTAGGGGCGGTCCTGTGCGTCAGTGCCTTCTCCCTCAATAAAATCTTTTTTAATTTTTCTTAAAAAAAAAAAAAGTCAAAGAGGCTCTTCCTCCAACATAACCAGCAAAAAGGGAGGTGATACTTGAGCAAGCACGCGGGATGAGTGTGAAACCCTGTATTCAAACTCTGGTACTGCTTCAAGGTAGAAAAGAAGGAAGTAATTAATTGTTGGCAAAAATATTGATGAATTAATTATTCATCAATGGTGGAGATATAAAATGGAGCAGCCATTATAGAAAACATTACGATGGTTCCTCAAAAATTTAATACAGAATTATCATACGAATGAGCCTGATATACTGTCTTGTGTATATACCTGAAAGCATATATGTCTAAATACAATAAGAAACGCGTGCACATCCATGTACACTGCAGCACTATTTATAATAGGCAAGATACGGAATAAACCTAGGTGCCCAGCAGTTGATTGGGTAAAGGAAATGTGAGACACACACACACACACACACACACACACACACACACGCTGGGGTAGTATTCATCCATATGAAGAATGAAACTATGTCATTTGCAGAAAATGGAACTGGAGATCATCATGTTAGGTGAAATAAGCCAGACTTAGACAATGACACGTTTTCTCTTGTGTGTGGAATGTAGATCTACATAAGGACATCGTTAGGTGCTGGTGGAGCACAGAAAGCACAGGGATAATGCCAAGGCCTTGTGCTCAAACCCTAGGACTGGCACAATAAAAGAAAAAAGGGGCTGGGAATGTGGCTCAGTGGTAGAGTACTTGCCTAGCGTGCATGAAACCCTGGGTTCAATTCCTCATACCACATAGACAGAAAAAGCCAGAAGTGGTGCTGGGGTTTGTACTCCTATTAAACATATAAAAAAGGAAGGAGGTATGAACGAATAGAGAGTGAATTTGGTCAAGGTACGTTTATATACATGTATGGAAGTACCACAATGAAACACCTTTGTATAACTAACATGCTTATAAGACATGAATGATGTAGAGCCAAGCATGGTAACTCATACCTGGGATCCCAGCACTCTGGGAAGAGAAGGCAGCAAGGCTGAGGGTTCAAGGTTAATCTGGATTACATAGCAAGATGCTATCTCAACAACAACAACAAAATAATGTGGAATACTTAACAGATTCCTCCCACTCAATAAACTTGACTTTTCTTTCCCTCCTGTTTCTTTTTTTTGGCCAGTCCTGGGCCTTGGACTCAGGGCCTGAGCACTGTCCCTGGCTTCTTCCCGCTCAAGGCTAGCACTCTGCCACTTGAGCCACAGCGCCGCTTCTGGCCGTTTTCTGTATATGTGGTGCTGGGGAATCGAACCTAGGGCCTCGTGTATCCGAGGCAGGCACTCTTGCCGCTAGGCTATATCCCCAGCCCCTCCCTCCTGTTTCTAATCTACAAATAACTTTAGATTCTCAAAGCTTGTCAAATATGACCAAGGAAAATGTTTCTTAATAGAATCTTTTCTTTTTGAAATACTAGGATTTGCACTGAGGGCTCTGCACTTGTAGGGCAGGATCTTTCAGTCACTGAGTGATGTTTTCAGTCCTTTTATTTATTTTCTTTTGCCGGTCCTGGGGCTTGAACTCTGGGCCTAGGTGCTGACCCTGAGCTTCTTTTGCTCAAGGTGAGCAATTACCAGTTGAGCCACAGTGCCACTTCTGGTATTTCCTTCCTTCCTTCCTTCCTTCCTTCCTTCCTTCCTTCCTTCCTTCCTTCCTTCCTTCCTTCCTTCCTTCCTTCCTTCCTTCCTTCCTTCCTTTTTTGTTTGTTTTTGAGTAGTTTATTGGAGATAAGAGTCTCATAGATTTTCCTGCCTGGGCTGACTTTGAATTGTGAACCTTAGATCTCAGCCTCCTGAGTAGCTAGGATTACAGGCCAGAGCCACTCGCTCCCAGCTTGTATTGTTTATTTTTGAGACTGGGTCTTGCTGCCTGCCCAAGCATGTGCCTGGACTGTGATCTGCCTGTGTTCAGCTTCTCAGGCATCTCATCAAAGCTGGGATTACAGGTTTGCATCACTGTTTGCAGCTTCTTTTGTTGAGATGGATTGTTGCCGACATTTCTGCTTTGGGCTGGCCTGGAACCTTGATCCTCCCAATTTTAGCCTCCCGTGAACTTGTGATGACAGTTACACACAGTGCACTTGGCTAAGGTTGAAAAGGGATCTCATGAACTTTTCTTCCTGGACTGGCCTCAAACTGTGGTTGACCCTCAGTTAGACTGTGATTCTTGGACTCCCAAGTAGCTAGGATTACAGGGTCTTCTATGTAACCTAAGCTGGCCTTGAACTCTTGATCCAAGTGTTACGCCTTCCAAGTGCTAGAATCATAGGCTTTCACCACCACACTTGCTTCATGATCTTAATATAATGTAACTAGATTTAACAATAGGATTAAATATGACATGCAATTACATAGATTTTCTTTTAGACAATAAATTTGTGCCAATACATATTTTCCTGATTAGAAAAATAATATGGGATTCTATCATCATAGAACAATCAGAAAGTACAGATAATCATAAAGAGGCAGAAAAACTTACATTCCTTTCACAATGAAATATCCACTAGTAAGATTTTTGTCATCTGTATTTTTTTGGTGAGGGGAGAAATACTGAATTCACGGCCTCCTATTTCCTAGGCAGGCACTCTACTGCTTGAGCCATGCCTTTGGCAATGCCATTTAATCATGCTTAATTTATTACACACTATCAGTGTAGCATTAATAATGCTACATACTCACTGGGCCAGACCATGTGTTGTATATATATACTTAATCCGCATTGGGTGTCTGAATTCTTCTAGTCTCCTTATAAGATAGATCCTGTTATTATCCCTTTTGACAGGTGAGAAAACTGAGACTTGGAGAGTTTAAGTCAAGAGTGGGACTCTTTTTGGTCAAGAGCCTGAGCTCTGCATCCTTGGACCCTGTAGCTAGCTAGCTGTGTGATGTGTGCATTTGAATCCTAATATTTTATTTCAAACTTTACCATGATGTTCTCCCAATATAACTGTTATTGTTGGTAAGTGTCAAAGCTACATTAGTAGTCTTCTATATGATTTCCCATCATTTGCATAATGATTCACGGCACATTTTGATTGGTTATGAAGAATGGCTTATGTTTTCAACTTAAGGAAAAGGAGGGGCTGGGGATATGGCCTAGTGGCAAGAGTGCTTGCCTCGTATACATGAGGCCCTGGGTTCGATTCCTCAGCACCACATATACAGAAAACGGCCGGAAGGGGCGCTGTGGCTCAAGTGGCAGAGTGCTAGCCTTGAGCAAGAAGAAGCCAGGGACAGTGCTCAGGCCCTGAGTCCAAGCCCCAGGACTGGCCAAAAAAAAAGAAAAAGGAGGTTATTTTATTTTCATATCCATAAAGTGCAAGTGCATAGCAATCTTTTTTTAAGGCTCATATTACAAATTTGTGGTGACTTGTTTTGATTATCTCTTTAACAAGGAAAGTGTGCTTATTGTAGGTTAATTTTCTTCCTTGTCATATTATTTCGTGGCTTGAACTCCGAGCCTTGTTTTCTCACTTGGACTTTTTGCTCAAGGGTGATGCTTTAGCACCTGAGCCATACACAGCTCCACTTTATTGTTTTCTGGTTAATTGGAGTTAAGAGTCTCTACTGATCAGTCTTCCTGGGCTGGCTTCAAACTGGAATGATCAGATCTCAGCTTCCTGAGTAGATAGGATTATAGATGGGACTCACCCCACCCAGCTGGTCTCTTTTTGATATAATAATAAAAATGGCAGCTGGTTGGCCATTGGTGCCTAGGGCCACTTGGCTGCATATGCTAAAGCTAGAAGTGGCCTAATAACTTTTTACAACACATCACACCATCTCGCAATCTTGGTTTTTTTTTCTTTTTTCTTTCTTTGGCGAGTCCTGGGCCTTGGACCCAGGGCCTGAGCACTATCCCTGGCTTCTTTTTGCTCAAGGTTAGCACTCTACCACTTGAGCCACAGCGCCACATCTGGCCGTATTTTTATGTATGTGGTGCTGAGGACTCGAACCCAGGGCTTCATGTATAGGGGGCAATCATTCTTGCCACTAGGCCACATTCCCAGCCCTCGTAATCTTAAGTAATTGTTTTTGTGACTTCATGGCTGGCAGGAGCTCTCAGTGTTTCCCTGATTTTGGAATGTTTGGATCCTGTCCCCTTTCTCCTGCTCCCTTTTGCTGGTCTAGCAACCCAGTGGGCCATCCTTCCTCACAGAGTATCAGCTCTCCTTTCCGACTTTGGCAATGTTTGATAGAATTAGGTATTCCCTACCGTGTGTGTTTGTGTGTGTGTGTGTGTGTGTGTGTGTGTGTGTGTGTGTGTGTGTGAAAGTAAATTGATGTTTTGTATTTTCCTTTAACAAAATTGATTAAGTCTGGGCAAAATTTTTCTCGAAGGGTCAGATTTGTGAGGATAAACAAACAACCTTGCAAAGATAAAGATTAGTTTTGCACACACACACCAGGCAATGTCTTTTGCATCAACCATAAAGCTGCCTGTGAGAGTGACGCTGTATTTTCTGTGTAGGTTTAATTAGGAAGTGGCACTTTGTTGTGGGACATTATCACAGAAGGGCCTTTGTTGTGTGCAAACCTTTAGACAAGAGCGGCTTGTTTGCTTGGCTTTGTAAAACCTCATTAATTCAGATGTCTGTTAGGTTTCTTCTTCACTCCAAATTGATGAAAAAATTTCCCAGAAGTAGGTGATAGCATTATGTAAATATAATTGTTAAGCACATTACCTAGGCCAATAAGAAAGTAGGGAAACTACACATTCCTGAGACCTCTTTGAAAATTTTCAGAACTAGTGTTTTATGTCTTTTGTGAACTTAATTACAGATGAATCTTGGTTCTTCATCAGAAAAAATTAGGCAGAGACCTTTCTTGCAAGTACTCCGGCAGAAATCACTGCTATGCACTTCTATTTAAATCGATGTCAGCCTGTTTTAATTTTCTATTACTCTATACTGGTCCTAATTAATTTTAGATGGTAAGTTTTTCAGGAATTTGCTTGGTATAACAAACAGGTGAGAGGAAATCTTTGGTTCTTTCTTTCCATTTGGAAGTCATTCCTGCCCTTCTGTCCTTGTCTTTTCCATCATGTTCTCAGTAAAAGCTCTATTCTCAGAAATTTGCTGTCCGTCTCCTTCTTCTTCTTTTTCAACTGTTTTGTTTTATTTTTTCACGTACAACTTCTCCTCTACTTATCTATTGCAGTGTAAAAAAAAATCACTATCTAAAACCTGTGGCTTTGAACAGCAGCATTAAGTTTATAGCTTTCCTGATTTCTATGGGTGGAGGTTTTAAGGAGAACCTGGGGGACAGTGGGCCACAGTGGGGGAGGGCTCTGGGCTGCCGAGCAGGTCCTCGTGGGGTGGGTCTGCCTTCCTGTGCTCTGAGTGTTTCTTTGTGGTCTCTCTGGGCTGATGTGGCTCCCTCATAGTTTGGCAGCCTCTAGGACGATAGCTCAGCGGACAATTTAGGGCTCAGGACAAATGTTCCAGAGAAAGAGGAAGAAAGTTCTTCCTTTTTAGATCTGGCCTCCAGTGTTTCACAGCTTGATTCCCCAGACCTCCAGGTCCCTAAGATAGGCAGAGAGTCAAGGAGGGACCAAACCTTATCTGTCAGCTGGGGGCAGGGGAAGGCTTGGAGATCAGTATGACCAGTCTTCTTCTAGGGGCCTGCAGTTGCTTGGCTTTGTATATCTTCATCTTAAGCTGAACTGAAGCTTCAAATGTGGCACAGATATTCTTTAAACACTGCAAGGCTAGTAGCAAGAGAGCTGTGCAAGTGAATGGAATGAAACCCAGTGTACAAGAATTCTGTGGAGCCAGGCACCAGTGGCTCACGCCTATATTCCTAGCTACTCAGGATGCTGAGGCCTGAGGATGATGGTTTGAAGCCAGCCCAGGCTGGAGACTTTTATCTCCTTCAGCCCATTAGACTTTCCAATTACACTAAAAACACTAGAAGTGTCATTCGAATGGTAGAGCACCAGCCTTGAGTAAAAAACTAAGACATTGCCCAGGCTTTAAGTGTAGGCTCTAGTACCATCACAAGGAAAAAAAAAATTCTTTGGAATTTTGGTCTTGACAAGACTTGAGCTTTATCTTTTGTATATCAGTGATGGTTTGTCTAACAGTGAAAGATAAACATTTTGTCATTTAACAGACTTTGCCAAACCCTCTTCTTTCCCCTTTTTTGGTTTTGGTTTCTGTTTGTCTTAAGCCCTTCTTCAGCTGTTTGTTTGTCTCCAAGTACTGCCCCAGCTGGGCCCTGGGATGGGTTCTGGGAAGTGCATGAAGTATGTTCTGGAAGATTCTGTCCCCATATGCTTTCCATGGCCTCAATGTTTGGCATCAAAAGAGAGCTGCTTGTAGATCTATGAAAAGAAAAGGAAGGGCTGGGAATATGGCCTAGTGGCAAGTGTGCTTGCCTCGTATACATGAGGCCCTGGGTTCGATTCCTCAGCACCACATATACAGAAAATGGCCAGAAGTGGCGCTGTGGCTCAAGTGGCAGAGTGCTAGCCTTGAGCAAAAAAGAAGCCAGGGACAGTGCTCAGGCCCTGAGTTCACGGCCTAGGACTGGCAAAAAAAAAAACCAAAAAAAAAAAAAAAAAAAGAAAAGGAAGTCTGTCCTGGAATTATTTCTTCCTGCTAAACTAGGGTTCAAGAAAAATAAAGCTGGTAAGTTCTGATTTCTGAAGAAATATTTCCTTGGGACATACAGTACAGTTGGGGAGTCCAATCTGATTTTTTTTTGTAATCTGCGTTTAAGCCTAACTTGTACTCTGTAATGTTTCCATCTTTTAAGAACTGTAAAGTGATCACAAGCTGGTGGCTTATGAGCTTTGTTATGTTCATAATCGTGGCAGTGTTGCTTCAGGGTTCGTTGAAGACAGGCCGGGGCATTCTGTCCAGTGGGGGACCTATGGAACCAAGCTGCACAGGGTCTGCGCTGAGTGGAAGGCTCCCAGGAAGGGCAGCTGGAGGCCAGGGAAGCTTCTCACGGAGGAACCCACGGAAGGAGAGGAAGCATGGGAATAGCCTGCAGAGGAGAAAGGCTGGCATGTGTGCAGAGCTAAAAAGGAACGGTCCATCCTAATGTAGACATTGTCTTTAATACTGTGCTGCTACTGAGTTATACATCCATCCCTTGTTAGCTAAGATATTGATTTCACGACTATCCCTCCCAAATAAAGATATATAGATACTAAATTCCCTGGATGCCCAAGCCTCTTACATAAAAAGGCCTTGTATTTGTATACAACTTACACGTTCATCTTGTGTACTTTACATGATCACTGGATTACATAAATACTTAACACAAGGCCAAAACTTTATGAATTTTTTTTTAAATTAATTAATTTTTTGTGTTGGTACTGGAACTTGAACTCAGGGCTCTTGCTTGGCTTTTCTGGTCAAGGCTGGTGTTCTACTACTTGAGCCACTTCTCTGCTTCCAGCTTTTTGCTGCTTAACTGAAGATAAGAGTCTCATGGATTTGTCTTCCCTGATTGGCTTTGAACTATAATCATCAAATTTCAGTCTCCTGAGTAGCTAAGAAGACAAGTGTAGGCTACAAGTGCCTGGTGGTAAATCGTCGTGTGTGTGTGTGTGTGTGTGTGTGTGTGTGTGTGTGTGTGTGTTTAAAATCATGTGCTGTTTAGGGAATAAACAAGGAAAAAGTCTTTATGTGTTCAGTGGAGATGCCACTCTGGCGGGCCTCCCTCCTTGGCACATGAGCTGGATGCCAGACACTGCTGATCTCATTTGCAGGTAGTGGAACGCAGACATCTCGAGGATCATTGAATGAATTGTGCGAGCCACTTCCTTATCAAGTCATGCCACACTTCCACTATGTCCAGAGGCTCTCACATGCCCACCTGAGTCAAGTCCGTACCAACCTCTTCCCTCCCATTGGCCAGGCCAACCCTGAATTGTTTTTACTTGACACGAATTTTGTCCATTGTTTAACGTACTAGAAATAGAGTGATTGCGCATGTCCTGTCTGGCTTCTTCTCCGAGCACTGTGTCCTTGTGACTCATCCGTTGCTTTTTGTGTTCATGGTTTGTTCCTTTCATTTATGAGTAGAACTTCGTTTTACAAGTTCACTGAATTTTGCTTATCTGTTCTCTTCTTGGGTTGGTTCCAGCTTTTGTCTATTGTGAAAAAGCTACTGTGAACATTCTTTGTCAAAGTCTGTTTCTGGGTATGTGTTTTTGTTTCTCTGGTCAAAGGAAATGTGTATATTTAACTTTATAAGACATTGACAAACTAGCCAGCAAAGTGCCTTCTGGCTACGGCAGCCCATTCCCGGCCCAGCCTCTGAACCCCTGCGCGGGGCCACTGCAAAGCCACTGTTGAAACACCATTCCCGCCACTTGCTTCCTTTTCTAGTTAGTGACGAGAGACGGGCCAGCAGCCTATGTTTCATCTTCACAGCCAGCAGCTAAGTTCCTGTAATAATTTTGATGGCTAAATAATATTTCATTATCAGGATACAAAACATTTTATTTTATTTGCTTTCATTGTTGGACATTTAAAATATGTTTCCAGTTTGAAGCCATCCTAAATCATGCTGTGACTAATATGGAAGTGGTTTTGTGATTGCTGTAACTGAGATGTGTGCACGCATAGATTCTAAGAAATAAGATTACTAGGTTATAAACAAACATTTAGGGTGGTGCTGGTGGTTCATGCCTATAATCCTGTCTATTTGGGAGGCTGAGACCTGGAGAATGGAAGTTCAAAGCTAGCCTGGGCAGAAAAGTCCTCAATTCTCCATTTTCAAAATACCTGGCAAATGCAGATCTGGAAGCATGATTCCAGCGGTAGAGTACCACAGTGGTAGAGCTAAGTGAACGAGAAGTCCTGAGTTTAAACTCCAGTGCCAGAAAAACAACATCAACAGCAGCAGCAGAAAAAAAGCCCCAAACTTACACATTTTCCACTACTGGAATTTGAACTCATGGCTTCCCACTTGCTGGGTCAGGGCTCTACCACTTGAGCCTTGTTCTCAGCCCTTTATGTTTTCCCAGCTAGACCTGGACTATCATCCTTCTCTTTACGCCTTCCATGTAGCTACGTGACAGCTGCTACTGCCAAGTCCGAACTTTACTGGTGGAGATGAGGCTCTTCTTCCCTTGGTTGTCATTGAGCCACAATCTTCCCTATCTCTACCTCTTCAGTAGCTGAGATTATAGGCATGAGTAGCACATTTGTCTTGCCTTCATTTTTTTTCCCCAAAAATAATATTCCAGAGTAGGGGTAAGAGAGACAGCTAAAGTGAAAGAGAGGGTGACATTGATTGAAATACACTGTGAACATGTGTGGAAAGGTGACAGTGAAATTGTTCCTGCTCCCACATTTAACATTAACATTTTTTTCACTGAAAGTGATTGTAAATGTGTCTTACACACTCCTTAATCTCTTAATCTCTGCTAACTGAAGAGTAGACTATTAACTACATAATAACGAGCTATTACATCGTGGCTCTATACTGGTATCGGTGGTTGAATGTAGGTGCTTCTTTAAGGCTTGCCCTCGGTTTTCATCTTTTTTTTTTTTTTTTTTTTTGGCTTTGGACTCAGGGCCTGAGCACTGTCCCTGGCTTCTTTTTTGCTCAAGGCTAGCACTCTGCCACCTGAGCCACAGCGCCCCTTCTGGCCGTTTTCCATATATGTGGTGCTGGGGAATCGAACCGAGAGCTTCATGTGTAGGAGGCAAGCGCTCTTGCCACTAGGCCATATTCCCAGCCCTTGGTTTTCATCTTCACCTGTATCAATAACAGTCAAACTGTTTTGCAACACAGCAAAAACTCTTTTCGATGTATAGATACCAGTGTCAGTGGGTAGATAGAATTTCCAAGTCATATTCTAACGAAAGAGAAAAAAAGGGACACGTTTTGAGAAATACTGGTTATCAGAAACCATATTCTCAGTATTGGTTGCACATAATGCAAGGGGTGGAGAGATCTGTTTAAGAATGGATCATGAAGATTATTAAAATGGGATTTATAGTTCCTCGGATTCAGATTGTAAGATATTAAAAAATTCATTATTAGTTACTCCCCAACCACTCACCGGCTTGGGGGAGGGTTGGAAAGGGCAGAAGTCTGACTGATAACATGGCAGACCAGCCCACGTGACGATGAAGGTGCAGACTCACTGGTGATTGGCTGGCTGCCTGTGGCTGCCAGAGCCACAGACCTGTGGTCCCTTTGCAGTCTGCGCACAGACACCCTCCTATGCCACACAGTAACGTTTCAGCCAAAGTAGCCCGTATGTGATGAAAGTTACACACAGTTATCCCAAGGCTGAAAAAGACGCCCTCCTATGCCACACAGTAACATTTCGGCCAAAGTAGCCTGTATGTGATGAAAGTTACACATGGCTATCCCGGGCCTGAAAAACTATCAACTAGCTCTTTACTATACTACATTAAAAATAAGTATACAGTTGTGTGACAACTTCCTGCAACATTCACTACAGAGGCATGCTGACAGGTGAGCAGCCTGTAATCAAGTGTCTGGTGTATGGTGATCTATACCTTTGAGGGGTGTAAGCACACTCTGATTTTTTTTTTTTCTTTTCAGTTGTGGGGTATGAACTCAGGGCCTGGGCACTGTCCCTGAGCTTTTTGCTCAAGGCTAATATTCTACCACTTGAGCCATAGTGCCACTTCTGCCTTTTTCTGAGTAGTTTATTGGAGATGAGAATCTCACAGACTTTCCTGCCTAGGCTAGCTTCCAACCACAATGCTCAGATTTCAGCCTCCTGAGTAGCTAGGATTACAGGTGTGAGCCATCAGCTCCTGGCTGATGTTTTTGTAATGGAAAAAAAAAATCACTTCATGGGGCTGGGAATGTGGCTTAGTGGTAGAGTGCTTGCCTAGAATGCACGAAGCCCTGGGTTCAATTCCCCAGAAAAAGCCAGATGTGGTGCTGTGGTTTGAGTGGAAGGGTGCGAGCCTTGAGCCAAAACAAACAAACAAACAAAAAACTAGGGACAGTGCTCAGGCCCTGAATCCAAGCCCTAGGGCTGGAAAAAAAGAAAAAAATAATACCTCACAACACATTTCTCAAAAGATGCCTCTGGCATTAGGTTAGAAAGCACTGCTTACCCTCACCTCCAGTGCATCCTTGATCAGGTATGAAGCCTGGGAACATCATGAGATCAAATTAAAACCTGCAAATAATTAGCCGATGGCACAGCTGTCCAAACTATGATGCCCTGGGAAATTCAGTGAAGCCTTCAAGCCAATTTCTAGCTTTAGACTCCACCTGGGATAGAGCAAGCATTTTTTAAAAATCAGTTTGTCACTATGAGACTATGTGCATAATAGTTTTGATTTTTAACAAATTAATACATTTTCTTTTTGAGAGAAGTTTTAGGTTCGCTCACAGAAAAATGGGGCAGAAAGTAGGAGTTCCCATATAACTCTGTTTTAATTTTTCATCAAACCTGAGCAATTCTGAGTTTTTGTTTTTTAAACCAAACTGTAAATAGACCAATCAGGCACAATTTCAAAAGTGATTTTATTCCCCCATAGTACTTACCAGGTAATCATGATAGCTCCTAGACCTAATTTAAAAATTTCTGTTTTCCCTCCTAATTGGTGGCATGACATCAGAGACTTGCCTTTGCTCTTCATGTGACAGCCGTACAATAAAGCAGGACACTTACGAAGGCTGCTCTGAGAGGGCTAACATGTAGCATCACTCACAACCCTGCCAGCTTGCTGTGGGTGACCCCGTCAGCTTCTCATTCAGGGAATGGCACCAGAAGCCAAAAAGCTGTCTGCATGGTGATGTTTCAGCTGGATCATCTCTGGGGCTTCTGTGAACTGAAACAGGAGCAGTCTGGGGTTCTCAATTTGAATTTTTGGAAATGACACATCTTAACTTAGAAATCTACAGAAACAGGGCTCTGGGGAAGATATCGCTCCAAACATCTCTGAGCCGTTTGCTTGGCCTGCAAGCTACATACGCCTTGCTTGCTTCAGAGGTGGTCTCTGCCTGGCATATTCTGTTCCTGCTCATTTCCATAAGGATATCTCAGGCTCTTGTGAAAAATTGTCTTTGTATCATTCACTTTTTTATCCCCATTTAATTTTGGGAGGTCTTATAAAATACATACAGTGTAAAATTTATCATCTGAACTATTTTAAGTAAAAATTAAAATGATATTAAGTGCATTCACTTTGTGGTGCAAGCATAACTACCATCCCCAGTATTTTTCTACCTCCTATAGTGGAAGGAAGTCCACCTTATCGCACCTCAGTCCCTGGAAACAGCTATTCTACTTTCTGTCTTATTTGCCTACTCTAGGTAGCTTATGTAAATAGAACAATATTCTGTCTTTTTGTGTCTGGCTTACTTCACAGAACACAACATCTTTAGGTGTGTCCATATTATAACATGCATCATAATTTCATTCTCTTTTTATATGTCTCAATAGCATTTCACCGAGTGTGAATTCCAACTTTCATTTAGCCGGCCATCCATTGATACATATTTGGGTTTTTGTTTTTTGCTAGTATGACTATGGCTCCTTTTAACAATCATGTGTAAATAATGGTTTGAGTTTCTTTTTGCTTTTCTGGGGGGTACATTCCTGTAAGTGTAATTGGTGGATCGTCTAGCAATTCTATTCAAGCTTTTAGGACCACAATACTGTTTTCCATAGTGACAGCACTGTCTTATATCCCTACCACATCTTTTATACATTGTCAAAAGCTTTTAATGTGATGGCCTATCAGTTTAATGCCTGGAAAATGATAAATGCCCAATAAAGTTAGCTGTTTCTAATAGGTTCTAGATCAGCAATCCATACCTACAGTGACATTGTACAAATTCACAGGAGGCGATTTCTAGTTTTTCTGGTAAATGATTCAGCTAGGGGACCAAAGGAAAGAAAACATATCATTACTGTTTCAGAGAGTCGTAAATGTGTAACTCATGGGTTAATGTTCCATGGAGCTGGCTGAATCCAGATTTTTAAGGCTTGCTGGGTGGGGTCCCCAGCTGGTTTTGTGGGTTAACGACTAGGGACCCTTTTGCTTTTTCATTAAGTGTGATGCTAGTCTATTTTCCCATGAGGAATGGGAAGGGAGGCAAAAATCACATCTCTGCATCATTGTCTCTTCTCCTGGGGCAAAGAAACAGGTCCAAGTGTGGCTGAGAAAAAGAAGTGAGAAGAATCCCAGGTTTCAGCCAGAAATGCTCTGCGACTGAGTGTAAAAGGGGCACTCTAGGCAGACTCCCTTCTATGACAGGGGAGGACACCTTCCGACAGAGGAGAGGGGGAACAGGGCAAAGTTGAAAGGTCTGCTTAGCCTTTGCTTGTGTCTTTCTCACTCACATTTTGACCTTTTAGATCCACTTGCTGAGTACCTCCGAGCCTCTGGTGCCCTTGGGGTGTCTCTCCATGTGCCTCTGCAGTCCTCTCTTGTTTCCATGCGTGCTTTGGGAAAGACCTCCCCTGACTGCTCCATATTCTCCATAAGAGACTACAGGATTGCCACCCCCAGCCTTTCTTCTTGTCCCTGGTGGTTTGGGAAGCCACTCTCTTTCTCATTAGGGTCTCTACACAGACCACAGGTTTTGCTATATTATAGTCCCTGTAGTAAGGCAGGTACTCAGCCTGTTTATTGGATGAAGCTGAAATAAAAAGCCATTAAAAGACTCCTTTGTTCCCAGCCTGTTGCAATTTGAATCTGAAATATTTTACCCCAAGCCACAAGTTGGAGGCTTGCAGGCAGCCTGTGGTGGTATAGGAAGGCAGAGGCCTTTGATAGGTGGAGGCTAGTGGGAAGAAGTTAGGATATTGGGAGGGATGTTGGCTTTGAAGTAAGGACATTGGCCCTGAAGGGGTATTGCGAACTCTGGATCTTTCCTGTGTCTCTCTGTGTCTGTGCTGTGTTTGTGTCTGTGTCTGTCTGTCTCTCTCTCTCTCTCTGACTCCTGGCCACCATGAGGTGAACAGGTCTCCTCCACCACGTACTTCAGCCAGGTTGCACTGTGCAAGTGATCAAGTGACCGTGGACTGGTATTTACAGTACTGCAAGTCAAAATAGACATTTCCCCTTTGAAGTTGGCTCCAAGTCGACTTTGAGTGCTGGCTGACACATGCCCGTGTGAAGTGGCCCACTGGCCAGCCATCCTCCTTGCCACATGCATGTTTCTAGTTGAGGAAGAGCAGTCCCTGCGTCCTCTCACTGGGCAGACGGCTCTCAGAGTGCACAGTGCCCTGACCTGCGCGGCAAAGCTAACCAGGAAAATCTGCACAGGATCCCCAGCTGGCGACTCCAGAGTAAGTGTGTCAGCAGACCTCCACAGTGCCCAGCGGGCTCACCACTGCTGGTTTTGCCTTTTATTTTTTTTTCTTTCTGGAATATTGCTGACATCTATTATTCAATCTCCACGGTGGATTTCTGAACATGTTTCTGCAGTCGGGGGAAAAAAGGAGATAATATGTCTTTCCTCCATTCCAGCAAGGGCAAGTTAGCAGTTGCCTTTGGTAGATGCCTATTTAACTTCAAATGCTGAAATATTCATAGCTGCAGCTTGGGCAGGCCTGGCAGGGAACAGGAGAGGTGCCTGGGCATTGCTCGGGCCAGAGAACGGCCTGTCAGTGCGTTCTATAAGTGGATTCCTCTCATTCTAGGGGAGCTAGATTGTTGTAAGGAACTTATAAAGAGGGAGAAAGGTTAGACATGCCCTGTACCATTATAGCTGACAGTCCTGGTTGGGTTTTTGAGGTAATTCTGACCCAATTTTCTACAAATTGAGCAAAATTATTCCAGAATTGAGCAATAGACATGAAAGCAAATGTCAGACTAGGAACGGAGACGAGCTTCTTATATTTTCTGTTTCTACTTCTTAAAGTGGTTCAGCATTTTTGCTTTGAAATTACACAACTAGTCATCCTTATGTGGAAAGGGGGTACTTGGAGTTTGGGACAGCTTCCTGGTGGGATCTTTTTGCAACAGCTTTTCCTGTTGATGAAAACCAGAACTCCTTCTGACAGGTGTTCTAAAAATCCCTTCCCTGTGTTTGGATTACTGATTCAAGGGTTCTATTTACTTTCAAAGTGGGCTCCTATCTCTGCATTGCCTTATTGGTAATCATTTTTGGCTTTTTCCCAGTATTGACTTAGTACCTCAGTACAGATCAAACATGAGATTCCTTGATGTTCTGAAACATGAATCTTAAGAATTCTAGGGAGACACTTCTTGATCTGAGTTTATCATGACTAGCAGCTAGTCCCACCTCTCCCCTAGTGAAAAGAAAAAGAGAAAAGAAGAGAGAGGGAAACAGAGTCACTGGACTGACTGGCATGTTTATTTTCCATGTCTAGGGTTCCAAATTTAAAGAAAAGCAAATACCTTCTCATTCATGAAACTCTTCCTTTTACCCCTTTGTTCCTTTCCTCCATCTCTTTGTGTGTGGGTTTCATTTATTTATTTATTTTGGTGCTGAGGATGGAACCCTGGGCCTCCCATATGCTAGGCAAGACTCTACCATTGAGTTACACCCCAAGTCCGTGAAGCTATTTCTATACTTTATCCTTAGTTACGTTCACTGGTTTTAAATGATAGAAGTAACTATAAAGCTGTTAGCTAAAATATAATAGATATAGCATTTCAAGGTAATTGCCTATACAGGATTTATCTAATATATGTATTACACCTGTCTCTCCCCAGTGAACATCTAAACTCCTGAAGTTACTTTGGTCTTCACACACTTGCCAATGCACTGGATGTTTGGGGGATGGACACTCTAAGTCTGGAAGTGTTCCACATCCATGTTAGTAATAAGCCTCCACTAAGCAGTTGTTACTTACTCTTTTAAAAAGATATGTTTAAGCATTTGTACAAAGAAGTTGCCATTTAACAAAGCAGTTTGAGTACCATATATCTTGGTCAGTGTCTCTCCTGTCAACATCCTCACTGTTTCTGTATTTGAGTGCTAAGTACGAATTCCAATCACCGTTCTACATTTTCTTTTCTAAGAATTTCATAAGCCATAAAGTTCCAAGGCACAAATTTACTGCTTTTGTTGGGATCCTCAAGCAGTATTTA
Organism: Perognathus longimembris pacificus; assembly: GCF_023159225.1. NCBI lineage: Eukaryota > Metazoa > Chordata > Mammalia > Rodentia > Heteromyidae > Perognathus > Perognathus longimembris. The sequence continues at coordinate 6,901,820 of NC_063175.1, read as the reverse complement.
TCAAATACACTTAACTATTCCTTAACTATTATCTGAGTCTGTGAGGAGTTCCTTTCCCTCATGTAAGAGAAAACACTCCCAGGCTCTCTGTTTGGTCACTGTTTGGTGGGGGTAGATTCTTCCAGGGAGGATTTGCAGAAGAGACCCATGCACAGCCTGAGGATCCCATGAGCGCTCAGCTGGGCACAGAGCAGTGACCCCTCTGTGGAGAAGAGAGGCTGTGCTTCTCCCTGCACGTGGGAAATGGACCTCTGACCTTGACAATTAGGCTATCTGCACTGTTCAGACATCTGTGCCTGAGATGGATTTACTATGTTTAAGTTAGGATGGAGGCTCACATGGACATTCCTGTCTGGATTCCTTTGTGGAAAGTAGTGTTTGATGTGTGCCTGCGTTATGTGTGGGACACTATTTGCGTGCATTCCAGTGATCATTAACAAAGGCCACTGGGTGCAAAGGCATAAAGACAGCGGATTTAAAAATGGCTGTATCAGCTGCAGGTCTGGCAAGGCTGCAACCCCTGTAAGGCTAGTGAAAACCCCTACATCAACAACTTGTGTTCACCCAATCTTCTGCGGAGAGAAGACAGTGTGGTCAACCATGCCATAAAAGGGAAACAGCATTATTATGAATTTTGTTTGGACTGTGGGTTAAAGTCACATATACTAAGAAAGAATCAGTCACTTTTTCTGCCTCACGTAAGATCTGCTTGTCAAACAGGCTTGCTGAATTAGGATGTGGTTGGTCAGCTCAGGCCACTGTAATAAATAAAATGGAATGGGCAGTTTACACAGGATTTCACACAGTTCTGGAGGCTGGATGTCTAATATCAGGTGCTGATAGTGTTAGTTTTGTTGTTGTTGTTTTGTCTAGAGCTTGTCTCCTTGGCTTATGGCTCTCTTCTTTCTGTCTGCTAGTCTTTCTAGTGTATGTGTCTGTGTCAGTAATCATGTTGAATCAGCTACATTTTACTTTATATATATGGTTGAACAAAATAATGGGTTTTAGCCTTTCCTTTAACTACTCTGTAGATGTTCAACCTCTAATCACATTCAGAGGCACAGAGGATGCAGACTTTAATACAACACATGAAGGGGGGATGTCATTCAGCCCAGATTAGTGCTCAAGCTGAAGAAAAATTGTATTTAGACTCTTCATGTGTCTTTTTCCTATGGGACTTACAGCTTCCAGTTCCTTTTCTGTCTGTTTCATAGCCACAATCTGGGGGGTCTCAAGAGCTCAATAGTGGCTGGGAATATGGCCTAGTGGCAAGAGTATGTGTCTCATATACATGAAGCCCTGGATTCAATTCCCCAGTACCACATATATAGAAAACGGCCAGAAGTGGCGCTGTGGCTCAATTGGTAGAGTGCTAGCCATGAGCAAAAAGAAGCCAGGGACAGTGCTCAGGCCCCGAGTTCAAGGTCCGGACGCCCCCCCCCCCCCCAAAAAAAAAAGAGCTCAGTAGTTCTCAGCTCCATTAAAAAAAGGCTTTGATCCAAGTCAGGGCTACCTGGAGACCTTACCCCGAAGTTTCTCCACTACACTTGTTCTTCTCCTAGATAAGGTTTTCTGACACGTGACTCAGCTCTTGGTATAAGAACCGACAAGGGTTTGATAAAGGTGTTAGAATGTGGCATTGAGATAAGTAACACTGGTCCAACTATGTGGTTGGCAAGAGTGAGTGGAACTCTGCTGGCTCCTCCACCCAGGTCTTCCCCCTTCTTCCTCTTGCAGTTGGTACAGGTAGCATAGCTCAGAGGCTGTGGGGGCAGACTGCCTGAGTTCAAGCCCTGTGGATATGTTATGGCTCTTAATGAAATCCTGGATGTTGTTTAGCCTTTCTTTGACTTACTTTCCTCTTCTATACATGTGTCTTTCATAGAGAATGTTCTCTGTGTCCTTATCTGTCAAAACCCCAGGTCATCATTTGACTTCTAATGTGCTTTAGAAGTTGTATTTGATGGGAGAGATGGGAGAGAATGAAGAAAGGGGTGACATTGATCAAAATGCGTGGTTCTCATAAACAAAAATGTTACATTGAAACCCCTTTGTACAACTACTTTAAAATAATCTTAAAAATAAAACAAAGGATGATCAAATGAAGCAGTGGTACTGACTAGACGCTATGTTGAAAATGGACTATACAACTTGTGGGTGGGGACAGGAGAGAAAAACTGGAAGAGAGCGAGGAAGGGGTGACATTGTCCAAAAAGAAATGTACTCTTTAACCTGACTTGTGTGACTGTAACCCTTCTGTACATCACCTTCAAAATAATTTTTTTTTTTTTTCTGGCCAGTCCTGGGCCTTGGACTCAGGGCCTGAGCACTGTCCCTGGCTTCTTCCCGCTCAAGGCTAGCACTCTGCCACCTGAACCACAGCGCCCCTTCTGGCCGTTTTCTGTATATGTGGTGCTGGGGAATCGAACCTAGGGCCTCGTGTATCCGAGGCAGGCACTCTTGCCACTAGGCTATATCCCCAGCCCCACCTTCAAAATAATTTTAAAAAAATAAACAAAAAGTAAAAATAATTAAATTTAAAGAAAGAAATGGTAGTCACCTCCCAGAGGAGCACACTGAACATGGAGAGCCAACATATCAGACACAGCCACGTAACACACAGAGGAAACTGTTGGGGAGCACTTCTTGTAGATGAATAGTTGTTTATTATAATGAGACAGGGCTTTTCTCTCCCACATAGTCCCTAGACATAGTCAGTGAGCGTAACCACCATTTAGTTTGTGGTGCGTTAATTTTAAATAGCTCTGTGTTCCTGGAACTGATATGCACTAAGTTGACTGAGTTGGGGAGAAGCAAAAACCAACCAACAAATTCTCCACATACATTTTTTTCAACATAATATATGCATATATATGTATTATACACATATTATGCTGTCTTTCCTCATTATTCTTGCCAAATTATAATAAGAAAAACATCTGTACATATTCAATGTGAACATAATTTTAAATATATATATTTTGAGCTGTGATTAGTTAAATCTAGAGATGCTAGATTCACAGATAGAGGGCTGAATTCATATTTAAACCAGAAGTACTGGCATTTGGTTTTAATAAAAGCATCAATCAACTTGAGTCAGAGGAAAGCTGAAGTGCTAGGTCCACAATGAAAAAAGATATTTGTTATTGTTTCCTGGACCTCATTTACTAATCTGAGTTTTCTTTCTTAAAAAAAAAAAAAGCAAAGTTTGCCAAGGTAGAGTTGCTAAAAGAAAGGGCACAGTATTCCCACTCTTTCTTCCCATTCCAGTAAGTAGTTGGCGTTTTTACCCAGTGCCTGGGTAAAATAGGATTGTATTTCCATCATCATGCATCATGAGGAGGTGTTGGCCTCTTGCTAAGTATGATGGTTTTCGGGAAACCAAAATGTGGCAGCAAAACTAAAGAAGTCTTTGGTTTCTGGAAGCAATATCTATAACATATATTAATATATATGTACATACACATCGTAGTGATATTCAAATATTTCAGGAGGAACCCAACATGATTTCTGTAGCCCCAGAGTACAGAACTTATGGGAGACCTTGAATCAATGTAAAACTAGGTCCTCGAACGGGGGACTTGTCTAAAACTGAAAGGGCTCCCTAGGAAGCCCATGAAGTCACTGTTCCCAGAGGGCTTACCCACTTGTTGGTAATAATTCAGATTGACCTGTGAGTATTTGGGGGTATTATTTTGACAGTAGCCTCCAACAGGAATCTCAACAAGGCATTTCTGATTGATATAAGCAGTTACTCTCAAAAACATAGAAAGATGTTGACGGTTGTTGTATAGTGATTCTCTCTAGGATGGCTTTGATATATAAGCAGTTGCTGCTGGTTTTGTTATTTTTACATTTTATACACTTAATGGGACAACTGGGTGACTGAATACACACATATGCTGTGAAATCATAAGCACAATAAAGAGAGTCTGTCATTTCGCTGTTACCTGTTGTGTGTGTACAGATGTATGTCTGTGTCTAAGAAACTTAACTCTCCTCTTAGTACATTTCCAGCACATGGTATTCTATATTATGACTGTATACTATAGTCATGTGTTTATATAGTACCTCTCGTGTCACTGAAATTATGTACCCGTTGACCAATATCTTTACATTACCCCTTCCCCCCAAATCCTCTGAGCTTTTATGAGCTGGGCTACTTAGATTCCTTCCCTAACTGATCTTGTGAAGTTCTGGATTGAGATGTGCCATGTCTCCTCTTTCAGGTCTTTCAAGTTGCATATGTCATCATTAAAGCAGCCAATGCCCCTCGCCCTGGAAACTGGATTTTAGAGCGTTCTGTGGATGGCATCACGTTCAGCCCCTGGCAGTACTACGCAGTCAGCGACTCAGAGTGCTTGACCCGCTACAACATAATTCCCAGACGGGGGCCGCCCACTTACAGAGCAGACGATGAAGTGATTTGCACCTCCTATTACTCCAGACTGGTCCCACTGGAACATGGGGAGGTACTGTGCTCTCCCATGAGGGCTTCTTTTCCATCATGCCCCTTCCTCAAATGCTATTGTAGGAGCCACCATTGAGCTTCCAGATCTGGTGACACTTGATACGAAGATCAGTGGTCAAACGATCTGGCTCTATCTAAAGTTGCCAAGAGTGTTGTTTATTATGATCCCTTTCATGAAGGAAAATTTCACTTTATTGCTATCTTCCCTGCAGGGAGCACTCTTGGTCTTCAATCTGCTGGGATTAAATAAATCAATGAATTCTTCTGTCAAAGCCTTTTTTTTATAACACCAGAGCAGGAACATTTATTGGTATCTTATTATTATTATTATTATTTTGGTTCTAGACCTAGGGTTTGAGGACCCAGGCACTGTCCCTGAACTTTTCATGTTGAAGGCTAGCACTCTACTATTTGAGCCACAGCTCTACTTCCAGTTTTTTAGGGTGCTTAATTAGAGAAAAGAGGGTCACAGAATTAACTGCTCGGGCTGGCTTCGAACCACAATCCTCAGGTCTGTCTCCTGGGTAGCTGTGAGCTACTGGTTCATTTTTTGAAATCTTAAAAGAGATTTCTTAACTGCCTCTAAAAGATGGAGCTCCCAGCTTTCTCTCTGGAGATGTCATTCCCTTGGAGGATGTGGAAGACTGAGAGATAGATGCCTATGAGATACGACAGCTCAGTGCCAGCACTCAACACTTTCCGACCTGGGCTGGCTTCAAACCACAATCCTCAGATCTCAGTCTCCGGAAGTAGCTAGGATTACAGGTGTGAGCCACCAGTGCCCACATGAGACACAGCCTACTCTTTGGTAGCATGTGGCTTGAGAGAAAACTGAAGAAACTTCTTTTTTTTTTTTTTTTTTGGCCAGTCCTGGGCCTTGGACTCAGGGCCTGAGCACTGTCCCTGGCTTCTTCCCGCTCAAGGCCTGGCTTCTTCCCGCTCAAGGCCACTCTGCCACTTGAGCCACAGTGCCGCTTCTGGCCGTTTTCTGTATATGTGGTGCTGGGGAATCGAACCTAGGGCCTCGTGTATCCGAGGCAGGCACTCTTGCCACTAGGCTATATCCCCAGCCCCTGAAGAAACTTCTTGAAGTGTCTCTAGGGCAGGAACTCTGAAGAAAGTCTCTGGTTGTTTCAAGAACACACTTTATTTAAGAGAGGATGTAGCCTTCCTTTGGGAGAAATGCCCTTGTTAAAAGATTCCCAGCAATCTCTCAGAGACTAGAATGGATAGCTCCATTCCACGAATTCAATAAGTAGTAAATAGTGAGCATGTGCTAGACATATTTTTACAACAGCCTATTGGTTTCATTTTTATGTATTTTTAAAAATTCTGTACCGATTCTGGGATTTTTACTCCAGGTCTCATGCTCATTCAGCTTGCTCTGCTGGTGCTCTACCACTTGAGCCACTCCTCCGGCTTAGCTGTTTGCTGATTAACTGGAGAGGGAGTCTCACCGACTTTTCTGCTGGTGTGGCCATGAACTGCAAGCCTCCAGATCTCCAGCTCCTGAGTAGCTAGGATTACAGAATGAGCCACTAGCACCGAGCCAGTCGGTGGTTTTGACTTTATTCAGATAGTGTGTGTAAAGATTATGTCCTGGATGAAACGATCAGGGGTGTATCTCTCCATGGTTTAAATCGATAGTTTGTTTATATATTATATTCTCCAGATTCACACGTCCCTCATCAATGGGAGACCGAGCGCTGATGACCTCTCCCCCAGGCTGCTGGAGTTCACGTCCGCACGGTACATCCGTCTACGCTTACAGCGCATCCGGACGCTCAATGCAGATCTCATGACCCTCAGCCACCGGGACCCCAGAGACCTGGACCCGATTGTCACAAGACGGGTGAGCATACAGTGGTGCCCCTGCCCCCATAAAAAGTTTATTTTCCTTTTGATTGTTCTTCCAGAGTCGCCTTATTTTATTGGAAACCATTGTCTTGTTACAGAGACTTCCGTTAGCTAATGGCACCACACCATGCCTTTTGGTTCCCTTACCAAGTCACCACAATGCCATCGCAACTGACTGTTGGGGCCTTTGTTCTGTTTCTTGTTGTTTTTTTCTTCTTCTTCTTCTTCTTCTTCTTCTTCTTCTTCTTCTTCTTCTTCTTCTTCTTCTTCTTCTTCTTCTTCTTCTTCTTCTTCTTCTTCTTTTTCTTTTTCCAGATAGTGGCTTAAATTTCTGTGTGGGCCAGATTTAGACTGTGATGCTCTTGAGCTCTGCCTCCCACAAGGCTGTGATTGCCACACTGCCTGGCTCGTGTGTGGAGATTTGCTCCTGTGAACTTTTCTCACTGGGCTGGCCTCCAACTGCACCCTCTCCGAAGATCTGCCTTCGGAGTGGCTGGGATTCCAGGCATAGACTACCATGCCCGGCTCATCTTCCTAGCTTTGCCTTTTGAGGTGCAGAGATTGACACAATTTTGATGACATCAACTTACCATTTTTCTTTTCTCGTGAATGCTTTTTATGTCCTTCTGGAAAAATACTTAGTTATTCCAAATTTATAAAAATATTATCCTTAGTTTTCTTCAGTAGCTTTGTACTTTTAGCTTTATCTATAACACATCTCCAGTTAATTTTGTGTTTGATGTGAGAGAGGAGGCGAAGTTCTTATTTACCCTACATGCATATGTAAGCTGGTGATATTTGTTAAAGATACTTAACCTCCCGCAGATAAATTGTTGAATCTTTTTCAAGATTGTTTGGGCTAACCTAAGTCTTTATAAATGTTAGTGCATCTTTGTTCATCCCTACCAAAAGAAAATAGACTAATACTTTCCAAGATTTTAACTGGAATTCTATCACTTTAGATCAATTGGGGAAAAAACTTAGAGGATTCTTTTTTTTTAATATTATTTTTAGATGGGATCTCGTGCCTCTTGCCAGGACTGGCAAGGATGGAAATTCCTCCCAATCTCTTCCTTCTAAGTAGCTGGGATGATGTGAGCCCCTACTACATTTAGTGTTGTCAAAATCTTTTTTTTTTTTTTTTTTTTTGGCCAATCCTGGGGGTTGAACTCAGGGCCTCATCACTCTCCCTGGCTGTTATAGTGTTTATTGGGAAATTTATTGTTCAATAACAGGAAGACAAAGAAATCAAAAGTGCTGGGCACTGGTGGCTCATGCCAGTAATCCCAGCTACACAGGAGGATGAGACTTGAGGATTGCAGTTCAAAGCCAGCTCAGGCTAAAAAGTCCCCGTGAGACTCATCTTTAATTAGCTGCCAAAAAAGTTGAAGCGACGCTGTGGCTTAAAATGGTAGGGCCCTAGCCTTGAGCAACAGAGCTCAGGGACAGTGTCCAAGCCCTGAGTTCAAGCCCCACGACTGACAAAAAAACATTCAAAAGCATCCAGAGTGTACAGTATGAGTCCACAGGCATCACTGGTTGTCTGCATGACTGTGTAATAGAAAATCTGCCAAACAACTCCTAGAAATACAAAGTGAATTCAATAATGTTACATATACTACGTGAAGTCAGTTAATTACAATGAATTACATTTGTAAATACTAGCAAGGAAGCATGGAGAATGAAATCTAGAAGTCTCTTCACAGTCACACGCAAAGGCAGGATGGGTGGTAAGAAGAGGCCGTAAGTGCAAGGAGACACCGCAATCTGCTATGTGGTGATTTGTACCTATTGACTGGTATGCTTGAGATACATATCGCTTGTTGTTGATGTGTTTGTCTTCATCTGTTGTTATATTCTCCTTACCAGTATAATTTAGGGATTTCTACAGCATGGGTTTTGATGATAGCAGTCTGGGTTTAAGAAGTAGCCAAGTAAAACAGTTCTTTTAGCCTCTTTTGGATTCTTCTGGTGAGCTAATTTGAGCACTGATTCTCATTGAACACAATTTGTGCACGAAATAGCATTTTACAGTGAGCACATAGTTATGTTTGAGATAGCCAATAATGATTCTGATAGTTGAGGTGTGCCAGCATTTTGTTTTCAATGGAATACAGAATTTTCATTTTCAATTGTAATGCCCTTTTCTCCTCAGTATTACTACTCAATAAAAGACATATCTGTTGGAGGGATGTGTATTTGCTATGGCCATGCTAGTAGCTGCCCCTGGGATGCAACTGCAAAGGTAAGTTCTAGTGTTTTATAGTTTTCTGGAACCTCAACTGTAGATTGTGACTGTACAGTTTTCATTGCTCTTCCTTCATTCAGTAAAGTAGTGAAAGGTGTAGAATCATTTCAAAAATTGCAAAGAGAAATTTCAGATAATTTAGCTGACTTCACTTGTTTAAACAGTCTCATAATTTTGCTTTATTCAGAGGACATATTTTTAATCAAATCCTTATCATATTTTGTTGGTGGCAAAATTTCCTATCTTAAGGATATACACTAGGGGTCTTCTGGATTTTCAAACGCTTTTCTCTGTAAAAGAGTCAAGCAAAAAATCACGTACTTACCATAACTTATATTTGCTTTTTAAAAGGAAGGTGTTTTCTTTTACTCATTTATTTTCTTCCTTCCATTTTTGTTGTATTAAACGATGATAAAATACAGTTTAGCTGATCTAGAATAATATTAACTAATGTGACATTTTCTTTTAAATACTTTTACAAAGGTTATCTGCCTATTTTCCCCTTAGTTTCTTTTTCAATTTTGTGAGTCTTGAGTAGATTTCTTCTGTCACGCATTTCATCTTGGTGTGCCAGGATGGAAACAAGGCTGTATGCGTGCCGGGCCAGTCCTGTCCTCCATCACTGAACTAGCTTCCCAACCTGGATTCTTCTATTTTTATGCTGAAAAGCATATTGATGAATGTCAGAAAATTATGAAGAAAATATGAAGAAAACCTATGACAATAAAAATAATTATTACTAAGACCTGCCAAGCCCTTGAAGTCAATGTATCATTTTACTACAATTTGTACTAGTTAGCTCCTTTTCACTTGTGTTTTATTCTCACTTCTGCTTGTTACTGGGATATGTGTGTCCTCTTTTCTAGACGTTCAATGCCAGTTTGTTTGCAATAGTTGTGTACCCCCATTGCAAATTCTTGCCCCGTGTTTGACTGTGAGAGAATCTTTCCTCAAGGGACATTCAGGAGACAATGCAGATAAGTCTTTCAGACTCAGCTTCGCCCCCTTTTCCCTTCAGCAACTACGATGCCAATGTGAGCATAACACGTGCGGGGAGCACTGTGACCGGTGCTGCCCCGGGTACCATCAGCAGCCCTGGAGGCCCGGCACCATTTCTTCTGGCAACACCTGTGAAGGTGAGTTCACTTACAATGGGAAGAATGTTTTCTGCTTAAGCTCATGGTATCACAACCTTTGTAAAATAGAGATGACGGGTTTCTTCAGATAGTGGTCAAAGCAGCAGTGTATCTTACAAACGTTCCAATTATTGAGGAGTAAATGTATCTTTTTGGATTTGTTATGTTATCTAAGGCAATATGTTTTGAAGGGCATTTACTGCTGGGATTTCAACAATTAACAGTGTGTGAACATCTCAGTAAATACTTTTATTACATCTCTAGCCTTCCCACGATATTCTTCCTAAAATTTCACGTGAATAGAGCATGTCATGGCATAGTCCTTCTGCAGTCAGTAGTTGTTGATTCTGGAGCTGGGATGGAACCCAGGGTCTTGGGTATGCTGAGCATGCACCCTACCACTGAGCCATACCCTAGCTCTATGTATTATTTTGTGAGACAAAGTCTCCCCAAGTAGCATGAACCTTTCTCTGCTACCCACGCTGGTCTCAACTGCCTCTTTTCCTGCCTCAGCTTCCCAAGTGCTAGGATTACACACGTAACAAAACAATGCTTACCATATGATAAGTGTGGCATTGTTTTTTAAAACAACTGCCGGAATTCCCATTATAAAGATAGCTCCATTGTTACCAGACTTTTGTTAAGACAAATATGGAGCAATGATTAATCCTCTGCCTATCATTTCTGAGCTTGTACAGGCCCTTCTGAAAACTATAGTCCCACAAAATGGATTGCTTGGTCAAGTGGGATGCACTTTTGTTATTATTGTTATTGCTGTTAATTATTTTGCAACGCTTAGAATTGAACCTAAGATCTTGTGCCTGTTTAGCAAGCACTCTATCACTGAGTGACGTTTGTTGTCTTTGCTTTTTTTTTTTGAGGGAGGCTCCCATTATGTAATTTAGACTGAATTTAAACTCCCTCGTATAGCCAAGGTTGGGAACACTCAGTCCTCCTGTCTCAGCCTCCTGAGTGCTGGGCTTACAACCCTGAGCCACCATTCTTTGTCTGGATTTTTTCCTCCCTTCCTTCCTTCCTTCTTTCCTTCCTTCTTTCCTTCCTTCCTTCCTTCCTTCCTTCCTTCCTTCCTTCCTTCCTTCCTTCCTTCTTTCCTTCCTTCCTTCCTTCCTTCTTTCCTTCCTTTCTTCCTTTCTTCCTTTTTTTTTTTTTGCTAGTCCTGGGGCTTGGATTCAGGGCCTGAGCATGGTCCCTGGCTTTTTTTTTTGCTCAAGGCTAGCACTCTACTGCTTGAGCCATAGCACCACTTCAGCCTTTTCTGCTTATGTGGTGCTGAGGAATCGAACCTAGGTCTTCATGCATGCCAGGCAAGCACTCTACCACTAAGCCACATTCCCAGTCCTGGATTTTTCTTATGTTAATACTCTTTACTGTTTTCTTCTGTGGCATTATCTACTTAAAATTATTCATTCTCAAAATTTAACTTAAACTACAGTCCTCGACGCTTACTTTGGGAAGTAAGAGATTGCTTAATATAGGACCTACAATGGGGATTAAATAAAATGTTAAACTATTCTTCTAGAATGTAATTGTCACAATAAAACCAACGACTGCTACTATGATGAGAATGTCGCAAAGCAGAGGAAGAGTTTGAACACAGCCGGAAAGTTCGAGGGAGGAGGGGTTTGCATCGACTGCCAGCAGAACACCACCGGCGTCAACTGTGAGACCTGCATCGATGGGTACTACCGGCCGCACAAAGTGAGTGTTGCTGAGCCCCACTGACTTCCAAGCTGACGGGGAGATCATCACACCTCCACCTTACATGGAAGACTCATCCTTCATTCAGTCTTGTAATACCAGTAGAGTCCTTTAGATCTCTGTTTCCTGCGCTGTGCTCTTTTCTGGCTCAAAGTAGAGTTGAAGCTAATGCCTCAACGTGCATGCGTGGCTAGTCAGCTGGAGTCCAGCGACCTTTAGCTGTGTGATCTCTGGTAACTGCCCATAAATGTGAAGATGCAGCCAGTGACGGAAACAGCCGTATCTTTCCCACCGGGTGTATTCAGTCAGTCCTCAGTGGCCTTTTCATTGGTAATCCTTAAGAAAAGGCCCTGAGACATAGCAGAGTAACAAGCTAGAAATAGTGATATCAGGAAAGGTGACACTTTGCTAATGATACCGTTGTCACCATCAAAAAGAAGTCTGTGCCAGGCTGGGGGCAGTGACACACAGCTGTAATCCCAGCTACTTGACAGGTGGAGGATGGAGAATCATGGTTTGGGGTTCACCCCAGGCAAAAATGCAAGACCCTATCAATAATAGGTGTAAAGCAAAAAGAGCTGGGCTGGGGCATGACTCAAAGGGGAGAGCACTTACCTAGCAAGTGTAACACCCTGGGTTCAAAACTCAGTAATAAAAAACAAAATAAATAAATAAATAAATATAGGTGTTGGTGGCTTCCTGCGTGTAGTGGGGGTAACCCAGGGTCCCCCTCTGCTTTCCAGGTATCTCCTTACGAGGACGAGCCCTGCCAACCTTGTGACTGCGACCCTGTGGGGTCTGTCAGCCCCATCTGCATCAAGGACGATCTCCATTCTGATCTACAGAGTGGTAAGCACTTGGTTCAGGTTTGAGTTTGCAGTGGGTGTTTTGGGGGGTGTGTGTGTGTGTGTGTGTGTGTGTGTGTGTGTGTGTGTGTAAGATTTGTACCTGGTAGAACTATCATCATTGTGTAGTAATTTGGTCTGATTCCTTTTTTTTTTTTTTTTTTTTTTTGTAATCCAAGACTAGGACTCAAATTCAGTGTCTGATGCTTTTGAGCCTTGGCTAGAGCTCTACCACCTGAGACATGCTTCTACCTTCATGATTCCTTATTGATTTTTTAAAAACAATCTAATTCTACCACATGTCAAGGAGCTGTGGTGTTTTTTTTTTTTTTTCTTTTTCTTTTGGCCAGTCCTGGGGCCTGGCTTCTTTTTGCTCAAGGCTAGCACTCTGCCACTTGAGCCACAGCGCCACTTCTGGCCATTTTCTGTATATGTGGTGCTGGGGAATTGAACCCAGGGCCTCATGTATACGAGGCAAGTACTCTTGCCACTAGGCCATATCCCCAGCCCCCATGTCAAGGAGTTTTCAGAAACCAGAAAGTGTGTGTGTATGGTGTGTGTGTGTGTGTGTGTGTGTGTGTGTGTGTGTGTGTGTGTGTGTGTATTTGGAGAAGATGATCAAAGTCTTTGACCATAGGCAACCCTAAACAAATGGACTCGAGTGGTTAGTATAAAGCCAGGTAGGGGTGTTGCTGAGGGTTTGAAGCAAACAGGAGAGAAGGAAGTGTGGTGTGGAGGTGACTCTGCTGGTAGTGAAATGGCATGTGGGCCATACCTGATGAAATAAGGCTTGGTTGAAGCCATCTGTGGAACACACTGTGTAGTTACTTCGGTCCTAAGCGGCATTCAGAGGGTGTCTGTGGACATTGTCAGCCGAAGACAAATCCTCCCATTAACTTGTACTGTCAATGTCTCTCCCTTTCAAAAACCTGCAAGGAAGCTTGCAAATACTGCAGGGACCTGAACAGGTTGCATCTATTGAGAGAGATCTGTGACCACGTCCGGTAAAAGTGGCTGTGGACCAGGATGGAGAGGCATCCCTATGGGGCCCATTGGCATGGGAGACAGAAAATGACTCACAGAGCACGTTCTCCCACGTGACTACTAGTGGAAAGCTGGCGATAATGGTGCAGACAATTATACCCCAGATTAAAACATTTAAAAACATTACCCAAGCTTTTCAGCTATACAATGTAGAAAATATTTAGCCCATATTTTATTTATTTATTTTATTTTATTTTTTTTTTGGCCATTCCTGGGCCTTGGACTCAAGGCCTGAGCACTGTCCCTGGCTTCTTTTTGCTCAAGGCTAGCACTCTGCCACTTGAGCCACAGTGCCACCTCTGGCCGTTTTCTATATGTGTGGTGATGGAGAATCGAACCCAGGGCTTCATGCATACCTATTGCCACTAGGCCATATTCCCAGCCCTATTTAACCCATCTTACAGGAAACTGTAATTTACTTAAGTTAAGACACTTGGTCATGGATACGCAGTTAGTAAGATTCAGAGATGGCATTAAAAACAAAGATGGTACTTAGTTTTTTCTTTTGCCTCTGTACTTATTCAAAAATTCTTTTGATAATTTATTGCCTTATAGTTTCTGCCACTTAAAGTATATAATTCAAAATTTTCAATTTTTTGGTATTCATTACCATAATCTAAGAGTAAAACGTTTGCATCACTGCTTGAAGAAACTTCTTACCCATTAGCAGTGAATCCTTACACATATCCTGGCCTAGACAACCACTAGTCTACTTTCTCTGTATAGATTTGCTTATTCTGGGCATTTCATGTAAGTGGAACCATATGCTATATGGAGTTCTGTGACTGACTTCATACAGTTAATAGGATATTTTCAAGAGTCCCATTGGAGCATGTATCAGTACCTCCTTCCTTCTCATTGCTGAATAATATTCTGTTAATATAGCTCTATCACTTCTTACATATCCATTCCTCAGTTGATAAATGTGTGAGTTATTCCTGCTTTTTGACTATTATAAATAATATAGACATTAATGTACAAGTTGTTTTGGGGAGTTTATATCTTAATTTTCCTTGGATATTTACTTAGGAGAATTATTCTGTCATACAGCAATTATCATATACTATTTTGAACCTATCTTGCTTTTCCTCCCTCCCTCCCTTCTCCCTCCCATCCTCCCTCCCTCGCACCCTCCTTCTTTTCCTGACAGGAAGGAAGATCCTTCCAGAGTGAGATCCTCCAGATCTCAGCCTCCTCAGTATGGGACTGAGCCACAGGTGACAGCTAGCTGCCATAATATAGTCACCAGCATTTCTGGATTTCATCTGTTTTCTTTCTTTAAACCAGGAATGGCCAAACTGTTGTCCGTGGATCAAATCCATTTACTTCTTGCTCTGAATTAAGTTTTATTAAAACAGAATGAGGGCCACTTGAATATGCCTTGTCTATGGCTATGTGAGAGCAATAATGGCCAAGCCAGTGGCAAACAAGACTATGGCCCTAGAAATGTACACTCTGAAGCACTTCTTCATCTTCCATATTTACCCTTGTCTTCCACCCTCCAGGGAAGTGGCCAGGCCAGTGCCCTTGTAAGGAAGGCTATGCAGGGGAGAGATGTGATCGCTGCCAGTTTGGCTATCGGGGTTTCCCCAGCTGTGTCCGCTGCGAGTGCAGTCTGGCTGGCAGTGTGAACCCTGACCCGTGCACGGAGCCATGTCTGTGTAAGGTAAGTGTGTAGGAGGCCCCTCCGCTACGTCCCTGTGTCTCCAAAAGAGGAAAGGTGTTACGCGGGCTTTGATGATTGATGAGTATGTAAAGCAGTCATGCCTGTTACGGCACGGCAAGCTGGCCATATTGTGCATCCTGGGACTTGGGTGGGCAGCTGGCTTTCTTCTTTTGTTCTACCTCTGGGTAATCGCCATACAGTCCCCAGGCATTTCTGCAGATAAAACCCAACACTGCATACCACGGTTTTTAGTCTTGGCTTAAGTTTTCTAAGACATTCCTTTCTAGCTTTGTGTTTGGAGGCCAACCAGGTAAATGCCAAACTTCCAGGAACACTAATTAAACACAGATCTGTTGTCTTGGGTCTCTTTAAAATAAAGAATTGTATAGTCGTAATAAATGTATTCGTGTGGTACTCATGGCCGCATTAACAATGAATTTCTAGAATTTCCTCTTTGCATGTTATATGCTTTTTCCCACAGAAGCACAGTCCCAGGCACATTTATACATGACCAGAAATAATCTTGAGGATTTATGAGTAGAACAAATCAATTATATAACTCACTTCAGACTTTAAGATGTTTACATTATTTGTGCCTGGTGGTGCAAGTCTGTAATCCCAGCAACAGGGAGAAAGGCTAAGGCAGAAGGATAGAGAGTTTGAGGCTAACCCAGTTTACGTAAAAGATCTTGTTTCAACATCACCACCACCCCACATCCACACCAAAGTTCATATAATCAGCCAAAAAATGAAAGATGCAAAAGAAAACAAAAAAATCATTAAATGCAATGGCCAAGCTGTTTTAAGATTTTGAAGCTCTGTTCTTGGCTGCAAAATCAAAACAGTAGTTATTTCAAACTTGTCTGTTTTGGAAATATTGACTTCAAGAGGCTTGGTGTGTCCTTGTGTTTGTATTGTGTAAATTAATTTTTTAAAATGATCTTTAGTTGTACAGACGCAGTGCCACATAACAAAGCAGTTTGTGAATGCAATGCATCTTGATCATTGTTCCCCTCTTCAACCTTCTCACCTCATTTTGACCCACCCTCCCCTTACTTTTCTTAATTTTGTGGTGTATACAACGAATTCTTGACTGTGTTCTCCTCCCTTCCCTTCTTCATTCATCTAGCCCTTGGTCCCATCTCTCTTGCATGTAACCAGTTCCTGGTTTGTTGGGCTTTGCTCTAACAAATTATATCATTTGAACTCCCCATAGAGCCTATTATGTTTCAGTTAATTCATCTGAATCCATTTACATACTACCCAATGTGTTTACTTCTAGAATTATAGGTACATTCTATGTAGACCATGTAACCTTTGTTTCTCTGGTTCTGGCTTACTTTGCTTAGTATAATTGTTTCCAAGTCTTTCCATTTTCTTACAATTGGTACATCATTCTTTCTAATAGATAAATAAAATTCCATTGTGTAGATAGATAGCTAGATATATCACATTTTCTTGATCCACATTGAGAGACATCTGGGCTGATTGCATATCTTGGGTATGGTGAATAGTGCCGCAATGAACATGGTTGTGCTGGTGGCATTACTGAAACCTTGTTTGTGCTCTACTGGATAAATGCCCAAGAATGGGATTGCTGTGTCACTTTGAGTGATTTATTTATTTATTTATTTATTTATTTATTTATTTATTTATTTATTTTTGCCAGTCCTGGGGCTTGGACTCAGGGCCTGAGCACTGTCCCTAGCTTCTTCTTGCTCAAGGCTAGCACTCTGCCACTTGAGCCACAGCGCCACTTCTGGCCATTTTCTGTATATGTGGTGCTGGGGAATTGAACCCAGGGCCTCATGTATACGAGGCAAACACTCTTGCCACTATGCCATATCCCCAGCCCCACTTTGAGTGATTTTTAACTCACTTGTTTCTGTGGGTTGTCAAAGGCCCCGTTAATGTCATTATCTTCTCTCTTGGGACACATTGGACTCACCAACTCAATTTTATTATAACTTGCAGGAAAATGTTGAAGGGGAAAACTGTGACCGCTGTAAGCCAGGATTCTATAACTTGAAGGAAGGAGACCCCCAGGGCTGCACCGAGTGCTTCTGCTTCGGCGTCTCTGATGTCTGCAACAGCCTTTCGTGGCCCTTTGGTCAGGTGGGAAACTTGGGCATGAGGGGTTAATAAGCATTTCATTTCATGTGAGCTCTTTCTGGCTGTGTATCGTTCTCTCTCACCCAATTTGAGCAACACTGGCCTGGGTCAATGACCATCCAGTCCTGAAAGTGTCTCTCCATTTCCTTTCTAAGTGGTGTTTTCAAAGCCCCACTCATGTTCCCACTGAAATGAGACAATGTGGTACTGTAGAAGGCATCCCATTTCCACTTCTTTTATGGGGAGTGGGCTCGTGGTGGGAGGAGTCAAATCTCTTCACACTGCCTGCACTGGCCTTGGGCCAGAAGAGACACCAGGACCCAGGTCTTGAGAAGCTGGGGTGGGGGCAGTGAAACACTCAAGTGGCAAGAGAGGGAAAGGAGAGTAGGTGGCATGGGGTTATGAAGGCAGGTAGACTTCCTGGGGGGATGAGTGGGACAGGAAGCCTGGAGGGGGAAGAGTTCAGGGGTTGCCAAATGGAGACAAGGGAGTGTGTGATGGCTGGAGGCTAGGGAGGCACTTTCTGACAGGAGGTTTACCCACCTGGTTCTCCTGTGACCCACCCCGCACCCTCCCTGGGAAGAGGAATCACCGTCTCTGTAGAGGTGACCAACGGGGAGTATAGTATGTGAAAGTGGTGGTTATACATTTTTTAACATTTGGGGGAAATACAGGATGTAACAAAGAACAGGGAGTTTTAGTCACTGCCATTTCCAGATTGAGTATCCCTTGCCTAGGATGCTAGCAATCAGAAGGAGGAGTTTGGACTTGGGGCTTTTTGAGATTTGCAATATTTGCATATATACATAGAGATATCTTGGGAAAGTGGCCCAAGTCTAAATATGAAATTCACTTATTTCACCTACCTTACATGCAGAGCTTGAAGGTAACTTTTTTGTTTTTGTCATGCCCGGTCCTGGGACTTGAACTCAGGGCCTGGACACAGTCTCTTAGCTTTTTTGCTTGAGACTGATACTCTGCCACTTCCAGTTTTTTTTCTGGTTAATTGGAGATAAAAAGCTTCATGGATTTTTTTTTGACCTGGGCTGTCATTAAACCACAACCCTCAGATCTCAGCCTTCTGGGTAGACTTGAAGGTAACTTTATGCACTATTTTCAATGCCACCTGCTTTGTGATTCTGACCAACACATGCAGTCAGATGTGAAATTTTATACATGTGGTTCAAAATCTTTTGGAATTTGGAGTATTTTCTATTTGGGGTTTTCAGAGTGAGGTGCTCAACCTATGCTAAGTTTCTCACTATAATTTTAGTCTAATATGTACTATCTTTTTGGCTTGCTTCCTTACTGGCTTATAACTGATCTGGATTTGTGTGGATGTGTGACTTCACAGATTTTCTTGATTCTTTGACATGAGGAAGTTAACAATTGTGTTAACTTTACCTCTAGCGATGCTTTCTGGATCTGTCTCCTATCATGAAGATATTTGTGCAGGAGTGGGTGAAATCTAAGATGACATTTATTTCCTACTCTAAAATTCTTGGAATTCTGTTCTTTTTTAAGGTGAGCAATATGTCAGGGTGGTTGATCACAGATTTGATCAGTCCACATAAGATCCAGTGTCAGCAGGATCGGCTGGGAGGACACTGGCAGATAAGCATCAATAACACTGCAGTCTTGAACAGACTGGGTCCCAAGTATTATTGGTCAGCCCCTGAGGCCTACCTTGGAAATAAGGTATGTTTGTCTACACACACACACACACACACACACACACACACACACACACGTAGAACTGTAACTTAGAGTGCCGACTTGAGCAAAGATGATAAGAAATGATTCCTAGTTCTGAATTCAAGCCCCACTGTCAGCATGGAAGGAAGAGAGGGAAGGAGGGAGGGAGGGAGGGAGGGAGGGAGGGAGGGAGGGAGGGAGGGAGGGAGGGAGGGAGGGAGGGACAGAAAGAGAGAGAAGAGAGAGAGGGGGAGAGAGAGGGAGGGAGAGAGGGAGGAAGGGAGAGAGGAAGAGAAGGAGAAAGATAAAAAGCCGGCAAAAGAAGAAATACAGAAAAGAAAGAGAGGGAGAGAGGAAGGGAAGGAGGGGGAGGAAGGAAAGAAGGAAGGAAGAAAAGAACAAGTGAAAGAAAGAAAAAGGAAAATAAGCAATTTTGTTGCAAAAAGCATTCAGATCATTGTAGTTTTATGAAACATCCATCAGGAAGAAAATCTATTATATATTGAGGGACATCTAATTAGGAAGAAATACTTCAGCCCTTTATTTAAGTAGCAGTACTAACATGTTGATTTCGGATACATCTTGCAATAAAATCAAAATCTTGAGATCATAGTCATGGGTCACACTTCACACCCTATAAATCATTTACATAGAATAAATGCCCATTATAGGACTAACAAAGGTTGATAGTCAAATCCTAGGATTTCTAAGAAGGAATGTATCTCCACAATATACTACAATTTGGTAACATTAGCTAAACAAGCTATTCATGTAATGTGCTTTTCATTGCCTTTAAAGTAAGTTTCCTTGCTGTAAGCTGACTGCTTGAATAGCTAGGAGCTTTGAGGTGGATCCTTAGGGACATAGATGACTATTATCCCTCTTGGTTCCCTTTCAGTTGACTGCCTATGGTGGCTTCCTGAGATACACAGTGTCCTACGACATTCCAGTGGATACGGTAGACAGTGGCCTCACGTCTCACATTGACGTCATCATTAAGGTGACTGATCTGCAGTGCTCTTATAATGAAACTTAGGATTCAGTGAGGTGGTAGTTTGATGACCGAAAGTGGTGAGGTAATGAAGTCCCAGCAAGGAGACTTCCCCGGTGACCATTCAATAGTGCCCGCCTGAACAAATGGGAGCTTAAGAAAGGCAAATCACGTTTTCCTTTTCCTTGCCAGTCCTGGGGCTTGAACTCCAGGCCTGGGTGCTGTTCCTGAGCCTCTTTGTGCTCAAGGCTAGTGCTCTGCCACTTGAAACAGCGCCACTTCCGGCTTTTTCAAGTAGTTTATTGGATATGAATCTCATGGCCTTTTCAGCCCAGGCTGGCTTCACCCTGCGATTCTCAGATCTTGGCCTCCTGAGTAGCTAGGATTAAAGGCCTGAGACCCTGGCCCTCAGCTGGCAAATCACTTTTGTTAAAAGCAGTTTCATGAAAAACTGGATATTATATTTACTACTCATAGAGTCATTTATTTCTATGCTTTAGTTAAAGATTAGGGATGTAAAAAGGGCTGCTCTGATGAAAATGATAGGCAAATGTATGACTTCATTTCTTTCTTTCTTTTTTTTTTTTTTTGGCCAGTCCTAGGCCGTGAACTCAGGGCCTGAGCACTGTCCCTGGCTTCTTTTTTGCTCAAGGCTAGCACTCTGCCACTTGAGCCACAGTGCCACTTCTGGCCATTTTCTATGTATGTGGTGCTGAGGAATCGAACCCAGGGCCTCATGTATATGAGGCAAACACTCTTGCCACTAGGCCATATCCCCAGCCCCATGACTTCATTTCTTTAAGGAATCCAGCAAGGCACTGAGTCACTAGACTTATCATTGGACTCCACCAGAGAGGCATATTATGGAGCACATTTTCTCTGATAATTCTGGAACAATTGCATGTTTGCTTGCAAGAATCTGGGATGTATGGAAAACCCCAATGCTATAGCATTGGGTTTTATTTTTGGTCATTCCATTGAAGGGCATATGTCTTTCCTCTTGTCTTGAAATGCTAGGGAAATGGACTCACTCTAAGTACACAAGGTGAGGGCCTATCACTGCAGCCCTATGAAGAGTATTTCAACGTGATTAGACTTGTGCCTGAGAACTTCCGAGACTTTCATAACAGAAAAGAGATCGATCGCGACCAGCTCATGACCGTCCTTGCCAATGTGACACATCTCTTGATTAGGGCCAACTACAATTCTGCGAAAATGGCTCTTTACAGGCATGTACCAGTGAAGGGTTGAAATCTTGTTTTATTGTTATATATTTTAAGCATAGTATTATATTAAGGACAGTGAAAGGAGCTAACTGTATTAAGATTAGTTTTATACATGCAATTTTATTAAAAATATGACTTGGGTATTTGTAAGAAATGTATCTAGTATGAGACAGACTTGATTTTAGGGGGAAGATGAATGGAATGAGGAAGGGTAAGTAAATACAATTATAATATTTAATATACATATGTAAAAATGGAACCATGTAACTTGAGAGTATTGGTGGGGTAGGAGTGACAGGGAGAATGATGGAAGGGTGACATTGATCAAGAGGAATTATACTTGCAGAATGACATGTTGAATTGAAACTCCATTGTACAACTACTTAAAGAAAATAAAACCAGAAAAATCTTCATGGTGTTGCCCAGAAAAACTTGAGTAGGGAACAATTGCCTGGACTTCATTCTTTCACTCTTTCTGTCTTTCTCTCTGTCTCTCCCTCTTCCTCTCTCCATCTCTCTTCTTCTCTTGATGCTAATAGTATTACCTTTGCATAATAATTTAAGTTAACATTGGTAACATTTCCACGAGGAAGTAAAGTTCTCACAATTCCTGGTCAAGCTTCAAAGTTAGATGATGGTAAAGCAAATACAGTGCAATTCATTTAAGGATCACCTTTGTATTCATGAGAAAATGATGAATGGATGAATTAGTAGGCAGCAGAAGACTTTTCCACAGCTGTCTAGGGACCATAGGGACCTTTGCAACAAATGCTGAGGTACTTCCTAGAATAACCATGGCTCCCAGAGTGAATTGCTGGGAAAATCTTTAGGTACTTACAAAAGTCACATGATATTTTGTTTGAACTAGATCTTTAGAAACCCATGTTCACTGGGGTGTGAGATGTTATTTGCAAGCCTTCAAGTCACATGCTGGACCCCCGCCCCCCCATGTGTTTGCAGGTTGAATTCTGTCTCTTTGGACACAGCGAGCCGTAATGCTATAGACCTGGCCGTAGCCACGGATGTGGAGCACTGTGAATGTCCCCAAGGCTACACGGGGACCTCCTGTGAGGTACTGCTTCCCTCCCTGCCTCTCTCCTTCCTTCTGTTCTTCCCTGAGGGGGAAAGCAGTGCACTGAAGTGGACAGAGTGAAGCACGTTTGAATTTAAACCTCAGAGAAACCAATGTGGGGTACAGATGTCATGGAGTTATGGGAATATTGGGTGTCACGTCATTTAATTTGGCTTCTCTGCCAGGGGTAGGTCGGGAGAGTTGACGTGCGATGACTTTGGGCAGTCTGCTGGCCTCAGCCAGCAGCCCAGTTGCGATACCAGTGTGGGATGTTGCACATCTAAGGAAGAATGGATTCTGTCATTGACCAGCACAGACAAGGCTAGCTCTAAGCCAGCTGCGCCTGGTTATTTGACGGGCAGGGGCTCCGCCTCACTTAGGCACCACAGGTTCTGTACCCTTGAATTGAACCAACTGTAGGTAGATTTTTTTTAATTTACTAGACATTTTTACATGACAACTATTAACATTAACATGGCATTTATATTCGATTAGGTATTATAAGTCATCTAGAGATTTTTTTAAGTGTGTAAGTTTAAATAAACTCCATATAGGCATAGTTTTTATGCAAATATCAAACCATTTTGTCTAAGGAACTTAAATAAGGATTTTGACATCTCTGGAGGTCCTAGAACCAATCCTCCTATAGATAGTGAAGGGCTACTGTACATATACTTGCAGATTATCAATGAAAGTTTTAAATGTATTTGAACATAAGTATGAGTATAACTCTTCTGACCTAGAACATACTATTTTATTTGCAAATATATATATATATATATTTTTTTTTTTTTTTTGCCAGACCTAGGGTTTGAACTCAAGGCCTGAGCACTGTCCCTGAGCTTCTTTTGCTGAAGGCTAGCACTCTACCATTTGAGCCACAGCGCCAGTTCTGGCTTTTCTGTTTATGTGTTAATGAGGAATTGAACCCAGGGCTTCATTCATGCCAGGCAAGCACCCTACCACTAAGCCACCTTCCTGGCCCCTTGCAAGCATTTTTGTTGTTTTTGTTTTTATGCCAGTTCTGGGGCTTGAAGTAAGGGTCTGAGTGCTGTCCCTTACATTTTTTACTGAAGGCTAGAGCTTTACCACTTGAGCCACATCTCTACTTCTGGATTTTTTTCTATTTAACTGAGAGAAGAATCACTTGTCTTATCTGCTTGAGTTGGCTTTGAACTACGATCCTTAGATCTCAGCTTCCTGAGTAGCTAGGATTACAGGTGTGAGCCATTGGTGCCTAGTTTATACTTGGGAGTATTTCAAGTTATTTTTATGTTACCTCACTAAATACTGGGAAAAATCAGGCCTTCAGATACCATCTCTTCCAAAGCTTAGGAGGCTGAGGGACAATGAGATTCTGTAATCTGGCCACACAGCTAGGAAGTAGTTAGGTTGAGAAGTGAAGCTGCTACCAAATGGCTGCACACATTTGTGATTGGCTGGGATTATGGGCATTTGCCAGTGGCTGTAGTTTCTTGGCAATCATTTTTTTTTGTATTCCATATCCATATATACATACCTATAGATACAGATATTGATGTATATAGATATGTATGTGTTTAATTCAAACTATCATTTCCTGAATGCAATTAAGTCAGTTTGGCTTGGCCCCTAAAGTGTATATTTGGCCATCATTTTTACAAAGTGAGAAAAAATCATCTACAATTTATTTTTTATGGATATTTATCAGTCATAAATTTTAAACTTAGCCAAGTTGGCCCTAGGTTACACTAAGTAGATATTCTCATAAATGTTCACATTTTAAATCTTTTTCATATAGGGTTGTTTTGTGTTTTGAAAGCAGCTGACTCGTTTGAGGTTTGAAACATGCATTTTAAAGCCCAGCAATGTCTAAGTTAGTCCAAGCACCAAGTGCATAATGCTGAATGGATAAAGGATCCTAAGACCAGCCTTGAACTAGGGAGTAGAGGAGCAGCAAAGGGGCTCTGATATAGAAGCCAGGCCAGCTGGGCCAGAAGGGCCAGTGGGGTGCAGCTTCTGCTCCATCCTTCCAGGCTTCCCAGGAACCCTGCTGACATGCAGGAGAGTGGCTCACGCAAGCACAAGCAACTGGGGAGTCTCCTGTCTGGGAGTCAGTGACAGACTGATTTCAGGGTTGTGTGGGGATTCTCAGTTTCCCAGATGCTCAAGTCACTTACATGTTGGTGCAGTGTTTGCATGCATTTACAGAGTCACCTTCTCGAAGCAGAATCCTAAGCATGCCGTCTTGTATTTGCCCTCCTGCTACGCTGCAAGCCATTTCTAGATTACATCAAATACCCAATACAACATAAATGCTTTTTTTACACTGAATCATTAAGGCAGTGAACGCCATGGAAGAAAGAAAGGCTGTGTGTGTTCAGTTGCCTGGGGACGTGTATTCCATGGCTGGCTGTGGTTAGTGATCTGTGGACATGGAGGGCTGACTGCAGGTTCACAACTGTTTTGTTCATCAGAAATCAGTCCTCCATCAGACTCAGAAGCTGACCTGAAGAATAAGTCAGCTAACTGGACCCTGGTGGTTCACACCTGTAATCCGAACTATTCATGGGGCTGAGATTTGAGAATCAAGGTTCAAAGGCAGCCTAGGAAAGAGAGTGCATGAGACTTCTATCACCAATTAACCAGCAAAAAGCCAGAAGTGGAGCTGTGGCCCAAGTGGTAGAGCGCCAGCCCTGAGCAGAAAAAGCAAAGGGACAGGACAAAGACCTTGAGTTTATAACCCAGTACTTGGTGTGTGCACGCAAGCGCGTGCGCGCACACACACACACACACACACACACACACACACACACAGAGCTCTTAGTAGAGCAAAGGATTCTTTGCAAGTCTGTTAAGATACCACATAGGCATACTCACTGGGTGTCCACTGCAAGCAACCCCTTGACCCCAAGAGACACAACGTGGGGGAAGGTATTAGGGGCACTGCGCAGTTCCATGCGAAAGAATCCATTGGTACGTCTCGTGAAGATTCTCTTGGATTTTGAAAGAAAACAGCTCAGATCCGATCACTTTCTCCTATTCCCTGGTGAAGCGTTCTGGCGTCTAAATGAATAATTTCTGGGTCTGCTTGGTAAAGGCATGTTGTGTGGGGGAGCCCTTAGCAGCGGGTTCTGGATGTGACCTTGGAGGATGGTGACCATGGAGGACTGTGACCTTGGAGGACAGCATGCCCCACAGTGAAGGATCCTGCAGACGCTGAGTGCTATGCTGTGCTCTAGACTTACCGTTTCAGGGCTGTTAATGCATCATAGTAGGCGCTGGTTGCCTTCATAGTAGGAAGAGGGGGGGGCATCCTTAGACACCCACAGTGTCTCTCTGAGTTGAGTAAACCTCAGTTTCTGCTTAATTAAACTGATGCAGTATGCCCTAGACCTGCCCTTGAACACATCTCTTGTTTGATAGTGACCTTTAATGAATCATAAACAAAAGGGAAAATACTGGCTGGAAAGGAACAATTAACAAGAGACCCCAATGCCACTGCAAAGGCCAGCTAGCAACCCTTACATCCCTGCTGATACAGCCATGCCTCAGTGGATATCATTAAATTACTGACCCAAGGAACAGACATTTAGTTTCTTTGTATTTCCACCCTTCAAAGGCAATGAGAAAGTGGATTATGATGCCCAACCCAGTAAGTTCACCAAAAATCATTGCAATTGAAATAGGCAACTTTTATGACATATATGATACGATATATCAATGAAACTTTAAAAAACAGAAAAAACAAAGCTAGGTACCAGTGGATCACACCTGTAATTCTAGCTACTCAGGAGGCTGAGATCTGAGGATCACCATTCAAAGCCAACCCGGCAGGAAAGTCCTTGAGACTCTTCTTTCCAATTAACCACCAGAAAACTGGAAATGGTGCTGTGGCTCAAAGTGATAGAGGGCTAGCCTTGAGCAAATAAAGCTCATAAACAGTGCCCAGGCCCTGAGTTCATGGCCTGTGACCACACACACACACACACACACACACACACACACACACACACACACACCACAGTTGAGTGGCTCACTTTCCAAATGCATTGGGAAGATGTTTTACGTGGGTACAGGAAGCCACATTCATAACACAGATGGCCACTTCTCTTGCAGACTTGCCTCCCCAGCTACTATCGCGTGGATGGAATACTCTTCGGAGGAATCTGTCAGCCCTGTGAATGCCATGGCCATGCATCTGAGTGTGACATTCATGGAGTCTGCTTGGTAAGTGTACTGCTGAAATCTCCCCACACCCTGCCCGGCTGCCCAACTCAGATCTATGCATGGTGTAATTCTCACTTCCACTGGCTCACACCTGTAACCCTGGCTACTCAGAAGGCTGAAATCTGAGGACTGTGGTTCAGTGCTAGCCTGGGCAGGAGAATCCATGATACTCTTATTTCCAATTAACTAGGAAAAAGTTGTAAGTGAGGGTATGACTCAAGTGGTAGAGCACCAACCTTGAGCAAAAGAGCCAAATGGGAGCACAATGCCTTGAGTTCCAGCCCCAGTACACACACACACACACACACACACACACACACACACACACCACTCTTCCACAGGATAGCCCAGGTTTGTCAGAAATTTTTAGATCCTAGTTTATGTCTTAAAACATTGGCTGCTTTTTCTTTAACACTCCTTTTCCTCCCTTCACCTTTTTTCAATACTAGGTTTTAAACTCAGGGCCTCAAGCTTGCTTAGGCCCACATTCTAACCTTTTTGGGGGAAAAAAAAGTTGATTTAGTGGAACAAGTTGAACATCTCTAAGCTGAAACTCCGAAATCTGCAATGCTTCTAAATCTAAAACATTTTGAACAATGACATAAGACCACATCTGGCCTTGTGTGAAAATATGACAAAATATAAGCAGGCTAAATTTCCTGTATGACATTACCTTTGGGCTGTGTGTCTACGGTATACACGAAGCATACATTAGTTAGACTTAGGTCTCATTCCCAGGATACCACATTGCATATTTTCTAATACTCCCAAGTAGAAAAAAACAAACACTCCCCATCTCAGGGGAAGCTCAACCTGAAATGGGAAGGGGGTATGTGATATTCCTATTTCTCATTCATTAGGAAACTAAGAACATTGTTATTTAGTTAGCCAGTATAAGGGGAAAGCTGTGTACAGATTAGCTATCAGAATCAGATTTTTAAAGTGAAAGTGCTAATATTTTACAGATTACATTACAGAGTATATCATAAGGGGAATAATAAACCTAATAATTACAAGTTATGCAAAGTATATAATGCTTGATAGTTAAGAACGTAAGTCAGGAACTCTTGCAAGGCCTATTTGCCTTGTAGCCAGCCTCCCCTCTCCTCAGAGATAGAGTGAATGCTAATCAGCTGGACCCTATTCTTCAGTCTGGGAGGCATTCCTGGCTCTTTGGAAAGGAAATTCATGGAGCCAAGGAGTAGGGAAAATTATCAACCCTCGGAGATCTGAGGCCCCGAGGTCCTAGGTTGCTGACTCTTTCTTGGAGCCTAGTCCTCCTTTCCTCTGCATGTAAAATGTGGCTTGTTCTGTGTCCTTTCTCCCTTCTGGGAGTGAGCTCTGCTTCTCTACTTTTCACTTCAGCACTCATCTAAGTGCTAGTTTGCAGGTGGCTTGGTCCTTCTAGGATAAGTTTCCTTAGAGGCATGGCTCCCAGAGACTAAGGAGGCTTTTGTCTGTTTTTGTTTTTCTCCCTTTCCATTCTGTTTTGCGAGTCCATTCTTCCAGGCCAGTGTCCTTGAGTGATGTTGGGCTGTGGACCTGCTGCTGGCAGCTTTAGTCAGGGCTAGTTTGAAGGCATAGATTTCCCATGTTCCCATAACTGCATATTTACAGAAGTTCATACTAAGTATACTAAATATGGACTAAGCTCACTGGCAAATGCATTAATTACATATTAATTAAATATGACCACAGTAATCGAGTGGCACATATATATAGCATTATATAAACAGCAACTGCCCTTTAAAGCACTGTATACAGTAGGTGACTTTTAGAGTTTTGTGTTTTATGGAAACAATTTTGGACTTGCTGGAGAGTTACCGGCATGACCTGGAGAACTCTTTGGTAGCTTATGAGCACCTTCTGAAGCCAACATCATACGTGACTGGAGTGGAGTTACCAAACAACGATACCATGCGAGTCAACAAGCCGCATACCTCATTCCCTCTGCACCTGAGTTTCCAGTCCTGCCCCTTTGGTACTGAACCCAGAGCCTCACTGGGTGTTTTGTGGCCTTACTTCCTCCTCTCTTCTGCGTTCGCTCCTCCATTCTTCCTTGTAGTCTGTGGATCGTGCTTTCTGCAGTTGGGGAGAAGGTAAGTATTCTCGGTGAGAGGTCCTGGCTACGGAAGCCCCTTCTCGGAGCATGTGGAGGATACTGGGTCTTCCTGACTCTCTCAGATATGCTGACATCTGATAGGATTTTCCACTCTCAAGTTACTGCTTTTCCTTTTGAAAAAATGAATCATTGTTCCTGAGCAGTCAAGAGGAAAGAGAGAATGAAATTTTAAATGAGAACATAGGAAATATGAACATGTTGGAGCACTTTCCTCCTGCTTATTCTAACTTTGCTTAGAAGTCTTGCATTCTTCCTTTTCTGAAGCTTTTTTCAGAGCCTTTGCGTAGATGGTTAAATTTTGTTCCCAGTCTGCTAGCAAAGGCTCAAGTTACTCTTACTGAGCCAATCTTTCTTTGAGCTCTTTTTATTTTTTTTAATGGAACTGGGTCTTGAACTCAGGCCTCTCTTTCTTTTGCTTGACTTTTTTAAACATTTGAGACACAACTGTTTTTTGTGTTTTTTTTTTACTGACTAAGGGGAGATCCGAGTCTTGTGGATTTGGCTACCTGAGAGGGCTTCAAATGAGAATCTTCAAATCTCAGCACTGGTGCCTAACTGTTTTATATTTTGCAATACTAGAGTGTGAACTCGGGGCCTTGTGTTTGGTAGGCAAGTGTGCTGCCACTTGTGCCAGGCCTTCCCTGTTTACCGTAGTTATTTTTCAGGCAGAGTGTCTAGTTTCTGCCCAAGGCTGCCTCAGACTGAGATCCTCCCTTATAGCCTCCCTTGTAGCTGAGATGACAGGCACACATCACTACACCTCACTTATTGATGGGGACAGTCTCAACTTTTTCCCTGGACTGATCCAGAACTGCATTCTTCCTGCTGTCCATCTCTTGACTAGCTGGATGACAGCCGTACACCTTTCTCGGAGTTCTCACTGTTATTTGGACGGCTTCATTCCTTGTGGCACAGCACTCTAGAAAGTTGAAAAGCACGCATGCACTCTACATGCCATGAGCCCTCAAGTCTGTCCTTTCGCAGTCTAGAGAAGACATTTCTCCTCCCAGGGAGGACATTTTTATTACATCCTTTACCAGTCTAGCAATGGGGTCAGTCCAAGGAAACAGTGAGACAGACACCCCTGGAGTTTTTAACAGCATGGCCTGGGTTTATCCAAAGGGAAGGAAATCCCAATCTAACATCTCACAGATGTGTTACAAATGAAAAAACCAAGATATTTAAAAAATGAGATTGCAGTGATTGTGCATAATACTCTTTGCACAACCATGCAGCCATTTGCTGAAGCTCATTGCATGCTGAATGACTTTGTTAGTCATCAGAACCCAGGTCATAGGGTCAGACTTCTACTGTCCCTGTGCTCCATGTGAGTTTTGCATCTTCCTGCTTAGTCTTCACCTGTTTTGCTTCGGACATGGGGAGATTCATTCTGCACACGAGCAAATGAGTATTTGCCATCTGTGTCAGGGATCCTCTTGCTGTGGGCTCCAGCTCCCCACTCCCCGACCTCCACCTCCTCCATTCAGTACTGTGCCTGAGCTCCTAATTGTTTCCTGGCTAGACGAGTGTTTGCCATGGCCAGAGTTACAAGTCAGTTACAAGTGACCTTTCCTTCTATAACTTAGAGCTGGCAATTTGTTGTACTATTTTTTCTTCTGTATTTTTTTGTCTTAAACATGGACTTCAGGTTGTTACAGGTGAATCTGAAAATCCTTTAAGGAAACCTGAATGAGTCCCATTTTTCCATGCATATACTCTAGGCTTGTGCACATCACACCACTGGGAACCACTGCGAGCAGTGCCTGCCGGGCTTCTATGGAGTGCCTTCGAGAGGGACCCCCGAGGACTGCCAGCCATGTGCCTGCCCTCTCTACACAGCCTCTAACAAGTAAGCCTTCCACCTCCACAAGCTTCCCACTGAGATGTGTTCAAATATTTCCAGAGCGGTGTGTGAAACACAACCCACTAGAATTAGAGATGGGGGTGGGGATTATCTTCTTTAAATAAATTTGCTGGCCCAGGACGGTGGTTCACGCCTGTAATCCCAGTATTTGGGGAAAGTGAGATTGAGATTGGGAAGTTGTAATCAAAGCTCTTTGGGAGGGTGAGATTGGGAAGCCATGGCTTTAGGCCAACCTCAGTAAAACGTTAGCAAGACTCCATTTCCACCAATTCCTGAGCAACATGGGGATATACATAGTGGTTTGTAGTCTAGGCCTACCTGGGCAAAAACAAAACAAAACATGAGACCCTACTTGAAAAATAACTAATACAAAGCCAGCCACCCATGGCTGACTGCTGTAATCCTAGCTACTCAGGATGCTGAGGTCAGACGAAGATCATGGTTCAAAGCCAGCCTGGGTGGGAAGGAGTCCACGAGGCTCTTATCTCCAATAAACAATTCAAAAGCTGGAAGTAGATCTGTGGTTCAAGCCGTAGAGTGCTAACTTTGAGCAGAAAAGCCCAGGGACAGTGCCCAGGCCTTAGGTTTAAACCCTAGGACCAACACAAAGAAAAGGAAAAGAAGGGAAGGAACACAAAGCAAAGGAAGGGAACGGAAGGGGAGGGGAGGGGAGGGGAGGGGAGGGGAGGGGAGGGGAGGGGAGGGGAGGGAAAGGGAGGGAGGGGAAGGGAAGGATGCCAAAAAGGTAAGGAGCAAGTGGTAGGAACATCTGCTTAGCAAGCACATAGCCCTGCATTCAGACTTCAAACTTCAGTACTGACAAACAAAACAAAAAGAAAACCACCACCAACAAAAACCTAAGAAGCTTGGTGTATTGGATTATGCAAGGGAGGGTGTGTGAGAGCAACGATGTATCCCTACTTCCTCCTGTGAGTCTAATGTTGGGCATGTTGCCTTCACAAATACTCACGCAGTACCTACCTTCAACATAGAAGGAATGTGGAAACAAAGTAAACATGGCCCTTGGGTTTAGCAAGGTTTTGATCCAATGACCAAAAAAAAAAAAAAAAAAAATAGAATGGCTAGATGAGAAAGGACTCAGTTCAGCTATTCAAAAAACATTTCTTAGAATCTAATAAGGGAAATCAAAGAAGACACAAGGAGATGGAAAGACCTCCCATGCTCATGAGTAGGCAGAATCAATATAGTGAAAATGGCCATATTGCCCAAATTGTTATACAAATTCAATGCAATACCTATCAAAATCCCAGCCACATTCTTCACTGAAATAGAGAAACCAATCCATAAATTCATATGGAACAGCAAAAAACCTAGAATAACCAAAGCAATTCTAGGCAAAAAAAATAGTGCAGGAGGTATCACAATACCAGATTTCAAGCTCTACTACAAGGCCATCATAACAAAAACAGCATGGTATTGGTATAAAAACAGATCGGAAGACCAGTGGATTAGAATTGAAGACCCAGAAATAAAACCGCACTCTTACAGCCAACTGATATTCGACAAAGGAGCTAAAGACATACAATGGAATAAACATAGCCTCTTCAACTACTGGTGCTGGGAGAACTGGGCAGCCATATGCAGAAAACTCAAAGTAGACTCAAGCCTATCACCATGCACCAAGATCAACTCAAAATGGATCAAGGACCTCAACATCAGACCTGAATCCTTGAAACTACTGAAGGACAGAGTAGGAAAGACACTAGAACTTATAGGCACAGGAAGGAATTTCCTGAATAGAGTCCCAGGGGCACAACAAATAGGGGAAAGACTCAATAAATGGGACCACTACAAATTAAAAAGTTTCTGCACAGCTAAGGTCATAGCCACCAAAATAGAAAGACAGCCAACGATATGGGAAAGGATATTTACCAGCACAGCAACAGACAAAGGCCTGATATCGGTCATCTACAGAGAACTCAAAAAACTAAGCCCCTCCAAGCCCAATAAACCTATTAGGAAATGGGCAAAAGAGCTAAAGAGAGACTTCACAAGAGAAGATATAAAAATGGCAAAGAAACACATGAGGAAATGCTCAACATCCCTGCTAGTAAAGGAAATGCAAATAAAAACAACCCTGAGATACCACCTCACCCCAGTTAGAATGGTCTATACTCTGAACTCAGGAAACAACAAATGCTGGAGGGGCTGTGGGGAAAGAGGAACCCTTCTCCATTGTTGGTGGGAGTGCAAATTAGTACAACCACTTTGGAGAACAGTATGGATATTTCTCAAAAAGCTCAATATAGACCTACCCTATGACCCAGCCATACTACTCCTAGGCATCTATCCTAAACAGCAAAACCCAAGATATCAAAAAGACATTTGTACTTCCATGTTTATCGCGGCACAATTCACAATAGCCAAAATATGGAAACAACCCAGATGCCCCTCCACAGACGAATGGATCCAAAAAATATGGTACTTATCCACAATGGAATACTACATAGCGATTAGGAATGGTGAAATATTGTTATTCGCAGGGAAATGGTCAGAACTCGAACAAATAATGTTGAGTGAGACAAGCCTAGAACACAGAAAACAAAGGGTCATGATCTCCCTGATATATGACTGTTAACAAAGGGAGACGGAGAGACAGTAGAGACCAAGTCTGTGAGCACTGTATATGTGCTTGATACATTGTATATTGCATATGTGTCTACCTGACCTAGACAAGGGATGGAAAGACAGGTTGTAAGATATCACAAGAAATGTACACACTGCCCTACTATGTAACTGCACCCTCTTTGCACAACACCTTGTAAAAAAATTTATGTTCAATTAATAAAAAATAAATTAAAAAAAAACATTTCTTGGCCTGCCTGCTGTATGCTGAGTGTCACAGCAGGTGGCTGTCCATGGCTGTGGGCCCAGGACCATCAGGTCCACCAGGCAGCAGGAGCGGAGGGGTCCCAGGTTGCCTCTGAGGAAGGGGTTAGGGAGGCAGCATCGGAGGCATTCCAAGAAAGAGGAAGTAAGGGCGCCAGGGTGTGGCAGCGTGAACACACATGGAATAGGAGCTGCCAGTGGCCAGGCTTAGGAAGCGGTAGGGGGTGGGAGGAGATACCGGGCCAAGCCTTGTAAGGTCAGCCGGTGTGGGTACACCCCACAGGCCGGTGGTTTAAAAGACTCTTCTCTCGCTCACTGGTTTGACCATGGCTATTCTTTCTTCACTCATTCCCCATAAGTTACCCACAGGGCTTTTCATGAAAAAGTCCCATATTTTAAAAAAAAGATACTTTATTGATATATTCTTTTTGTTGTTGCTATAGTGAGATTCCTGAAGCTGGATGAGCTAGGAAGAAAATAATTGTCTTCAGTGCACCATTCTGGAAGCTCTGCTGAGTACTTCCTAGTGGCTGGCATCCTAGGTGTGGGATGAGGGGTGCTGCTGATGACACAGGAGATTCCAGCATCCGGCTTATGCTTGTGTCATGACTCTCTTGAAACATACTCAAGGTTCATGAGAGCCGCCCACCTCGATCCCATCCAAAGGCAGTCCTGCAGCTTCCTAATCAACTCTCTGTTAGAGATCCTACCACTTCTCAACATGGCCCCACTGGAGAACAATCTTCCAACCCAGTGGACTGGAGGCCCCACTCAAATCGTGCCCAAAGATAGCAGATGCCAACAAGGTTAACTGTGATGGAATGATGGTGCACTGTCAGCCGTCACCTGTCCACCCAGGTCTCTCCAAGACTTACAGATAGACTCTGGAGGCAACTCAGTGAGCAACAGGATTCTTTGAGAGGTGTCGGATCCCCTGAACATAGTTGTATTGAGTCTGAGAGTGTCCCATTGCCATTACATGGGCCAGGCTCCGCAGAGTACCTGGGAAGCCCTGAAAAGAGAGGAACACAGAGCCGCGCGTTGGTCTCCTGCAGGAAGCAATGAATGAGCTGGGCATCAGTGACGATCAGTTACCTCAGAGGCAGATGGGAAAAGCAAGTGCCCTGGGGTGGAATGACTGAGAGGTGGGCAGCAGTAGGAGGCTCACAGGGAGGGCTTGGATTCTGGACTCAGGCCTGAGAACACATTGGCAGTCTGTAAGTACAGGGCTATCATAGAAAGGAAACATTTTCAGTATTTGACACTAACAACATCCGCTGGAAAATCGCACTCATTTCTACTATTTTCACAGTTTCAGCCCCACCTGTCATCTCACTGATGAAGACGAAGTACTCTGTGACCAGTGTGCCCCAGGCTACTCTGGAGTTTGGTGCGAGAGGTACTCTGCACCTCCCTACTTTTAATTTAAAATGCCTTTTTAAAGTGTTTTTTACTTTTAATTGACACACATCACCTGTCCCCATCTGATAGCCACCACGTGATCATTTGATGTATGTGTAAGGTACAGCGATAGAATTGTTTCCAAATATGTAGTGAGGTGTGGTTTTGAAGTTTGGGCTATTTTTATGATTCCATGGAGTTGTACAGAAAAGGCCATATGCCCGTGGAAGGGAATGAAGGATCAAACTGGCTGGAGATTTTGAGAACCCCTGGGCTCCCTCAAGTGTGAGTCGAGCACAGGTCCAATCAGTGAGGAGCTCAGAGCAGTTACGGCTCACACAATTGAGTCCCTTGCTCTGGCTCACAGTACAAGTGATAGATGGACTGGCTTAATAGCCGTGTTCTGCCTTGAAAGCCAGCATTGCCTCTTGCCCTGCCTCTTACCCAGCTCTGGCTTAGCCTGCTGGGTGCTGGGTGATACTCTGCGGGGCCTGTGGGTTAGACGGGGTCCTAGAAGTGAGTGCATGGCTAGTGGATGTAGGCCTCATTTTGGACCTGCTCCCGTCATCGCGGCAGGTGAAGTCTTTTCCACAGGAAGCCATATGGACAAGAGATAGTCTGATTTACTAGCCCTTCAGAGAGTCCTGAGAGAGTGGGGGTCATGCCTCGCATAATTGCATTATTTGGATCCTGCCTTCTGTCCGTGATCTAGATGTGCAGATGGTTACTATGGAAACCCAACAGTGCCCGGGGAAACCTGTGTGCCGTGTGACTGCAACGGCAACGTGGACCCCTCTGAGGCTGGCCACTGTGACTCAGTCACTGGGGAGTGTCTGAAGTGTGTGGGAAACACCAACGGCACCCACTGTGAAAGGTGTGCCGATGGGTTCTACGGTGATGCCGTGACTGCCAAAAACTGTCGTGGTGAGTACATGGGCTCAAAGGTCAGCTTCACGATGTACTGCTCTGGAAATCTCTGTCTATCCACTCTCTGGGCTCAAAGGTCAGCATCACGATGTATTTATTGCCCTGGGACTCTCCATCCATCCACTCACTGGGCTCAGCCTGTGAGGGGACCTTTGCTTGACTAGTTCTTACTTAATGCTGGTCTAATCAATCCACTACAGACTCAAGACCCAGTCCTTCCCTCTGTACGGTGGCTGGATGAGTTAAGACCAGTGAAGACCACAGGCCCAGAAAGAACATCCATTTGAAGAGAAAGGGGTTCTTCCCCAAGTCTTAGCTCTAGTCCCACATTGCTGCATGAGGAATGAGCCCATCAGAGCTCTGAGTCACAGTCCTGAATCTGTACTCAGGGGTAGCCTGAGGCACATGGGACCCCATGATGCAAAATGGGAAGTAGTGAGACTTTGACCCCAGATTGCAATGCATGGTGCTGGCATGCTTTTGTGGCCTGCACATGAACTCTATGATTCCCATAACATTGCTAAGCTGGACCTGAAGCACTGAAATGACCGCTGGTGTAGAGTCACTCACTGAGAAAAGGCCGTTTTCCTCTCTCTGAGGTGACTTGACCCTAGGGTTGACATTACAGTTCTCTTTTTGGCAGGAGGAGGGGCACAGGTTTGAAGAAGGAGGAAACTGAATGAAAAAGGGCAACTGGCATTTTATGATCTCATGTAAACACTTACTACATTACAAGATGAGGCCCAAGAGGGCACCAGCGGTACAGAAAAAATAAAAACATTTCTAACACACTCCAGTGCTGGGAAAGTTTGCAGCTTAAATATTGATGGAGTAACGAGATGAACTGAAATGTGTAGCCTGACACTACAAATGACTCAAGACTTATAAAAAAGAAATATTTCTCATTAAAATATGAGACATTAATATGCACAGGATGTAGAGGATGCTCCAATTTGGTTTTAAAATACTAAGTTTATACAAGATTGGAATGACAGTGAATGGTTAAATTGTCTTTTGCTTTTTCTGAGACAAAGTCTCCCTATGTAGGCCAGGCTAGCCTTGAACTCTTTTAATTATATTTTATAGTTCATTATATGCCATATGTTATATGTAACACTTTGTATTATGCCACAAACTAATATATTTTATGTAGTGTCTTATAAAACATACAGCATAGAATATTTATATTCAATATTATTTTAAGCTTATATAATATCTATGCATATGTTTATATACATTTACAGAGTACATATACAATATAAATATAGTGTATCAATATTGCATATAATTATATAATTAAATACATAGGCATTTATATTTTATATGTAAGTATATACAGTGTACTTCAAGTGCACGTTTGTATGTGACACATATTAATGTGCCCTATTGTATGTTATACTATTATATGTGATACAAATTGGGAATTAGAGGGTCATACTGTCACCACAGCAGAAGTGACACTGACCGTCATGTGTGCCTAGCCTGTGACTGCCATGAAAACGGCTCCCTTTCTGGTGTGTGCAACATTGACACAGGACTATGTGACTGCAAAGCTCACGTGACTGGACAGCAGTGTGACCAGTGTCTGGTAAGCACCCACGGGTGGTGTGGGTACAGGCGGTGATGGCATTGTGGTGAGGTGTGACACCTTAGTTGGGGTTCCGTGGAGCTGAGTCTCCCAAAGAGAGCAAGCCCTCAGCAGCAAAGGGGCGGGTGGATCCATGAATATTCATGAGTCTGTGGGACAGCCTGCGTGTGCTTTGGGGAACAGTTTAATGTGCATAGTCACTTTGTGAACTGTATAACAACGGCTCACATGATTTTTCCCTTTTTGCTCTGTAGCCTGGCTATTATGGGTTGAACTTGGGGCTTGGCTGCCAGCCCTGTAACTGCAGTGAGACAGGTTCGATGTCAGATGACTGCACGGATGAAGGTCAATGTCACTGCTTACCAGGTGTAGCTGGGAAAAAGTGTGACAGGTGTTCCCGTGGCTTCTTTGGGTACCAGGATGGTCGCTGTACACGTAAGATCTCAAGTTCCTTGACCGTCCTCTGCCCCGTGTGTGTGTGTGTGTGTGTGTGTGTGTGTGTGTGTGTGTGTGTGTGTGTTTCCATGACTGACTTTTGAAGGTTCTATTACCTTTTTCTCATCATTACCTGTCAAGTTTCATACCCTTTCCCTGTTTCTGATCCCTGTCAGAGACAAGTATAAGCCTGGGCCCTGGCTCTACCACCTCCTAATTGTGTGAGTGTAGACTAATTACTAAGCTTGACCTAGCCTTAGTTTGCTCAGCAGTAAGATGGAAGGCTGGTTATAATCTCCATTGAGTGGCTACTGTGAGGTGTATGTCAGGCCCTGAACACAGCATTTGGCACAGAAGAAATGCTCAAGAACATTCTCAATGTCTCTTTTTTCACCCATCAACTCTCCTGTGATCTTTTCTTCAGTTTCCCCTCTGGGTGGCCATTCCCAGTCTCAGATCTCCTAACGCAGAGAACGGCTTCCTCCAGGAGTCACGGGGGATCTAGAGGGTTAGGAATTCTACTGGAGGGACTAGACAATGGTTCCAGTGATTAGTAGAAATAACTCCTGCATCGGTGCTCTCCCCCTTAACTACCTCAACCCCCCAAAGCTGAGGTGATCCTCCTCTTTGTTTCAGCCTGCAACTGCGCTCACACTCAGAATAACTGTGATCCCGTATCTGGAGAATGCTTGTGCCCTCCTCACACCCGGGGTCCAACATGCCAGGAGTGTGAGGATGGGTACTGGGGCCAGGACCTGAAGATGGGGTGCCAGGTGGGTGCTGCTACAAAGTCGTTTTAACAAAACAACTTTCCTTTATTCATTTCTTGGATTTTTACTGGAATGGTGTTTTATTCCTAAAGCTCAGTGTGGCTGGGTACAGAGGCGCACACCTATAATCCCAGCTATTTCGGAATCTGAGGCTGAAGGCACATTTGACCCCAGGAGTTTTGGGCCAGTCTGGGTAACACAATGAAATTCCATCCAGATGAGATGAATAGAGCTATAAATAAAACAGAACTCTTACACTTGTAGGAATAAACACAGAAGTGACAATAACTCTCAAAGGCCTTGTTCTGGGCTTTTCTTCAGGAACCCAGCTGTGAAATTGATGACTAGGAATTGTTTTTTCTTTCATTTATTGCTGCCCTTCAGCCCTGCAGTGAGCACTACTTCCTAAGAGAAAGCCATGAATTCCCTTCCAGGAAGATTACCTGTGAGGACTTTGGCTTCCCAGGAGTCCTTTTGTAGATGAGATTCAGGTAGTATTGGTGTTTTAAAACTGGGGGAAATGGTTGGCCTCTAAAGTAATTTTGCTAGGCCATTCGGACCCATGAAATTTGTTTTATTTTGTAGTTGTGGCCCAGGGCTCTGCTGTCCCTAAGATTCGCAGATGTTTCTGGGCACTGCTGGCTTGTGCCTGTCATCCGAGCTGCACAGGAGGCTGAGATCTGAGGATTGTGGTTCAAAGTCAGCCCAGGCAGAAAAGCCCATGAGATTCTCATTTCCAATAAACCCATAGTATTGGAAGTGGAGCTGCAGCTGCCGTGGTAGAGTACCAGCTTAAAGCCAAAAAGCTGAGGAAGAGTAAGAGGCCCCGAGTTCAAGCCCCAGTACCAATGAGTGTGTGTGTGCGCACACACACACACACACACACACAATAAACATCTGGCAGATGTCCCAAAATGTGGCCCCCTTCTCCTGTCAGCACGTAGGCAAAGTGAGTCCATACAGCCTTAACATTAGAAAGCTGTGTTCACTGGTGTCGTTTCTCCTCCTCTCCTGCTTTTCTGGAGCGCATAAGTGTGCATGCTGGAGACATGAAGGCTGTCTTTTTGTTGATCTCTCTCTCTCTCTCTCTCTCTCTCTCTCTCTCTGTCTCTCTCTCTCCCTCCCTCCCTCCCTCTCCCAGGCCTGCAATTGCAGCCACGAGGGCTCCACCAGTTCCCAGTGTGACATGCGGTCTGGCCAGTGCCACTGCAAGGCTAAGTTTTCTGGACAGAACTGCGGCCAGTGCTCCTTGGGCTACCGAGACTTTCCTGCCTGTGTGTCCTGTGACTGCAACCTGAGAGGCACACGGGCGGACACCTGCGACCCAGAGCACGGTCTCTGCAGCTGTGCAGAGGAAACAGGGGCCTGCACCTGCAAGGTATTTGTCATCCACCCTCTGCTTCCTTTCTCTCTTGTCACACTGGGGTTTGAGGTTCTGAAATGAATAGCTAGGATCTTAATGCCAATCCTGGGGTTTGAACTCAGGGCCTGGGCACTGTCCTGCGCTTCTTTTGCACAAGGCTAGTGCTTTACCACTTGAGTCACAGCTCCACTTCTGGCCTTTTTTTTTTTTTTTTTTTGGGTAGTTGAGTAGAAATAAGAGTTTTGCCAACCTTCCTGACTGGGTTGGCTTTGAACTGCGATCCTCAGTTCTCAGCCTCCTGAGTAGCTAGGATTACAGTCATGAGCACCAGCGCCCTCCTGAGTAGCTTGGTTTTAAACCCAAGGTTGGAGCCCCTTCCGTGGTCCTTACTTACACGGCAGCTATGGGACTGGGAACGATGAGGGGGAAGGGTGTGCAGGGGCAAAGGCTGAGTGTTTGGCAAACTAGGTTTTCTGATTACGGTTTTCATGGTCATCTTTACAACAGGGGCCTGGCTTGGCAATCACCTGGTCAGGGCTCCTCCTCACCAATTGACCCTCAGAATCACCTGGGGAGCTGAGGTGGGGTTGAGACCAACCCAGAAGCTGCTTATCAGGGAGTATGTATTTCCAAAGGCTCGCCCATGGCTTCCATTCAGCCAGCCGGCCATGCTTGGGAATCTCAGGTTGAGTCTGAGAGAAGCAGTGCTCATGGGGTTTCCTCAGAGGCTTGGTCTCGGGACACAGTGCGTTCAGTGATGTGTGTGTATCTTAAATTACTTTTGTTTCCATTCATCTCTGAGTGTAGAGAACTAGCGTAGCCCCCCTCCATCCCACCTCCACTCCCTGCCATGTATTTATGAGTCCCTCATCTCGTTCCCGCAAGGACAATGTTGTCGGTCTCCAGTGCAGCGTATGTGGATCAGGGACCTTCGGCCTGAGTGCGGACGACCCCCTGGGATGCACGCCCTGCTTCTGCTTTGGGTTGTCACAGCTCTGCTCCGAGTTGGAGGGCTACGTGAGGACCCCAGTGAGTCGCTCCTGCGGGCCCCAAGTTCCCTTTCCTTTGGGAGTCAGGTGGGGTAGAGGGGACAGGCAAGATTGACATCGATTTTTCTTTGTGGTATGGAACATCTGGGACCTCTGATTTGGGTTAGGAAATGGATCAGGTGCACTTGGGCTGTCCAGCAGGACAGATGAAGCAGGCACCGAAGGGGTTTAGTGCTGGCTCTAAGCTGAAAGGCTTTCCTGCAGAGGAGACGAAGTCGAAACCTCTCTGCTGGCCCCTTCCTGCCATTGTTCCTTGCACTGGGGTAACAAGAGCCTGGCCCTAAAAGGCAGTAGTGTTTTAACCCAGAAGGTGAATGTGAAGGGCATCATCCTGAAGCAGTATATCTGGGATAACACCGGTGCATCGGACGGAACATTCATAATGGGAGTGACTTCTGCTTCCCGTGTCCAGGTAACACTGGCCTCCGATCAGCCCATTCTGCGTGTTGTGTCTAAGACTGACCTGTGGGGCACGACCACGGGCGTGCATTTCCAGTCCCCCGATATCTTGCTGGATGCCGAGACAGTCCGTCAGCATCTCCGCTCAGAGCCGTTCTACTGGCGACTGCCAAATCAGTTCCAAGGAGACCAGGTGAGCACCCCCAGGCCGTGCACCACGCCTGCCCCCTTCCCAGGGGCACTGAGAGCATCAAAGCCGCAGTGGACTGTTTTCCTGTCCTTAGGTCCCTTCTACATGGGGGCAGAGGTAAGCAATGTGGGCAAAAACCACTCGTGTGCATGGTGCTCCAAGTGTTGCACGCGCCTGTGAGAGGCACTGACGCATTTCTTGTTTATATAAACATCAGAGTCAATGTGTGAATTCAGCTGATGTTTAAAATTTGCACATGAAATTCCGTCGCATAAAACACACACACACACACACACACACACACACACACACACACACCCCTCTACATATTATTTTTTGGTGTGATGGTACCGGGGGTTGAAACTCAAAGCCTGGACACTGTCTTTTAGCTTTTTCATTCAAGGCTCATGCTCTTGAGCCAACAGCTCTACTCTTGACATTTTGCTGGTTAATTAGGAATAAGAATCACATGGACTTTCCTGCCTGGGCTAGTAGCTTTGAACTTCAGTTCTCAGATCCCAGCCTCTTAAGTAGCTAGGATTACAGGCATGAACCACTACCAGGGCCAGGCTTTATATATAATTTTTGTTTTCCTTTTGTGTCATACTGGAGCTTGAACTCAGGGCCTGCATGCTTTGCTCAAGGTTAGTGCTCTACCACTTGAACCACAGCTGACTTCTGGCATCTAATTGGAGATAAGCGTCTCACAAACTTCCCTTCCCCGGCCAGTTTTTGAACTGTAATTCTCAGACCACAGCCTTCAGGCAGGAACCACTGGCACCCAGCAGTTACAAATATGATTTTTAATTAAAAAGAGCTCTAAAATAGAAGTTGGTTCACTCCTTTGTTTTGGAGCTCACCTCTGTTGGTATCATCAGGAAGAAATGTAGCTTGGGGTAACCGAATAAGTCATAATGAAGTAGAGTCAGAAGGAAGCAAATTCCAGACAGGACATTTCACCCATCCTCACCCCCCATTTCCTGCCCAATACTGAGGATTGACCATAGAGCCTTGCTCAAACTTGCTAGGTGAGAGCTCTACCCCTTGCGCCCTACCCCCAGTTCTTGTGCTTTATTTTTTGAGTAGGGTTTCATTCTTTTGCCCAGGCATGTCTTAGACTATGATTCTCCTATGTCTCCCATGGAGCTATGATTACATGTATGAACTACTATACCTGGTTTATTAACTGAGATAGTCTTGACTATTTGGCCTTGAACTGAAAATCCTCCTATCTCTGCCTATTAAGTATCTGGGTAATGATGTGTTTTAAAAATAGTATTGTTTTTATAAAGGTGATATACAGAGAGGTTACAGTTACATAAGTCAGTTGAAGGGTATATTTCTTTATGGATAATGCCATCCCTTCCCTCACTCCAATTTTTTTTCCCTCCCATTCCACCCTCAAGTTGTATAGTTCATTTTCAACACGGTGTCCAGTGAGCACCATTGTGAGTGATGTATTTTGAACATCATTTTCTTGTAGTGACAGGCTTGCTTTTAAACCAAGGCTGTCCCAGAGAAATAAACAAGAGTTTATTACTTGTTAGCTCCTGGCCT
Source organism: Perognathus longimembris pacificus (assembly GCF_023159225.1). Classification (NCBI taxonomy): domain Eukaryota; kingdom Metazoa; phylum Chordata; class Mammalia; order Rodentia; family Heteromyidae; genus Perognathus; species Perognathus longimembris. The sequence goes on along the minus strand of NC_063175.1, from coordinate 6,859,014 downwards.
ACGGAGGCAAATTGCTGTACAGTGTGGCCTTCTACTCCTCTACTGGCACGGGACCCTCCAATTATGAGCCTCAAGTTATCATCAGAGGAGGCCAGACCCGGAAGCTTCACATCCACGTGGACGAGCCAGCCCCAAAGAATGGAGTGCGGGAAGACCGGGCCGTGGCCATGCACGAGGTGATCAAGCCATCTTTCCACACATGCTCCTTAGAGGTGGTAGTGTGGCCATTGTGACACGAAAACCCCAAGCTGCTGAAAACAGGGGCAACAAGAGGGCCCAGTGCATCTCCCAGTGGGTTTTAGGAAGGTCTCTTAAGTGCTGATCCGGGTTCTGATCCTCAAGAAAGATCCAGGGGAAACCCCCTCTCCCCCACTCCCTTAAGTGAGGTTTTGCTTTCTGTAGTTTCAGCTATCCACTGTCAACTGAAGCTTGGATATACTCAGGAGATAACAAACCATCCATTGTACACCATTCTGAGCAGCCTGATGAAATCTCAGCCCTACCTGGGATTTGAATGTTGCTTTGTCCACCGTATCCGGGCTGCATATGCTACCTGCGCGTTAGACATTTATTTAGTGCCAGACTAGGGTTTTTAGATAAGCTGTCACTGGAGTTAATCTTATTCTACTTAATAACAAACAGCTCCAAAGAACAAGAGAAGTATGCTGGCAGTCTGATTACCTAATTATATTTACTAATCTGTCTGTGTGCTAGTAGTGAGGTTGGAACTCAGGGCTGTATGATTGCTTGGCTTTCTTGCTCAGTTCTACTTGAGCCATGCCTCTAGTCCAGCTGTTTGCTGCCTAATTGGAGACAGTCTTGTGGACTTTTGTGCCCAGGTTGGGTTCAAACCTTGACCTATATCTCAGCTTTCTGAGTAGCTAGGATTAAAGAGGTGAGTCACCAGCCCTCAGCTAATGACAGTACTATTTATAATTGTTCTACTTCATGATTGTATAATGTTGTTAATCTCTCATTGTGCCTGCTTTATAAAGGAACTGTGGTATAAGGTGTTTATGTATAGGAGAAACATAGTGTGTAGAGGTTTGCACCATGTGAGATTCCAAGCATGCATTGGGGGTTTTAGAATGTGCTCCTAGAGGACAAGGTGGGGGGGATGTGCATTTGGTAGGAATTTCATCCGAAGTGCGTCACCATGGTGCTCTAGCATCTACCTGCGTACATGCACGTCACAGAGGTCTCTGGACTTGCGAGAACTTGGGAAACGTCTCTTCTATGGCAAGTATGTGTTGAATGTCCACCCAGTGGCTGGCACTGACTTGGTGTCTGTGTATCTGTTTATCACAGGTGCCGATCTTTGTCAGAGGTGATTTCTGAAGACATTTATGACAGAATCGCGCTCACTTTGAGGTCATATTCATGCAGAATTTCACTGAATATATTTCTCATCCACAGAATTCTTGGAAGTATTTTGACACTGTTTTTGAAAAGACTGTCACACGCTCCGACTTCATGTCTGTTCTCAGCAATATTGAGTACATCCTCATCAAGGCATCCTATGGACAGGGCCTTCAGCAAAGCAGGTACTTAGAAGCTTCTAGAACTTTGAATCTTTTCCTTATCTGACACAGAACTGAAAGGATTTGACTCACTCCACTTCTGTTATTTATATCTTCATGAATACGTGTAGGATCAGGGAGCCGTTCCTTACGCAAGTTTTGTTAAATATGAGTATTGGTGCTGGTCAGCTTCTCATTGTTGTGACAAGAGAAAGGAGGCCTTGCTTCTAGAGTTGCCGCAGCCTCCCAACGGCACTGCAGGCTGGGGGCCAGGCTTGGGATGCGTAATGTATGAGGGTTTTCTCAGTACAAACCATGATAACAATGATGATCACTATGATTACAACTCCAAACTATAAAACCTTACAGATGGAATGTGTGAGTTACAAGTTATTCACCCAGCCATTAATGTGCATAAATAAGATGTAAGTCCACCGTGGTGGAATTTTAGATGAAGACATATGTAAAAAAATAAGGTGCTCATTTCTGCTCTTAGAAGATACTGGGCCCATGCTTTATGATAATATAGAAAGAACACAGACATATATGCATTTAATGTGTGTGTGTGTGAGAGAGTGAGAGAGAGAGAGAGAGAGAGAGAGAGAGAGAGAGAGAGAGAGAGAGAGAGAGAGAGAGAGAGAGAATGTGTTTATGCTCTGTCTTGAATTCAGGGCCTGAAAACTGTCCCTGAGCTGTTTTGCTCAGGACTGATGCTCTATCACTTGAGCCACACCTCCACTTCCTGCTTTTTCTGTGGTTAATTGGAGATAAGAGTCTCATGGACTTTCCTGCCTGTGCTGGCTTTGAGCCATGATCCTTGGATCTCAGCCTCCTGAATAGCTGGGATTAGCAGGCATTAAGCTTATTAGGACTTTGAATACCTAGAAAGGCATTAGGACTTGAGCAAGCTGGTCCTGGCAAGAGGCCTTTCATGCGTATCTCCTGTAACATCCTTTCTAGTTCTGGCTTGTTAGCTGAGTACAGTCACTGAGGTATGGCTGGCTCACACTGCAGTGAGTTGGGTTTGCAATCGTGAGGGGCATCTACCCCAGAGTGGCCTCGAGCCTCTGGTTTCACCTACGTGCAAATGTTGTGTCACTCAAAATGTTCGTGGAAGTTCTCCAGACATTAACATTTCCCTTCTGGCTTCTTCATGCCTTGTGTGCACAGAATCTCAAATATTTCTCTGGAGGTTGGCAGAAAGGCTGGGGAGCTGTGGCCCATGGGGGAGGCCGCCTCTCGGTTAGAGAGCTGCGTCTGTCCCCCCGGCACCACCGGATTCTCATGCCAGGTAAGGGGACTTCAGCTAAACTCTGCTTTCTGGCTTCAAGTTGAAATCTGCTCATTTATAGCAACTCCAACTGAGGAACAGAGCCCATGTGTGTCTGGCTCTCATTTTAAAATTTCTAAATGAGCAATTTTTTTTCTAGAATTATGTGTATTATATATCACATATGTAATATGTATATGTATTATATATAGTATAGTATATAACCTTTTTGTGGTTTTGTGACTGGCTTTTTTTCTTAGCTTCATATCCTCAAGGTTCATCCATGTTATATTGTAGCATGAACTTTATTTTATTTTATCTTTGTGCTGGTCCTGTGGCTTTGAACTCAGGGCCTCAGCTCTATCCCTGACCTTCTCTTGCTCTATCATTTGAGCCAAAGCTCTATTTCTAGCTTTTTTGGTTAATTGGAGATAAGAGTCTCACAGACTTTCCTGCCTGGGCTGGCTTTGAACCATGATCCTCAGATCTCAACCTCCTTGAGTAGCCAGGATTACAGGCGTGAGCCACTAGTGCCCAGCATGATCTTCCTTTTCAAGGCTGAATAATATTCTATTATGTGGATTAATTTAATTAATTTGTTTGCTTATCCTTCTGAGGGTACTTGGCTTACATCTGCCTTTTGGCTATAAAGCTTGCTGTGAAGAGGGGAATACAAATACCCTTCAAGCTTTTGCATTCAATTCTTTTGGGCATCCCAGACATAAAAACCACTAGATCATATGATAATTCAGTTTTCAGGTTTGGAGGAACTTCCATACCCTGCTAGTTTCTCTATATCCTCAGTCGCTCACAATCCTTTTTCATTTTCCTTTTTTTTATTGCTTTCTTTAAAAAATATTATTCATTTTATTTTAAATTTTCTACTCTCTCTCACTAGTTGTACTAAAGGGTTTCAACTCAACCTTTCAGTTTGTGAGTAGCATGCATCTTGATGGGTATCATCCCCTCCTCCTTTCTCCCTTCTCTCCCAACCCTACCCATCCAGGTTACCTGGCCCCATTTTCACTCATGTACATTGGTTACCATGACTGTGTTTACCCGTCTTTTCTCTGTCCTCCCTTCCTTTGTCCTCACCCCTTCCCAATAAAAACTTGTTTCAGCTTCCTGGTATTCATCTTGTTAAACGATAAATTCTTTGTCAAAGGTGTTACACCATTGAAGTCCTGGCCTGCGAATCCCATACTTTTAGTCCATGTGCTTATGTACAGAAACTCGTGGACCTGTATATGTATCCCTCTGCATGTCTTTTTCTCTTGACAGCCTAGTGGGTGAGAGATGATGTCTTTCATGACTTGCATTTGCATTTGATTTGCATTTCCTTCATGGTAGTGATGTTCAACTTCCCACATGTCCATTGGCCATTGAAACATCATTCCTGGTCAAGTGTATCTGAATTGGTTTATAAACAGTTTATAAACAGATTGTTCACTTTTTTGTCCCTTTTGCCCTCAGGACTGTGCCCCCGGGTACTACAGAGGGAAGCTTCCAGATGTTCATGGCACAGGACCACCCCCTCTGCTTGCTCCCTGTGTGCCCTGCAGCTGCAACAACAACAGTGACTCCTGTGACCCAGAAACTGGGAAGTGTCTGGTACGCTGGTCTCTGTGGGTGTGGCATGGAGAGGCTGAGTGACTGCATGCTATGTAGTCATCACTAAATAGAATGCACAGTTGTTTGGTTTAGCAAGAGGTTAAATGTACCCCACTATAAAACCTGGCTCCTGTAGGAAAGCTTAGCTAAATGGTCTTCCAAATTTTACTTCCTTTGTGAGTTTGTGTACCAAGGGCATCCTCTGGGGATTAGGTTAAAGCTCTTATTTTTATTTGTAGTGCTAGTGACTCTGACCAAAGTAGATGAGAAAGTTGTGGCCATGGAATTTGAAAGCTCGCCAAGAGGTCTAAAGTAAATGAATCCCTATGGAAATACATTTCTCTGTGGAAAATAGTGCTCTCTCCTTGCATTTAAAAAAAAATACACATTCAGCTGGGTGCCCGTGGTTTACCCCAGTAATCCTAGCTACTCAAGAGTTTGAGATATGAGGATCAGGGTTCAAAGCCTAGACCAGGCAGGGAAATCTGTGAGACAAGAGCTTATCTCCAATTAACCAGCACAAAGCTGGAAGCAGAGCTGGGGCTCAAGTGGTAGAGCACCAGCCTTGAGTAAAAAGCCAAGCAAGAGCTCAAGGCCCTGAGTTTAAGCCTAGTACTGAACAGAACACACACACACACACACACACACACACACACACACACACACACTCAGTTGGAATAACAGTACATTATGTCTTGCTCTGAATTTTTTCTTTTTTAATTTTTCCCTACTTCAAGATTGGTCAGCAACATACAATCAACTTCCTCTGCCAAGCAGGATGCCATGTATATGGGTTTTAAAGGCAGTTTCTTATGGAAGAAAAAATCCTAAATGACAACAGTATACAGGTGAAGTTAGGGGAGAAAAAGGACCACATTATTTCCTCAGTGAAAAATGCACGTAATTACTTTTGCTGACCTCAATATACGTTGGAAATCTGTTATTACAGTCATGCCAGGTAAAACAAACTTAATGAGGATACAAATGTCTCTACCACTTGAGCCACAGCTGCACTTCAAGCTTTTTTATGGTTAATTGGAGATAAGAGTCTCACAGACTTTGCTGTCCAGGTTGGCTTCAAACATCCATCCTCAGCCTTATGAGTAGCTAGGATTACAGACATGAGCCACTGGCACCCAGCAAAATAATTTTTTAAACACTGAAAAGTTTTCTTTCAATAAAATCTCTCACTGCCAGGGCTGCAAGGCAGAGTTTGTCTGAGAGCTTGCTCAGAGGCTTTGGCTGTAGGGGCCTTTCAGCTGGCTGTAGATGTCTTTCCATTGGTTGTAGAGGCCTTTCCTTTGACTATAGAGGCCTTTCCCTTGGCTGCAGAGACCTTTCCCTTGTCTGTAGAGGCCTTTCCATTGTCATTAGAGGCCTTCCCATTGGCTGTAGAGGCCTTTCCTTTGACTGTAGAGGCCTTTCCATTGGCTGTAGAGGTCTTTCCCTTGTCTGTAGAAGCCTTTCCATTGTTGGTAGAGGCCTTTCCTTTGATTGTAGAGGCCTTTCCATTGGCCGTAGAGGCCTTTCCCTTGTCTCTAGAGGCCTTCCCATGATGAATGAGCAAAAAATATTTGAAATTACAATCAGAAGACAGGATTGCTTGTGCTTTTGGCTTAAAAAACAATGTACTCTGCTTTAATAGGAAGACAACAAGTCTAATAGTGATTACTGCAAGAGTCAATTGGTGATGTGCTAAGGCCATGAATTTTTTCTTTTTACCTGTTTTCTCAATTCTCTAACTGGTTACTTCTGATGTTTCAAATTCCTGCATGTATTGACTGAGCCTCAGCCAGCTTTGGAATCATTTGTGGGTCACTGTATATTTTTGTTCCAATTTTTAAGGTTCTGAAAGGACTGGCTGTTTTCAGGGTTCTTGAGTCTGTTTTCCTGAATAATTTGTAGGCTGTGTTATGTGAACATAGTCTTACAATGAATGAAGACCCCAGAGCTGGAAAGCTTTCAAGGGATAAAAAATGAAGAAAAAGAAAGGAAGGGAGGAATAGAGGAAGGAAGGAAGGAAGCCGGGAGGGAAGGAAGGAAGGAAGGAAGGAAGGAAGGAAGGAAGGAAGGAAGGAAGGAAGGAAGGAAGGAAGGAAGGAAGGAAGGAAGGACTAGCTGATAGACAACAAGTTTGTGTTTAGCCGTTACCGTGTAAGAATGATGTCTAACCCTTGCCCTGTGTTTCCCTCTCCTTCTGAAATGTTGGCTCCAGAACTGCCGAGGTAACACAACTGGTGACCACTGTGATGTGTGTGCCCCTGGCTACTACGGGAAGGTGACAGGCTCCGCGCGGGACTGCTCTCCATGTGCCTGTCCTCACCACCCCCCTGCCAGGTAAGTCTGCACAGGTGCAACCAGGCATACTGGCTTCTAAGCAGAAGCATCCCTGAGACGCTGCCTCCCATAGACAAGCAAAAATCCACGCTGGAGGCATGGTTCATGTGGTAGAGTGCTAGCTCAGCAAGCAAGCTGAGCAAGTACAAAGCTTGAGTTCAAACCTTGGTACTCTCTACCTTAAAAGAACTGGCATTCTGCCCAAAGGGAGTATGGAAGGGAAGGTGTGGTGTGGTGCCCCTGTGGAATGAATTCTTTCCCCTTTCATATTTCTATATCCATGGAACATGGGTATATGGAAGCCACAAAGTGATGTTGCAATGGAGAGCTCACCTTTCTACTTGGCACATTCCTGAACTGTTTTAGTATTGCACTTCAATTTTTCCATTAAAATAAGGCTTCACTGTTTCCACATCCTTATTATCAGACTTAAAGGAGATTGTGAGGCACCCATACTGTATATGCTCTGAGCATCTAAGCGATCCCCAAACACATGCTTTACTTTCTCTGCATTTTGTGTTTCCACTGAAGTCTTTTCCCTCACCACTGAAGGACGACTAAAGTCAGTTGGAAGTGGGGTGGGGGGAGGGAGAGGGGGTCACACTGGAGGAGGGGGCATCTGGAATCCTCCTAGCCAACAAGGATCCCAGCTTGATTCTGGCAGGCTTTGGTTGAATTCAGTGGGGTTGGGTTTTGAATCGTTTGCAGCTACCCAAGCTAGCCTCTAGATGGCGCTTGGGTAATTTAAAATGTGGAAGGGTTTAAGAAAAAGAGAATGGAGCAGAAAGCATAAGCGCTAAAGCAGGTCAGCCTCTGTAATCAAACGTAGAGGGGCCTCTGGAACACATAATGTGTGCAGACCTAACATTGCTTGCATCATTATTGGCCTTTTGGTCAATTATCAATGTGATTGCTTAACTTTTTGGAGAGTGTGACATTCCCCCAAAGTGATGAATAAGTACTATCAGAAGGATTTCAAGCTCTGTACCTGAAAATGTGAGAAAAAACAAACAAACCAATCTTTCCTTCCAGTTTCAGTCCCACCTGTGTGTTGGAAGGTGCCGGTGGCTTCCGTTGTGACGCCTGTGCCCCAGGCCATGAAGGACAGTTCTGTGAAAGGTATGCCGTTGGTCCTAGAGATGCCTGCCCCTTTATCACCGGGAGACTGGAAGCATAGTGATTGGGGAGTCATGATCACTTTGTGTGTCCTTAATGGATGTGAAGCCTAATTACTATTCCAAAGCCAGGTCTCCCAAGGTGGAAGCATGCTTTGCATTTCGTTAGGTAGAAGTGGTTGCTAGGGTCAGGTGAGTCTTTCCTGACTGCCTTTGATTGCACTCATCTCTTCCTTTTCATAGGTGCTCCACCGGCTACTATGGCAACCCTCAGGCGCCCGGCGGCCGCTGTCAGAAGTGTGACTGCAACTCCAACGGCTCCGTTCACAGCAACTGTGACCGCTCATCTGGCCAGTGTGTCTGCAAGCCGGGGCACGCTGGGCTGCGGTGTGAGGAATGCCAGCCCAGGCACTTGCTGGTGGAGAGCCACTGCGTTTGTGGGTGTTCCTCCTCTGCATGTGTAAAACTAGGTGTCCTTCTCAAATGTCTGCCTCAGTAGGGAGATGTGTACTTGTGGTGCTACTGGGTCAGCAGTATACCACACAGGTCTTAGTGTACTGTTCATTTTATATTTTATTCATTATTTTTTATCTGTCTGTCTTTATCATCATCTATCTGTGCTGGCACAGGGCTTGGACTCAGGTCCTCATGGTCTTGCTTAGCTTTTTCTCTTAAGGCTAGCACGCTACCACTTGAGCCACCGCTCCTAGCATTTCACTGGTTATTTGGAGATAAGAGTCTCACAGACTTTCCTTTCTGGTCTGGCTTTGAAACACAGTCTCCTCCTAAATAGCTAGGATTACACGTGTGAGCGATCACAAGTGCAGCTTGCTATTGCAGCGGCTGGATTCTGTGCATTTGCAGATCGAAGCAGGGGGTCCTGGGAAACCAACGTCCATTTCCCTGGCATTCAAAGCAGCGCAGTGACTGTGACTTCAGAGTTTATCCGTGTCGCTTTTTCCTTGAGTGGAACCCAGGCTCCATCAGTATGGGAGAGGAAACTCTACTGTTAGGTGGCCCTTGGTGTTGCTCAAGCTTCACTTACTGTAACTCAGTTCTTTTTTCTGAGTCCTGATATATGTTACCAGCATGTACAAGGCCTAGTCATCTTGGGATGTTTTTCCAGGGGCTTGTGGGAAGTTTAGGAAGGAATATGGGGACTGGGGAGCTTTGGGGGGCTTTCATTTTTGTCATATAAACGAAAGCACCCCTTTGTCTTTTCCACTGTCCTTCAGTTGTGCTCTCTGTGGGAGTGCCTGCTAACTATACGACAGAAAGCAGGCATTGGCAAGATGTTCTGTGTGCCCTTGAACTTGGTCCTGGTTAAAGCTGAGCAGCTGGATGGTACAGGTTTTGGAGTAGGAACCATTCAACACCTGAGGCTTAGTGGTTCCTTTCTCTGTAACCCTAAGGATGTCGGACTGAGTCTCTGTGTCATCACTTGAGACCAGTGGCTCAGCCTTGTGGTTCCGGGATCCCAGCTGGAGTGAGAATGGGGTCAGCCATAGTCTTTGGGGACCTGGCATGTTGTCTGACCCCCAGCCGAGGTTCTAAGCACAGCTGGCTCATGCATGTCGTGGGACACAGGACAAAGAGCTTTGTGTGAGCTTTAACTCCCTCCTCTCTCTCTCCTCTAGCTTGTGATGATGAGTGTGTAGGTGCGCTGCTGAATGACTTGGATAATATCAGTCATGCCATTCTCTCTGTGAACCTCACTGGCATGTTCCCTGCTCCTTATGGAAATTTGTCAGACCTTGAGAACAAGACTCAGTATTTCCAGGTAGGTACTGGGAATGCAAAGACCGACAGACACATATGGGTGTTGGAGGGATGGTAGGTGGCAGGAATCACTCTCTGTCTCCAGCCATGTAGGATCCTCATGTCCACCATATCCCCTAGGAAGTTTCCAGAGATGTTTTGGAGGTAAGCAGAGACAGAGACACTGGTCATCTCACATCTGCCTTGAGTTCCGGAGTGACAGCTCTGATGGTGGGGAGTTGCTTGGCAAAGACCATCTCCTATAGTCTACCCCCACAGCCCTGTTCTATCCTCTGGAGTGAGAAAACATCCTAGTGCTAGTGGCTCACACCTGTAATCCTAGCTATTTAGGAGGCTGAAGGCTGAGGCTTGCAGTTCAAAACCAGCTTAGGCAGAAAAGCCCATAAGACTCTTATCTCCAATTAACCTACAGAAAGGTAGAAAAGGGGTATTATAGTAGTAAAGGGCCAGCCTTGAGCAAAAAGGAAAAGTGAGAGTGCCCCAGTACCCTAGTTCAAGCCCTAGCATGAGCCCTAGTACAAGTGCACAAAATGAAAAGAAAGAAAACCAGTCACTATTTTTTTCAGTTTTCATTATCTTTAAATGGTTGTACAAAGGAGTTGCCACTTAACAAAGCAGTTTATGAATACAATGCATCTTGACCAGTGTTCCCCCATTCAATATCCTCACTCATATCAAGCCCCTTCCCTCACTCTTCTTAATTTTCTAGGATATACTCTTGACTGCATTCTCTTCCCTTCTCTTTATTCGTCTGCCCTTCTCCACTTAACCTTACCCCACCCCTTTCAACTACCCATTTCCTGGTGTTTCTTCTGTGGAAATTTGACTTTGTCTTTCTAAGGAATTAATACTGAGTTTTCCCTTGAATCTACTTTATTTCAATTAATACATTTTATACATGTGCATAACACCTATTATATTTACTTACAAGTTTATAGGCTAATTCTAGCTTCCACATATGGGAGAAGACATGCATCCTTTGTCTCTTTGGGATTTGCTTACCTCACTTAACATAATTTTTCCAAGTCTTTACATTTCTTTACAAATGGTATAGTGTCATGCTTTCTAATAGATAAGTGAAATTGATATATATGTATATATATATATATATATATATATATATATATATATATCCCATTTTCTTGCTCCATTTGTTCCCAGAGGGGCTGATTCCATACTTTAGCTACTGTGAATAATGCTGCAATGAACACGGTTGTGCTGATGGCTTTACGAAGTCACGGTTTGTAGTCTTTTGGATAAATGCCCAAGAGTGGAATTGCTGGATCATAGGATAGTTCTGTGTTTAGTTTTTTGAGGAATCTCTATACTGCTTTCCAGAGTAGTTAAACAAGTTTTCTTTCCCACCAAAAGTGAGTAGGGTTCCCCTTTGGCCACATCCTCATCAGCATCTGTTATTGTTTGTTTTCTTGATAATGGCCATTCTAACTGGAATGAGATGGAATCTCAATGTATTGATTTGCAATCATTTATGGCTGGAGATGTTGAGCATTTTTTTTATGTTTCTATTGGTCTTTTTTATTTCTGAGAAGTCTCTCTTTAGCTCATTTGTTAATTGAGTTGTTATTTCTTTGAAGGTTTAATTTTTTAAAGTTCTCTGCTGTATAGTCTGGATACTAGGACATTGTCTGATGTATAGCTATGAAAAATCTCTCATCCTGTAGGCTGCCTTCTTAGCTTGTTGGCTATATCCTTTGCTGAGCAGGGACTTTGCTTCAATTCCATTTATCAAGTCTTTCTTTATGCAGCAGTCTTCAATTCTGCTGTTTAACACAACAAATTTTAAATTTTCATCTGAATGGGAAATGTAATAAAAAGGTGACATCATAAAATTTTATACCAATAATCAAAACCTAATTTATAAACAAATGTGAACTATTTTATTTTTAAAGGAAAGTAGTATTTCTATGAACAACACAATGAAAAGGAACTAAGTGATTTCTTGGTTAAGAACTTGGAAGCGTTATAATATTCCTTTTCTCTTCTTAGGGGTACTTCCTTAAAAAAAACACCCAAATGAACTGGACAGTAGTACAGCTTGATGGTATTGCAGAAGAAACAGACAACCTGCAAAAGGAGGTAAGCTCCCTGCAGAGGGACCCAGTGCCAGCCGAGCCTCCACACAGCCCCTGGGAGCAATTGCTTAGAGGCTGTCTGGAAGGCCTGAATAGGTCCACGCAGCCTTCTCTTCCCGGGGCACTTGACTCTGAGCACTTTATCATCAGATTGGTTCCAGTCTTGTCTGGTTTTATGGTTTAGCAGGAAAAGGATCCTGACTCAATTTCTGTTGGCACCTCTAGTGGGAAAGGAAAAGTTGGGCAGATGCTTGGCAGTCTCACTGCCATGGTCTTCTCTGACCCAAAGCATATGTGTGGAGTTAAAGATTGCTGCTATCGCGTCCTTCTCCTAAGTCTGTTCTATGGCTTTTTATTGCCTGCTCTGTTGTGGCGCAAGGCCTTCCACCCAGAGCCAATAATCACCTGCAGCTCCCTGGGCAGCTGGCTGGACTTCAGCGTGCGCTGTCCCTGTGACTTGAGGCCCCAGGCTGGGCCAAAGCGTGGACTTGGAATGACAAGTAAGCGCACCTTCATGTCCACAGCATATGAAAGTACAGCCTACAGTTATGCCCAAGACATAAAAACTGATCATGATAATAAGTGACTATGTAACTGCTCAGTGTGTTTGCAATACTGTACTTTCTTCAGGACTGCTCAGGGAACTCCTGTGCCTCTTGAATACCATTTCTGCTGAGTCTCTCGTCTGCATTCTTTACTCTGGTGCTTGATTTAATCTCATGGAGTTTAGTTCATCATGATCCTAGAAACAACAATACAGTGTGTGTGTGTGTGTGTGTGTGTGTGTGTGTGTGTGTGTGTGTGTATGCATCACATGTTCAAGGCCAGCCTGGCCTACCTAAGGGAGGCCATACTCAGTGATTAGGACTCAGTGATTGCATGAACCACTTGATGAATATCCAATCCAGAAGTGCTCAATTGGTTTACATATGATAGTGTGCAAATTTACTTAGGAATGATTTTGTTGCTTAAAAGAGGCAATGACTGGGATGCTGCAATTGTGCTTTACTTAAAGGCACACTAACCCAAGACCTTTTGTTTCTGTCAGCTCACCAGAGTGTTGACAGACAGCCAGCAGGTGAACAAGGCAACAGAGAGAATCTTCAATCAGAGTCAAAATTTGGCCACCTTCATTGAGCTGCTGCTGAAGAACGGCAAAGGTAGTATGACGGGGTCTCATCGGAGGATTCCTTGCTTGTTTGTAGTCTCCATCACTGTATTAAATGTGTGGACAGATGTCTGTGTCTTGTTCCACTGGGCTTCTAGAGCCACTGTCTCGTTTGGGGATGGAAGAATAGGTAGGCATAGTTTTCACTGAGAGCTTTCTTTTCTTAACAAAACATGATTCCTTCCTTATTTTTTGCTATGTCTCACATTTTAATTCTGTAGTTCCATTTCAGGAAAGTTGATAAGATGTCTCTTTATTTTGTTTACTGAGAATAGGAACTGAAAGGTTTGGGACCTGGGTTTGGTGCCAGAATTTATCTACCTATTAAAATCATTTATCTACTGCACAGCTGAATTTTATCTGGATTTTAGTCTGCTATTCTCAGTGTTGTGGCTACAGAAGCCTATTCTTTTTGGATTAGTGTTAGGGCCTTAAAAGTCTAGAACAAAATGAGTAACAAGAAGCTGGGACAAGTGTTGTATGGAAGTAGGAGTGGTCAAGGAGAGAGAGTGAAAATGAATGATGAGAAGGTGGGTGAATATAGTGCCATATTCAATGTATTTATGTGACAATTGGACTTGAGGGGAGGGGTGAGGTTAGAAGAACTGGGGGAGAACAATGGAGGGTTAACATTGATTAAGATGCATTATACTCACAAACTGATATGTTGAATTGAAATCTCTTTATATAGCTACTTAAGGATAACTTAAAAATTAATTTAAAATATATAATTCAATGACAGTTAGACCTAAGACAAAAAGCAAGATGTGATTAGAACAAAAAGTCTTTAATTTAAAAAGATTAGTATCACTGAGCACCAGGGACTCAGGCCTACTCTGTGAACTAACTGTCCAATCAGCTGAGTTCTATAGGATAGAGGTTTGAGGTTAGCCCAAGCAGAAAAGTTGTCAAGACTCCATTTCCAAACATCAGCAAAAGGCTGGGCTAGAGGCATAGCTAAAATAGCAGATCACCAACCAAACAAGGCAGAGCAAGTTTGAGGCCCTGAATTCAAGTTCTGCTACTGTCAAGTATTGGTGGCTTATTCGTTTGTTGAGAAACCACTATGTACTGACTATGAAGAGGGAATGTTGAGATTAACACTGGGGTTTCCTTCATGGAGTTTACAGACAATGGGAAAAGCTGGGATTAAATAAAACTGCAGCCCAGCCTGGATGAACAGAGAAGCCTTCACCCAAGAGCAGTCTGTGTTCATCCGTTCAGTACTGCCAGCCGTGCGGAGAGAGTGATCACATGACTGGCATGTTTTCTCTACAGAAATCCTTGAAAAGGCAGCAACTCTAAACCAGACTACAGATGAAGATCTCCAGCTACACAGTGCTACTCTTCAGAATCTGAAGCAGAGCATTTTGTCTTTGCTGGAAGGGATACGGAAAAGGAATTTTACTCAAGTGCACGAAAATGTCACCCATGAACTCAGGTAAGTCCCAGACACACTTCGCAAGGCCTCCAGTGAGATGGGAGTTGGGGTGCAGGGGGAGAAGAGGGCATTTTATGAAGCATTTCCCCTGGGATTCTTCAAAGGTCATCTGGAATAGAATCATCAGTAAGTTAATGAAACATATATTTTCACTGAAAGTATTTGCCAAGTGGAATTTTATTCTGTGAAACTAGAAACTTTATGTTGATTTCTTGTCAAACAGACATGATAACATACTTTATACAGGAATAGGGAAAAGATATTTTGACTTCTTAAAGCTTGTATTTATTCATGGCATTAATTATATCCTTTAAGCAGCTGGAACTTACAAGATTTTCTATGATTCATTTCCTAACTGGGTCTGGAAAACCCTTTCTATCACAAACAAAAATTGATAGATGTATAGAGAAACAGGAAACAGTTGCTTTGTTTCATTATCCTTACAAATTCCAGTGAAAGATCACAGTTAATATCATTAACATAGAAGGTAGCCCTGATGTCTGGCTGAGTTCAGAACAGTGGGATGATGTCTTTTGATTACATGATGAAAATGTGTTAGGAAGATTATAAGTAACGATAGTTTGATAAAGATAAAATATCAATCTGTCATACCTATTGCTGTGCTAAAACCAATTCCCATGAGACCAGACACTGATGACTCATACCTGTAATCCTGGCTACTCAGAAGACTGAGATTGGAGATCCAGGTTCCAAGCCAGCCTAGGCTTTGAAACTCATCTCCAACTAGCCACCAAAAAGCCAGAAGTGGAGCTGTGCTTCAAGTGGTAGAGCACCAACCTTGAACAGAAAAGCTAAGGGACAGTGTCCAGGTCCTGAGCTCCATTCTTGGGCATTTAAGATATATGCCTGGCATGGAAACTCAGGAAGCTGAGGTGGAAGGAGTGTGAGTTCAATGCCACCCTGGGTATCATAGCAAGAGCTCCTCTCAAAAACCAAATTATTTTATGTTATAGTTTCAAGAAGAAACTGAAGGCAAGTGTGCAAACATTTCAGAATGTAAGCTTTGTGGCTCATTTACTTACTACTTGAACCACTTGTATGTATTAGGGCTGCTAAAGACTTATTGTCAGAAATTCAGAAGACTTTCCAGAAGCCACAGAAGGAGTTGGAAGTGTTCTTGGAAGCAACCAGGCACCACCTTGCAGAGCACAGCAGTGAGCTGCAGGCCCTGGATGAGCTTCTGAGGGAAGCAGAGACCAAGACTCAGGATAGCAACCGCCTGCTGCACGTGGTCGAGGCCAACCTGGGCACCTTCAGGGTGAGTCTGAGCTGCGGGCTCCTGCTCAGGGGAACGGTAGCTGCAGACACTGTGTGGACAGTGTCATTGTTAGCCTCCTGTGAAGTGAGTTTTAGCATGTGGCTTTAAGGACCAAAAACTCAGATGCATGCTCGTGCTCATGTGTGTGCGCGTGCATGCACGTGCGTGCGCTGCCATTACTGGGACTTTGAATTCAGGACCTCAAGATCTGGCTTGGCTTTTTCACTCAAGGCTGGCACTCTGCCACTTGAGCTACAGATCCACTAAAGGCCTTTTGATAGTGAATTGGAGATGAGAGTTACTTGGATCTTTCTGTTGGGACTGGCTTTAAACCATGACCCTCGGATCTCAGCTGTTGGGGTCCAGCCTTTGGACTTGACGGGGGATGGGCATTGGGAGCGCGCCCGAGACGCCGCCCTTCCCCCAGCCCTGGGGAATGCGGAAGCAGGCCACAATTCTCTGGGTCCGGAACCAGAAGAACCGGCTTTGCGAACAGCCCCCAAACTTTCTCGCCAGCCCATGCGCCCCCAGTCTCCCCCTGGCCTGGCGCTTTCCGAGTGACGTTAGCTCATGAGGGGGTCATATGACAAGCTCGTAGCCTATCAGCGTCCTGGCCGATCCGCCCTCTCTCGTCCATTCCTACCATTAGCCCTTGCCCCCGCTTTAATAAATCAGATTGCTCACGAAGCATCTCCGAGGTCCGCCTACGCCTGGCTTTCTTCACGGGTAAGGAGGGAGGTAAAGCGATCTCGTATGACCGCGTGCATCTGAGGTCTTTCCTGGGCCCCCCACTCCACCCTGGACTTACCTTCAGGTCGGGTGACCAGGGGAGAGGGTGAGAAAGGGAGCTGTTAGAAGCATAGCTGAGCCTGAATCCCCACGCCAGGAGAGGCGACCGGAGCCCGGCACTCAGCCTCTTGAGGAGTTAGGATTACAGGCATGAGCCATTACTGCTCTGCCTTTTTTTTCTCACTTGAACTCAGAGCCCCATACTTGCACTTACCTTGCTTAGCTGACACCATGCTATGATTTCAGCTTGGCTTTTTCGCTGAGTGTATTTGGGAGATGGAGTCTCCGAGGCTTGTCTACCTGGGCTGATTTCACATCTCAATCCTCCATATCTAAGCTTCCTGTCTCTAAGGTGACAGGTGTAAGCCTCTGGTGCCTGGCTGCTGATCTGCTTTCATGAAATACCAGTAAAAGGTGATTCTTGTTGCAGAATGAAACTCTGCGTGTTCAAGAAGAGCAAAATGTGACCTCAAAGTTGGTTGTCGAAGGAAGCAGGCTGGTGGATGCTGCCACTACACAGGCAGATGCTGTACAAAATCTTGTAGAGGTAAGTTGCAGCTTAGTTTCCGACAAATCGCCATGTACCTCACCTGTGCACACACAGGTACATTATTCAGAAGATGTGCGTGTGTGTACACAATTGATTCTTCCATTTAGGAGCTGGGGAATCACTGGGATGAGGTTCTTCTGTGGACTGCCAAACTCAGGCAACATGTGGACAATCTGGTCATGCAGATGTCAAAAAGGGGAGCGATTCCGCTTGTGCACAGAGCTGAGGATCACGCCGCTGAGCTCCAGAGGCTAGCGGGTGCTCTGGACAGGTAATGCCGCATGCTGTCAGGACTTCAGGAGACAGTGGGCCACTGATCACAAGGAAGATGACTAGTTTGATAGCAGTGTTGAATAACTTTTACTCCTCTGTGTAAAATGAGGACTTCTACTTGATTTGCATGGCAAGTCAGATTTCTCCTGGGTGTGCTAACATAGTTTGGCTTTAGTGATGGAACTAAGGATGAACAAAAAAAATAATACTGTGAATATCAAGCTACCAGGCAGCTAAACATCTGTCCGATGCCCAGTGCTTTGTTAGGTTCTGTGTAGGATGTACAAAGGATATTAATTTCTCTATAAATCATGCCTTTTGGGAGATGAAAATTTGAGTGGAGGAGGTAGCAGCCTGTACTCTATCTATAAAAGTTCTAGCACTTTCTTTTCCAAAGATATTACCCTTAATTATTTCCTACTATCTGAGGGTTTACCACTGTAACCCAATTTTTTTTCCACTTATCTTCTTGAATATTTGTTAAATATGTCCTAACCGTATTGAAAAGTGCCTTTAAACATGGCAGCCCACTTTATGCCAGCAGTTCCCAAACTCATTTGCATGTTGACTCACCTGAGGTACTTTATAAAATAATGTTTTGTTTGTTCTCCCTCTGCAAAGATTGTTACTTACATACAGAGGGGCGTGGCTTGGGGCTTTGTGATCTAAAATTCCCTGTTGGATGCAGGTGGCTCACCCTTGTAATTGTAGCTACTCAGGAGGCTGAGATCTGAGGATCATGGTTCAAAGCCAGCCCAGGCAGGAAAGTCCATGAGGCTCTTATCTCTAATTAACCACCAAAAAGGCTCGAAGTGTAACTTTGTCTCAAGCGGTAGAGAGCTAGGCTTGAGAAAAAGAAGTTTAGAGACAGTGCCCAGGCCTTGAGTTCAAGCCTCATAACTGGCACACACACACACACACACACACACACACACACACACACACACACAGATTCCCAGGTCATTCTAAGGATTGACTTTTGTGTAAATAAATTATGCACTAAGGTGAATCATATGCCAAATTGTATGCATGAATACATACAACACCATAGGATTAGGTGGTAGGAAATGGAATTAGATACTCAGCTTCTCGCTGTTTATCATTTTTCATCAATTTCCAAAAGAGAAATAGATATTCTGATTCTCTAAATGGCTTGATCAATAACTTTATTACTTAGTATAAGGATAGTAAAAGCAATTTGGTATGAGATGCAAAGTTAAGCAACACTATTATCTTTCCTTTATAAATCACTAGATTTTGCCAGTCAGATCATAAAAGACAATAACTGTTGCGTCTAGTCCGGGAATCACCACACTCAGTAACCTTGGAGAGAAAATGAATTGAGCTACTCAGCAGGCACAGATGTGCCACCTTTCAGATTTCATTTTCCAGGTGGAAGTAGCTGGGTGAAATTGCACCATTACCAGATCCTGAAGGATTTGCCACTTGTCCAAATAGAGTTCTGATAACATTTCTGCTGGAAATATTACTTATTCCTCATGCAAAATTTCTAGGGAATGTCACCAATTTGGAGCATAACACTTGAGTGACGAGCTACAGCACCTTTATGTGTTTCAGAGCTTTCTGAAAGTCAGCACGCGTGATGCAGGAGAGTCTGCCACCCCTGAGATGTGCAGTGGTGCCTGAGAATGAGCACGAGCATTGAACAGAGATCAGGGACTATGGATTGTGTGGCAGGTGGAAGGTGGTGGGTGGTTGTCTCAGGGAAGCAGCAATGGTCCCTTCTTGCTGTTCTCGATTAAATACCAAGTCTGAGTGTTTCTTGGGTGATAGTATAGCAGGTGCTCCTCCGACATTCATTTGGAAGGTAGAGGGAAATTCATAGGATGTTATTCCTTGTTCCTTTTTCTAAGGAGAAAGGAATTTAAGAGGCTACCAAGAAGAGTAGGCTGTTAAACCTTTTTATGAGTGAATCCATAAGTTAGATCCCACTTCTTATAACCTCTCCAAATGTGCTGAATTTGATAGTGGCCTTGAAAATGTCAGAGATGTGTCCCTGAATGCCACCAGGGCAGCCTATGTCTACTCCAACATTCAGAAGCTGCTGCAGCAAGCAGAGCAACTGGCCAACGATGCCCAGAGCACTGGGGATAAGACCAGCCAGGTAAGGAGTGTCCAGGCCTGAAGCACGTACCTTTCTCTTCTGGGCACTGTGGGAGATTGTTCTAGAAGCTCACTGAGCACAGATTCCATGGCTCAAATACATGTGCATCCATATTCTCTTTTTGTGGGACTTGTTTATGGCTTCCTTCATCATGTAGGATGTAGATATTTTAAGGAACAAAGTTTTGCTCACTGTTACTCAGGCTAGATGGAGACTCCTGGAGTTGGGTGGTCCTCCGCATCCTGCTCTCTGGGACGGCACATCACTGTAGCCAGCTGTCCTAATTGTTAAAAATCGCCAACGCTGCTTTTTTTTTTTTTTTTTTTTTTTGGCCAGTCCTGGGCCTTGGACTCAGGGCCTGAGCACTGTCCCTGGCTTCTTCCCGCTCAAGGCTAGCACTCTGCCACTTGAGCCACAGCGCCGCTTCTGGCCGTTTTCTGTATATGTGGTGCTGGGGAATCGAACTTAGGGCCTCGTGTATCCGAGGCAGGCACTCTTGCCACTAGGCTATATCCCCAGCCCCGCCAACGCTGCTTTTTGAGGACTAGACTGGTATTAATGAGATGAGGGGCCGGGTGGCAGGGACCTGCAAGTCTAGCTACTTGGGAAGCTGAGATCAAGAAGATTTCAAAAAACTTTTGTGAGATTTCATCTTAACCAATAAAATGCTGGGTGCGGTGGTGAGCATTTGTCATGAGAAAGATAAACAGGAGGGTCATGGCCCAGGCCATCCCAGACAAAAAGCGAGATGAGACCCTATTTTTAAAAATGATGAAAACACAAAAGATTAAAAGCACGACTCAAGGGGCAGAGTACCTGCCTAGCAGAACAAGGTCCTGAGTTCAAACCCTAGTATTACACCACACTAAAAAGAGAGGCTGAGAGATGAGAAAGTCTCACACATTTTTTTGTGATAAAATTAACACTGCTTCCTAATATCTGGTTGGGCCTTTTTTTTTTTTTTTTAAATGCCAGTCCTGGCATTTGAACTCAGGGCCTGAGTATTATTTCTGAGCTTTTCCCAAGAGTAGTACTCTACCACTTGATCCACGGCTTTACCTCTGGGGTTTTTTTTGTTTTGTTTTGTTTTTTTTGGCCAGTCCTGGGCCTTGGCCCGAGCACCGTCCCTGGCTTCTTCCCGCTCAAGGCTAGCACTCCGCTACTTGAGCCACAGCGCCGCTTCTGGCCGTTTTCTGTATATGTGGTGCTGGGGAATCGAACCTAGGGCCTCGTGTATCCGAGGCAGGCACTCTTGCCACTAGGCTATATCCCCAGCCCCTACCTCTGGGTTTTTAAAAAATAATTTGTTAGAGGTAATAGTCTCACAGATTTTCCTTCCAGGCTGTCTTCAAACCGTGGTCTTCAGATCTCATCCCCCAGAATAACTTGGATCACAAATATGCGCCACTTGAGACTTTTTTTAAAAATTAGTTTGAAGTGTAGATGAGAATAATGGCTGGCTGCATTCTTTATTCATTTAAAAATGCTTTTGTGGGAGGTGAATATGGTGGAAGGATTTCATTGGCATACATGATAATAGAATAATGAAACCTACCAGAAATAAAATAAAGGGGCAATAAGAATAAGTCTTAGGGGGTTTCATTGAATGTTTAAAACACATTATGTGCACCCATGGAAATATCACAATAAAACTCCCTTGGACAACTAATATGTGGTAGAAATAGAGTGGCTACTAGAAGACACCTTGTGATTTTTTGCTTCTCTGGCTTGGGTGCTCTGGTTGCCTCGCTTGGAAGCTCGCTGGACGCTGCTCTGACGTGGTGGCATTCTCCTTGAGCTCATGTGTTGTTTTGCTTTCCAGGTTGCAGAATCTCTTGCTTCTCGTAGCAAAGTGTATCTGCAGCGCAGTTCCAGGTTCCTACAGCAAAGCAGCAACCTCAGTGGAAAGCAGCAAGGTCAGTTTGTGGTGTAGATGAACCAGTGGAAGCAAAGCTCCGAGCACCCTTGAAGCACGTTCTCTTGGCTGGAGCAGTTGGGAGCTTCACATTTCTCTGTTGGGTTAATTTTCCACTTTCCTTTGACACGGCATGGTTTTGAATTTTATACTGGGGACATCACTACCTTAAACGTGCTTGCTGGTTGATCTTTAAACCTCCTGGTGTATGTGTTGGGTTATTTTCTATTGCAGATGTATACTTCTTCCTCCTGATTTCCCAGTTCTTTGAGGAAATATGTTTGGTATTTCTGTCTTTCTTCCAGAGAAGACTTGTGGTAGGCTGGATTAAATTAGCCCCGATGCATCAACTTCTCAGTTGTAGTTTAGCATGTCTTGTAGTTTAGCATGAGCATGACACAAAGAGCAGTCAAAACTCTGTCATGTAAGAGGACTACATAGGATCACAATGTGTCATAGTATGCAGTGTTCTTGCTACACCAATGTAAGAAGAGTACTAAGGCTTCTCTTATAGGAGAAAATGCTGGGCCCTGCACAAAGCTCATTTCCTTTTCCCATATCTATCTGAGCCAAATGCATGGCTGCATCCATTTTTTTGTTAGTTTGCTTGTGAATAACAATTTAGCATTGATGGTGCCAGTTGGACAGTGTGAATAATTATGATGCTCAGTCATCATAATTAATACTTTAGCATTAAGGCTGGTGGATTCTGGCTTCAATTTACCCATAGTAAGTCATAGTCCATCAAATTATAATATTCCTGGCAATCAAAATGTCACATTTTACACATGCATGCAAAATCCAAATGTGGTTTTCTTGTGTTACAAGTAAAAGCTTTGGTCAGAAATGGTGATATTTAAAGGAAGTTGAATCTCCAATTAAGTGATCACTGGGGAAGAGAAAAGGTGGAGGGTTAAACTGGGAAGCAGGGAGAGGGGCGTGAGGAGACATCCATGAGAAACAAGTATTCAGGGCATGAGAATCTCAAGGAAAAAGGTATCTAAGATTCAGGTGTGGATGGATTGCAGGTTAGGGACTCTGGTTGAGACTGAGTGGTCAGAGCAATTCTTTGTCCTTGAGCTCTAATACAGTTTTTGAACTTGAAATTCAAGAAATACTAGTAAGGAAAGTATGAAGCACAACACACGACAAACCAAGGTAAAAGCATACTTCTAATTCTTATAGCAAGGAGAGTTAAGTCTGGCTAGGAAAACATGGACTATTAGGATATCTATAGAAATCTCTTGATTCTGTAAATGGATTGAGCATGGTACAGAAAGCTGTTGCCTAAGCAACATTGTAGAAGGCTAACCTAAGAGCAAACATTTTTTCCTCCATTTTAACAGGTGTTACATTGTGGCTGAGTAAATTGAAAAATATGACAAACAGATTTCAAGAGAATGCAGACAAAATTGCCAGACAGACCAATGCATCCCTCTTGATACTCAGAGAAATCCCTGAAGGTAAGTAGAGAGGAGTTTCTGCATTTCATTATTGTCTTCTCCTGAGGAGAGCCTGCCTAGAGTCTGGTCAGCATCCCTAAGTAAAAAAATGAACTGTCCTTGACCAGGTTTTTACTTGCAAAGGGAAGTGACCTGGAGGTAGAAATCCCTGGTGATATTAACATCACTTCAGAACACCTGGCCATCCTCTTGACCATTGACTTTAAGTTGTTCTTTTTTTTTTTTTGTTCTTTTTTTTGGCCAGTCCTAGGCCGTGAACTCAGGGCCTGAGCACTGTCCCTGGCTTCTTTTTTGCTCAAGGCTAGAACTCTGCCATTTGAGCCACAGCGCCACTTCTGGCCGTTTTCTGTATATGTGGTGCTGGGGAATTGAACCCAGGGCCTCATGCATACGGGGCAAGCACTCTTGCCACTAGGCCATATCCCCAACCCCCTTTAAGTTGTTCTTATCTGTTCATGGAGTGATGTGGTCTGAAAATGTGTTCACTGGAGATGGTAAGGAAGTAATAGAAAGAACCCAAAGATAAAAGTGTAGATTATTATCATTTAAAGGTTGGGCTATTACTACATAAGGATAATTACCAAATACATTAGTCTAGATAATTACCATAATGCTAGGTAATTATCACATAAAGTTAGATAATTAAGGCTAGACTAAATAAAGATAGATTACTACCATATTGAGTCCTGAGCACATAGTCATTAGCCATTGCTTTGGGGATCATATTATGTATTGAAATAATAGCTCAGAGAATAGTTACCCAATGATTTCTTTTGTCCCTTGATAGGGGAAGTAGAACTAACAACATGCAGCCTTCATATTTGCCATTTTGTGTTCAACAATCAAGATAGTTTCTATGTCCAGTGAAATTTGTTGTGGTTTTGAATTTTTCTCAGAGGTTCTTCACCAGGTGTGTGATTTTTATTTACATTTCCTTTAGACCTAAGGGACAGAAGAAACAAAACAGAAGAGCTGGCCTCGTCTGCCAACCACAGTGCAGGGAGAACATTACAGGAAGTGCTGAGACTAAGCCGGAAGGTGTTTAACACCTCCACTGACCTGTCCAGAGTGAACCGGACATTACAAGAGACAAAGGAACTCCTGCAGGACTCCTCCATGACCAGTAAGTGGCGGTCCTCATGGCATTTGGTCTGCATTTTGCAGATGGGGAGCCAGCTGGGTGAAGGTGGTGCCTTATTCACAAGATGGCTAAAAACTGAGCCTTGTGTCAACACCTAGATACAGAGAGGGGCCTTGGGAACCTGCCACCAGTGCATCTGTCAGATAATTCCAAAATTTCAGGGGTTGACTGTTAGGATGTCTTATTTGATCCAGCGCAGTAGTAAATAAGTGATTCCTTTATCATCTTTTCCTCAATTCTCTTGCCACCCTTATCTTCTTGTCTGTTAGCTCTGCTAGCTGGAAGGAAAGTTAAAGACATGGAATCACAAGCCAACCTTTTGTGGGAGCGGTTAAAGCCTTTGAAGACTTTGGAAGAGAATCTGAGCAGAAACCTATCAGAAATTAAATTGCTGATCAGCCAGGCCCGGAAACAGGCAGCTTCGGTGAGCAGGGGTTCATGCCTGGGGGTACCCACAGTCCTAGCATCTGGCTTCTCCATGACCAGGGACATAGAGAGTTCCTAGTGCATCCTTGCGGGTGGCCGGGGCTGACCACCTGGGTTCTCCTACAGTTTTCCTAGGCCAAGATTTGAAGAGCCCTGGCTTCCTTTTAGCCTTGTGTTTTCACTCAGGTCTAGGACTCTACTACTTGAGCCACAGCTCCACCTCTGGATTTTCACTAGCTAATTGGAGATAAGCATCTCATAAAATTTCCTGCCCAGGCTGGTTTTGAGCCTTGATCCTCAGATCTCAGCCCCCTGAGTAACTAGGATTACAGGTGTGCATCCCCAGTGCTTGGCTGTGTTGGCATTTTTAAAGCTGATGCATAGCTTCTTTTCCTGTTCTTACTTAACATGTTTCAAAAGACAGTTGGTAAAAAAGCTCTTGATATGTTTATGGAGACTTTAACTAGAGCATATCTCTGTATTAGCATAGACAGTATAGAAGACATGGTTAATGTCACTGTTTCACTGACTGCATTTGGTTCTATTAAGTGCAGTTGCTTCGTAAATATTTACTGAGTGACTAGTATATCATTTCAGCAACTATTTGATAAATAATAATCAAATTGCCTCTGTGGGATGGGCTTCTTCAAGAAATTAAATCTCCTGTGATCAAGGCAGGTTCTCAGCATGAGGCCCTGGGGTCAATTCCCCAGCACCACATATACAGAAAATGGCCAGAAGTGGCGCTGTGGCTCAAGTGGCAGAGTGCTAGCCTTGAGCAAAAAGGAAGCCAGGGACAGTGCTCAGGCCTTGAGTCCAAGCCCCAGGACTGGCCAAAAAAAAAAAAAAAAAAAAAAAAGGCAGGTTCTCATAAGAAATATCTTATTCATAACCCATTTCACTGACTTTCTCATACATAGAAACTTTACCAAATTAAAGTCCTTTTCACTGAAGTCTGATCTCTCACTTTTTGAAGCCCAAAGGGAATGTAACTCTCAGTGAGAATTAGAATCGTTCCATTACCCTACTAAAGAGCCGATGTTGCTTATCATTAGTGATGGAGATACTGTTTTCCTTCTCAGATCAGAGTTGCGGTGGCTGCAGACAGAGACTGTATCCGGGCCTACCAGCCTCAGATTTCTTCTACCAACTATAACACCTTGACCCTGAATGTTAAGACACAGGAACCTGACAACCTTCTCTTCTACCTTGGCAGCAGCAGCAGTGTAAGTGAGGGTGATGAGGGCTGTTTATGAATAGAGCTTGTTCCTTGGCTTTTTGCTTAAGGCTGGTGCTCTACCATTTCAGCCACAGTTCTACTAGCCTTTTGGAAATAATTGGAAATAATGGTTTCACGAACTTTCCTTCCTGGACCCGCTTTGAACTGTGATCCTCAGATCTCAGCCTCCTAAGTAGCTAGAATTACAGGCATGAGCTACTGACACCCAGTGTTGGACCCCTTTTCTCAGGAAAGGAAATAAGGCCTTCGTGATACTGGTAATTCTTTTATAATAGGAAATGACTCTGTCAATGTGATAGTGTTAGGTCAACAATAATCCTTAAAAGTGAAAGCCTCTAAGGAGGAATGTGACATTCTTGAACAATGCCTCCTTCTGCCATCTTTGTTGCAAGTCCTGTGGGTTGAATTCCATGTGATGTTTCTGTATCTGCCTCCTGCCCCAAAGTGACTGGGTTCTAGGGCTATCAAACCTCAACTCACCCAGGCTTTTCCTACCAACAGATTCCATGGTTCCCAAGGCCAAATTTTCCACAGAAGACCATTAATCCTTTGCCTTTCAGAGGGAAAAATTCAGAGCCCTTGGGGGCTCTGAAGTTAGGAATGAAAAATGAATCACATTTGTCATCCAGATGTCTTAAGAGGAGATAAGCACACACAGGCCCTGGAGTAGAATCCTGTGGCTCCCGTCTTACTGCATATTTTGCATGCATTTATTGCCTCCTTAGCTCTCACTTCTGCCCTGGATACCTACTGGTGGCTCCCAGCCAGTTTTTAAGGGGACTTTATGGGAGATATCATGGAGGGCCTGGCCCGCTAAGTGAAGTGAGGCACTAATGTCCAGTCTTGGCACCATCTCCAGGACTGTGACTTATATTCCAGTCCCAGAGAGGAGGGCATTCACAGACAAGAAAGAGAGCATGCCAGCATGTGTGAGTCCTTGTGTTTAGTCCTTTGTGAAAGGAAGGAAGGAAGGAAGGAAGGAAGGAAGGAAGGAAGGAAGGAAAGAAGGAAGGAAGGAAGGAGAAGGAAAGAAGAAAGAAAAAAAGGATAAGAAAGGCATTTTCTGAAATAGAGGAAACACTGTATGAGCTCATTTTTTCAAGTGTTTTGTTGGTTGTGCAAACAGCAGTGCATAAACTCATGTCCACTCGTTGCTGTCCTCAGTCTGACTTCTTGGCAGTGGAGATGCGGCGGGGGAAAGTGGCCTTCCTCTGGGATCTGGGTTCGGGGTCCACCAGGCTGGAATTCCCGGATGTCCTCCATGACGACCAGTGGCACACCGTCCACATCAGCAGGTAGCAGGGAAGGGTCCTCCAGAACGCCTCTTGGTCTCTGTTCCTCTCTCTTTTTCTCACCACTCTTTCTCTCATATTTAAATTGTATCTCCTTGAAGTGCAGATTACATCATGGGATAAGATGGCTTTGAAGCTTCTGGAAAGTTGCATTAGAAAGCATACTTGGTTTAGAATAGAACTAACATTTTTTTTTCTTACTACAGAAGAAATGAGCTTTGTGACCAACCTTAGGATCAAAATAATAACATTAAAAGCTCAGATTATTTTTGCAAGGCTCTATTTAGACAGTCTAAGCCACAACCTGGTCAGTGTGGACTCGTGAAGGAGTCCGGGTGTCATGGGAGAGGTTCGGGCTGCAGCGGGCAGGGAGAGGAGGGAGGATGAGGACGCAGGGTCAGGTGACATAGCAGATTCTTCCTTTCAAAGCCCTTCCCCAGACCTAACTCTTTCAAGCAACTAACTTAGGCCTAACTGCTTTCCACTTTTCTCATCTATTACAGTTGTTGATAGGATGCTGTGAAAACCTTTTTCTTTATTGCTTACCATAGTGGTGTAACATCAAAGATAATAGATGGTCTTTGGATAAAGTCTCATGCCAAGAACTGCTCTCTGAGATTGTGGGGGAGTCAAGTAGAGGTGTGGGGGACAAGACTGGAAGCAAGGATACCGGGCAGGGTGGTTCATGGGATGCAGGAGATGTATGAGGAGAGATGTATGAGGAGGTGTGTGTGTGTGTGTGTGTGTGTGTGTGTGTGTGTGTGTGTGTGTGTATAGACACCCAATACTGACAATCCCTTTTGTAATCCTTTGTGATGGACATCAGGTTTGGAAACATTGGATCACTGAGTGTGACAGAAATGAGCTCAACTCAAAATCCACCAATGAAAACCAGCAAATCCCCGGGCACTGCTAAGGTTCTGGACATAAACAATTCAACGAGGATGTTTGTTGGAGGACTTGGAGGGCAGATCAAGGTAGCATCAAGAAAGCTTGTCTGAGAAGGACAGACAGGCTGATTGTAACTGACTAGAAAATAGTTTGCTGACATTCTCTGATTCTTCTGACTAGATGAACAGTTTTCTGGATTTTATCTTGTTTTATTTATTTATTTATTTATTTATTTATTTATTTATTTATTTATTTATTTATTTATCTATCATCATGACAATGCACTTGAAGAGCTGGGCTGGCTTTATAGAGAAAGGAATCCAGCCCCGTCAGTGGCAAAATGGAGAAGGAGCAAGAGATGATTTTGCTATTTGTGTTTCTTTTCCATTGATGAAGTAGAAAATTCAATGCTGTGTATTTCTGTAAAGTTCATTTATCTTTGTCCTAAGTCTAATGGTAGAACTACTGATTAATATTTTCAAAAGAGTGCTTCATGGTTTGTTTGTTTGTTTTTATATCAGTGGTCCTCTTGCCAAATAAGCTGGAGTGCCTCTAACTTGGTTCAGCACTCTGAAGGCTAGGAAGGTCATTTCCAGTTGGGCTCCATAACCGACCACTTACAAACCCTAATAACAGATACAGTCTTCCAGATCCTGTGCAGGACCCTCATGCAAGGATGTCACTTCCTAACTAGAAGAAAATCTAGTCTTTACAGCATGGCCATTTTCCTAATGTAGTTTTCTTAAAAATTGGATCTGCTGCATTTGAGCTCCCAGGGCAAAGTCTTGTGCACCTAGAGAACTATTCCTCTAGGCCATGCCCTCATGGGTCATGTCTCTTTGTTTGCTTGTCTTAGAAATCTCCTGCTGTGAAGGTCACTCATTTTAAAGGCTGCATGGGAGAAGCCTTCCTGAATGGAAAGTCCATCGGCCTGTGGAATTATGTGGAAAGAGAGGGAGCATGCCATGGCTGCTATGGAAGGTAAGATTTTTTTCATGATCTGACACATGATTCTGTTAACATAAACACCTGAGAGCTGGTAAGGAATTAACATGCATGCCAATAATGCATCCTTTACATTATTGGTCACCTTATTACAAAGGAAATGATAGAGATTATTTACTAATAACAGTTCAGGTCTTTTGTTGTTGCTGGTGGTGGTGGTTATCTGGTTTTTTGTGGTTTTTTTTTTTTAGAGGGACTTGGGTTTGAACTCAGGCCTCCAGCTTGCTAGATAGGCATTCTACTACTTGAGCCATATTTCCAGCTCTTTCACTTGGGTTATTTTTGTGTTAAGGTCTCACTGAATGGCCTGGACTGATCTACTCCTATTTATACTTTGCATCTGGACTGACAGGCTCCAGCCACCACATCCAGCTATTGGTTGAGATGGCTTCTCAAAACCTTTGTGCCTAGAATGGCCCTGAACAGCAGTCCTCTCAATTCCAGCCTCCTTATTAGAAGAGATACTCTTTCCTTAAAGTAACAGTGTGTGTACTGTTCATAAATGTTTAGAAATTGCAGTACTTCTTGGATATAAGTTTCTAGTTAGGATGAACATAATGTGCAGGCCATGCCTACCCCATTCCAGTGCCTTAAGAAGAGGTTTCAGTGTGGCATTTCCTGAGCTTCCTTGACCCCAACATGTTTAACATGGTGCGTTGGGAGCTGCTTAGGTTTCCTGGGACATACTTAACAGATGCTGATAGACACTAACTGGACTCTTTACTCGGTGCCTGTAAATTTGCTGAATAGCCTTGACTTGGGGTAGTCCCATCCCCTCCTAGACAGAACCTTAGTTCAGAGAGCTAGTAAGCTCATGCATGCATTGTCCATGTCAGCAGATGTTAGGTTGGAGCTGGATGTGATTTGCCATTATTTGATCATTGGCGGGTCCAATGGTATCCCTCAGGTTTAAATAATGCATCAGTGTTCAAATTTGATATTTGTTACCAAGTAAACCCATTGAAATATTTTTCTTCTTCCTTGAATGTTACTAGACTTATTTACATAGTATTCACATGTTATGAACATCTCTTATTAATTGTAAAGGATATTGCAAGCTAGGAGCTAGTATTTCATGCCTATGATCCTAGCTACTTAGGATGCTGAGATCAGAGGATTGCAGTTTGAAGCCAGCCCCGGCAGGAAAGTCCATGAGACTCTTTGTTCTCTTAACTATCCAAAAGCCAGATGTGGGAGGTGCAGCTCTAGTGGTAGAGCACCAGACTAAAGTGAATGAAAAGCTAAGGGATGGGACCTAGTTTCAGTCCCCTGTATCGGCATACACCACACAAAACACATGTTTCCCAATTCATCACCAATTCTGGCAGTTCTCACTGACATAAACATGGTGAACATCTTTTACTGGAGGAGCAGGCGTACTGTAGGCTAGCTAAGAGTGGCTGTCACAAGAGCTGCTGACCACAGGACCTTGGTAGAAGTCATGCATCCTGGCCCCCCTGCTGCCTACTGGCAGCGCCAACAGGAGGCCCACCAGTTCATCTCCTCAGATATCCCCTGGCCTTGGGAAAATGCCTGCAGAGAAAAAGAACAGGCACTATGCTGTGGCCAGGGGTCACAGTGGGAGATGCAGTATCCCAGGCCCGAGCACACACTCCCCAGTGACGGCCATGCGCCCCGCTGACGGGCCGGAGGGACTGTCCCTCTCCCGTGCCATCCATCCATCCCAGGACACGACAGAGAGCCTCACACGCAGTCTGCAGGGGTCCGAGGAGCTCGGACGTTGGGTATTTTAAATATATTTATGATACAATATAATTGATTATTTATATTTTATTTGAAGATATTTATAAATATAATTTATTATGTATTATATTATTCTAAATATATATTTTAAAATACATTTATTATGTGTCTAATATATTTTTCCCTCTCCTAGTGCAAGGACACATATCATTGTGCCCTTGACCAGTTTACCTTGTCAGTTAGCTTCAATCAGCAAAGGGGGATAAATGTCAGTATAAAAGCTTCTCTGAAAGCACTGGAAGTAAGAATGGAGTTAGAGTAAAGGAAATGAAAACAGTTGTTTGTACACACCTTTAATCCCGGCATTTAGGGGACCCAGCAGGAGGAGCTTAAGGCCAGCCTGAGGTCTTAGAGCAGCTTTGTCTCCAGCAACAACAATAACAAAATAAATTAGAATAAGAAAATAGACGCACATCTACTTTTGGCATAAGTAGAAATATTTATAGTGGTTATGTTTCTGTGAATAACAATGCTGTCATATTTCTGTGAATTTCGTTTACCTGGACTTTCTTTTCTTTATGAAACAACTGGACATTTGTCCTGCTTAAGCTCAAGACAAGTATATTTTCAAACATAGGCTGAGTATTTATTTGATTTTGATATTTTGGGGATTTAGGAATATCTGCAATATATACAACAAGATACTGTGGGATGGAATGTGAATCACAATGCAAAAATCATGCCCATGTATTCATTATGACATGGCTACCATGTAATTTGAGACAAGGTTTCTTATATAATTTTGTGCATGGGACAGTGCCATGCTGTGGAATTTTCCATTTGTGACACCATGTTTGCACTCGAAAAGTTTCAGATTTGGGAAGTGTTTGGAATTCCATATTTTCAGATCAAAGATGCTGACCCTGTTTTGTGTTTGAATCTTGAATGACGGGAATAATGGGTTAGTCTGGTGAGGGAGAACTCAGCAAGCACACGTGGGCTTTCTGTGCCCTCCTGAGGGGGGCGCTGTCTCACACGCTCTGCTCTGCAGCCCGCAGAATGAAGATGCCTCCTTCTACTTTGATGGGAGTGGATATTCTGTCGTGGAAAAGACGCTCCGCACCACTGTGACCCAGATAGTCATGCTCTTTAATACCTTCTCACCTAATGGACTCCTCCTTTATCTGGCTTCCAATGGCACCGTAAGTGTCTTTATGGTCATTTAGATTGTCGCCATGTTCTTTATGCTTGATGTGGATTTGCTAATACAATACATGCATATTTGTGCAGTAGAGTTTTTATGAGCCCACATGCTGTTGTACACATACATACCTGCACAATGCCCCCACTTAAAATCAGTCATTTATTATACTAATACAAATTCATGAAGACCCTTTGGAAAGTACAGACCAGAAGAAATGTAGCGAGACGCTCGCTGGTGGTTCCTATCAGTAATCCTAGCTACTCAAGAAGCTGCGATCTGGAAGAACGTGGTACAAGGCCAGCTCACACAGCAAACAAAGTTCATAAGTCTCTGTCTTCAGAATAACCAGTAAAATACAGGGCTGGAGGCATGGCTCAAGTGGTAGAGCAAGTAGGTGTGAGGCCCTGAGTTCAAACTCCAGACAACTAAAAAGAAATGTGCTGTCAAGTCACTATAGGATCCATGTCTTACTGGTAATTTTAGTTTAAATCATGTCCCTTGTTCTTTATTCACTGTGACCATAGGACCCCTTTTCATCGCTCATAGGCTGACCATTTATTTTTTCTTGTTTGCATTTTTCTTTCTTTGGGGTGATGATGGAGTTTTGAACTCAGGGCCTCTCACTTAGTAGGCCGGTGCTCTACCGCCAGACCCTCATCCTCATCCCTTTTTCCTTTAGTTATTTATTTTTTAATACAGTCTGGTTTTTATTCAAACCTGGCAGGAACTAATCCTACTTCCTGAATAGCTGGGATTACAGGCATGCACCATTATGCCTGGTTTGTTTTTCAGACAAGTGTCTTCTGGATTTACTTCTGGGACTCCACCACTTGTCACTCTAATGGAATCAAAACAAGACAAGTAGAGATTCCAGTTTTCTCACTGAATTGGCGATTTGGGTCACAGTGAATAGCAGTTTATTTGTATCTGGGTAGACTTCCAGACAGTCATCAGAGTTATTTTTTAGTTTTGTAGAACAGACCTCTAGCTATGGGGCCGGTCTCTAGTTTTTCCAGTTTTAATTTAGGCTTCTGCCATCCTTGACTGGAAAGGGGAAGGGCATCTCAGAATACAGACATCACAGTGAGCAACTCTGGTCTCTTCCTTGCAGAAAGACTTTTTGTCCATGGAGCTGGTCCAGGGCAGAGTTAAAGTTATGGTTGACCTGGGCTCAGGACCCCTTACTCTCATTACGGACAGACGGTATAACAATGGAACCTGGTACAAAATTGTCTTCCAGAGAAACCGGAAGCAAGGTAAGCGCATAGGTGGTCTTCCTGTTGTTGATGGCCCTCTTTAAGAATAGACATCTTTTCAGAATCTGTAGTCCTCTTATTTACTTTCCTGCATGTTA
Organism: Perognathus longimembris pacificus; assembly: GCF_023159225.1. Taxonomy (NCBI): domain Eukaryota; kingdom Metazoa; phylum Chordata; class Mammalia; order Rodentia; family Heteromyidae; genus Perognathus; species Perognathus longimembris. Next base: position 6,826,029 of record NC_063175.1, on the reverse strand, counting down.
GTGGATGAAGGTCTAATATTTCACTTGGCCACTGCCACATTTTAAAGGTGGTCCTGGAGTTAAAGCTTGGATCCTCCTGTTTGCTAGGCAGGTACCCTCTGCTTAGCTACAGCTCTGGCCCTGTCTTGTGTTGGTTACTTTTGTGATGGAGTGTCTTCCTGCTTGAACATGCTTGAACTTCAATCCACCTATTTTCAGGTTTCCCATCATCTCTGAGGTGACAGGTATGCACCAACCCATTCAGTTTCCCTAGGTTGAGATGGAGATGGAATCTCATGGGCATTTCTACCTCGGCTGGCCTGGAGATGTGATCCTCTTTATCTCATCTCCTACATAGCTGGGGTTACATTCTCCAGTGCCTTGCTTCACAACTACGTTCTTTTTATTTTGTCCTTATTTTTGTCGGTTGTAGGGCTTGAACTCAGGGCCTAGGTGCTGTCCCTGAACCTCTTTGTGCTACATGCTAGTTAGTACTCTACCACTGGAGCCACAGTGCCACTTCCAGTTTGGGGCGTGGTTAATTGTAGATGAGGGTCTCAAGGGGACTTTTCTGCCCAGGCTGGCTTTGAATTGTATCCTCAGATCTCAGCCTTCCGAGTAACTAGGATTACAGCCACTGGCGTCCAGCCACAACTACATTCTTGAATGATATTCTAAGTGTAGCCATTGTCTTTGAATGTGAGGCAAGAAGATTCACATTTTGCTGGAGGAAAATTACAATTCCTTTTGACTATGCTTTCATTCTTTAATTTTCGCTTTTTTATTGTCAAAGTGATGCACAGAGGGGTTACAGTTACCTACGTAAGGCACTGAGTACATTTCTTATCAAACTTGTTATCTCTTCCTTCATTTTTCTCCCACCTTCTCCCCTCTCCAGTTCCCTCCCACCCTCCCCCGAGTTGTACAGTTGGTTTACAGCATATTGTCTTGTAGGTATTACTGTTGCATTGGTTCACCTTTTACCCTTCGTCTCTCCATTTTGATGTTCCCTTTCCCTAGTTCCAGTAAACGTATATACAATACCCATGGTACCAAACTCTGTTACAGTGACATCAGGGGTAAAACCATGGGGAAGAAAGACAAAAGGAAAAGGCAGAATTCCATAGGTTACATTGGAAATAACAACATCAAAGATAAACCACTTATTTCCAAATCTTGCAGTTCATTTCACTTAGGATCATCGTATGTGATCATATATACATTACTATAGAATTGTTGTGCTCCTCTGGTAGGACTATCCTAGACACATACTAATTGTTTCCAATGAATGAAACCATAGAGTTTATGTTTCTTTGGATCTGGCTCACTTCACTTAGTACAATTTTTTCCCAGGTCTTTCCATTTCCTCATGAATGGGGCTAAGTCATTCCTTCTAATGTAGGCATTCATCCTTTTATATCAAATGCTCAATTGGAAATCAAGAATCATACCCATTTTATTTTCTTCCACACACTTACTGATGTTACATAGCAATGTATATTTTGGGTTTATTGATTTTGGTCACTTGTCCTTTAATAGTGAAGAACCTCAGCTAGGCAAACTTGTAGTTTTAAAAGGTATCTTTTTCAGGTAAATTAACCTTGTAGGCAGAAGTTCGTGTTTACTTTAATCTAGAAAGCCTTAGCTTAGGCACCTGTGGCTCACACCTATTTTCCTAGCTACTCAGGAGTCTGAGACCTGGAGGACTGAGGTTTGAAGCCAGCCTAAGCAAGAATGTCTGAGACACTCACCATAATTTCCAGCAAATTTCTGGACCAGAAGTGTGGCTCAGGTGGCAGAGCACCAGCTGTGAGCAAGCGAGCCCAGGGAGAGTGCCAGGCCTTGGGCTGAAACCCTCTTGCCAGTGCACAGGCACAGTGATGAATCTGACCTCTTCCTTTTAGGACTGCTAGCTGTTTTTGATGCCTATGACTCCAGTGACAAAGAGACCAAGCAAGGTGAAGCTCCAGGAGCATCCACAGATCTCAACCGGCGGGAAAAGGATTTGATTTATGTGGGTGGATTACCTCGGTCAAGACTGGTAAGGTACGGCTCAAGGATAGAGTACTTTCTCCACATATGCAAGGCCACTGGTTTGATCACAAGTACCAGGGGAAAAAAAGTTAGAAGGTATGGTACTGATTTGAAGACTTTTCTTTTCTAATCATTAAGTGTATTAGTTTGCTAGGGCTGATATAACAGACACAAACTAGCTCAAACAATAGAAATGTATTGTCTTCCAAATGCATACCTTGAACCCCAGGGGAGTCTGTCACTTACCACATTGCATGCTTCTGCCAAGGCAGCTCCAGTCTCCTGATCCCTGTGATGACACTAAGCCTTTTCACTATGGGAACACAAGGTGTCAGCGGCAACCACAGCACTGGCACAGTTCTTCCATTAATTGCCTAACTGGCACATAATGTAGACACTGGGGAAAAGGACAAGCCCCTGCCTGGTAGAAGGGACTGGAGTCATCCAGCACAACCTACTGGCTTACACAGAAGACACTGCAATCCAGAAGTGTTGAACTCTGCCTCAGTCCTGTACTTAGTTCCTTAATGGTTCACAGCTCTTGAAACACAAGGGTTACCAAGAGGGGCACTGTGAAAGCTGATATGCAGGAATCCAGGGAAGATATCCACCGTAGTCCTCCTATCATGGAAATAAGAGCCTGACTACTTCGTAGCCTGACTCCAGTGAGGGGTGTGGAGACTTCTGAAAAGAAAACTGTGGCATTTGCTTGGAGGCTAAATTGATAGGGTTTGGATATCTATCCCCAGACTTCAGCAAATGCTGTTATTTCCCTTGTGACAAAGCTAGCGAGTATGTAATAAAGATAACAGCCAATGACTTCTCTTGCCATCGGACTCTAGGAAATTGCACCACTTCCCCTTAATTCCATGGGAGGTGAATGTCATGCTTTACCCAGGCACTGGGTGCCGTACGACCTGGGAGCCATCCCCTGCCTTTCTTAGAATCCGCCTGTGCTTTGATGAGTGTATTTGATTGTATTGGCTGCAGGCATCTTCCTTAAATAATAGGCACATATTGTATGTGGGTACCCACCATAGAGCCAAAACTTACTTCCTATACACTGAGGAGACACCACCATCAATGCCATTCATTCCAAGGAGGTCTAGGCGCTTCTGCATTGAGGCTGGGGGATGGGTGTGCCGTGTATGTAGGTCTGTGGTTTTGTTCTGTCAGAAATGAAAGTATGAAACCCACCTCTTAGCCAAATGGAGATGCCCACTCCTGTGAGCCTAGATTCTCAGGAGGTAGGGATCAAGAATTTCACATTTCAAGGCCAGCCAAGGAAAAAAGTTTGCGAGACTCTTTCTCATCCAACAGCTGTGGTGCATGCCCATCATTCCAGCTACATGGATGGTTGAGATTGGGAGGAAGAAACCTATTCCGGTGGTGCCCACCTGTCATCTCGATTGCCAGAAGCATAAAATAGGAGGATGGTGGTCTGGGCATTTACTTGGGCAAAAATCAAAGACACTGTCTCAAAATCATCCATACAAAAAAGCCTGAAGACATGACTTAGTTGAAAAGTGTTTGCTTAGAAGTGTGTGAGACCCAGCATTAAACCTCAGAAAAACATTAAAAAGCATTAAACCAAAAACAGAAAAAAAAAATCTCCTAAGGTTGTTCTCATGACTTTTCCTGTAGGAAGGGTGTCACCAGCCAGAACTACGCAGGCTGTATCAAGAACCTGGAAATATCAAGGTCGACCTTTGATTTGATCCGCAATTCTTATGGAGTGAGGAAAGGCTGCGTGCTGGAGGTAGGAGGCACTCCCACAGAGGCCGGAATGTGTTTCTCTAAACGCCCCTTGGCTGAGCTACATAACCAGGAGACAAGGTCTCCACTGAGGGTGGGCAGGAAAGGCAGGAGCAGGAAGGGCAGTGCCCTCCGCCTGCATCCGGGGCCTCACCATGCTCTCCCCGCCCCTCCGCCCTGTGACCAGCCTATCCGAAGTGTCAGCTTCCTGAGAAGCGGCTACCTTGAGTTGCCACCCAAGCCTTTATCACCAGAATCACAATTCATGGCCACATTTGCCACCAAGAACAGCAACGGTATCATCCTGGCAGCTCTGGACAAGAATATGAAGAGGCCAGACCGGCTTCCAGGGCAGGTGGTGAGTAGCCCCTGTGTGCCGGAGGGAGGGAATGACTTCTGGAAACTGAGCAGAGCAAGGTTTATGTTTCTGACTCACAAACATTGTCACGGGGCCCCTGTGCCTTTTCATGGATATGCATTTCCAATCACAGGGAGTGACCATGGCTGAGGACTTTTCCCTTATGAGTCAATGCTGTCCTGTGTGACACAGTCCATCTTTCCTGTCGATATTTAATGTCTACCTGTGACTAAAGCTCATCACATAGCTCAGACATTGAGTTTTCTTCCACGTGCTGGTGGGCATTCATGTCCTCCCGCAGTGAAGACATCAAGTCCTTAACTTCTGATTGGGGAAGGATCATCTTGAAAGGACCAGATACAAAAGCATGGCCTGTGAGACACACAATAGACGACTAAGGGGCAGATGAAGATTTCTAGCTTTTGATTCATTGCCTAATTGGAAAAAAAATATTAAAGAACACTGATGAGTTGGCTTAATAAAATAGACTCTTCATTGCCACTGTACATCCATCCCTAATCTATGCAACCACGTACCCTCCTATGCCAGTTGCTTTACAGACATGGATGTCTCCTTGTCTCCCGGCCCTGGTCATTTCCTTAAGTTGAGGTGAAATTCATGTAAAAACTTCTAAGGCACCTGGTTTCAGTGGCTCACTCCTGAAATCCTAGCTACTCAGGAGGCTGAGATCTGAGAGGATTGCGGTTCAAAGCCAGCCTGGACAGGAAAGTCTGTGAGACTCTTATCTCCAGTAAACTACTGGAAGACCAGAAGTGGCACTGTGGTTCAAGTGGTAGAGTGCTAGCCTTGAGCTGAAGATCTCAGGGACAGCACCCAGGCCCTGAGTTCAAGCCCCATGACCACCACCACCAACAACAACAAAAAAACTCCAAGGCACTGATGGCTTACATCTGTAATTCTGGCTTGCCAAAGGGCTGAGATCTAAGGAGCAAGGCTTGAGGACAGCCTGGGAAGACAAATTTGTGAGATTCTTATCCTTAGCTAACCAACAAAAAGTTGAAGTGGAGGTATTGTTCAAGTGGTAGTTAACCGTGAGCACAAAAAGCCAAGTAATAGCAAGGGAGGCCCTGGATTCAATCTCCCCTTCCCCCGCCAACACACAAAGTTAACCACTTGAAAGTGAGCAACTCTGCCATTTAGTGTGTTCAGTGCTGTAAAACCCCAACTTGGTACATCCTTTCGCAGTAATTAGTAAAGATGGGGCTATTCAGAAATGGAAAAGGTTGGGCTGGGAATATGGCCTAGTGGCAAGAGTGCTTGCCTCGTATACATGAGGCCCTGGGTTCGATTCCTCAGCACCACATATACAGAAAATGGCCAGAAGTGGCGCTGTGGCTCAAGTGGCAATGTGCTAGCCTTGAGCAAAAAAGAAGCCAGGGACAGTGCTCAGGCCCTGAGTTCACGGCCTAGGACTGGCCAAAAAGAAATGGAAAAGGTTGTTATGATTAATAATGATAGTGTCGTGACGAATATAATTTGTACATGAACAGAGATTAGGCAGAAAGTAATATATTTAATTTGAATTAGTTGTAACTGATGGTGAATTCTTAGAACACTGTCTACCTTGTGCTAATATACCCATGCTATGTAAGATGAAAAGTGAAAGTCGTGTAGTAATGTGTTTTGCACGGCAACGTTCTGCCACCTCCCCAGCCCTTCTTTGCCATCATGCTGATCCAAGGCCACGTGGAAGTGCACGTCAGCCTCGGGGACGGGAGCAGCCTGAGGAAGGCCCTGCTGCACGCTCCCTCGGGCTCCTACAGCGACGGGGACCAGCACTCCATCTCCTTGGTTCGGAATCAGAGGTAGATCTCCAGGAGGAGCCTTGAGGGTGCCCTGTGCAGCTCAGCAGCAGGGATAGTTAGGATCGCAGCAAGCAATCAGAGCCCTTGGCTTTTTAAGATAATTCTAGAAAGCTGCTAGGATACTTCCTTGGGAGTCGATTTCATCTGCTTTCTAGGAAGATGTTTAATACTGCTAGTGGAACACTACACTGAGTAAGGTTAACTCTGCTCTTTCCTGGGACCTTATGCAAATGGCCTTTGTATTGGCTTGTTTCAGGGGAAAGTTATGTATATATAGTATATCTTTAAATATAATATATACATATACATTTTGTATAGATGTGCATTTTATATATTGGACACATAAAGAATATTATGTATAATATATTGTATGTGTATATATAGACAATATGGACACAGTGTGTATAAACAACATATGTATATGTAATATATATACATAGTGTATGTATATATGTAGATAGTGTATGTACTATGTGTATATATGCTATATGCATATCATACATACAAAATAGTATATATGCACAGTAATGCAATATGTACATATATTACGTGTATACCTATATTCTCTACAGTGAAATCAGAATGATTTCTTTTGTTTCCTCCTTGGCTCTTTCAGAATTATCACTGTCCAGATGGATGAGAACAACCCTGTGGAAATGCAGTTGGGCTCCCTGGCAGAGAGCAGGACAATGAATATGTCCCACCTGTACATAGGGGGCCTTCCTGAGGGCGAGGAGACATCAATGTTCAACATGAGGCACTCGTTCCATGGCTGTATCAAAAACCTGGTCTTTGACACGGAGTAAGTGTAACTAGGCTCTTCACATGCTTTCCGGCTTCCCCACACTCACCTGCAATGCAGTTCTCTACATTCTTGAAAAACAAGAACAGCAGTGAATTCCATTGTTCTGTCATCAAAGTCTCCCCAAATAGATTTTGTTGGATTGGAATGATGGACAGATCTCTCATCTTATTAAAAGAATTATTGACCCTTAGACCCATGGGCTGGGTCAGCTGGGCGTGGTGGCTCCTGCCTGTGATCTCAACAACATAGGCGGCATAGATCAGGAGGATCACAGTGTAAAACTGACCCCAGGACAAAACGGGAGACTGTGCTTCAGAAATCACTAAATCACAGAAGAGCGTGGGGCATGGTCAAGCGGTAGAGCACCTGCCTAGCAGCTTGGGGCCCTGAATTCAAACTCCTATACTAGGTAGGTAGGTAAGTAGATAGATAGAAGTTAAAATAGATTTCCACCCTGCATTTCCAAGCACATGCAGACTTTGTGGTAGCAGTTTCTTGCTATGGTGAGCACTTTTTTGAAGATACCCTGCTAGGCTACTGACAGCTTCAGATCACCAATAACCCCTCCCAAAACAATTCTATGGTGTGTGGGAGAAGAAAGATTTTGCACCTGATGGTGGGCTGCCCAGTGCTTCTCATTCACTCTTGGCCTTGGCCAGCTTCTGACACGCAGGCTCACATCCGATCCAGGGTCCAGAAAGTGGGCTCCGGGTGCAGAGAAATGTCAGCAGGCTGAGCCATGACCATTGGGTGACCTGGGGAGCACCTCTCACACTCACAGTATCTTTCCCTATAGGATTGCTTCTTAGGAGCCCCCGAGATAGGCAGAAATGAAAGGTGGGATGAGCTTCAGCACGGCGCCCATGTCCAAGCCTGGATTTGTATTCCTTCAGCGGGTTGGCTGCTCCTTTATTCACAGAGTGAGCAAGCACTGTCAGCCCATTAGCAATGTCCTGGGTCAGTGCCAGCGGGAGCCTCCCTGGATAGGACACGGTGCTAGAGCCACAGAGTAAAGGACAAGTACAGCATATCACCTCTGCTTATAACTCGTGCTTATAATCCTAGCTGTTGAAGAGGCTGAGACCTAGAGGATCGTGGCTCAAAGTCAACCTTCTCAGTCTAAGACTATATCTCCAAAGTATCTAGCCAAAAGCAGGGCTGTAGGTACGATTCCACCGGTAGGACACCAGCTAAGCAAGCAAGCCAGGCAAACGTTCACAAAACACAACAGCACAGAAGTCAGTGTTGAATGAGGACGCCCGGGCAGTGCTGTGGAAAACGGACGTCGTCCTGTTCATCCTGAGCAGCCTCGCCCAGCCCGCACGAGGAGCGGCAGCAGGAAGCCCACCTTCTGCCAGTGACGGCCAGCTCACCCACGTGGGCCTGGCCTACGGGTCAGGCTGTCATTGAGCCAAATAACTAAACCAGAAGATTCTAAACCGTAGGTGTACATGACTTTTACTGTGAGGAGTGGTCGGCTTAGGTACTCTAAAAGACATATATTAATGGCTTTTGGTGGGTGTTAATTACATAATATTCACATGACATGGCTTCCTGCTGAACACTTTTTCCTGTTTCTTGATCTAGACTTGTGGCTTTTACCGATGCAAAAGGCTATGAGCAAGCAGACCTGGACACCTGCCTGCTTGTAGAAGGGCCCATGTCAGCCCTTCATGGCAAAGATAGTGAGGTCCTACCAGAGCCCCCCACTTTACCACAACCTGTAAGTATGGCTTTTTATGGTGTTGAAACTGGAGCTTTGAGACCTCAGATCTAAACTTTAGGGGCTCTACTATTGGGTCTGGCCACTTGTCCCCATACCCAAAATAAAGAAGACATGGTGAGGGTCAGGAAAAGCAGATTTATTTCATGGCATCCAAAGGAAGATGGCACTTCAGCACCTTGCCAGTCATCTCCAGGGTACCCACTTGAGCTCCGTTTTATAGGCAAAGAACTGGGGGTAGGGGAGAAAGAGAGAGATTTTTATAATGATCAAATAGTCTTATTATTTCAGTCTTAGTCTCTGGATGGGTTTCAGAGAAGTTATCACAGTCATTATGGTCAGAACAAGCAAGTCATGGCGCTGTTAAGAGATATCACAGGATGTTGGAAGTGTCACGTAGGAATAAGAACCCCAACTCAAAAGGGACTTGGCAGGGCAGCGCTTACTTCTGCAGAAGGGTGAAGCCATCAGCCCAAACGCAGCAAGCAAGCAAGCCTTGGAGCAGGTGGGCTGACCCCCTCCATCCCTAATGAAGCAGGCCCTGCTCATCTGCTTCAGTTGGCTGAGCTCAGGTTCACAGTCTGCCACAGGATGTAGCTTAATTAACAGGAACAGGATGCCTTAATTAACAGGAACAGGATGTCACTAAAATTCAGTGAGCTTGTAGCAGGACTTGCTTAAAGTGTAACAGGACTAGAACATAACTAAAATACAAACAGGCCAAAACACCTGTTTCAGAAAAGCATTTCTCACAAGACTGACAGAAAGAAAGGTACACACTTTGCTAGAAAAGACAGCTTTTCCCACAAGGCCTGGTGGTCGATGGTCTATCCTGAGGAAGGCTATTGTTTCTTGGGAGTTCTTTCGGTCTCTTGTCATGATGGCTTTATCAGTCCGTGTCCTTCGTGGGTTCCAAGGGGATTGCAAAGTGACTGCAGAGAGAATGGCTTAGAGCAGAAACACAAACCGGAGGGGGAGAAAATGAAAACGGTTTTCCCACCTACTGAGCCATCATGGCAGCTTCCCACAGCTTGTGATAGGTCAGCACACGCAGGGTCCTGAGCCTTCTGGCCTGCGAAAGGAGAGGCTGGGCAGTGTCACTGCAAGCCAGCTCGGAGAGTCACCTCCCTCTAGTCCTGGCTCTGTTCTTCTTCACGGGGAGGTAGGAAAGCATGAGAATGAGTATTGATTAGAAGCCATTGTCTGCGTCATTATTGCTCAGGAAAAAAAATGACTGGATTTACTTAGGGAGAGTCAGCCATTGTTTTTTCATGTTTCTCCCCCTCTGGTGTCCGCTTCCTTGTTTCGAAAGCTGCGTCTTCTAAGTAGGGCTTATGTTTGAGTTCAGGACAGCTTCCCTTCTCATCCCATCCACCACTCCTCCCCGTGGAGGAGGAGTCTGGGCCTCCCTTGGCCCAGGGGCCATGGGTGAGGTACCACGGGCACCAGCACGACCCAAGCCTGAGAAGCCCATCCAGACCCACTCCTCTTGTCTGCAGCTTCCTTGTCCTTGGGACTTAAAGGTGTCAAACTGGAGGTCCCCTCAGACCCGTCCTTTGCGGGTGCTCCCCTCTCCAGGCCTGTCCTGTGACACGGGGTCCTCAGAGCCATTCCCAGCAGGTGGGGGCAAACCAGGCCTTTGCCCCTTCGGCCTGAGGGAGGTTAGTGGAGGGACTCTACACCCCTGTAACATGTAGGTGAACTCCCGTGGGATGTAGGTGACAGGCAGAGGCTCTCAGAACTTCCTTGGGGACACAAAAGACTGGTGATGTACCATTCATTCACTGAGCACCACACTGCACTGGCAGCTGCCACAGAAGCTTCCAGCAGCTTTCCTTGGGGAAGGACACGTCTGGGCAGTGACTGAGTATCGTGTGATTCTCTCACAGAGTCAGTGTGCGGTGGACGTAACTTCAGGCTACGTCTCCGGTGCGCACCAGTTCGGGCTCTCCCCGGGCAGCCATTTGGTGCTGCCTTTCAACCAGTCAGCGGTGAGAAGGAGGTACGTACGGCCCGAGAGCCCCTGGGAGGTTTTCATCGAGGTGGCCTGAGGTGTGGTGCCAGCGGGTCCCCCCGAGGGAGCAACCTTTCATGCCTCGCCATGGAGAAGCTTAGATGGGTTCTGTCTTGGAGGTGACTTCATCCTCCGTGGAGGCTGAGCTGCTGGTGTTTGGTACTGAGCTTCTGTTCCCTCTCAGGCTCGTGGTTCAGCTGAGCATCCGGACGTTTGCCTCGAGTGGTCTCATCTACCACATGGCTCATGAGAACCAAGTGGACTATGCCACCCTGCAGCTCCACGCCGGCCGCCTCCACTTCATGTTTGACCTTGGCAAGGGCCGCACCAGGGTCTCTCACCCGGCGCTGCTCAGCGATGGCAAGTGGCACACGGTACGTTCTCAGAGGCCAGTCGTCGCCTGTCTGCGCTTTGTTCCGCCCATCTCTGGAGATCAGTCCATGTCCAGGAAGGAAAGCTGGGCTCTCCGAGTCCCGCTCCCTTGTCTCTGCTGTCTTCTTGAGAGGATGCCAGTTCTTCCCTGGCAGGGCTCTTTTATGCTCTTTTCTGAAACATCCCCAGTGCCGACCATACACTAGATACTCAGCAACGGTTGACAGAATGAATGGAAGATTCCAGAAAGGCTTTCAACTCAGCAAAAAGGAAATAAAGCCTACCCATGATCTGAAAGAGTCAGGCCAGCCATCATGGTAATTGCTTTCCAAGAACCAAGACGCAGAAACACAGTCCGGTTGTCAGCCTGCTCCCAGTGTCAAGTGTGCAAGAATCACAGCTGCCCCTCAGGGGTTTGCTCAGGTGGAGATAGCAATTCAGAAGACAAGGTCAGGATGTGGTAGCCTAGCACTGGTGGCTCACGCCTGTAATACTAGCCACTCAAGAGGCTTAGATTTAAGTATTGCAATTTGGAGTCAGTCTGGGGAAGGAAAGTCCATCAGACTGTTATCTCCAATTAACTACCAAAAAGTTGAAGGTGGAGCTGCAGCTCACGTGGTAGAGCATCAGCAAAAGAAGCCAGGCAAGAATGCAAGGCCTGGAGTTCAAGTCAGTACCCGTGCTAACATACAAGAACCGATGTGGATATTTTCTGTTGCTGTAGGTCAAGACCGAGTACGCGAGAAGAAAAGGCTTCCTGACGGTGGACGGCCAGGAGGCCCCTGCAGTGAGCACTGTGGGAGACGGGACCATGCTGGATGTGGAAGGAAAGCTGCACCTGGGCGGCCTCCCTGCCCAGTACCGAGCCAGGAACATTGGGAATGTAAGCGTGCCTTCAAGATGGACCAGTGTTGGGCTTGGGTTCATTCTGCAGAGGAGCATAGCTCGTGTTTGAATTATCCTGCTTGAGCTAGCCAATCATTGTAATTATTCAGGAGGCTGAGCTCTGAGGATCCCAGTTCAAAGCCAGCCTGGGCAGGAAAGTCCATGAGACTCTTATTTCCAGTTAACAGGCAAAAAGCCAGAGGTTGAGCTGTGGCTCAAGTTTTAGAGTGCCAGCCTTAAGTGAAAAAGCTAAAGGGCAATTCTTAGGCCCTGAGTTCAAGCCCCAGTATCAACACAATAAAATGAAATCAAATACCTTGCTTGAGCCTGGGCTTATCTGTGATGTGTACATGTTCAGAGGTCAAGTGGCAGAGCATCTCCGGAGAATCTTTTTCCTGCCAGTTCACAAACATCCCCAGTCACCTTTCAGTAGGTCACTGAGCTCCAAAACAATTTCGTTCAGTCCAGTGGATTTGCAATCCTCCAGCATTTCACTAAAACAGTAAACATCCATTGCACCAAATTATTGGCAAAGATACTCAAAAGAGTAGCTCTAAGCTAGACTTTCATGTGAGTTATTATGGCAATTAAGTTTTAGGATCTGCAAGAGGATCGTGTTATGTGGTTTGTTGAGACAACTTTGATGGTGTAGGAAAAAATTTGCTTTTGCCTCCCCGTAATGAGCATCACCTGTCTCCACACATCCTGCGGTTTAGATCACCCACAGCGTTCCTGCCTGCATCCGGGAGGTGACGGTGAATGGCAGGCATCTGAACGCCGAGAGCCCGGAGTCGGCCTTCGCGGTGGGCAGGTGCCATGAGGTCGCCCAGGAGGGGACTTTCTTTGAAGGAAGTGGCTACGCAGCTTTTGGTATGTGTGCCCATCTCAAGAGTACCCCCCCCCCCCGAAACGCCCGCCAGGGTTTGCATTTTCTCTGAGATGACATGGGTCCCAGACGGGGATGGTAAGGCGGGGCCTAACTGGAAAGGGAAGGAAGATTCTTTTCAGCTCTTCCTGGCTTTCTGCCTGCCCAGGCAAAGCCTTCCGAGGTCTGGTGCTCTGGGCAGCGCCTGCGGGAGGCTTTCTCCTGCCCGGCCAGCTGTGACCCCTGGCAGACACATGGGCTTCTTCATCCGCCCTTGTCCTGAATTCATGTAAGGCACCTTCGCCAGCCTTCTCCCGTAACAACGGTCTGGGATGGTTCATATCCCCAGCTCACTTAGCAGCTTTCTTACCAGCTGAATACTAAACCATTCAATTCAAGACCTCCTTTTAAGATCGCTGCTGTGTGCTTTGGCTCACAGTAGACGCTGACACAGCAGGCCCAGAGCACCGGGAAGACAGAGTATTCCTGGATGATGAAGAAGAGCTCAAATCTCAGCACCATGACATGCCCCCTCCCCACCCCGGCACACGTGACCCAGAGGGTGGGGGTGACTTTGCTGGGGGTGGGGACAGAGCTTGGATACAGGGGAAGAGCTTGAGTCAAGTTTGAACTCTCCTTGAACCCCGAGTGCACAGCTGGCCCGGCCATCCCGGGCCCAGTGGGCTCCCCCTGGCCTGGCGTCACTGTCTTTGTGTGTTGCAGTGAAAGAAGGCTACCGAGTCCGGTCAGATTTAAACATCTCGCTGGAGTTCCGAACGTCTTTTGAAAACGGCGTTCTCCTGGGCATCAGCAGCGCCAAGGTGGACGCGCTCGGCCTGGAGATGGTGGACGGCAAGGTGAGGCTTCAGCGCGTCCTGGCAGGAGACGCCGGGGTCCGCCTTTCCCATTCTGCGCTTGACTCTACTTTTAGAAATAGATCATCCTAGAGAGCTGTTTTGAAAATAACCTTTGGGATATCTGAAGTATATGAAATGGCAGATCCAATAGCAAAGACATCTTTTTTCCCCTCGCCTTCCCATCTGCTGTCCTGTCCCTTCAAACGGCGGACTTTTCATTTGGAAAGGTCAGGTTAGTCAGATATAGTGCCTCCACTCCTAGCCACTCAGGAGGCTGAGACCCAAGCAGAAAAGCCCATGAGACTCTCATCTTCAGTTACCCAGCAAACATCCGAAAAGGAGGTGTTGGCTCAAATAGTAGAGTACTAGCCTGGAGCAAAAAAGCCAAGCAAGAGCAAGAGGCCCTGAGGTCAAGGCTAAATATGGGTATAAAATGAGAACGAGGTCAGTTACAATGAAACAGAGAGGTCCCTCACGAGATCTCTAGGACTACATTAAATCTATGGCACAAACTATGCAATCTGCAATTCATTCATACCCAGTCTGTGTGTGTGTGTGTGTGTGTGTGTGTGTGTGTGTGTGTGTGTGTGTGTGTGTGCGCACGCACGCGCTGGTCCTGCAGCTTGAACATAGGGTCTGGGTTCTGTCCTTGAGCTTTTGTGCTCAAGGCTAGTACTCTACCGTTACTTGAGCCACAGGTCCACTTCTGGCTTTTGCGGGGGAAGTTAACTGGAGAAAGGAGTTTCACGGACTTTCCAAACCTCGGTCCTCAGATCTCAAACTCCAGAGTAGCTAGGATTACAGACATAACCCACCAGCACCGAGCAGTGATTGTCTTAAGCTTGGCTTTTTATACTCCGCCTGATTCCTTGTAGGTTTATGGTGTTCCAGTCCTTCTACCACTGAGTCATGCCCCAGCCCTTTCTGCTTTGGTTATTTTTTAGATAAAGTCTTGCTTTCTTCCTGGGCTCGCCTGGATTACGAGCCTCCTATTTTCACTTTCCATGTAGTTGAGATGGCAGCTGACTTGTTGAGATGGGCCCTGTCAAACTTTTTGCCAGATCTGGCCTTGAACCACGACTCTCCTAATCTCTTTCTTCCAAGTAGCTGGTATTATAGGTATGATCCACTATACCAGGCTCAACACATTGCAGTGTCACTTCCTGGGAGGGGCAGGCTGTACTCTGATATTTCTTATGTAATCCCCCTCCCCCCGCAATAACTCTTGTGCTTTTCCCAGCCACTCCTGGCCTTCTTGGGTTGGGAACTCAATGAGCTTAATAGCCGCAGTCCTTATACCTCCTTAGCCTTGCCCTAGCCTCCTCCAAACAGTCCCCTGTGTTCACCTCTCTGCTCCCCTTTGAGGCCACTTGGACCCGGGAATGGTGTGGGGGTCCAGCTGCTGCCTTTGTAGCTCTCAGCATGGTGCCTGCTCCGTGTCTTCAGGTGGCAGCAGCTGGGGTCCGGAGCACGGCCCGGGACTCAGCATTGCCACACCATGGCATCTGCTCCCAGAGCATGTGGTACGCATCCCTTGGGGAGCTGGCTTCCTCTGCCCATTGTGTGGGGCTCATCCATCTTCCCCAGGGGCACTGGAGGGCTGGGGAGTTTCTGCCACACTGCACTGTGGTCACAGGGAGGTGGAAGTCACGCTCGTTCATCTCTTCTCTTTGCCTGGCTGCGTTTTGCAGGGCCGAGCCGGTGTTAGTGTACGCATTAGAATGTTCTCCTGAAAGACAAGGCACGCATCTCCTCTGCCTTGGACTCCTCCGGGTGCACACAGCTTCACCCCTGCTGGTGTTTGGTCCCTGGGGCGTTTAGTGTAGGGGCAGGAGTGACCTAGGAAAGGGACATGTGACGTCTTACTCGTCACCTCTGTCCTGCTCTTACTTCATGTTGAAATAAAACTGTCATGTTGTTTAATTTCCATGTTATGAGTGACAGCCAGCTTTCCTCCTCATGTATATTTTAAAAGAATTTTGATGGACAGGATCGGTGGCGCATGCCTGTAATCCCAGCTATTTAAGATGAAGAAATTGGAGGATCAAAGTCTGAGGATGAAAATAAGCCTCAAGGTCCTATGTGACAGATAACTAAAATGAAAAGGGATTGGGGATGGGCTCATGTGATCACGTATTTGCATAGTAATTGCAAGATCCTTCATTCAAACTCCAGTCTTTCTCTTCTCTTAAAAAACATGTTTTGAAAGAGTGTGTATTATATCTTTTTGGAAAAATTTATGTGACATCTAAAATGTTATCTGCAGCTTAGTGGGTGCAAAAATGTACTTCTGCGTTGCATTGTAAGGGCTTGTGATAGACATTGTCATTTTCACAGTATACTTGGGAATAGCAGCTGCAGTTGGGAAGTTAGCCTAAGAGCCGTGCACAGAAGGTCTCCCCTTCAGCCTGAGGCAGCCGGGGCGCCCAGCTCAAAGCGCTGGGCAGGGGGAGGCTCCGTGCTGGGCCAGATGCCTGCGGTCTGCCAGGAGCCCGCTTTCTTCCTCCTCTTGGCTTGTACACACCGGCCATCTTCTGCCCCTGGCTTCACATGACCCTGTCCCTGTGAGTCCGTCTCCTGATTCCAAGTAGGACACTGTGATACTGTATTAGGGCCTGCCTCAGTGACAACTTTTTGACTTAAGCACCTCCTGAAAGCCCCCTTCTGAGGGCCCCTGCGAGTCAGGACTTCAGTATGTGAATTGGGGGGGGGGGGGATGCCTGGGAGCACATTCGCCTCTGCCACTTGCAGAGCATATACAGGCTTAGTGCTCACTGAGGCAGGGCATCTGGTTGATCCATTTCCTCTGCAGCAGCAGTCAGCAGCCCACTCCCGGAAGTGTCCTCCAGCTGGCAAGCCCTGTTACCAAGGAGACGGCACACCACCATTTTGTCTTCAAGGCTTTCTTTGTGTGCCAGTGCTGGGGCTTGAATTCAGGACCTCACACTCTTGCTTGGCTCCTTTACTGAAGGTTGCCGCTCTCCTGCTTGAACTACACCTCTACTTCTGGAGGTTTTTGTTGGCTAGCTGGAAATAAGAGTTTATAATTTTGCCATTCCAGGCTGATTTTGAATCACGGTCATCATATCTCAGCCTCTTGCGGAGCTGGGATTAAAGGCGTGAGCCATGGGCACCAGGCATGCAGTATTGTTTCTGAATGTATAAGGACAGGACATAGTGTCTGGATCTTTTCCGAGGCTATTTTACACCCGGTGTTCATTCCTCTTAGCCAGCCCTCCGTCCTAACACCCTGCTAGGAGTTTATCTTCCCCCCAAGACTGAGCACCCCATTGCTCACCGACACCATTGTCTTGTTCAGCTTTTGTTTCATGTCAACAATGGTGCGGGAAGGTTTACGGCCACCTACCAACCGAGAGCTGGCAGGACTCTGTGCGATGGGAAATGGCACATGCTTCAGGCCAACAAAAGCAAGCACCGGCTCACGCTGCTCGTGGATGGAGAAGCCGTTGGTGCAGAAAGTCCTCACACCCAGTCCACGTCTGCAGACACCCACAACCCCATTTATGTGGGGGGCTACCCAGGTGCGTATGGAGCCTGCCTTGTGGACCTACATGTGGGATTGATCCCTGAGGAGCCCTTAGCTCAGGGGAGCATAGAATGAGCTTCCAGAAGATGCATGGCTTGATTTTTTTTTGTCATTTTAGAAAAGCTATTTCAAACACTCTTAATTAAAAATTCTTAGGAAAAGCCAGGTGCCGGTGGCTCACCCCTGTAATCCTAGCTACTCAGGAGGCTGAGATCTGAGGATCACCGTTCAAAGCCAGCTAGCCTGGGCAGGAAACTCCGTGAGACTCTTATCTTCAATTAATCACCAGAAAACTGGAAGTGGGCCTGTGGCTCAAGTGGTAGAGTGCTAGCCTTGAGCTGAAGAGCTCAAGGGACAGTGCCCAGACCCAGAGTTCAAATCCTACAACTGACCAGAAAAAAAATCTTAGGAACATTAGGATAATCTACCTACCAGTTACTCAGTGAGAACCCTCAACTGAGGTAAAGCAAGCTTGATGATCCTATTAAGGTCAGTCACCTCAGATGACACCCAAAGTTGGGAATCATGTTAAAGGCCAAACATGGGACAATTCCTCACTTGCAATTTTGTATCAGGATGTATTATAGATGTTCCAAGAAATGGTTACAGATACCAAACATGTTGTTTGACCTATGAAACCATGACTAGGTCTTAAAATTATGAGATGTTAAAAGTTTCCTATGAATGCTGTTCTTCACTAAAGCCACCTGTGTGGAAAATATTCCGCTTTTGATAGATGACCCAAGATTGGTCTTGTTGCCTCCAAAATTTCAACTGAATTCAGCAAAGCCCATCTCTTCTTTCTCCAACAGCCAATGTCAAGCAAAATTGCCTGAGCAGCCGGGCCTCATTCCGGGGGTGTCTGAGGAAGCTCACTCTGACCAAGGGCCCCCAGGTGCAGACCTTCGATTTCAACAGAGCCTTTGAACAACATGGAGTTTTCCCTCATTCCTGTCCTGGGCCTGAGCCCTGAACTTATGGCAGTACCATCTCTTAAAACCATTGCCAGTGGTCTGAGGAGAAATACTAGTGTGGATTCAAATCTATTCCATTCAGATTTAATTTTCAACTCAGGTTGTTTCCAGAAGAAATGTTTTTAGGTTAAAACCACATGTACAACAGATACCTCTATTAAACAGTCTAAAGTGTAAATTGAATTCATTGGTTCTCATTTTGCAAGCTCTGTGTGTGTGTGTGTGTGTGTGTGTGTGTGTGTGTGTGTGTGATGGTATTGGGTTTTGAACTCAGGATCTCACTTGGGTGTTTTTTTTACTCAAGGCTGGTGGTGCTCTATCAGTTGAGCTGTGCCTCTACCTTGGGATTTTTGCTGTTTCATTGGAGATAAGAGACTCACAAATTTTTCTGTACAATTGGCTTCAAACCTCACAATCCTCAGGTCTCAGGCTCTTGAGCAGCTTGGATTATAATAAGCATGAGCCGCTGGGACCTGGCTTTGTTTATAAAGCTTTTAAATGGATCTTTGTAAACACTGAGTATTTTATGGAGCACTTAACAGTATTTTATGCATTGCTTTTGGAGCTTTTCAAAATAAAATATCCTACAGATTGTAACAGAGTAGAACAAGTGTGGAACTTTTCATTTCTTTTTGCATATTAACAAACTGATGGCTGCGATAAGCAGCGTCTTTCATTGGTTACCTTCCAGCAGGGGGCACTGTTTCCACAAGCCCTAAAGAGGCCCATCAAGTCCCAGGAGGTGGAAAAAACAGGGAAAAGAAGAAAGCTGCTTTGGACATGCCCTTGTTCTAACAGGTCCTGTGCTAGCAGCACGATTCTCTCAAGAAAGAAGAAGAAGAAAAGAGACAAGGAAGAGAGGGAGGGAGGGGGAAAGAGAAGGAGAAAGAGAGTAGAAGGAAAGAAGTAGGAAGGGAGGGAGGAAGACATAAGGAGAAGGGAAGGAGGGAGGGGAGAAAGGAAACCTAGGAATTAACACATCCTTTGTCAATTTTAATTTTACTTCTAATAAGACGGTCCCCCTTGATTGGCTACTTTCCTTCTTTTCTGAGAGAATGTATGTAGTGAGAAAAGGGGACTCAGAAGGCACAGTGGGTGTAGTCTTCTGGTGGACTAAGCCACTGGAATCCCAGATACCCGGTCTCCTAGGCTTCTCGGAATACACCATGTTTCCCCTCTGTGGCTGCGATAACGGCTGGCTGTTAGAAACGTGTCAGAGAAATGCCTTCATTTGCCCACTGCTTCCTGGATTTTCCCTGATGGCAGAAGAGAGAATGGGATCCGTGTCTGCAAGAGTTCAGCTCCAGGAACACCTAGGGCCTGTGGGGACTGCTCCTGTCCGCCCTCTGGGCCTGAACCCCACTGGCAGCTACATTCCCTGGCAGGTAGATGCGCAGTGTGTAATTCCTTTCCCATGACCCTGAGTGGAAGGGATTTCTCAGGGAATGACCACAGCCAGCTGCGGTGGCTCGGCACATTCCGGGGAGCTCCTGCAGCCCACAAGCATCTGGACAGAAGCACCAGGGATTCCTCCCTGTGCTGTAACGAGGAGGAGAGAGATGAGCAGAGTATGGTATTGTTACTATGGCAACTTGCAGCAGCAAGGAGAAAGCCCAGGCGTGGGAGATGGTGGCCGTGTTGGGTAACGAGTGAACAGTGGGCTTGAAGTCTTTGCTTCTCGCCCCTCTCCCACCAGACCTAAAGAAGATTTTTCGCCGGTGATGATTTGGACTTTCCACAACGCTTTGCTTCAAATGTTCTCTCAGAGGAAAATCTACATTTGTCCCTGTGATCCTTCATAGACTTTACAGACTTCTCCCTGTGACGTAAGGGTCAAGAATCAGGCTGCAGGTGTGACATCAGCCCCACCTCACGTGGGGGGGCACACGACCTCCTGAACCCCACAATGAGCATGGCTTCTGCCCTTAGAGTAGGGGAGCAGATAAAATACAAGACCCCCTGTCAAATTTGAGTTTAGACAAATAGTGATTTTGTTTGTATTGTTGATGTGTCCCAGCTATTGCACTGTCTATTCTTACATGTCAGATCTGGCGACCCCACTTCAGAGGGCCCCAAAGGCCTAAAAGGTCATAGTACCCTTTGCCTCATGTGCACAATAAAAACAAATTCATAGGCCAGGAGTTCGGCCTAATGGTAGAGTGCTTGCCTAGCATGCATGAAGCCCTGGGTTCGATTCCTTGGTACCACATACACAGAAAAAGCCGGAAGTGGCACTGTGGCTCAAGTGGCAGAGTGCTAGCCTTGAGCAAAAAGAAGCCAGGGACAGGGCCCAGTCCCTGAGTTCAAGCCTCAGGACTGGGGAAAAAAAATCACATCCTAAAAGACTTGAAGCAAAATACATTAAAGAACATATTTTACCCATGATGCTTTTACAGAACTATCAGGAATTTCCCCCAAAACCTATTTGTGGTACTTCAAGCCTTTGTCCACTTGACCTATTATTCCAATGACTTTTCTCAAATGTAGGGATATATGAATAACAGAAAATATACCATTCTAGCCAGTCTTAAATGTCCTGATCTGTGGGGTTCAAGTACGTGCGTCTTGGACAGCCAACACCAGCAGCATCCAGCTCCAGAGCTCTTTTCATCATGGCAAACAGAAAAATCTATCCATTCAGTGCTAACTCTGCCTTCTCCCTCCCCCGGGCCCTGGCGACCACCGCTCCAGGGAGCTTCTATTTGGGGATTCGATAGTATTGCTCCTTCAGTGTTCATCTCACTTAGCATGTCTTCTAAGACCTATGAGTTGCAGAATGTGTTGGAATTTCCTTCCCTTTTATATTTGGATAATATTCCACTTGCCACATATGCATGCTCATGTATGTTGGTGAGAGCCTGAGTTGATGTTGTCTTTACAGAAAACAGTATGGAAAGACTTCAAAAAGCTTAAAAATAGATTTCACATATAATTTAGCTGGCCTACTTCTATGTCCAAAGATAATGAAGTTAGCACATCAAACAGATACTTCATGTGCCCTTCCTTATTGTGGCACTATTCACAGTGGCTAAGATGTGGATAATGTAGGTATTCAACAACAGATAAATGGATAAAGAAAATTTGATAAATATACACAATTGAATATTATTTAGTCATAAAAATAATTTAAAAATCCTACCATTTACAGCACACTGGAGCAGGATAATATTACATTATGTGAAATAAGCCAGGACAATATTACATTATGTGAAATAAGCCAAACACAGATAGGTAAGTACCACCTGTTCTTGCTCATATATAGAAGGAACCTAGAATTGTGATTACCAGAGGTTGGGAAGAAGGGGAGAGGTGATAGTGGATAATGACAGGCTGGACTTCAGAGGTGCATGCTGCCTGCATCACAATGAGCCCTATTAATACATGTTTATCCCAATAACAGTGCACACTTAGCAAACTCTAAATGGAACAAACTAAAAAAAAATGCTTAGATTTAAGTAAACATGCACCAAAAATATTTTTTCCCATGGGGAAAGGCCCAGTGGGGAATTCTTTCTGGGCGTACTAGATAGGCTACCTTTTGGAATTGGGGATAGTGTTTTTGCCCAACAGTCTTGGGCCGCTTTCCACCTACTTAAGCTCTGTGGTCCTGCCTGGCCCTCTTGCCCTGCGGAGAGGCCTGCTGGGCTGGCGGCGCTGTAATGACCCGTAGGCTGGTCAGAAAGGGGTGCCTGTTCTCCAGGCGGACCCCGAGCCTGCTCCAAAGCCCTGAGTGCCAGGTGCCTGGCCTCGGGTCCTCTGGTCCCCTGCCCCCATCTGTGGTCCCCTCAGTTCTATGATACACACACGGGCATAGACGCGGGCCTCAGTTTACTCTCTGGTTAGGCGAGGTTAGGACACGTGCCACACCCACACCGCGCGGAAGGGGTACCCAGCCCAGTAACCGCCGGGGGGGGTGGGGGTGTCCTCCCACCCTGCCCGGCCCCCTAGGTCCTTCCGGTGGCCAGACCAAGGCGTCCAGGGGTCGGTTCCTGGGTTCGCTCAGTCTGTTCCCGCTCCCCCACGAAGGACAGGGACATGTGTGCTGGGCTCCCCACAGCCTCCTGCCGGGTCGGATGAGGGGAGGTGGGGATGAGGCCAGGTGAGGCTGCGCCCAGCAACATGGCCCTTCCAGCTTAACTGAGCTGGGCTGTCTGCAGCCTGGGGGAGCACCTGGGAGCAGGACACCAGGGGTGGGGCATGGGGCGTGGCTCCTGGAGGGCGTGGCTATGGGCGTGGTCCTGGGGGCGTGGCCCTGGGTGTGGCCCCCCCGTGGAGGGCACTGAGAGACCCGTGGGGCGGGGCTTCAAAGGTGAGATATTGGGCGGAGCTCCGGGGGGCGGAGGGGCGGGGCTAAGGGGCGGGGCCAAGGGCGGGACGTCGGAGGGCGGTTGGGGCGGTTGGCTGAGGGCGGCTTGGGGGCGGGGCACCCTATATATAGCGGCTGCGCTCCCAGGGGCCCTAGAAAGATGAGCGCTCCACGCTGAGGTGATCCCTGCGGGCCGGAGAGGGGAGAGGCACGGGGAGTAGCGGGGAGGCCGGCGGGGCGAGGCCGGTGGGGTGCGGGCTGGGGAGGGGGAGAGGGGGCAGGCGCAGGTCTGGCGGTGGACCTCGGCCTGGGCAAGCGAGCATGGTCCCCGGCCACCGGGCAGAGCCCACAGACCCGAGTCGAGGGTCGGGGCCAAGGTCGGGGGTCAGGGGTCGGGGCTGGAGCCGGGAAGGAGTGGCGCGGTCAGCGGGGTACGGGCCCAGGGCCTCCACCCTGCATGGGGTCGGTGGCGTCCCGGTGTTGGCCCCGGGCCCGCCGGGATCTCCAGAAGAGGCCCATTGCCCCGGGGACCCTCGGATCCGGGTTCGGGGTTCAGCGCCCCTGGATTCTCGTGTTTCAGAGGACGACCGAATGGACGCGGGATGGAGGCCTGGGAGGCCGGCTGGACCTAGGTAAATGTGAGGGCGCGCGGCCCGGGTGCGGTGCGCTCCGTGCTCCCCGCCCCCCATCCTCCCTCCCCTGCTTTCCCCCTCCCCCCCGTCCTCCCCACCCCCCCCCCACCCCGGTTCAATCAGGCTGTGCGGAGCATGCGCAGGACCTCCCTGCTCAAGACCCTGTCCTGGACCTCCCGGATGGCACTGCTAGTGGGAGCCGCGGGTTTTTATAGAAACACATAGGAAGCAATGCCTGTGGTTGTTTTCTATAAATAGCAAGAGAGGAACACAAACGGGAGTAGAGACACACACTGCCCCAAGCATCCATCCGTAGCTCAGTGGTCCTCAGCCGGGAGCAAGGCTGGCAGGCGCGTAGAGACGTGGATGTGCCCGCGTGTGGTGTGTGTGGTACGGGTGGGTAGGCACCGCGCGACTGCATGCATGTCTGAGTAGGAATATAAACGTGCACGTGAAGGGGAGCATGCTATCTGTGAGGTAATATTAGTGTGTGAGGGGAGGTCTGAGAATGTATGGGTGAGTGTGTGTGTGTGTTTCACACTTAGTGGAAAAAGCCAACTGCTGCTGTACATCCTACCAGATACGCAGAAGAGCCCCAGCGAAGAACTGCCTGGGCCAAAATATCAATAGCATCACCTTGGGAGTGCCTTTATTCTAAGATAAAATTTATATGGATGCATATAAATGAATCATCAATCCCTAATATTTGCCCGCTGGGATATTGCTGTTCTATTGCTAAAATTAAAAAAAAAATTCCGAGTTCTTATATAAAGTTTATTGCTAAACTGTGCAATTGAAATTGAGAGACATGTAAGAGGGCCAGGTTGGATGTTAACTGTGCCTTTAATAGGTTTTTGAGAAGTATATTGTAACATTAGTCTTGTAACTTTCAGGGGGTTTGGGTGCTGGTGGCTTACACCTGAAACCCTAGCTACTCAGGAGGCTGAGATCTGAGGATTGCAGTTCAAAACCAGTCCAGGCAGGAAAGTCCCTGAGACTCTTATCTTCATTTACCACCAGAAACCCTGAAGTGGTGCTGTGGCTCAAAGTGGTAGAGTGCTAGCTGTGTGAGCAAAAGAGATCAAGGACAGAGCCCAGGCCCCGAGTTCAAGCCCTATGACCAACAACAACATAAACTCAAGGGAACTTGGTGCTAAAAGATGCATAAAGCCACACCTGCCTTTAAGTGGGCTCAGCACAGTGGGGGCGTGTACTGAGCTGATGACTTCCCAGTTGGTTTTCTGTTGAGCTTCCTGCTGGCCTTTCACTGTGTCCTCACAGGAGTCCCCCAGCAGAATCCTCCATCCATTCCTGTCTATCCACAAGCCAGTGGGAAGCTCTTGGTAGAACTTTTTCTCAGTACCCTGAGGTCAGATCCAGTGGTCCAATTGGGACTTTAGTTTTGTTCTGCATGAACAGTGTCCTGACTTCAGGTAATGGTTCTTCAGGTAAAGGTTAATGACAGTAGTTTTTCCAGACCTGGTAATGTAGCTGATGACGTAGACTGAAAGGGAGCGTATCTTAGAGAGGAAAGAGAAATTTGTGGAATTTTTTCAGGCATAATGCAAGATTACTTTGTGAATAAATGGGTTGAATTAGAGCCTTTTAAAAATCCAAGCATGCCGTAGCCTTATAATCTATTGTGGGATGCTTTGGTGAGGGGGAAAGCAAAAGGTGGTGTCACCTAGGACATTTGTTTCTTAGTGCATATGTTTTCATTTCACTCACTTGGTGACTTTTGTTGTCAGGGGTTGGACAGAATAATTTTCCCTATCAGAGGAGGCCGCTCTCACGTCTCCTTTATGGAGGAATTGAAGATTGGTCCAGCTTGGAGAGGTGAACATTCTTAGGTCTGCCTCGCTGGCCAGATGTCAGAGCCACGGGAATCAGCCAGCGAACCTGGACTGCAGCCAGTCTGTCTTCACATTCAGGTGAGCTCTGCATGTTTCTGTGTGTTTGCAGAGGTGGAGATGGGCTGCCACGTGCAAGCCCGAGGCTGCCTTGTAGTAGCTTTACACAAGTACAGAAGGATTAGAATACAAGCTAAAGACAGTATGCCGGTACTGGGACTTGAACTCAGAGCCTGGACTGTCACTGAGCTTTTATGTCAAGGCTAGCATCTACCACTTGAGCCACAGCTCCCACTTTGGCTTTCCATTGATTAATTAGGTGAGTCTCATGGACTTTCCTGGCTTTGAACCATGATTCTTGGATCTCAGCCTCCTGAGTAGCTAGGATTACAGGAGGGTGCCCAGCTTTGAAGACTTGTTTTTAATTGTTTCCCCTAATTTTAAAACTCTCTGATGTGTGCATGTTGACTGTGTGTTTTTCAGGAAGACGTCTTCTCAAGAGAATTGTTCTTCCTGGGCATGAAGCATGTGAGGTGGCCGCGTCCCGCCTGATTTCCTGAGCTGCGTCCTGATGGGGCAGCAGGTCGGCTCCAGAGGTCCTGTGGGGAGTAGTAGATTGTGTTTTGCTTTTTGCAATGGGAACTTCATTTCTTAGTAATGTGGGTGACATTATCCAATGGGGAAAATACCTCAAGAAGCAGGAGGGGGGCGGGGTGGGGATGAGGCATGGATGTGACCTAAGTACATTTTACATGTCTGTGAAAATATCACAGTGAAACTCAGTGCTTTGTACAATTAATATACGCTAAAAAAAAAAACTACTTGTAGCAAAAATCAAAAGCTGTGACTAGGAGTCACCAAATACAATCGGTGCTGCGTGGCCCTTAGCACCACACCATTTGCAGGTCAGATGCATGAAGGATTCTTCCTGTTGCTTCAAGTTTCATTCCCACTTCTCAAAAAATGTGGAAGGAGTTGTTAGGAAGGCCACGAGCCACGATGATGGGTTCCTTTAGAACCCCAGGGAGGGCTAAAATGATGCCTTCTTTGTTTACCCCCCACGTTCCCTAGCAGGTGAGGCATCTGCAATGCAAGGCATCTGCACGCCTTCCAGCCATTTCCCCCACCGCCCCAGTGGTGTGGAGCTAGCCGTGGCCCAGCACCCGCAACCCCAACACAGCTGTCCTGACAGTGTGACTGCTGGTCGTGTCTGTCACCCCACGTGGGAAGCGTGTGGCCCGCTGAGATGTTGTAAAGTAGCCCAGAGAGCTCTGGTCTCCCCTCAGGAGTTATTCTGTGCATGACACACAGCAGCTCTCCACCCACCCCCCCACCCCACTCATTCTTCCAGACGAGGCTAGAGCACAGCTTGATTTAGCTCCCAGGGTGGTGCAGTGGGCTGGGCACCCAGGGTGGCCAAGCTGCTTCAGCCCGGAGCTGTGGGCCTTTAAAGATGCCCTTGTTGAGGTGCAATCGGCATATAATAAACTGTATAAAACCCGCAGTGTGATGTGTTTGTGTGTATATACCCCGGTGACCATCACTACACCAAGTAGGGAAGCATACCCATCATGCCTGTAGTTTCTTCTCACCCTTCATGTCAAAGTTCAACATGCTGGTTTCCAAGAGGGCGAAACTTCCCTCTATATAACAAGTCTGAGCCCCGTACACATAAGGAAATTAGAAAATAGTACACTCTCATATCTATACCTATCTATGAAATTTTAAGTGAATCTAGTTACATACAACCCTCTATAGAATTTCCCTTGTTCAGTATGTTTTTCTTCCACTCAATTCTTTGATTTTTCTCTGTTCATGTCACTTTTCTACTTTCCTGACAACTTTTCTCTTTGGTTTTCACTCTCGCCCTGGTTGGTGATCTGACATTACAAGCAGACTGTTTCCAACCAAGCTCCTGGAGAGGAATTGCGTCCTAGATGGAGAAAGGATATTAGCAAGTGGCAATTGAGAGATTAATGATTTAATCATTCAGTTTAACTGATTAACCAAAGTTCTTCCATTTCAAACGGAAAGGAACAGAACAAGGAACAGTATTCTATTCTACTGCTCTTAGGCTCTTCTGTCGTTACCCCTTGCATGGGTTTGGAGCACAAGAGGGCCACGTGTAAACTCCATTCTGTGGTCAAAGCTCCTTCAACCTGGAAGAGAGGGCCCAACAGACAGACCTTTTATAATTAGACATTTTCCATTCGACCTAATCTCTGAAGCTGTTTCCATGGTTCATGTTATTTAGGAATGATACAGACCTAAGTGATGAACATTTGTCAACAAACACCAATTAATCCAACTTAGCACCTGAATTGGATACTGAGGGAAATAGGGCAGGGGAGAGGAGGGAGGCCAAAATCAGCCTAAGTAGGTCAAGATTTCATTCAGGGTTAAAATTAGGGTGCAAGGAGGAGAATGGTAAGACTTGAGAAGATGGCTGTAGCCAGCTTTCCTTGTGGGTGTAACTAGTATTTGAGGACTGGCAGCACCGTTTACAATGTGCTTGCTCTGTAGGGATGGGATTGCTAGGGGCAGCTCGTGTCCTGGATACAGATCTAAGCTGCCCAGCTGATAGGGAGCAGCGCAAATGTGCTAATAACCAAATTGTCATGAAATACCAGAGGCAGATTCTTCAGCGTTCTAGATGTTGGATGTTGGAGGGAAGGGCACCCGCATGGCTCAGCTGTAGTGGGGGCCCTTGAGGGGTGCAGCACACTATGGCCAGTGGCGAAAGTCAAGAAGAGTGGAATTGACTGGTGGGGAAAAGCAGATTTGGGGGAGATGGCAGAATCCTGACAGGTCGAGACTCATCTGATCAATTAGAGGTGCAGAGGGTGAGTGGCGGCAGGAGGGGTTCATCAGCACCCCCAGAACTTGGTTCCTGCACGTTTATTGTGTCCATTTTTGCAGAGGTCTTTGGGAAGGGGCTTTGGTGTTGCTTGGGACCAGGAGCAGGCCTCCAACTTCAGGAGTGGACAAATCTGGGACCAGATTCAGGGTTAAGGAGTTGGACTGGCCAGTCCAGAGCACGGGAATGCACGACCTTTACTTAACTGGGTGCCCAGTATGCGATCTCCCATTAGAACATGAAAAATATTCAGGTGTTTTCCCAACAGGGCAGGTTTCTATCACCTTTCAAATCTTGTGCATCCCATCAGCCAACAAAGAAGGAAGAGGCTCTTTGATTTGATGGTCATTCATTCATTGTCCTTTGTCTGTGCACAAAGCTAGGATTACCTGTCAGGCCCACACAAGCCAGGGGTTGTGGGCAACTGATTTCCACTACACACCACATGCCGGCACAATGCAAGGTCTCAGGCTCCTCAGTCCCGGGCCTCTGGCAGGAGGACAATCTGAAGGACCTCGGATCCCTCAGCTCACGGCAGAGTTATAGGCAGAATAACACAAGCACGGCCACCCTGTGCTGGGCTGGGCCTGAAGCGGGTTAACCAACTGATTTAGAATGAATAGAAATCCTCTGCTGCCATCTAGAGTCAGATACCGGAAAAGCAGGATAGAGTAACGACCATTGACAGCTGGGAAAGGGTAAAAAACAAAAAACTCAACAGTCTAAATGTTTGCAAGTGCATGATCTCACTCACCTGCCAAATATAAAAAAAGTTGACTCAAATAGTTCTGCAGCAGATTGTTACTAAGAGTCTGCAGTATGGGGAAGAGGGGGTCAGTCTACTTGTATTATTAAACGGGAGGAACAGTAACGTCATTAAGAGGAATGGGAATAGTCTCAAAGACATGGTAAATGTTTAAAGGGATGAATATGCTAAGCCTCTGAATTGATCATTACACAACGTACACGTATTGAATTCATGAATATGCATATTGTATCCGAGGATATGTAGCAAATGTCATAAAGTGCAAAGTAGGGGAGGCCAGGCATGGCCGTGGCCCTTGCCGCCGGCTGGAACTGTTTCCAACTTCTGCCCCCAAACCTGCAAGAAGCGAATTGGAATATGCAGAACCTTTCAAGGAACTTCCAAGATTTTTGACTTGAGAAGCCAAAAAAGTCACTACTAATGTGGGGTTGGTTTTAGTTTTTCATTGTAGGTGAAATGAGTTTAGGCATAAAACTTTAAAAATCTTGTTTGGAATGAGTTTGGAACTTTTACAAATGTGATGCATTGTTAAAGCATATATTTGATACCATGTATTATATATATACATATATATATATTTGGTACCAGACTTTGATTTATTAAAGTTTAAAAAATATTATGTAATGTAAATATACTCACAATCCTCAAGAATCTCTTAAGATTGGGGCTGTAAATAATTGGGTTGGTCCAGAGAAGGGAGAGTGCCTTCCGATTGGAGAAGTCCAACCTGAGATGCTCAAGCCTGCCCTCATGATTTTGTGAGTTGAGTGGGAAATATACCACTGAGCTCTATGAAGACTAAGCTTACCTTTCTAGTTCCTCTCCCCACCTAATCTGGTTAACTAGGAAGGTATATCTCTTACTGAAGCGATGTGGATGGATCTGATGAGGGCATATGCATGTTTTAATACTAGGATAGGTAATTTCTTTCTCCTGAAAGTCTTTTCTTCAACTTGGCTCATCAGAAATGAGAACCTGATTCTAACCACACAGGAATGCCAGACTTGTCCTCTGCTATGAATCGAAGAGGACATCAAACATCATTCTTTTTTGGTTTGGAAATACTGGGGATTTGAACTCAGGACCTGATGTTTGCGATGCAAGTCCACCACCACCAAGTCACACCACTAGCTCAATGCCTTACTTTGAAGTATTCACACTTGATTTTTCTTTTTTTTTGCCAGTCCTGGGCCTTGGACTCAGGGCCTGAGCACTGTCCCTGGCTTCTGTTTTGCTCAAGGCTAGCACTCTGCCACTTGAGCCACAGCACCACTTCTGGCCGTTTTCTGTATATGTGGTGCTGGGGAATTGAACCCAAGGCCTCATGTATACGAGGCAAGCACTGTTGCCACTAGGCCATATCTCCAGCCCCTCACACTTGATTTTATACGGAGTCCAAAAGATTTATTTACAGGTTACTGTCCTGTAGTGTTGTGACCAAAGAGACCCTTGAAACTTGCAAATTCATGTCTTCAAAGACATGTGGCCAAGAGTGGCATTCTGGGGTCCTGGGTCATCTGTGAACTCTGTGCCTAAAACTATTGCTGACTTACTACAGGGATGTAGAGCATGCAAAGCTTTTAGGTTAAACATATTTTGTACTAAAAAAGTTACCACCACCAAATTGATTCCCTCCTGAATCAAGGGCTTGGGGGTTAGATACAGATAATGGAAATAAAATTAAGAATGAAATAAAGTAAATTGTTTTCCTAGAATTGGGTCACATGGTAACGATTTCTCATGGGGCTTAATTTCCACATTCATGTTCTGCTTAGCAGTGAAGGCTGAGAGCGGAGTCAGTGGGAACTTTGAGGTAGCAGTGAACACACAACATTTTCTGGTGAAACAATCTTGTCATCAAATCACACCTTTTAGAAGGTAGTTGAAAAATTCCTGAAAGAAAAAGTAAGTTGGTGTGTGAATAAAACTGTTGGGATGCTTGAAAGAAACACTGTAAGCCCACGTCGAAGTATTTTTTTTTTTTATTAAGTGATATATCTGTGGGGAGGAGTTGGAAATGCCCATTGGGGACTATCTCATCCTCGTCCACGGCCATTTCAGGCAAGCAATACATGCAGAAGGAAAGAAGAGCTGAAATATGCTTGCAAGGAAGAAGGGACACTTTAATCTCCTGTTTTCAGTCAAGTGAAACGTGATTAGCCACTGAGAATGCCTGAAGGTAGAAATGAACATAAAACCCTGACAAGGTGGCTCTCCGGGTGGCTAGGAACAGGTGAGAGTCACTAATGGACACAGGTTCTGTCAGCGATGCTGGCATTTTTGGTTTTCAAGCTTTTACTAAAACTATTTTACATCTGTAAATGCATTTTATCAGATGTACAATGAAAGCTAACTGAAGTGATTTATTAAATATTTAGATTCAAGGACAGAGTATTAAAGACCACTACCTTGTTTTCCCAAGCAGAGTAAGTGAGGTAGTTCATACTATACATACACAGCAGAGAGCTGGCCTTCCCGTTTGTTCCAAGGCCACTGACTCCCCAAATCACATTCCCGAGTGAGCCACTGCACAAGGGATCCACTGTTCAAAGTGGAGGGAAAATGGGCCAGTTCCAGGAATTTCCTTAATGTGTGTTGCTAAGAAATTTATCCCTGGCAATTCCTTCTTAGAGAGCATATTCTCCAAATTGTGTACCAAGAGCACTTGGGAAAGGGGAGACGGCGAGGAGCCATTTACAAGCCATGCATCTGGCCTTCTGCTTGAAAATGTGCTAACCACTGATACAGGTTAGTTTACTGAATCTTATAACCCTTGATAAGGGAAATATTCTTTCAATACTGTGTGTGTATTTGTGTGTGTGCGCGCACACACGCGTGCATGTGCGCACGAGTCCTAGGGCTTGAACTCAGGCCTGAGCACTGCACTACCTCTGAGCTTTCTGGCTCCAGGCTAGCACTCTACTTCTGGCTTTGGGTGGTTAATTGGAGGTAAGAGTCTCATGGACGTTCCTGCCTGGGCTGGCTTCAAACTGCCATCCTTGGATCTCAGCCTCCCAAGGAGCTAGGGTAAGTCGCAGTGGCCCAGGGTGGCAAGCATTTTAAATGTAACTGTAGGGATTTATTTGTGAAGAATAAAATTAGCAAAAAGAACTTCTTTAGCCACACAAATAGTAGTGTGTCTGCTAACATTCTTTGCTACACTATTAATAAGCTTTAATAAAGATTAGAATAAAAATTCCCTCTGATGATTTTGACATTGACGTCACCTTCCATATTACATAGTAATCTAAAAGTTGCCATGTTTTTCAATAAACTGATCATAAAACCTTTGGAATGAAGGTACAGGTTCTAATATGAAAAGAAATGACAACTCTAAACTAAAAAGAAGAAATTGAATAGATTTGTAAGTTTTCTGTATAAATATCACAGAACAGAACTATGTGAATGAGAAGAAATACAAAAGGTCAGCCTCTTTCATGTACATACACAAATGCAAGGGAGCTTGTAGAAGAATTTCTTCCACATGTAGCCATAATGATTGGTTTGGGGATTTGGCAAGTATATAAAATGAAATGCTTAGTCTTTCTTAAATTGCAAGAATGATAGAAGAATTTCACAGATTCTGGAAATTCCTTATGTAAACTCATATGCCATCAATATACTGAAAACAGATGCAAAGGAGAAATAAAAAAATAAACCTACAGATTGTATATTTTGTTTCTAGTGAGTTGTCAGGCAAAGGAAATTATAATTTGCGAATGACTCTGTATTTTCTATAAAAGTGGTGACAAAAATCCCAAAGGCCAGAAACACAGTGGTCTGCATGTTGAATATAAATAATGCTTTACACAGACACCAAGGCATGAAGAGCATGGGAGTTATTCCTTCCACATGTACTCTTTAAGACCATTACCATCCTGCCCTGTGCCTTAGGAGCCCAAGAAGTGTTTTCTAAATTTGGGACTCTACTTCGTTTGAATTGCAAGGGAGACTCATTTAGGTCTTAAGTATATATTCTTGCGTTTCTAAGGCTCAAATAAATCTATCAAACTACAAATCTATCGAACTCGAAATCTGGGGAGCCCAGCCAGAGCGTGTGCCTGGGGTCCAGGGGTCTGTGTTGTGGTGAGCGGGCTCACATGCAGTGACGACTCTGCGACTCAGTGCCATTCCTTCGCACACTTAGGAAATGCAGACGACCTGGGTTTGGCCCACTGGGGATCTAGGGAACCACTGCAAGGTTCTGACGGTGACGTGCCCGGCTCACGGGTGCTAACCCACAGGGCCTGGCTAGTCTGTGACTAATGAGGCAAAACAAAAATCTGCTTTTAGAACTTGTCAGACATAGTTTTAGTGGTAGTGTTTTTAGGCTGTTGTTGCAAAGTGCTTTTCTATTATTATACAACGTAAACTGGGGATCTCGTTCCTGATACCCAGAAGGATATTCGTGGAGCACCAAAACCTGATGGGAAGGCCAAGGCGCTTTGGCTACTGGCTGCCGCGGAAGCCTCCGGTGTGTCTGTATCGGTGAGCTCACAGAATGGGCCGCCATGAAACCTCTGTTTTCACGGACAGAGACACAGGCATGTGCTCCAGGACACCAACGGCTCACCCACGGACACCCGTCCACAGAACAGCTTCCTGTAGACTCAAGTGCACGCAACATTGTAGTGTCACATTAGAAACCGACTCCCTGTGGAAAGCAGATTCCTTGTAGGACAGAAATGAAGGCCATTTCTGGCATTCTTGCTCAAATAAGGTGAAATGAGTATAGAACAAAGTATAAAAAAAAGAAGGGTCTCTTCCCTTCTCGTGTTTGGTGGCACGGGCTACGGCAGGAAGTGGTGATTTCCAGCTGTAGGGCCAAGTTCATGCCGGCTGCAAAGTCAAGGGAAGGCGAGTGGTGGGAGTTCGGATTCGAGGGCCTTTCTTCCGGATGGACCACGCCTCCTATCCTCTCGTCAAGGAACATGACGAGAACCTTCGGCTCCAAGGGTGAGTCAGCTCCCTTCCATAGTTCTTGTCCACAGAGCTGGAGACACCGCCCCCCCCACACAGGAAGGCAAAGCACAGAGAGGCCCACGGGAACAAACCGGCCAAGGCAGTGCTGGCTCCCCCAACCAACCAAGCCAGGATTGTTTTTGATTTTTTTTTTTGGCATATAATATATGACAAGGGCCATCCTGGGCATATTTTTCAAAGTCTTGGTTGGGGTTTAATCACCCATTCTGCATGAGGATTTACATGATACACATCCAGTATGTATGCATCAGGGTCCAAGCAATGCTGTCCTAAAAGAAAGAGAAAAGCCAAGAATGCTTTTAGGAGCACAAACTGTGCGCATGCGAGTATAGTCTTGTGTTTCTAAGGTTGAAATAGTTCCCTTTCCTATGTACACGTTTTACAGTTTCCCTGTCAAAGCCTCCTCTTCATCATTCTCATTCTCTCTTTCTCACTCACTTTTTCAGGACTGTAACAATCTCAATAAATCTCCTATGAGATTAATTCACTGTGGGTAACACTGACATGCCAAGCACAGGAATGCTACTCCCTGGTGACACTATCTTAATTCAAAAGAAAATGTAAAGAATTTCTTCATATAGGATATATATCAAGGATTATGATGATAATTTATATGCAAATACATTCTTCTATATTATTTTTTGTGCCACTATGGTGGCTGGAGTTCAAGGGCTACGCTCTTAGGAAGTTTTTGCTCAAGACAGATGCTTTACCACTTGGGCCACAGGTTCACTTCCAACTTTTTGTTGGTCAATTGGAGATCTGAGGCTCACAGACTTTTCTGCTTGGCCTGTCTTTGAACCAAGATTCTCAGAGCTCAGCCACCTGAGTAGCAGGTGTGAGCGACCAGCACCCAGGCCTCCAGTGATTTTACAAACAATAACTTGACTAAGACCAGAGAAAATTCAAATCAAGTGTCATTTGGGAACAGGCATTTCTTGCTTTACCTCAAAACATGCTTTATTCTCAAGCACTGTCCCTGGGCAGGAGAGTTATCAGGTGCCAGGCACCACTGTAGGCTCGAGCTGTGAACACCCAGCCTCCGACCCTGGCCCTTGGGATGTTTGCATAGAAAAGAAATATGCTTAATATAAGGTGTCAGGGAGTGGGAAGAATAGTAGAGAAGAGCAAAGCCAGGAACGAACATAAAGGGGCCAGAAAACCTCCACTAAGGAAGTGCTACAACAGCAAAGACATGACAGAGGGGAGTGGAGAATGAGCCAGGAGTCTTAGGAAAAGCCAGAGGAGTGTAACGCCCTTGTGCAGTGCTAGTGACTGCATGCGGCACCTAGGGGGCCAAGGTCAGGATGCAAGTTGAGAAGGTGTCAGTAAGGAGAGAGACTGAGCTCACGGAGGAAGCAAATCCAAGCGTTCACAAGAATTCATACACACAATTCCATGGAATCGTGCCCTCTGCCTCCGAGAGCGGGAGGCAGAGAGGTCAAGAAGGAACGGGCAAAAGACTCTGAAGTGGGAGGCGAGTCCGAGGCTTAGATCGTCCTTGAAATAAGGTGAAGAAAGTGGTGTTCAAAACCAAAAGATGTGAACTGATCAACTCGGACAGAACCGCTGAGTTGTTTCTGAGCCGTTCTCCAGCGACCTCTGAAGGAGAGGGGGCCTGGTGAGGTGCTGAGGGGAAGGCTGGCCTGGGAGCTCTCAACCCTTGGGGGACAAGCAGTGAGTGCAGACAGCTGAGGCTTGCTGCTGGGGAACAGAACAAGAGGGGGGGCTTGAAGGCGGGTTGAGAGGAGAGAGAGCGAAGATGCATTTATCATGCGAATGGAAGAGATGGGAGGAAAACTGTAGATTCTGGAGGGAGTGGAAAGAGCCCTGATTGTGCAAAAGCCAGCCCAGGGCAGCAGAGATGAGGCACTGGCCAGTGATTGTGCAAAAGCCAGCCCAGGGCAGCAGAGACGAGGCACTGGCTGTGTGGGTGCTCAGAAGGTACCCGGAGCTTGAAGGATATGGACAAGGCAGAAGTAGAAGGAATCTTCCTTTCCTCCATCACAGCAGGAAATGGGAAGGGGTGTGTGTGTGTGTGTGTGTGTGTGTGTGTGTGTGTGTGTGTGTGTGTGTAATGTGGCTTGAATTCAGGGCCTGTGTGCTGTTCCTCAGCTTTTTCCCTCGAGGCTAGCACTCTGCTGTTTGAGTCACAGCTCCATTTCCAGCCTTTTGCTGGTTAATTGAAGATAAGTCTTGTGGGCTTTCCTGCCCAGTCTTGCTTTGAACCATGAACTTTAGCTCTCAGCCTCCTGAGTATCTAGAATGACAGGGGTGAGACACTGAAACCTGGCTGAGAAGAATGAGGTTGTGAGCTAAAACAGAGAAGTTAAACAAAAAGTGTGTGTGTGTGTGTGTGTGTGTGTGTGTGTGTAAAAATTCTGTTGTGCTCTTTGTTTTACACAAATCTCCAGGAAGACTTCAACATCCTAAGCCTACTGCATATAGTGTTCTCATTGAAATCGTAAGACTATTGAGCCAAACCATGTAACCATTCTTACGAGATTTAACAAGTACAGAAATGTACTGATTTTGACTTTTAGCTGAGCAATTTTCAAAATGAAACTTTACAATAATATCAATATATTTCTTTTACAGTACCCAAGCAAACTTGAAAGTCAAAATTTATTAGAGAATGCTTACCTATATTTCCTCCAACTTCATATAACCTTTGGTTCTGCATTTTAATACAGTCAGATGAACTATGACTGAAATAAAATGAGAAGGCAATAGGATTTAATCCTCTTTTAAGATCTCAGCTAAATTTGCATGTTAGGCAACAGAGCAGCACACAATCCACTGTACATTGGTGAACTATATTTCATGAGATCTTTCTAAATTTTTCATTATTATAAAGGTCAGGTGATCTTTATGACAGAATTTGTCACATAAGAAGCTTTTTTTCTTGCTGTTGTTTGTTTGCTGGACATGACCCTGAAGTGCAGAGAGGTTGGGACAATTCTAAATCAGGGTACGTGGGGGCCAGTAGCAGCTGAGAGCCTGTGCTAGCCACATCTGTGCCGCAGTAGGCGGGGAGCCCACCAAGGCTGTATGTACAACACTGCCTGTCACTGGCCACAATTCTCTGCAAAAGAAATCCTTTCATTTCTGTATTTCCCGAATGGTATTCTCTCCGCAGTCCATGTCACAGTTCTAAGCCTGCTTAGCGCTTTGTAAAGCATCCAACATGACTCCTTTGCAAGTGTGTATTCTGTAAGAAGAAATCCAGAGAAAGCAATGGTCCCATTCCGTTTCTTCCATCCCAGACTCAACTGCTGCTGGAAAGGCTCTGACAGGCAC
Organism: Perognathus longimembris pacificus; assembly: GCF_023159225.1. Lineage (NCBI taxonomy): Eukaryota > Metazoa > Chordata > Mammalia > Rodentia > Heteromyidae > Perognathus > Perognathus longimembris. Next base: position 6,789,341 of record NC_063175.1, on the reverse strand, counting down.
CCTCTCCCAACCCAGGAATGGCTTAAGCCTGGTGATGTCAGACGGTCCTGTTGTCTATGTTGAGAGAAAGAAGATGCATGCCCTCTTTTTGTTTAGCTAGCAGCTTATTTGAGATGACTGTAGAATTGCATGTCGTGGTGAGAAATAATACATACAGTGCAGGGTCTCTCCAAGTTGTTTCATAGGATCTGGGCCTTTCTATAGTCACTACTTTTCTCTCCGTTATTAGAAACATTTACTCCTATTAAAGAACTGAGAGCACAGAACCTTCTGGACTGCAGGAAAGAACCTAGGAAGTGCTGGATGCCCAAATTCCTGGGATGTGCTTCGAGTGTTTGTACAACTGCTCACTGCACTCGACACTGAGTCAGCAGAGGAAGGTCAACTTCAGACTCCTGTTGGCTCCTGTCTACTCTTCTCCTTTTCAGTAAAGGCGTGTGTGTGTGTGTGTGTGTGTGTGTGTGTGTGTGTTCTAAAGTCACAGGCATAACACTTGATGGATTTTCAAGGTGAACACTGAGTCTGGGCTTCCTTGGGAGCCACCAGCATTCCCCCACAAGAAAACCACCGTCCTGACTTCTGACATCATAGATCATTTTCACTGGCTCCTCCTGGTTTCCTTTTCATTGAAATAACAGTATTTTCACCACTGGTTCTAAGAAGTAAGACAGATTCCTGGTACTCTTTAGCCAGTATCACCAAGTCTGCAAAACTACAGTATAATGACACAAGCAGAATACTGACACTGGTAAACTCTACTTACCTTATTCAGCTTTCACAGTTTTATATGTGTGCATGTGAGTGTGTGTGTGTGTCTGTGTGTGTGTGTATACTAACTTCAGTAGAAGGTTAGAAGGACCTGCTTACCTACCACCATAATCGACAACACCATGGCTCCAACACAAGTACCCTCACAGTGGCCTCTCATAGACAAGCTCCTCCCACATCCCCTCCCCCTGCTAAGCCCCGCCCCCTCCCCTTTCCCAAGCCCATCTCCTCCCTCTGTCACTTGAAAAATGCCATATCAATGGAACCATACACAGTATCTACACCTCTACAACTGGCACTTTTGGCTCAACAAGACTAACTCTTTTTTTATATAATTAGAATTGTTTTTAAGGATACCCAAGACTTTTTACTAGAAGCCATCCAACCGGTAAATTTTAATGCATCTTTCTCATCATTTGAAAGCTGACAAGGAATCCTTGAGTAAGCATTCCTGGACAAGGAAAAAACATTGTGACTGATGCTCTTTTATGGTTCCTTAGGGCAGATAGGCAAAGACACCCAGGGGAACCAATCTGCTTCTGAGAATTATGAGCAGCTGTGGTGTCCACAGGGAGCCTAGAGATGGACATCCTGGGAATCGAGCCAGATCATCGCCACTAACTTGCCGAGCCTCTCGTGGTACCAATAGGGGAACCGCACTGAGGAAATGAAGCTACCCCAGGAGCAACCCAGGAAGAATCGTTTCACAAAACAGCCTTTGTGGCTCACAGGCCTATCGCCAAACAACGCTTAACGTGCATGATCCCCAAAGTTGTAAATTCCTCAAGGGCCACCCCTGCATGCTCCCCGGGAGTTCCAGGCACAGGCGCAGTGGCCCTCCTCCCCCTTTCCCGGCAGCTCACCTGTTCTCATACTGGAATTTCGCCAGGATGTCTTTGGCCTTGGTCTGACTGTTGAGCTGAATGGCCATGGATACCTTGGACAGAAGTGGAGCGTGGACTCGGATGACCCCCTCCGGCACGTCGGACTGTCAAAGGGGAGAAATTCACACAGTCAAACTAGGATGAGAGCAGTTCAGGGCTGCACTTGAGAAATAATACAACCAGAGGCGCATGGGACTGGGAAAAGCCCGCGGCCACATTCCACGGAGCTCTGCGATTGCCTTCCCTTCCTTCCTCACCAGGCCTTCAACTCCTGACAGGAGTAAAATGGCTCCTCAAAAATCTAATGTCTCTACCAATGTCTTCATTGGACAGTGACCCAAATAAGCCTACTTGAAGCAGGATTCTGTACCTAATTATTTTGAGAAGAGTTATTCTGGAAACTTTAGGGATCAAGTAGAAAATAGGACTTGGCTCACTGTCTTTCCTCCATTAGTGGCCGTGAAAGGCCAGGCCACGTCAACTTCCACGCATGTCCTTGAAGTCCATCTTTCAGAGTGTGTATTATACAGAACAGGGGCTACCTGTCTGCCTAACGCATCACCACACAGATGTCCAGCTCACAGCTAAGTGGGATCGTCAGACTACTGCTGTCTCCTTCACACACTTCTCTCATTAGAACAGAAAATTCCCTTTGTTTCAAAATCTTGGCTCACTGAAACTCCTTTTCTTTTAAGTACTGAGATTTTGACTCAGGGCTTCACACCCACCGGGCAGGCAGTCCACGCCTGTTCATGCCTCCAGCCTTTTTTTATGCACTACTTTTGGAGATGAGGCATCACGTCTTTCCTCAAGCATATTCCTAGCCTGTGATCTGCCTGATCTGATTTAGGCTTCCTATAATAGCTGGGATGACAGGTGTGTATCACTATGTTCAGCTTCTTCTGTTGAGATGGAATCTCATGTACTTTCTGCTCTGGCTGGCCTGGACCCTCAATCCTCCCCATCTCAGCCTCTCGCGTAGCTAGGAGGACAAGTGGGCACCACTGTATCCAGCTATGGCTTAAGAGGAGGTGAAGAGGTCTTGAGAATGTTTCTGTCCAGGCTAGCCTCAAATTGTGATCCTTCTGTTCTTATCCTCTCAAATACCTAGGATTATAAAGCATGACCCACTCATTCCTGGCAAAATATATTTTTTACAGGGCCAGTTTTTATAATCTTTCCTACCCAATACTATTGCAAGAAGGAAGGCAGCGTGCTGGGAAGTGCATGTTAAGGGATCTGGGTAGGGGTGAAGACCAAGTCCCTGGCTGACTGCAGTCAGGACTGACACCTGAAACTACCTTCTCCTCACCTCACTTCCTCCCAGCTTCCCAGGAACATCTGGAAGATAAATCCCAACTCTAATGCTATCCGGCTCATGATCACAACAATCGCATCGCCCCTATAACTTTCCTGGCATTCACGTGAGTGTACTCGACACCCAATCACAGACTGGGAATCGTGAGTTGAGTAACTGTACCACAAGAATAGCTCATGTCCAAAATTATACAGCATATGGTGGGTGGGGCCAGAGAATATTACTCACCATTCTTCTTGAAGAGGGTGACTTCTGTAGTACCTTTGAGGTCTTGGGGGTTGGAACCTGATGAAAACACATATAGTCTTTAAGATAAACATGGAGAAAGCAAGTATTTGCTGTTTCCGGAAGCATGATCTAAAACAGTGTGTTTTGTGTGTGTGCTGATCCTGGGGCTTGAACTTGGGGTCTGGGTGCTGTCTCTGAGCTTTTCTTTGTGTTTTGCTCAAAATTAATACTCTACCACTTAAGCCACAGCTCCATTCCCACCTTTTTTGTGCTTAACTGGAGATAAGAGTGTTAAAGACTCTCCTGATCACCCTGGCTTCAAACTGTGCTCCTCATACCTCAGCCTCCCGAGTAGCTAGGATTACAGCTACCACACCCAGCTTTTTTTCTCCCCACTGCCCCTCCTTCTCTCTCGCTTTCTTTGCTTCTGTCTCTCTCTCTCTCTGCAGTGCTGGGGTTTGAACTCATGGTCTTGTGTTTGGTAGGCAGGCACTTTACCACCTGAGACACGCCTCGAGCCTTTTATATTTCTGTCCTTGAAACTAAACCACCCCCATCTCAGCCTCCAGAGTAGTTAGGATTACAAGTGTGACATACCTAACAATGTAGTACAATCTTTATGTAGTTCAGCAATATTTATGAAAATACACGATACAGTCACCCCCTCACCCCATGTCTGTATACTCATAGTTCAGATTTCTTTGTGGAGAAAGAAATGACATAGGAACAAACATAAAGTTTACTTAGCAGTGAAAATCATTAATCACAATAACAAAAAACTAGACACCATCTTACTGCTCAACGACTTTGGTTGCACAGATAAATTACTGTACAAAAAACAGCAAAGAAGCAGGATGTGGGGGCTGCCTGCTGTGTGAACAGGTTGTGTACTGGTCCGGGAATGACAAGCAAACAGTGAGTACGTATTCAGGATTGTGCAATGTTTTCCCCCATGGTATCTTCTGCAGTCTGTAGAGGGTGGAACCACTGGATGCAGAGGCTCAGCTGTGCTCACACTGGCACATGCGTGCACAGAGCATCCTGAGCATGCGCCTGCCTTCATTGCTGACGTTACTCAGCAGCAATGCGGGAAGTCAGGTATGTTTTGTAAAGCTTCATGAAGTCTTCCCATGCCTTTAATTTATAATTTGTTAAGAACAAGTTGTATTATTAAATTATCACATAAATTATATTATTAAATTAGAGAGCCCCAATCATTTCATTGCAGCCCTATTCATACTAGCCAAGTGATGAAACCACGCATTTTCCCATAATTGATGAGTATATCAAGAAATACACAATAGAGTATTACTGAGCCATGAAGAAGAAGAAAATTATAAAACAGTATATTAAGTAAAGCAAGCCAGCCTCAGAAGGACAAAGGTCGTATGTCCTATCTCATAGGTGGATGTTAGACCTGAAATACAGACATAGAGAATTATATATATGTGTGTTTATGATTAGTCTAAAACATGATATACAGGTGTGAAATCCCATAATGGAACCTCTTTGAACAATTAACACACAGCTTAACAAAACAATATTAAGAAGTTGAAATAGGTCTGGGCTGGCGTGGAGGTACTAGTGTAAGGCGGTGGATGAACACAGACGATGGATATAGTTATTAATAATATATGGGCATGCATTAATGTTGATATTGCTGCTGCACTATTCACCATAGCCAAGTGTCAAGTGAGAGAACGAAGAAGAGTGGAGCATGATGGGAGCGGGCTCGTGACCCATGTTAAAATGAACCTCCTGTACAACCATTTCATGCTGATTTTCTCTTTTGAAAAAATAAAAATGGACTCGTCCTTGACGTCATTTTGCAAATTACCAAAAAGAGGGGTGACACGCCATGACTGGGGTACACTCATTAGCAGCAGGCTCTCCTGCTTCCCTGGCCCGGCATCTACCGCCCGCTTTGTGAACTTCCTTTTCACCGCCCCTGCTGTCCATCCTTCAAGATGAAACTCAGACAACACTTTCTCCATGAACTCATCCATCATCCCCATGCCTGAGCTGTGCCCTGCCATATTGCTGAGGATTCAGGGCCTTCAAACCATTTGCCTCCTAGGTTTTTTTTTCCTTTGTGTGTGTGCCAGTACTGGGGTTGAACTCAGGGCCTGGGCACTGTGCTTTCGTTTTTGACTCAAAGCTAATACTAGACCCCTTGAGCCACAGCCTCACTTTATGGAGCTCCATGAGATAAGAATGCCATGTGTGTAGCTAGGATTACAACACATGGCTTGGTATAAGTCCTTTTAAAGGCAAAGTGAGTTTCAAGTATTTACGTCTTCTTAAAGGTAAGTGCAATTAAGGCCTAGTACTCACAGTCACCCCCAAGTTCAATTTCGTAAGATCTGGTTCCATTATATATCCCCACACAGATAAACTGCAATAGGTAAAATTTCCTGGGGGTGCAATGGATTTATACAAAGATATTGAGGATTACCTATTGCTCTACTATTCAATCACTAAAGAAACTTCCATTTATTTGGTACTGGTTTGCCCTTGATTCTAGTTTACAGGAACTAAGCTGCTGACTTGGGCACCTATGGTAATTATTTCCAGCTTTTGGTAAGCTCTCAGTTGGATATTAAACACTTTGTACTTATGAGATAGATATTCCAACAATTCTAACCTGAATCACGTCATTCAACAAAATGGAAAGACCACAGCACTCTGTTTAGGAACACATTTCCCACAAAGTTTATACTCACAAGACTAGAACATTTTCGGTTTTAAACTACAAGTTACTTTGTGCTTCCCTCTGAGAAATAAAAATCAAGGTCATAATGGGTGTGAGTGGCTCCTGCCTATATTCCTAGCTACTTAGGAGGCTGAGGTCTGAGGATTATTGGTTTCAAGTTAGCCAGGGCAATCAAGTCTGAGACTCTTGTCTCCAATTAATCACCAAAACCCAGCAATGAGGTGTAGCTCAAGTGGTAAGCACCGGCCTTGAGTGAAAAAAGCTTAAGGACAGTACCCAGATCTTGGGTTCAGGTCCTTAAATGACACAAAAACAAAACAGAAACCTCCATCTAGGTTGTGACCAATCTGTGGCCTCCAATTGTGGTCCTTACCTCCCGTTCTATGGTCTTCCTCCTGAGTAGCTTTTTCATACTTGGGAGCTGTTTTTTCAGCAACATAGTGGCTTCATTCATCCTTCTGACTTGCGTGATCAAAAAAGATGGGACCTGTAGAAGAAAAGTAGCTTGATTAAAGGGAAAACACGAGACTGAAAATATATAGACTCTTCCTGGCCACTGCAACCAGAGTTGATGGACTTTGTTCTTGTAAAGATTGGAAGAAAGGGTAGATTTCTATTCAATAGTGAAAATACGTCAAATAAGAGATCTTAAAGAATGTCCTGTCATCTCCTGGGATCCCAGGGGATTGGTTGCAAGACTCCTTCAGAGACAAAATCCTTGGATGCTCAGCATTTCCTTACATAAAATGGCAAAATATCCACATGTGTTCGTGTGTGTGTGTGTGTGTGTGTGTGTGTGTGTGTGTGGCTTGAACTCAGGGCTTGGGCACTGTCCTTGAGCTTTTTTGTTCAAGACTAGCATTCTATCACTTGGAGCCACAGCTCCACTTCTGCTATATTTTTAATTCATCTCTAGATGACTAATCATACCTTAACAAAATGTAAGTGTTGTTTAGTTGTTTAAATTGTTTTGCTTATTGCTTAGGAAATAATCATAAGGAAAAAATGTCTCTGCCTATTCAGTAGAGACACAATTTGCAGGGAATGTGTTTAGTCTGTGGTTGTTGGCCTCCAGAGGCAGCACTGTGGGTGCGGAGGGCCAACTGTGAAGACAGACGCAAACAAACTGGGATCAGCTTCTCCAGCTACAGGAGGGCCCTGCTGGGGGGGCCAAGGGAGCCTGCCAGGCACCGTCACACCGTTACCTTCCACAGGATGTTCTGATACTTGAGCATGAGCCGGATGATGTGTGCAGCCGTGTTTGCTAGCTGAAGCTCTTCACAGTCAGAGTGTTTGCTTCTGCTGAAGAAGAGGTTGGGCGCCATCACGGTGGAAATGTTCCACACACTCATTCGGTTTTTTGATTCGTTGGCAATCACTTTGCTGAAGAATTTCATCAAGGCCTAACAAGAAACAGAGTTCTGTCACAACACTGAGTTATTAACGGCTCCGTTGACTGTGGTCACTTCTCCTCGCTGGACCACACTGGGCATACTGATCGTATCAGGATCTCAAGCTTTGGCCTTGCTGGTTTCAGAACTTGGTCATCCTATTTCTGCCTCTTGAGTAGCTGGGATTACAGATGAGTGCCACTATACCTGGTCTGCTACTACTCAATTTTATACCCATTTACTGGGCTGCTGGGGAAATGTCAGATGTGTGGAATGGGTGAAATGTGTCCTCCTCCCCCTTTAATTACTTACAAGTGCTAAGAAGGAAGGTGAGCAGTACATTCAGCCGTCTGCTCTATGAGAACTCCATATTCAGGAAGTTCGCTATATTGGAGTCTATAAAAACAGCTTGCATCTTCTTATTTTCTTATCTTAAACAAGTTTGACAAATATTAAAAATTAAACATAAGCCAGGGAGAGAAAACACTGAGGTTCAAATAAACATGAAATGTAGTTTTGTTGTGAAGAGCGAAAAGGAACTCTTAAAAAAATATCCTTTAAAGCCTTAGGGTTGAAAACAATTTATTGTTTCTTTGGGAAATGAGAACCTATTCAAACAACATAAGTTACTCATTTCTTAGCCCAAATGTAAACTCAGTTTATTAATTTTTTAACTTTTCCATTTTGGATGAATACATCCATAATAGTCAATGCACATATGAGAAAATGGAACCAGGTCCCTTGAGGGGATGGGTGGGGTTAGGAGACATGGGTGAGAATGATAAAAGGAGTAACATCGATCAAGAAGCATTGTACTCAAACTATATGTTGAAGTCCCTTGGTATCACTACTTAATGATAATAAAAAATTAATTTTTTAGTGCCACTTTTATCCCTTTTTTTCTTTTTGCTTGTTGTTTGTTTGAGACATAGTGTCGTTAAGTTGCTTATCTGGGTGGCCACAAACTTGCAATGCTCTGCCTTCTCCTCCAAAAGTGCTGGGATTACAGATGTGTGCAATAAAAACCTGGGTTTTTCATATTGCTTTTATCTGTCCTTAATATTTTTATTATCTTTAAGTAGTCGTACAAGGGAGTTACCATTCAACAAAGCGATTTATGAATACGGTGAGTCTTGACCAGTGTCACCTCCCTCCTACCCTTCTTACCCTGCCCTCCCCCGCCCCCCCCCCCCCGCCACTTGTCTTACATTTTGTAGTATATTGAATTGCCTTTCAATTTAGAAATCTGCAACTGGCCAAAGGCAGGAAGATACTAAGTGTAGCTATTGTCAGCGTTAAAAGGGGGGAAAAAAAGATTTGAGAAAGCTGAAAAGTTTGTGGACTCATCAAAATACAGATACTTATCAGAATCTCCAGAAATTTACCAAGAAGACCCAGATCCCAGAAGGAAGCTCCTTGTATTTTTAAGTTTGGATCCCACTATAGGTTTTTTTTTTTTGTTTTACTAACATAGACCAAACAAATAATATAAATAAAGAGAGGGATAACTGGATGAAGAACTATGGAATATGATTCTGCCAAACATTCTTTATATGCTAACAGAGAAATCACCTCTCTGAGCCTCATTTTTGCAATCTGAAAAACAAGATCCTATTTGGTGATTCCTAAAATTCTGACATCTTAGAATTATTAAAACTACTGTCTTCATACATTTTCAGACACAAACATTTTAGAAATTTCATTTAATTCAACGATTTCAAATTTCCTCTTCAAAGACCCCCATTAGAATTCCTTTTTTTTTTTAACAATTAGACTGAAGTGAGGAGCCAAAGATCAATAATGACAGAGTCTTTCTTGTATTTTCTAATTTATGAAATGGTCTCCTTTACTTCTGACACCGTTCCATTTAGGCTTCTCATCTCTGTCTCCCCAATCCTAATACCTAGCATGGCAAGTGATTAGTTGGCTAAAATTCCTTTGATGACTGGAATAAATGAAGCTCACAGGTCCAAGGAGGCATGGAGAATAGAATGGCCCTTCTTCCTGTCCTCCCGGGCAGAGGCAATGGCAGCATGGACTAACAGTAGCTCTTCAGCTTGCTCCGCTGTGCTACGTCCTCACCCCTTACTTCTGTTACCCCAGGTGAGCCATTTCCTCTGAGCAGTACAGGCCCCCGCATAGGTAGTGAGTTCATGGTGACATACCTGGGCGGTGTCTCTGTTGGCATCAGGCAGCGCCATGACCATGAGGTGTAAAGCTTGGAACTGCACTTTGATGTGAGGCCCTCCTGATGAGAAAAGAGAGGTAATCACAGGCTTGAAACAACACAGATGCATCCTGACAGCATTTCCTGCCAACATCTGCTGGCACAGGAGGGCTCTTGACAATTCTGGGTGGCAAGGACTCAGATTTTATGGCCCACAATATAAATTGTTCACTTGGACAAGAGCCTTGGCCTGTCAACTCCCCTTCAATCCCACAATGCTCCTGTGGGAGCATGGCCAATGAGGTTCTGACAGTAATTCTACATTTGTATAACATCTCCTTCTGCAAAGTGCTTTCACAGACCTTGCTGCATGTTTGTGCTATAAGTAGAAGGTTTAGAACTCAATTAAAAAGCAATAAACTTTGTTTCCACACAAGAAAGCAGCAACATACAACTATCAGGAATGTATATTCTAGAATCAGGTTCAAATCCACATCCATTTCTGAGCCACTGCATGAGCTTGGCCAGCTTTATGTATTTATCTTGTGCTGGTACCAGGGCTTGAACTCAGGGCCTTGAGTTCCTTACTTGGCTTTTTCACTCACAACTGGTGCTCTATCACTTCAGCGACATCTCCAGGCTAGCATTTTGCTGGTTAATTGGAGATGATGTCTCACAGAGTTTTCAGCCTGGCTTTGAATCATGATTCTCCAGATCTCAGAGGACTGAGTATATAGGATTACAGGTTTTGGCCACTATTGCCGAACTGGGCAGGTTATTTATCCTTTCATTGTTCCTATTTTACCATCTGTAAAATATGAGAAGTCATCATGTCTAATCTACCTCATAATCCTATATGGCTTGTTTAGGACTAAATGAGTCAATATATCCATGTGATTAACTTAGTACCTGAATTCAGTCATCATATCAAGTATAGGGTATCTTGTTTTGATGACCAATATCACTTACTTGACAGTACTTGGATTTGGGCCTTGTGCTTGCTAGGCAAGTGCTCTAATACTTGAGCCATACCACTAGCCTATTTTGCTTCAGAATCTCAAGTTTTTGCCCAGAACTGGCTTTGAGAGTTCAATACACGTGGTCATTCTTAGACCTTCAACAAGCACTTAGGAAAGGTGACCAGTTATTTTTGGAGACCGTAGGGCATTTTGTTCCTTAAAGACACAAGATGGCGCCATAAAGCTACATTTGTATGTTGTGTTTCTATCTTTGTAGGAAAATCCATAGCCAGTCATGCTGAAAATTCATAGTACACCTGAGACTCCAGACTTTCTTTCATTTCTCTGTATTTTATCCCAAATGGTCTCTTGGTGAGGAGTTCCTGCAGGAATGCACTGCTCTCAAGCTGAAGGAAAATTTACTTCTACTCCATGGCCGACGAGCCATGGGACAGCCGGGGGTCACTTAACACAGTTACATTTTCTACTTGTGGCCTACTCTGGTGATGTTAGTAGGGTGCGGGAGGCTGCGTGTGCCAGTTTGGGAGTGAATGGCAAGTGGACACACCATAGAATAACGCAGCAGTGGGAGGCATATTTACAGGATCTAATTTCAATGTTCTAGCATATGTGGATTTTAGATACTGATGTCAATTTGTAAACTATACTTGACACAGGTCCAGGAGGTCATGGGAAATGGCTACCGTACACTGACAGGAGCTTGTCCTGTCTGAATAGTGGGATGGATCAGGAGGAGCATGTCTCAGTACGAAGCACCAAGACAGATCACACATTATTTTCGTGATCAACTAGAGGCTCAGAGCTGTCTGGAGTCTTTCAATGCAATCTAAAATAGTCTCCAGGTCAAAAAACAAACAATGGATGCAGAAGTAGGCTTGGGCATTTCCTATTTCCCTCAGTTACAGCGAAATTCTGAAGTTCCTTTCACAATTAAAAGTCTACTTTGGCAAATACTCTATTTTCATTTTACTTAGGCAACTTGGCTGACACTGCCTTTTGGTTAATAGTTTTGTAGTTAATTCAGTTAATCTACTCTGGTAGAGAATACTTTTTCCCGAGGTCATTATTTTCCTAGGAAGTTATTAAACTTTTCCTGAAAGTATCTAAAGCCTGACTGTGCTTTAATTGTGTGGCAATTTTGTACCCAAAATGGAAAAGAGAAAATAATTACACAAGTGGGAAACAATCTATGTTTGCTGAACTCCACTGAGTATCAACAGAATAGCTTAAGCTGAGCACTGGTAGCTCATACCTGTGATCCTAGCTACTCAGAAGGCTGAGATCTAAGGATTGAGATTCACAGCCAGACGGGGAAGGAAAGTCTATGAAACTCTAACTCCAAATAACTACTCAAGAGCTGGAAGTGGAGTGGTAGCTCAAGTGGTAGAGTACCAGCCTTGAGCAAAAATACTTAGGAACAGACCCAAGTTCCCAAGTTCAAGCCCCAGTACCAGCACAACAAATTTAACATAAATAAAACATTCTCTTTGTCTGTTATCTTCTCTTTCTAAAGACACAAAGGGCTATTTGGTGAATATGGTTTAATACAGATTTTTTTTAACATTTGGAACTACTAATTTCTAGCACAAAATTTGCCAAGAAGCTTACAATCAATCAGTATTTCCTTTCATTGAGGTTTTAATAATTTCATACTTCTAGTCTACCTTCGGAAGGCTGTAAAAGGTAAATACAGATATCACTTAGGCACACACAGCATTATAAAATTTGAATCTGCAGGTGGCATTTTCAAATTAGAAAATTTCCCATCAAAGCCGGATTGTGACTTTCAGTCTTGCATGTAAGTGTTACCTACAGCTAGCTGAGTGCGGCCCGTGTCTCTCTCATCTGCCTGTGGCCTTTTCCTGACCTGGAAGAAACCCCATCTACTTCACATGCATTAAATACTTAGGCTTGTGACCCTTGTGACCCCATGTTAGCAGTCAGTGCCCACCATCTAACCTCATCTCATTCCTTTCTTGTCACATTCTATGCCACATTCAACCTTTATGATCCAAACGTGTTGAATTACTCCCTGCCTGCCAAACACAGCACAACACACCACCCTGTGCTTTTAATCAGGCACTTCACATGAGATTTAACCTAGGAGACTTTGTCACTTCCAAATCATTATGCGATCCATTATATGGCACCTCATTGGGCCCAAGACCTCGGGTTTAGGGAAGGTGTCCCCCGTGGCACTGTTCTGGCTGATTTCATTCGGTACCCAACACTACCCTGACAAGTAGTTATTATCTGTAATTTAAAGCTTCTGCAGGTGAGGTTCAGAAACTTTGACTGTAAGGCTAATGCATAGTTGCACAGGAATTCAAATCTTAAGAGCCTGGTCGTTCTGCAATTTTCCCTCTGCCCTGTAATGATTATAAAGCTCCTTAAATCATATCTACCAGACTTAAATTCATGAGTACCAGGCTGAACATTTCTATCTTATATCACGTTTCCGGATGCCTCTGTCCTCTGCTGTTTCTGAACAGCCCTCGTCCTTCGGTCTGTTCACAGGGCGCTCCTTCCACTTACTTTCCAGCAGCGTGATGAAGGCGGGGATGTATTCCACTGGGAAGAGGGAGGTGGGCAGCTCTCGGAAAAATGCTTTCAACATGACAGCAGCTTCTCTATGGCACATTTTATCCCATTTAAATTTATCAGCATTAAATTTGGCATCCAGTTCTTCACGGTATTGCTGAAAACCAAGGAAGACAGCCAAGAGTCAACAACTGTTACCACTTCAGTCTTTTTGCCCCCTCTGAAGTCTGCTACCATTTCTACACAAACCATTTCTGATCAGGAAGTATCATCTTCCAAATCTTTTTCCAACATAATTAATGAGAACTGAAATAGCTGTGTGTAAATAAATTTTTGAATCAGCATTTTTAAAATCATCTTGACCTTAAATGGCTAATTCTACACAATGATAAAAGTTCCTTAAGGCTCCTAGTTTATTTCTGTGGCTTTGGCAGGACATCCCCACCCCCACAGGACAAATGCGCTGTTGACAAAGCCTCCACTCCTTCTTCCCCAATCCCTCTGCCACCCGCATCTCCATTTCCAAATTAGACCAAGAAGGAGCACCTCTCAGCAAGTTCCCATGTACAATGAGAGCAGCCCAGCAAAGAAACTCTGACCTCACCCATGCAGGCAGCCTGATGACATCTTCTTGGAGCAGATACAGCAAAATTTTATGCCAACACACACACACACACACACACACTCACACACACGTATACCTATGACACACCCACGCAGCCATGCACAACACAAGCATACATACATGCATGCCCACACCCATACCCCCTACAGGTCTGCATGCAACATACCCATGCACCCCCACACACATGCACAATACAAGCACATACACATGCATACCCACACATATGCATGCATGCATGCGCGCGCGCGCGCACACACACACACACACACACACACACACACAATGCCTGACGCATTTCCTAAGGTTTGGAACACAGTGTACACACCCCTAAGAAAAAAAGAACAAGCACTAAGCCTTCTTAAATTCTACTTTGCTTATGATTTTTACATTGCTAACTCATCTGATATATCCACTCTGTTCCTTCACCGAAGTCAAACTTGGGTTCCGCTGTTCCCTGAACCACATGGTTTACCCACAGGTATCTGTAATGGGTACCTGGAAGTGATTTGTTTTGTTCTTTACAAGAAGCCAGGGTCAGTTTGTGTCTTGCAGCTTTTCCTACCAAGATCAGCTCATTACCATAGGGCTGCAATGCTCACACAGTTCCCAGTCTGGAGAACACAGCTCCCCGGCAAGAGGAGTTTCTTCTAAGCTGCTCTGATTCTGACCCAGCCATCCTCTAGCCCTTGCTGATGACATCAAAGGACAGAAAGAACAGTTTCTTTTTGTCCTGCAACCTAAAAGGAATACTACAGCTAATCACATGGGCCTTAGCTGAAAAATGAACTTGATAGAGCTTTGCAATACAGAAAACCCATCCTAGAATGGACAAGACCACATGTCTGAGTGGGCCCAGTGGTGGGGGCGAGGGGAAGAGTGCCTGTGATCCTTGCTGTGCCTTTAGGAACAGGCAGATGGAAGGAAGTGTTTGGAGCTTGGGCTTGAGGCTCTATAAGGAGTTCACTGGCCATCAAGGGAACACACAGGGCCCTGGATAGACAATTGCTCATGACACAGATGCTTGGAGAGCCAGGGTTTCTGAGGAGCCACGGCCAGGTTAGTGCTGCTGGGACAAGGACAGGGCACGGGGAGCTGATCAGAGCCACACAAGGGGTACTGCATCCCGACGGCATGGGTATGAACTGCAAAACCACCTGGCATGTCTCTGAGTAAGGGAGTGACAAGGAGAGATTTATCCTTCCTGATGGCAGTCAGAAGAATTTTTTTCAGCAATGTGGCACTTGGTGTGAGGCAGGTGAAGGGAGAGGCAGCAGGCCAGGCTGTTGAGGATCAGTAACAGTAACTATGAGTCAAAGGGAGAAATGTTCATCCAATGTCAGGGGGCTTTGACCAGCAGGGCGGAGACTATGTATCTCAAGAAACTACAAGAAAAGATTTGAATATCTTCATCACAAAGAAATGATAACTGTTGAGGAACACGTATATGCCTATCCCAGCAAAATCACTGTACAATGCATATGTATCTAAACAACATGGTATCAAACAAATGTGTGTCATTTTCTATGTATCAATCGAAACTGAAAGTTTATAGATGACTTCCCTGGAATGAAACGGGATGTCACTGAAGTGCCAGACTTTTAAGTCAGGCCCCACTTTACCACGTGAACCCCACTTTACCACGTGAACCTGAGATAAGCAGGCCCTGTGAGCAGACCCAGGACAAGCCCGTTAGGGCCCAGTCGGTCTAGAACTCTAACGAATGGGAATGCTTAACTCTAACCACCCCTAGAATACCTCGAGCCCTGAGCCAATCAGATTTGTACCGTAATCTTGCTTGCTTAAACACCTGATTGCTGTAACTTTGTCTTTTGCCTTTATAAGCTCTGTATAATTGCAGCTCGAGACTCCCTCCTAACCTCCGCTGTGTCGGTGGGTAGGACGAGGCCCAAGTTGCAGCTCACTTAAATAAAGCCTTGCCTTGCTTTTGCATTTTGGAACGTCTGAGTCTCAGTGGCCTTCTTGGTGGTGGTTTCACGACTTGGCACAACATCATCACATGCTCACAGAGTACGTGTGGCATGGGGTCGGGGGGTGGGGAGGGGGGTTGTTCAGGACACACAGCTGCTTGTGCTGTCTCCTACTCTTACTTCTGACCTACCTTCAGTGTCATTTCTGTGGAGACCCCATCTGTGGGAGGTATACTAAAATGTCATCTTACCTTGATAGACAGATAAACAATATCCTGATTTGGTTCCAACAAGAGAAGGCTGGAAAAGCCAGGCACCCTGTGTCAACCTAGCTACTCAGGAGGCTGAGATCTAGGACTCGAGGATGAAGATTTGAAGGGCAGGACGGTCCATAAGACGCTTATCTCAAATTAACCACAAAAAGCCAAAACTTCAGCTGTGGCTGAAGTGGTAAGGTGCTAGCTTTCAGACAGAAAATACCAAGGGACAATGTCCAGGCCCTAAATTCAAGCCCTGGCAGTGGCACAAAACAAAGCCAAAAAGAGCAAACTGGAGCCTATGAGCATAGCTCATATACAGTGACCCCAAATGGGAAATCTCAGAAGCATGGTGTGAATTTACCTGGCCAAAGGCAGAACACCGAAAGACTAAAGGATCCATGTTTTGTGTCTATGGTTACCAAGAAAAGAGGTGGGTTCAGAAATCTTGTCCTTAGATCCTCTTTAAGCTCAAATGTAGCTTGCTTCAATTTCTCTTACTCTATCTTTTTTTCTTCTTCCCCCTCCCTCCCTCCCGCCCTCCCTCTCTCCACTCTCTCCACTCTCTCCTCACCCCCTTGCTTTTCCTTCCTACCTCCATCTTTAATCTGTCCCAGTACTGGTGCTTGAACTCAGGGCCTTGTACTCTTGCTTTGTGTTCAAGGCCGGCACTCATACGCAGCCTACTTGAGTTTCTGAGGCTCTGTCACACAGATGCAAACCACAGGCCTGTAGCCACCAACTTAGGAGAAACCAGCACATGGGTAACATAGCTACAAAGCATTTAGAGCTGCTGCTGAAGAATGGAAATGAGTCAGGAAGAAAACCTTGTGTGTCAAACACTCTGCCTTCCATCATATACACCCTCGGTGCAGGGCTCCAATTTCTGCAATGTTTTGAAAGAAAATACTTGAATACACAAAGCATTCAATTAGTTCCAAATGCTCTGTAGCCTCAAATATGAAAAGTGACTTCACACTTGTGTCTGGTTGGCTATAAATTCTAGCAGCTTCTTCTCAGGACTGCAGCCTGATCATCTTATCAAGCATCTAAATCAGAGCCTGCCTGGGCCGTCACCCCTACTGGTTGGTGATATTTACTTGACACAAATTCAATGCCAACAGAGGGTTTTTAAAAAATGACTTTCTCTAAGCATGTTCTAAGAAAAAGTCCAATGGATGAAATTACAAGTAAAACCAAAAGCAACCAGACAACCAAACAACCAAACAACCAACCAACAAAGCATCCAAACAAAGTAAGGTTGTCTTGGAGTTGAATAAAGGAAAGGAATGAAGACCCCTTCAACACATCACATCACAATGCCTCTCACTGACGTTCTGTCTCTGTTCGCTGGCCCAGATTTCTTTCACATTGGTTTCGCTGGAGCTCGAATCATGAAACATCTGGATCGCATTCCCCCCCCCCAACCCCCGTTGGCTAACAAGCAGTGAAATAAATAGGCTGACACGATACAAAACAGAGTAGGGGCAAAGAGACTTTGACCTAAATGTGGTTCAGGAATGCATGTGCCTGTAAAAGCACTCTGAAGGATGATTATTAGTCTTCGGTAAGCGTTTTTTAAGCAGTAAGAATGACTCCACTTTGAGTCTCTGATTGTACTAATAATCAACCAAACTGAAATCCTTTTTGGAATTAGGACAGATTGCCGGGCACCAATGGCTCATGCCTGTAATCCTAGCTACTCAGGAGGCTGTGATCTGAGGATCTCAGTTTGAAGTCAGCCTGGGCAGGAAAGTCTGGGAGACTCTAATTATCCACCAACAAGCTTGAAGTGGAGCTGTGACTCAATAGAGTACCATTTTTGAGCTGTAAAGCTAAGAGACATTGCCCAGGTCCTGAGTTCAAGCCCCAGTACTAGCAACAAAACAAAACAAAAAAGAACAAAAACCAAAAAACAGAATTAGGATAGATTTACTTGGAAGTATATCTAAGAACCAAATACATAGAAAATTGGAACAAAAGCAAATTTAACTTAGAAGGCGTAACTCTTAAGGAGTCTCTGGGAATTAACATGCCTTCCAAAAGAACTTGTGCCAGTATTTAGCCAACTCCTTTCTCAGGGAAAGTCCTAACATGTCTTGATTACTGTCACTAGTGAGCCCCTTGTGCCCTGCTCCAATCTGCCTTCAGAACTCGCCATGTTCTGTCGCACTCTCCCAAGCTGCCAGTCCCATGGCTGGGTATGGGGAGAGTACAAGACCTAGCTCATTCTGTCCTGTGCAGGATTCCTTGATGGGAGGGAATTGTTGGGTTTGCATTGTGGGCTGAGCCCCTTCCATTTTTTGGAAATGCCAGGCTCCAATAGCTCTGTGTTAATCTACCTTGCATGGGCTCTCTGCAGGAGCCCAAGGATGCAGCCTGTTCTGTTTTTGTGACAAAGTCCTGAGATTCCTCAGACAAAAAAAATCAACCCCTCTCCCCCAAATCATGTACAAAGTGAATTGCTGAAGTGATACCTTCTTTTGGTCCCAAGAAAAATAACTCATGGATTTATCATTTAACCCCTTAGCCGGAGTGACCCAAGAACAGGTACTAGCTCTTCACTTTGTGTACCCATCAGGAGATGCACTAGGATGTGCTTACTGAAAATTTGTGGAAAAAGCTCCATTTCCCAATGACCCTTCTTTGCAGTGTTCCATTGAGCCCACTATCTGATGGAAGTCAGATGGCAGAGTGAATGGATTCACAGGCTTGGATGACGAGTGGGGTTATACGTAGGCACTAACATTTCCATAAATGGAATTGGGTTTTACAACAGCTGAGTGAGTATTTCAGAGGTTACAGTCATTGCTAAAAATTCTTCAAGAACTTCAACTAAAAAGAGAAGCAAAAGAGCAGCTGGTAATGGAAAGAAGGGTTCCTATGCTCTTGGCTGGGTGATTTACATGACCAAGATGAACACAACAAACTGGTGTGGTTAACCCCAGTGACAGGGCAATGAACTACTTAAATGAAAAGCAACAACAGTCTGCAATACGGAATGGGTATTATAGACTTAGAACCTACTGTTTTGTTTTTTAATTTAGAAACATCATGGAAAGGTACTAAAGAATCACTAGAGAGTCAAATAAATAAGGACAATGACAGATGAGATTCCTGCTGCTCATTTACTAGCTCTAACCAGCTTAGATAGCTAACCAGGAATAGAGAAAATGTTGGGTACCTTGACTTTGGCAGTACATCCTGAAAGTCGAAAAATTCCTTCAGACTCCAGACCTGATTCTTCAACTTTCTCAAAAAACTAGAAGGCAATGATATATTACCAATTAAGTATGTATACATAACTATAAACATCTGAAATCCAAACAGTGATGATAATAACTGATACATTACCGAGCCTGCATATATGCCTGGTACTTGAAGGCCTTGGTAAATGTTCACAACCACCTATAAGGTCAACATCATCCTCCAATTTGCAAATGAGCAAATCTCTACTACAGCCATTCCACAGCATTCCCAATAGATCCATCTCATAACATAGGAAGTAACACTGACTCAAGTGTGAACTCTTAACCACTTATAATATGCTGCCACTTAACCAACTTTAAGATTGGATTATTGTATATCTTTCTGCAAACTGAACAGTAAGAAATATTTCTAAGTCTATCATCCTTTGTGAATACCACCCTGGTTAAGAACCTGCAGGAGAGGTCGGGCACAGGTAGCTCATGCCTGTAATCCTGGCTACCATTCTTGGGTGAGATCTGAGAATCATTGTTGGAAGCCAGCCCAAGCTGACAAATCTGAGAGGCTCTTATCACCAATTAGCCAGCAATACCTGGAAGTACAGGTAAAGCTCAAACGGTAGGGCACCCAGCTGTAAGTAAGTGTTCATAGTTCAAGCTCCAGTACCTCTACATAAAAAATAAAACAGAAAGGAAGGGAAAGGAAAGGAAGGGAAGAGAAGGGAAGGGAATAAAAAAGAAAAGGAAAGGAAAGGAAAAAGGAAAGGGAAGGAGGGAAAAAGGAAAGGAAAGGAAAGACACACACACAAACACACACACACACAGAGCGAGAGAGAGAGAGAGAGAGCGCAAAAGAGAGAAAGAGCGAGCTTGTAGGAATTCTAGAAGTCCAAAGAAGGATCTAGCTAGAAATTAGGGAAGTTAATGACTCTCATGAGTTCTTGTGAGATGATGAATGTTAACCTTAATAAGCTGTCTGGGCAATGCACATCAGTCCCAGTTTTTCAGTTCTTCACACATATTTGCTCACTTCATCTTGGCAATCATGAATTAAGTACTATTATTCTCCCCAGCTACTACTGGCGTTAAAGGCACTGAGAAAATGAATAATCTGTCCAAGTTCACAGGGTGACAGGGATTTTAGCATCTCTGCTCCATGATTCTTGGCACTGAGGTAATTCTTTAGAAGATAGAGAGATATTTAGGAAGAAGAAACACAAGCATGAGAGGCTTCTCCCACAGGAAGTGCAAGAGTACTAATCTCACTGTCTTCAATGAAATCAGCAGTAATACAACTAACACTACAGTTACTATCGGGAAAGAAATCTATATTTAATTTGGCATTTATTGAGCATCTTCTGTTTAAGTTCATTTTCAGAGTTCTGAGCTAGGCTTCGTAATGGCATGATATTATAATGTGTCAATGTTTTTAATATATCATTTAAAAACTTCTTTTTAAAATTCAACGGAGTTTGTGGTTAAGATCTTGGAATTTCACTTATTTTTATGACCTAAAACACATTAATTTTTTTTATTACCTCTAAGTAGTTATACAGAGGAGGTGCCATTTAGCAAAGCTTATGAATACAGTGCACCTTGATCAGGGTCACCCCCTTCCCATTCTCACACCCCTTCAACTGGCCCCTTCCCTTACTTTTCTTAATTTTGTAGTATATAGTATGACATTTTAATTGTGCCACTGGATGTCAGTGTTGAATAAATGTTGTCTATAAAACAAACCTAAAAGTGGGACTGGGAATATAGCTTAATGGTAGAGTGCTTGCCTAGCATGCATGAAGCCCTAGGTTCAATTCCTCAGTACCAGATAAACAGAAAAGGCCGGAAGTGGCGCCATGACTCAAGTGATAGAGCACTAGCCTTGAGCAAAAGAAGCCAGGGACAATGCTCAGGTCCTGAGTTCAAGCCCCAGGACTGGGAAAACAACAACAATAACAACAAGTAAATAAGTAAATCAGCAAGTGCAATGATATTCACAGACAAAGTCACATCAGATAGTTGAGATAAGGTTATTTAAAAAACTTCTTTTCATTCTTTTTGTCTAATTGTATCCCATTTGCCCAATCACAAGCTGATTTTTAGACTTTATTAACCTTTGGAACATCTATAAAATTATCACACATATACACATAAAAAATCAGCTTCTGGTATCTTTCAGCACACATGATCCACAGATACACTGTTAATAATTCATGGTCATCTTTATCCAGATAGAATAATCAAATACAAAGACACACAGATATACATACATGTGTGTATACATACATATACATATATATGTAGAATCTGAACAAGTAATGGACAAAACAGAACTGAAGGAAGCAGTGAGACAGAACATCCATGCCCATTATTTGATGGATACAATGCAGCCAGACTGCTAGGGTGTGCACATGGCATGTCCCCAGGGCTTCATGTGTTGGGAGCTGGGGTGGCAGAGCCCAGGAGAAATCGTTACTGGGCCTTTCCCCCTATGGCTTTCTGGCGCTCTCTCCTTCTCCCAGCACTGCAGGGTCCCACAGTGAGGCAGCCCGGAGGCTTTCCATAGGGCAGCAGGAGGCTTCACAGTGCCTATCCTCACAGGAATGAAAACTGGGTTGGTTCAGAAGCCAAATAGTATAAGCCCTTAGAGGCCATTTTGAGGATGCGTTGAGGAGAGCTGAAGATCAGGAGGATCTGTCTGATAACTAGAAGGGCTTCTGTGTCAGGAAAACTCATCACCAGGTTTAGAAAGAAACAATCTGTATTCATTCCTCAGTCATCTGCAGTTACTCACTTTTTGTAGTACAAAGGGGACTTTCACTCCAGGATCTTTCTTCCGATCATTTTCCAGGAGAACTGTAAGTGGAACTCCAAAAATCCCATTGTCTTTGTTACACAATAGGCAAGGGAGAAAGAAAAAGGAATTAGAAAAGCACTCTCTTATTCTAGTGTATCACATCATAATCAGAAGGCTCAGTCTTAGTTACCTCGCCCTTTTACTTTCTCTGTTTTGCTTCTTTTTAGCTGAATTCTGAAGGCGTCAAAAAAGGCAGTCAATTCAATCAGAGAGAGATGGCGGATTTTCTTCATGTCTTCTGCAGACAGGTCTCCTGCTTCAGTTAACCCAAATCTGGTTTTTTGTACAAAAAATTTCTGTAATGGAGAGTGATGACAGTTAGTTTCTTATAGCAAGAATGTTATTAGACCTTCATTTAAATGCCACTTGGATATTTGAAATGTGTGTATGAAAACATGATCTTTGCAGAAAGTCTCATAGGAGCATAAGAATATGTTTTGAATAACATTTGCAGCTTTCTATCATTCTAATTAGAAGTAAACTAGTAATGCAATCTGAAGGTTATAACACTGTTGCAGAAACTGCCTTCCCATAAGAAGCAACCTGGGTGGCCAAACACCACACATGCCAAACATCACATGGAATGCGCATGGCATGGACTCTTAATCTGGATTATGCGCAGAACATGCATTCAAGACCACACACACAGGTATATCCCAGGAGAGCTTGGAGCAGATGTTTGGGGGGGAGAATCTCCTTAAATCAGGCTTTAAGTGTTGAAAGACACTTCTATTTCCTCAGTTGTGGGGCTTGAACTCAAGGCCTAGGCACTGTCCCTGAGCTTCTTTTGCTGAAGGCTAGCACTCTACCTCTTGAGTCACAGCACCACTTCTGGCATTTCTTGTTTATGTGGTAAGATGAATTGAACCCAGGGCTTTGTGCATGTGAGGCAAGCACGCTATCCCTAAGTCGCCATTCCCAGCCTCAAAAGACACTTAATAGTCTCTCGATCAAGACTGGTAATACATGCTTGCTGAAATGGCAGTTATTCTATCTTAAGTATCAAAGCTAGGTCTTGGCATGGTGGTTCATACTCATAATTCTAGTCACAGAAGCAGAGATGGGAGGACCACCATTCAAGGCCAGCCTGAACAGAAAGACAGCAAACCCCTTTCTCTTTTATGGTGATGTGTGTCCACAACCTCAGTTACGAGGATGCAGATATGAAGACCATAGGCTTACGCCAGCCCTAGGCAGGCCTGCAAGGCCCTAGATGAAAAACAACTAGGACAGAAAAGGGCTGGGAACATGGCTTAAGTGCCTGCTTGCTAGGTGCAAGGTACTGAGTTTTAGCCCCAGTACTGAAAAGCAAATCAAATTTAGGTGACTCTAAATTCTTAAGAATGCAAAATTCACAGGAAAGATAAATAATCTTATCCTTTGGATGACAATGATACTACTATAGTCTCCATTTTCACATTGAGAAACAAAATATACAACCTCCCTCCCCCAATACTTCAGCAATCTGGACATGTGAAGTTTAAGCAATAAACAAAAGAAATTTTAAAGTAATATCCATAGGTATATTTTCTCTCAGAAACTCTGGATTGAAAAATACACTAGAGCAGAACAATGCATCGTTTTATGTTCCAGGCTGGACATGGGGCTCATGGTACAGGGCTGGTTGACACCGGCTCTGGCTTCCGTCTTCAGCAGCACAGAACCAAGAACACCGTTTCCAGAGGACTTTGCGACTTGGAGGTCCCATGAAGCTATTACTATCTACTCATTTATTCATTATTGTTTCTTCACTGGAACTCACACTTACTTAAAAGTAAGTGTGTGAAACAATACACTGTAGAATAGGGTTTAGGGCATGCCTGAGGCTTAATTCTGTTACCTTCTTCCTGAGAACATGGCCCTCCATGTTATGTTATGTTAATAACAGCAGTATGAACGATGGAACAATTACTGTGCGGGGAACCCTTTACAAGTTCTTCATCACAGGCTGACCTGCGCTCAGGTGAGCCAAGCCTTAGTGGGACCCGGTTTGGATGAGGAGCTGGGAGCCAGCATTCTCTTGTGGGGATGGCTCTCCACAAGGATTCCCATAGCTTCCATCTTCTCCCCAGAGCACAGCTGTACCTTGCGACATGGAGACTGTTTAAGGACCACACAGGGTTTAGAGTTGGACACATTCAGGTTTGAACCCTGTGGGGTTCAGACACGTTTCTTGGCTTCCTCAAGCCTCGGTTTTCCTATCTGTAGGATAGGAGTGGTCAGAAGGATCCACCTTACAAGGAAGGCCTGTGCAGCATCAGGTTTGTAAAAGGTATTCAGTGAGCCCCAGAGTTCTTGCCATCTTCTTCCTCCCCTGTGTCACAATTGTCTGGAAATGGTCCTGCTGCTGGTTGAGAAAGTCTGCATCTAGGGGACTCATTCCTTTGGCTCAGGAGCTACCTGTGCCCTGTCTTCCCCCTGCCACCTCTGATCATCAGAGTGTTTAGGACTCCACAGAATGGGCTATTCACACATTGCTTTCACTTAATGAACAGCAATCAGATCCATGTAGCATTTCTACATTAGGCTGTCAGGATATAACATCCTAAATATATATAATGAGACCTTCTTTCAGGATGAAGAGTACAGAATTATTTACAAAGTACAGAATTATTATTTACTTATCTTGGAATAATACAATTCTTCTACTGCTTCTTTTTTTCTTTTTGTCCTGGGGTTTAATGTTACACTCAGGACTCACACTCGCTATGCAGGCACTCAGTCCCCTCAGCCATGTGCTCAGTTCTTTGGTGCTTCTGTTATTTTTTCCAGCAGGATCTCATGTTTTTTCCCAGGACAGTCTTAGACTGTGACCCTCCCGCCTGTGTCTCCTGTGGGCCTGTGATGACCAACACACTAGGATGAGATGGGTTCTCACTGCTTTTTCTGGGCTAGCCTCAAACAACGGTCTTTCAGTCACTACCTCCTAAGATGCTATAGTTTATAACATTTATAGTGTGTAAGCCACCATGCCTAGTTATTTGTAATATTATACATTCTTGAATTTGTTTTTTCTGAGTTGTGTCTGTCCTATGTGCTGTCCCTTGTTATTATGACAAAACTTTCAGTAGGAGCCCCTTCAGTTATATGATGTACGGGATGCAATACGTAAAGCTAGGGTCTTCAGTGACTTGCATATGAAGTAAGGTTATGAACTACAAGAAAAATCACAATGAAGGCCATAACCTCATTTCCTCTGTGCTTTGGATTTGAAATGATGTCCAAAGGCCCATGTTTTAGCATCTCCATCACCAGCCGATGGAACTATTGGAATGAGGTGGAGCCTTTAAGAGGCATAGTTCGGGGAAGGAAGTTAGACCAACGCAGATGTATCCTTGAAAGGGACATTGGGGTTCTAAACACTTCCTGTTTCTTCTCTCTTTATTTCCTATTCACTGTGAGGTGAGCAGCTTGCTCCTTCTTTGCTCCTGCCATGATGTGCTATTTTACCACAGGCCCAAGAGAAGTGAGTGAACTTACCAGAAACTGAAACCTTCAGAACTATGGGTCAAAATAAACATTTCCTCATTTTAAGTTGATTCATGACTTATCCTCAACCTGTTCCTGGAGCTGCAAAGCACAGCTAGGCAAGCGGTGCACAGAATAACAGATGATGTCCCAGTTTCCCCTCCCTGCATGGTGTTTGCAGCCCTGAAGCCCAATATTTACACAGAGATTAAAAGACAATTCTTGTCAGGGCCATTAGGAAACTCACATTAAGCTACTGGTTGGATCAAGGGAAGTTTTCACTTACAGTTAAAGCACACTCTTCTTTCTTAATTTCAGACTTCTTATACTTATTTCTTTTGGGAGCATCTGTAATCATTTCTGAGTAAGATATTTCAAAGGACAGCTCTTCAACCTCTGCTGGAATGTTCTTCTCTAGATAATCACCATCTTAAAAAGCAAGAGAAATGTAATGTCCATCTCATTTAGTCAATCAATATACCATTTACTATAAAATAAGCACTAAATCTCTGCAGGGTAACTGACACACTATGGAATGTGTGAAACATCAGACTCCTGGAGCTCAGTGTGCAATGAACGACGTGTTGTCATCAGAGGCCCTAGGATCACAGTTTCTGTCATTATCTAAGCAAACTTACAATTTAAATGATTTTTACGTTTTTATGTTTTTATGAAGGTTGCTGAGGATTATTTAGTAGAAAATCCTAAAGCAGGGTATTTGTATATATTCGATATTAAAATTATATTAAAGTAATTCCATTATTTTTATGGAAAACTGGAAGCTTGAAGCCAATGAAAGGGTATGTGGTGGTTGGGATCCTGCTCAAAGTCTCTCTACTTTTGCTCCTTTGTTTTGTTTTTTCCAAACTCCGGAATATTTTCTTCTTAAGATTTGTATAAATTTGGTATGAACTTCACTGCTATGTTTGTGCAGGCAGTTCTGTGATTTGATCCTGGCTAGCTGACCTTGTTGACGCACATTAAGAAAAGGCTGACTGTGTGATAAGGAATGCCCCAGAGAAGTGGTTTTTTTCAAGCTAGCATGTGAATAAACAAAATATCCCTTGACTGAAACCAAGGGACTCAATACATCATGTGAGTAATCCTGAACTCTGATTTCTGACTGGTTTCGGCTTGTCATCTGTTTCATCACAGAGGACGAAAAGTTATTAAATTGCAATGTGAGTTCTTAAGAATCCAAGGACAAATTCTTTGGAAAGAAGTAATACACCACTGTCAATTCTCCAAACCTCTGACCACTGCTTGTAACTTCTATCTTTAAGGCATGATTTAAACTACATTCAATTGGGCAGCCAAAAAATTGTGAAATAATTTTTGGCAAATCCTTTTTATTTAATTTTTTACATTAATCTGATATCATCTTCATGGAGAGACAATTCACATGTCACACAATTTACAATTTTAAGTGTTCAAGTCATAATCAACTCCATTAACTCAGCTTCCTTGGTTTGTATGTGCATCATCAAAGATGGGCTCTGTTTCTACAAGGAGAGTGCATGAATTTCATGAAACTGCATGGCATCACAAAAACCCATCCTGAAGGGGTCTGCTTCCTTCAAGGATTTGAGGAGTGGCCCAGCGTGTACCAGAGTAGTAATTTAGGAACTGGAAATGGACACTTCTGTTCTCCCTGCGAGTACTGGGCAGATCCACGGGATCATGGAAGAGGCCTCAAGTCAGACATGGCCCAATTAATAAGCTCCTACATGATGTGATGGGACAGAAGAAAACATGACACTCATTCCATTGGGCTGGATTCCTTTGTTCTAGTGTGCCAGAAGGTGTGTCTGGAGGTGCATGGGAAAAATGAACATTAGAAGCAACAGAATCATAATGAGGAGAAAAATCATACTTACATTTTGCTTTTAGAAAATTCACTACTGGGAGGAGAGAGGATAGGAAGAGGTTGACTGATGGCCACTACAGTACAATGTTTTGCGTATCAGTTTAAAAATAGGTGCATTAAAAGTAAATAATACAGCTGGTCAATGGTGTCTCACACCTGTAACCGAGCTAGTTAGGAGGCTGAGATTTAAGGTTAAGGTTCAAAGCCAGTCCAAGCAGGAAAATCTATGAGAATCTTATTTCTAATTAACCACCAAAGAGCCAGAAGTAGAGCTGTGGCTTAAGTGGCAGAGTATTAGCTTTGAGCAAAAAAAGTTCAGAGATAGTATTTAGGCCCTGAGTTTGAGCCCTGGAAATAAACAAACAAATGAAATCACTGCTAAGTATACCAGGTGCCAGAGTCAAAGTGAGAAGGTCTAGTTTAAACTCAGTGGAGTCAAGTTACTCACTGTGCAGTTCATTCGAAACTGACTGCCCAGGGTCTGAAGATCCATTGGAATGAACTGGGATATCAGGAATTGCCGTGAGTCTAGACTGCCAAGCAATAGAAGACAAACACAGAACATGTCACCATAAATACAAACTACCCTTGATTCAATCTGATCTCTGTTCCTCAGTCAACAAGAATCCTTTTCACAATTTTTTTCTTGATTTCATAAATAGCCTGCATTGGTTTCTTTTCAATACTACTTCATCTTCTTAGCTCTTACATGTTTGCTGCTTATACTTTTGCTAAGGCTTAGAAATTACAATGTCTTATGTTCTATGTTTTGTCTTAATGTTATATTTATACACTAATATCACTGCAAACTACAGAGCTAATCAACAAAAACTTCAATATTTCTTCTACCTAAGTTCTAAGTTTCTATTCTTTTTTTTTCTTTATTGTCAAAGTGAAGTACAGAGGGGTTACAGTTTCATATGTAAGGCTGTGAGTATATTTCTTGTTCAACTTATTACTTCCTCCCTCATTCCCTCACTTCCCCCAATGAGTTGTACAGTTGTTTACACCAAATGGTTTTGTAAGTATTGCTTTTGGAATGGTCTGTCTTTTTATCCTTTGTCTCTCGATTTTGGTATACCCTTTCCCTTCCCTAGTTCTAATACACATATATTCCGTTTCTATTCTTAAGCCAAATAAACCAGCACTTTCTTCACTGAAAGCTAAACCAGCACTTTCTACATTGAAAGCCTGCAGTTCTATCAGAAGTTGAGTCTCCTGTCTTTGTAGAGATCTGTCCAATGAGTTATTGTTCATGTCTGGTAAGTAAAAAACTTACCTAGAAATTCTTCAAATAATTTTACATGTAAATTCTATAAAATTTATTTGGGGAACAAAAGTGATACAGGGTTTCCATAGGTAGCTCAGACTGGCCTTGAATTCATGTCTCTCCTGTCTCAAGACTCCCAAGTGCAGAGTTAAACAGGCATGTACCATCACAGTT
Organism: Perognathus longimembris pacificus; assembly: GCF_023159225.1. Classification (NCBI taxonomy): domain Eukaryota; kingdom Metazoa; phylum Chordata; class Mammalia; order Rodentia; family Heteromyidae; genus Perognathus; species Perognathus longimembris. The sequence goes on along the minus strand of NC_063175.1, from coordinate 6,760,702 downwards.
GGCTGTAAATCCTATACATTTTCATGTGAAAGTTATTATCTGTGAATATGTGTGGCTGTGAAAATGTGCTATTCCACCAGAATTCTTTTCAACACTATTCACACATAAAATTCTATTCTTTTTCCCTCAAAGCATGATGTTGTTTCTTTTACTCTCATTTATGTAGCAATAACTGAACATCTGCTTCATAAAAGATCCATTATCATGTGCTACACATCGCAGAAGATAGTCTCAAATTCTAAGCCTTATGATCTCTTTTTTGTAAATTTATACTTTATTTAACAGAAAATGACATTTTTAATTGTGGAAATAGCACATAAATGAATGGTCAATTAAGAACACACAGATGCCAATATACTGGACTTGGTAGAAGAAAAGACAATAGTCCTAGACCTTTTATGCTCATTTCTGATAGAGTTAAGGGTTATCCATTGCTATAGTTTGGATCTGGAATTTCCCACAAAGGTACATGTGTTGGTTCTCACCTTAGCATTGCGGGGAAGTGGTAGGACCTTTAGGAGGAGGGGCCTAACAGGAAGCCTTAGGCCATTGGGGTGTGTCCGTTCCACAATGAGGATGCTGGAATGCTGAGCTGAGGCAAGTAGCTTCTTCTGCCACATACTAACACCACAGGATGCTGCCTTACCACAGGCCCCAAAGCAACAGGGCCAACTGACCAAGGTTTCAACCTTCAGAAGGGTGAGCCCAAAGAAACCTTTTCTCGTTGTCATTTGACTACCACAGGATTTTGTTATAGTCATGGGAATCTGATAAACATTTCTATATATTAAAATTCTCTAAAAGGTGTAGACAAGTTTTCAGTGGTTTCCTTAAGTTTTTCAACAAAGAAATGCTTTGTCAGACTCTGAAATAAAAACTCACCTACGGGAAAGATGGTGCCATTGAAAATTGATAGGCTTAATTTATTTATAATTTCAGGTTGAAGACTTGGGATAGTTTGAGCTGCTGAATGTCAATTGCTTAATCCTCAAAGTAGGAAAGTGTCCATCTGCTCAATTGGTGTAGCTGGCCTCTAGTCATCCTGTTGTACTCAATGAGTATCTGTTCTTTGTAATATAAATTACTTTGGGACAGAGATTTCAGACATAATCCCTATTCTTGAGCTACTTACAGTGAGAACAGAATAACTTTTATGGAACATTATTAAAAGACAAGTAAGGCACTGTTAAGAGCTTATTTCTCTATTATGAACTGTATTATTGGAAAACGATGGGAGAGGTACAAGAAGCCACCCAGAAGATTTTTACAGATAAAGAGAACTTCAGTTGGACCTTGAGATCAATAAAAGGTGCTTACAAAGGCAGAGGATATAGGCAAAAACATTCCGACAAAAAATGGAAGTATACATTTCAGGAACAGGCACAGCTGAACTGTTACAAAGAATTGTAGAGAGATAAACGTTTTAGTAGCTGAGTCAGAGAATAAGAAAAATTGAAAAATGACTTAATAAAGAGCAAGGATCAGATTGTAATTATGGAAGGGGCTGAAGGACACATAGCGACACTGAGACTTAGAACTGTAAGTGATAAAACAACAACAACAACAACAACAAAACCCAAAAGGAGTCTCCCCTGTTACAGCAGGAAATCACCTGGTGGAAGTAAAGAAGGAAGAGCAGCCTGTCCACAAACAGCCCTTGATTTTCAAAATGGGTTGAGACAAGACATGGACAGACATCCCTCAGTATACTGTAATCCCAGGGAGTATCAAATACTTTCTATAAAATGGTGGTGGAGTTTCATGTCACTGACACACATCCTCCTGTATGCTTTAAGTCTTACATGACTTAAAGACAACTTATATAGAGAATGCAATGCAAGTACTTTGTAAACTGATGTTACACTATGTTGCTTATAGAATAATTAGAAGGATAAAAATGGCTGTACATGTTCAGGAAAGATGCGATTTAAAAATATTTTTGATTTGTAGTTGGTGAGTGAACATCTGAATCCATTCACATTAATGGATTCTGTATAACCATTTGATAAATTCACCCTCTCTTCTACACTAAAACAATTATGGAGAGAATAAACACTCCATTGTATGATGAAAGAGGAGAAGGAAAGTCCTAATGAGATTTTTCCAAGTAGTAGGCATAGCCTTTTCTGAAGTTCATCAGGAAGAAACCATTTCTCTGAAAAGAAAAGGATAACTTAAAAAGCCAGTATTGGTAGATCACACCTGTAATTCTAGCTACTCAGGAGGCTGACATCCAGAGGACTGTAGTTTAAGGTCAGACTCCATCTCCAAAATAACCAACAAAACCCTAGCTGTAAATGTGGCTCAAGTTGTAGAGTGCCAACTGTATGTAAACAAACTAAACAAACACAAACCTCAAGTCCCTCAAAGGGAAAACTTTGATGCAGAAGTTAGCCTGCCAATTTCAGAAAGAAACCTTAGATCTATGACTATATGGTGCTTCACTTACCACCAAGGCATTACTTGAGAATTTTCTCAATTTTTAATCTAGAAAGGATCAAAGATTGGGAAAAAGGCACTGGTTCATATCGGCGTTATGCTTTTAGAAAAGGAAAGTCATATTACCTATGTCATCTCACTCTACAACATGAATTCCAAAAGGGAACATTGCTAAGATCCCTAAAATCTTACAGACAGCTGAGTCTTGGCCCCATAAAACTATGTCAGTTTTCACTGGGAATTCATTCTATGGAATAGTTTGACCTTTATAGGTGCCATGGCCAAGATCCTGTAGCCTGTAACATACTTCATTGAATTACTAGAAACAACACCAACTCAAGAGACTGGAAAGCACACTGGGCTGCCAGGAGCATTGTGAACATCAGACTCACACTGTAGTAACTTCATGGCAAGAAGTTCTACAGCACTTTGAGTAACAGTCCAGTAAGGGTTAAGTCAGCACCTACCAACTAAGCATTTCTTATAAGATTTCTACTAAAAGATCATCTGAGTAACATTCCAAAAGAAGTCAAGCTGAAGACTAGTCCAAGCGAGACATTTTTCACGCCAATACTGCCTTATTTATGTGATATTGGCATCCAGTTTGTTTTTAGAGAAACAAAACCAAAAAAGATGGACAGTTCCATCTGTAACTACCTAGAGGTTCCCCATAAAATCATTTTCTTTCACATCTTCCAACTTTCAAGAATCTTTTTGTAAACAGTATGTGCTCAATAAGGACATGCTTAATGAGTGAATGAGCCAATGAAGTGAAAAACTAGCATCAAAGAACAAGGAAATAGAATCATAAGTAGCATCTGTTTCTTTTTTTTGGGGGGGTAGGGGCTGCTGTTTGGGGGTTTGAATTTAGGTCCTTGGGCTTGCTAGGTAGATGCTCTACAACTTGAACCATACTCTAAGCCTTGCACGAGTCTTATCAGAAATAAAACTGTGGTCACAGAATGCTGTGGAAAAACTAAAAAACCAAGGCATGCCAAACATCCTCTTTAGCAACCAAATTATTCTACCATCCTGTGTGAAGTTCTGATTGCTGTGTCCTCATTGTTGGACTACAGAAGATACAGAAGTTGTTAAAGTCAGCTAGATGCAAATGAGGGGCCCACCACGTCATGAGCTTCTGTGTTAATTAGAGAGTACTGAAGAACCACAGGATCTGTAAGCGGCACTTTTTGTGTGTGCCAGGCCTCAGGATTGAACTCAGGGTCTGGGCACTGTCCCTGAGCTTTTTTTGCTTGAGGCTAGCTTTGTACCACTAGTGCCACCGTTCCATTTTTGCTTTTGTAATGGTTAATTGGAGATCAAAAGTCTCATGGACTTTTCTGTCCAGATGGGCTTTGGACTGGGATCCTCAGATCTCAGCCTCCTGAGTAGCTAGGATTATAAGGGCTGAGCCACTGGTGCCAGGCAGCAACACTCTTAGGTCTGTGGGAAGAATGGGTTGAGTTATCATATCAGAGATCCCTACAGTGGCTACTTCAGTAAAAACAGTGAGATGATGATAATGAATTTCTGTATGAAGGCATGGCTGTAACAAAGGAGAGGACTAGAAACATTCTACTATTCAAATTCCTTAGTAAGATACATGGGTTCCAGAGATGAGCATGATGAAACCGGATGGTGGGCCCAGTTAAGGCTGATGCATACAGGTAATTCTTGGGTGTATGAGAGCCACTGGCTGAGACAGGAAGTAGAGGATCCCAGGCAAATGTTAGGGCATGATTTCCCTGTTACTTGGGAATAGCACAGTTGTGGAAGCTGTATGGAAGGAAGGTTAACCCTTATTCTAGTAGTGACCGAAGTTTGTGAATTCAACCCTCTAAGAAGTGGTAGATTTGAGATGATCTCTAAAATAGAGACATTCTTACTCAGAGTCATTCCAACTCATCGTCTTAAATAGAAAAATGGCAATTGGATTTATAGTCATGGGGTCAGGCCCAGGGGTATCCTTCAGCCTGTACATAGTATATTGCAGAGTTCCGGATCGGTTATTCACCAGTAATAAGTGGTTAACATGTAGCAAAAGCTCAAAAATACGAATTCCATAACCAAAAGCCTAAAAACACAACAGAAAAGTTAATCTATACGTGGCTAACAGTGACACCTCAATGAGCAGAGGGGACAGCTAGGCTGTGTGGTGTGCGTGCAAATGCCAGCAATCCTGTTTCCCAAAGTTGGCAGTGATGGAGGAACTCCGGCGGCACAGTCATTTCCTGTGCCACCTCCACGTGGGCATCTGCTGTGGTAGAAACGGTCTGCTGTCAATTTCCACCAAAGAACCTCTGTGTCTTATCATAGGCTCAGAGACACTGGCAGTGGGCAAGGATTCCGACAAAGAAAAGTACACATTCTCTTACTCAAAGCTGTGAGGGAATTCATATGAGACAAAAAGTTTACGTGGGGGGGGGGCGTCCTGAGAAAGAAGGCAATAGTGGAAAGTCTTCAAAAGAGGGAAGGTTTTTTTTTTTTTTAATTGTCTTGTGGATAGAGGGACTTCTGAGTTGAGATGATGAAGTGAAATAGGCCCATCAAGCCTCTGATACTTTTCTCTTAGAACTCTGCCAAGGGGAGCAAAATTAACAAAGTCCTTCATACTTGATACAGGTAATCAACACCTGTTGATTTGTGGATACTCTTAAGTTTGTGGTTTGCTAACAGCTGCAAGGTGTTTGCTATCCTCATTCAAGCTTGCCTCTTTGTCTTGAAGAAGTCCTTTCATCTGATCTTCCTACCTCAGTTGCTGTCATGCAATGACTTACCCTAGAGTCACTGCTGGGATCTGCTAGACTCCCATCTTCATCCGGGGACCCGTCGGACACGGCAGTACTGTTGAGAGAAGCACCATCTGGCTAAATAGAAAAATAAAAGTACCATTCTTATTTCGGCAAATGCTTCTAAAGTGTTTGTGCACACCCACCTATGTATTGGTGTAGTGGTGTGTGAAGTTATGGCTGCTTGGCCACGGACAACTCCATCCAGCTATTATGTTTGGACCACAAATGACAGCCTAGAGCAGCTAGGCAGCTGTGCACAGAAGGATGACAACAAAGCAAAGGGTGGCAGGGTCAAGGTCAAATGCTAACAGGGTACCATGTAGCTGCTCTGTCAGACTTGGATCACTTACATTAAGCATCCCCATGTGAACCAAAACAATAGCTTTGCTTTTTAATTATAGAGAAGCCGAATGCAAAATTGACCCACATCGTCTCTCTACTACTAGTAGTAGTAAATTCTATGACTGTTTTTGAATTGAACATAATTTAGCTGCAGTGGCACCAAGTCATTTGTTTCATTCCTAAAGCTGGAACCGAAAGTTGTTGTTTTTGCTGTAGAATATAACTCTACTGAAGATCTGAATATTCTTTTCTTTACTGAAGGAATGTTAGTGCAAAGTTGAATATATCTGGCACTTAACAAAAACCATATAATATTTTGTCTTTTAAAAACTGTCATAATTCACTTCACATGACCATATGTTCTCAATTTTCTGTATAGAGCGAAATATTCCTTTATAAACTGAACAAAGAACTTTATAACGCAACAAATGAAGTGAAAATTAGCATAAGAGATTCAAATCAAGATAAAAACTAGCAATTATCTACCTCTTCTCACATCTCGTCATTACATATGGCAAAAACACACAACCAAAAAACCCAGGACTATGCAGAACTTATCCTTCCTTGCTTTATTTATTGTTCAGATAGTCTTGTATTCACTGGAGCCAGCCTTATATTACAATCCTGCTACTTATAGCCTCCTTTGTAGTTGGCAATAAAGGCACGTGCCACCACATTTGGCTCAAAATATTTTTAAGGATACAGATTTTAAGCAGTAATGGAAATCAGCAAAGAATTCTGTATCAGACAAACACATAGTAATTTCTAGAATGCAATCTAGGTAAAAAGGACTAAGTGCTTTGGGGGTGGGGGGACTCCTAGCACCAGCAGTGTCCAGGGGAGATGGTTATGATGAAAGGCATGGAAGAACGAACAAAAAAGAAAGCCAGGTTTGCCTGAGAGAGACAGAGCTCGTCACCTCTCATCAGTTTTGACTTTGGGGAGAGTGTGTACCACACCACCTACTCCTGGAACACACCTTAAGGTTAAGCACAATCTTCTCACTGCAAATATTTTGTCCTTTCAGAACACTTAATCTGCTTAGTTGCAGAGGAGATATGCAACAATTTTCTGTACTGAAGTTGTAAAATAGTAGAGTCCAGCTTTGGGGACCCAAAGGAGGACCCAAGGAGCCAGACCGACCTCTTGTGAGAATGCTGAAATCTGCCTCACGAACACCTGTTAAACTACGCTTCCTTGGTGGGGTCTTTGGTAGACCTAGCTTGCCCTCTGTAACAGATGCTAGTAGACAGGAGCTGGGTGCAGTGGTACTGTGAGCCTGGGCAGGAAGAATCTCCAGGATCATAGGCTCTTGGCCTAAAGCTCTCTGTCCACTGGAGGTGCAACCTCAGACAGTGGCTAACACCCAGGGGAGGTGGCAGTTACCAACCAGATGGTATACAGCTCAGGTATGTCACCTCTGTGGGCATGTCACTTAAGGTGCTACATCCCCAAAGATAATATGTTCTCCACATGAAATACTTAGATTTGGATTAAGTTATTGGGAAACACTAAACATTTATGTATCTAAGCTGCTACTGGAAATGCCAAGAAAATATTTACATGGTAGTGAGGTATTTGTCCATGTGGGCTCACCCACAAGACCAAGCTTTAGTGGACAACATTCTCTGAATAGGACAGGCAGGAAGATCTCTTCTTGTTTTTATTTCTGTGTGTGTGTGTGTGTGTGTGTGTGTGTGTGTGTGTGTGTGTATAAAATTATTCCTTGTTAAGGTTTGAGTGGTGAGTTTTCAGACTGTGTGTGGCGGTTGGTGTTTGCCAGCAATATGAATTTATGTGGCACCTGTACTCAAGATAAATGGGGATACGTACTTGTTACACATCTTGAATGTTTATAGCAGCGTTGCTCACAACAGCTCCAAGCTGGAAGCCATCTAAATGTCCATTACTATGTGTAGAGACATGCCAATCATAGAATATTTATACAGGTAGTATTATTAGTTATAACAAGACTAGATTACAAGCAACAAATAGCAAATAATGAAATCAACATTTCACTCTTGTCCTCAGAAAATCTTAGGAGACTAGTGCTTCTCTGAATCAAAATAATGGATATAAGCCAGGGAGAAAAAGCTGTTCTTAGGAAGTAAGAATGTGTTGCTGAAATGTGCACAAAGAATGAGGAAATCATGAGAAAGGGGGAAAAAAATCCTGCTAATTTAGAACATGAAGTTGAAAAATTCTGAAACAGAATAGAGCAATAGCATAACATGCAAGAAAATTTTGGAAATATTGAAATCTGATTCAAGTGAGGCAATAACCATCTAATATGTGCTGTAGAAGTTTGGAGTGCAAGAAATGGGAAAAAATTAATTGAAAACACAATAGAAGAAAATGTCAGGAAACTGAAGAAAAAGAAGTTCTAAGTTGGAAAGGACTTAAAATTTATAAAAATGCAAAAGATTGCTTGGAAGGTGAGTAAAAGATTATTTCTGATTACTTTTAGAGGACAGAGAGTCAAGCAATTAAAGTAAGAAAAGAAAAATGCCCCATCATGTCTTACTAAGGGTGCTACACTGAAAAGTAGGAGAAATTCTACTGTATAGGCTTTCTGGGAACACGGAGGTTTTGAATTTAAAAGTCAGGTCGCATATGTGTTGATTAGGTGCATCAGTGTGGTACACAAAGTTTGCTAATCAGTGCATTAGGACTGGTACAATGATTAAATCTACATACTAATGTTAATCCCCAAAAAAGGAAAAAATAAAAGGAGTCCATTTTAAAGTTCTCATCACATTATTTTGCAAACCAGCTTTCATTTGTCTGTCGTTACTTCCTTATTTTGTGATTAAAACAAACTCCTACTTGTTTAAGTATGGTTCCTTAGATTTTCTTTTATCGAAGGCAAACACAGATGTGACTGATGATTTTCAGCATATGGTGTGATTGTATTTTGCAATGAATTATGAATCAATAGCAAATGTAAGTATTTGATTTCCATGTAAGACACTGGAAACAAACTAGATTGATTGCTTTGCCTTCTCAATAAACTAACATCTTCACTGAATATTTTATGTGTCAATTCAACATAAGGAACATGTCTTCTTTTATCTATATTAGAAGTGATTTTTAGCCAAGTTTCCAATGATTGGAGATTGGATGATAAATATATTGTAAATGTCCACATCTAATGGCATTTGTGACTTAGCATCAAAGATTCACCACTATGAGTGCAAATTAGTACAACCACTTTGGAGGACAGTATGGAGGTTCCTCAAAAAGCTCAGCATAGACATACCCTATGACCCAGCCATACCACTCCTAGGCATCTATCCTGAACAACAGGTCTCAGGATATCATAAAGACATCTGCACATCCATGTTTATTGCTGCACAATTCACAATAGCCAAAATATGGAAACAACCCAGATGCCCCACTACAGATGAATGGATCCAAAAAAAATTTGGCAGCTATACACAATGGAATACTACATAGCGATTAGAAATGATAAAATATTGGTATTCACAGTGAAGTGGTCAGAACTTGAACAAATAATGTTGAGCGAGACAAGCCTAGAACACAGAGAACAAAGTGTCATGGCCTCCTTGATATATGACTGTTAGGGTGGGGGGGGTGGACAGTAGTTAAAGTTCTAGGTGAATTTCCTTTGGCATACCCTACATGGTTGCTGTATACAATTTTGGTACACTAGATATTGTATATATGCCTACCTGATCTAAGGAAGGGAAAGAAAAACGAGGTGTAAGATATCAAAAGATATCACTCAGTGCCTTATTACGTAACTGTACCCCTTTTGCACAACATCTTGTCAATAAAATTTAATTTAAAAAAAGGTTCACCACCACACATAATGAATGAACAGTTATCCACTCACTATAAATAACTGACTGCAAAATAAGCATCTAGGGCTTAATTTTAGATTTAACTTTAACCAGTTTACTAAAATAGAGTCAACATACATGTATGTATAATTAAACTGCAATATTTAATCTGATCTCCATTTCCCTGGATATTTTAATGATAATATTTAAAGAATATAAAGCACCCAATTTGATGAATTTTGATGAATTGTGACCAAAAAATATAAACCTATGGAATCCTTACCACAGTTGAGATAAGATAACACAAGTATGTAGGTCCTTTGTCTTCCCTCTTGCCCTTTTGAACTTCTCTGCCCTTCCTCTCCTTGGCTTCCCACATCACCCTAAATTAGTCCAGATTTTCTATAATTTAATATGAATATTTTTGGTCTGGCCTTTCACCTTGCATAATTGAGATCTGTCTGTGTTGTATATGTCAATAGTAGTTCACCACTTTTTAGGGAAATAGAACTCCCATGATGTGACATACCACTACACGCTGATATGTTTACCTACAGATGGACATTAGGGTTGTTTTCCATTTGGGAGTATTACAAGTAAAGCTGCTATTAACCTTTGCAAGCAATCTTTTCATGGGTAGGTACATTCTGTTTCAGTAGAATGGCTTAGATTTCATATTTTAAGCAGCTATCAAATTCTTTTTCAAAGTGTACGGGCCATTTTACATTCCTAATGTACAAAAGTTCAAGTTGCTCCAGATCCTTGGCACTGCTTGGTACGGTCAGTCTTTGTCATTTTAGTCATTCCACAGAGTCTTGGAAAGATCCCAACATGGCTTTATTTGCAATTCAGTAATTATTATATGAGAATATTTTCATGAGATTATTTGCCATCCATGTGTCTTTTTAGGATAGTATCTACTCAAGTCTTTTCCCATTTTAAAAGAAAAGGTGGAATAATTTTGACAATGGACAACTCAGGATATGATCAACAGAAAGAAAGAGGGTGAGAGAGGGGGAGGGAATTTGTTTTTAAAACATAGAGTCAGGTCAGGTGTGCTGGTTCATACCTGTTATCCTAGCTTAGGGTAGACAGCAATTGAGAGGATACCAATTCAAGGCCAGCCCAGGTAAACAGCTACAAAAATCCAACCAAAAATCTTAATCAATAAGCGGGGTGTTGTGATGCACAACTGTTGTCTCAGATACAAGAAAACAGTTAAAAGAAAGACTGTGGTCTAGTCTGACATAGGAAATTAATTTAAGGACCTATCCCCCCAAATAAAAAAAGCAAAAAGGGGCTGGGAATATGGCCTAGTGGTAAAGTGCTCGCCTCGTATACATGAAGCCCTGGGTTCGATTCCTCAGCACCACATATATAGAAAAAGCCGCAAGTGAAGCTGTGGCTCAAGTGGTAGAGTGCTAGTCTTGAGCAAAAAGAAGCCAGGGACAGTGCTCAGGTCTTGAGTCCATGCCCCAGGACTGGCAACAAAAACAAAACAAATAAAAAAAAAAGGGGCTGGCAGATGCTTAACAAAGTAGAGTGCCTGCCTAGCAAGTGTAAGACCCTGAGTTCAAACCCTAATACCACCACAAAATAACAGCAACAAAAAGATTTGTGTGGTAAGTTCAAAGAACTAAAGGATAGAAACTGCAGCAGGGAGCAGACTATAGGAGTGTGAGTAAGGGTTTATGTGTATTTTAACATGAAAAAAGGTTTCTGCACTACTTTTGTAGGAGTATAATCCAGGATAAAGCAAGAATGAAGCCAGCTTGCCCAGCCTAGCTAAAAGATACAATTATTGCCACAGCAATCCCACAAATGGTCAGAAACAGGTTCCAGAAATAATGCAGATTCTGTTCCAAATTCTAACTTTCTATCAAAACAGTATTGAGAACAAAAGAAAATACAGAAAAATGTATTTGCATTTATGATCTTTCTGGAAATGATGTAACAGAACTATCTCCTCCAAATGCCGAAGGGGGATGGTTGGGAGTGTCTGGGACTACATCTGTGATCAATCTATGGCAGCTCCCTCCAAAGTAAAAGGATCTTCACAGGACCACAGCAGGAAAGAGGGAACCTATTAGAATCTACCATGTCCCTTTTAATTTTTTTCTATCTGGGAAGATAATGGAAAAATAAAAAGGGGAAATAAATAAACTGTACTAAGAGAGAAAATACAGCTTAGAAAAGACAGCAAGTAGAAAGAGATGTGTGAGAGAATTCTGGGCAGGCCATACATAAAGCAACCTGCCCCTGCTGTGGAGACAGAGGCTGGAGTGCTGTCATTGGCCTGCCTGGCTCTGCTTCCTCTGTGGAGGTGGGGAGCAGGGGTGAGGATGGGAAGGGAGGGGGGAATTGGACACCTAGTCAGCAGTGAGCTCATGGAGCAGTGAAGCTCGCATACACTGCGGGAGAAACAGAACAGCTTCTATTCATTTTGAGATGTCCTCAGACCTCCTTCCATCATTTTCCTTCCTAAGAGACTGTGTTAATGGGGAAAAAAAAGTAAAAGAATATTCGATTTTTCAAAAGAGAAGCATAATCGGTTGAGATACTGTTTCTCTAGGATGTGTGGTCGTGTTGGAGCTTCCCCATTAAACTTGGGCTCATTTACTGCTGAATACTTTTCTTCCATATTGATTCAAGGTAGACAGATAGGTTGACAGCTGTGGGTGTCCATCCACTTCAATTGTGGCACATAACTGTTTGAAATAAATGGTTTCTTCCTGCATTCCCATCTCCAGTTAACCCTCCTTCCAGAACTTACCGTAGAACCTCTTGTTTTGGGAACTTCTTCTGGTAGCTCTTTTTCTTCCTCAGTGCCATCTAACTGAGTGGCATGGTTGTCACAAGAGTCACCTGGCTAATGAAAGAAATGAGAGGCTCCTAAGGGATTGTTTTTATTTGAATTAGGAAACAATGAACATATAACATTCAATTTTTCAAAAAAGAATCTCAAAATCATTGAGTTAGGCCTTAAAAGACCATCAATGATCTATCTTTTTAATTGCATTTTTAATTGTCAAAGTAATATACAGAGGGGTTACAGTTACATACGTTAGGCAGTGAGTACATTTCTCCTCAAACTTTTTACCTCCTCATCCGTTTTTCTCCCACCTTCCCCCCTCTCTGGCTCCCTCCCCACCTTCCCAACTTGTACAGTTGGTTTACAGCATATTGTCTTGTAAGTAGTATTGCTGTTGCATTGGTTCGCCTTTTACCCTCTGTCTCTCCATTTTGGCATTCTCCTTTCCTAGTTCTGATGAGTGTACATACAATAAATACCCAGTGTACCAAAGTCAGTTACAGTGACAAAGGGGTAAGATCTTTTTATGAAGATCTAACACTGCAAATGTGACTGTATATTCCTTTATGCACTACTAAGGTCTAAACATGTGTGTGCGTGTGTGTGTGTGTGTGCGCGCGCGCATATAGCTGTGTGGAGATTCACGTAGCTAATGGCCACCTACATTGATAGCAGTACTTAGCAATGTACCCGTAATCATGTTGATCCTTACAAATGTCATGCATTGCAAATGAACTGGTCTCAGAAGCAGACACTTTGAGTTGCTTGCCCAAAGCTCCTATTCTTTGCCTCTTTGACACACAAATGTCCCAGTTTGCTCCAAGATGCTGTGTGTCTTACTGAAAAGATCACCTGGGATCCTGTGAGGGTTGCATCTAATGAGGTCAATGGGGAATTATACTTGGTAAAGAGCCCAAGAAGCCTCAGAGTTTCTTGCCAAAATAGATGGACCCAGCACATCAATGCTTCTTCTAGGAAGATGTACCACCGGACCTAGTGCCTGTGGTGTTGGACGCCCAATAGTATTAAATGCTCACCCCATATGCTAAGGGGAACAAAATGGAAAGATGAGAAAGCTGGTTGAGCCACACCAGAGCTGCCAAACTGCCTTGCCCTTCCTTGAGATTCCTATCTTATAAAAACTAAATCGCTAATATTCTAATGATACAGCTTATGGGAAAGTCTTACTTTTGTAAAACAGACTTTATGAATGTATTTTCTTTTTCTTTTCTTTTTTTTTTTTTTTGCCAGTCCTGGGCCTTGCACTCAGGGCCTGAGCACTGTCCCTGGCTTCTTCTCGCTCAAGGCTAGCACTCTGCCGCTTGAGCCACAGCACCGCTTCTGGCGGTTTTCTGTATATGTGGTGCTGGGGAATCGAACCTAGGGCCTCGTGTATCCGAGGCAGGCACTCTTGCCACTAGGCCATATCCCCAGCCCATGAATGTATTTTCAATAGTTTTTGAGGTCATAACAAGAACAGACAGTTTTCTTTTTGATTAGGAAATTGAAAGTACATAATATTAATGACTTCATTAATATACAGTGTGGAACAAAACATTTCATTCCCATTCACAGAATATATGCAAAGCTCTGTTATTTATATGTAGAAACTATGTTTGGAGATTATGATGAACTGTACTTCAGGCCATGTGCAAAGGCTCTAAAATTGAGCAGCTTTGATCTTAAAGGCATCATCCCAAATAATGTGCAAATATTATATGCCATCATTGAAGCAGCTTCTGAGAAAGTAAACATACTGGGCGCTACTAAAGTCATATGCTCTTAGAAATGATTATATTTCATCTTGTTTCTCTATATTTTCTCCATATATTCTCTACATTTTCTCCATACATTCTATATATTTTCCCCAAAGTGTACATGCTATGTTCATAAGAAAACACATATCTGTTTTGAAGTGAAAAAGATGCTCAAGAGGCAGCACAAACAAACTCTGGGCAGGGTGGGAGAATGATTCAGTATCAAGAAAGCACATGCTATTGTGGTTATGGTTTTTGTTGTTTGTTTGTTTGTTTTTGCCAGTCCTGGGGCTTGGACTCAGGGCCAGAGCACTGTACCTGGCTTCTTTTTGCTCAAGGCTAGCACTCTGCCACTTGAGCCACAGCACCACTTCTGGTCTTTTCTATATATGTGGTGCTGTTGAATTGAACCCAGGGCTTCATGTATACGAGGCAAGCACTCTACCACTAGGCCATATTCCCAGCCCTGTTGTTGTTGTTTGTAAGAACAGATTCACCACTAGAACCAACAGTATTCTATCAACAGATCAGAGATTGTTAGAACAGATTCACCACTAGCACCAACAGTATTCTATCAACAGATCAGAGATTGTTAGAACGTACTAGAAATACATTTGGTAACTATAGAGACATTCTTGGCTTAAGAACAATATGTGAAAACACTGATGTCAAGGAAAGAAGCGATCCATAAAAAACAACAAATAAGCTCAAAGTGCAAAACAAAAAGGGCAACTGTGAGGATAATTCATTGTAGAAGTGTTTTCTCAACTGTGGGACAAGCCAGACCAGCTGTTGGCTACCATGATTCTGCACACCAGGGATCAGATACGTGTGAGCCAAGAGAGGCACTCGGTAGGGTAAGCTACCCGGGCAGATTTCCAGGACGGTGATGTAGGCTGGAGACCAGCACAGACTTCAGTATCAGGTCACTCTGGACCTCCACAAAACGTCAGACATGAGTGGGAAACAAACGAGGTCCTTCCTTTTGGAACGAAAGGTGAGTGCTTGTCCTGTGGTCAGTGAGTATCAGACTGCTCAGCATGCTCAGCAGCAGTGTTAGGAGGTGGGCCTTTAAGAGGGCACAAGGACGCTAGGGTCTGCACTTAGGAACAGATTAATGGTGCAATCTTGGGAGGGGGCTTGCTATTTTGAGAGTGAATTCCTTATCAAAGGATGAATTTGTTCTTCCCCTTTCTCCCTTTCCCTTCCCCGTTTCTTCTTTTTTTCCTGTCTCACTCCTTTCCCCCTTCTACCATGGGGTGATACAGTATGGAACCCCTCATCAGATGCTGGTCCACTCCCTCAGTTTTGGACACCCTAGACTCTAGAAGTATAAGAAATGAATCTCTCTTCTTTGTGCAGTTCCCGGTCTGTGGCCTTCCTTTATAGCAGTGCAAAGTAGATTAAGTGTGTGCACTCCTGAACGTGTACTATAACTGACATTCACACACTGCAAATACGAGCCTTACACAGGACCCAAAGTCAATATTTCCATTTTCTTTGGAGAAAATGATAGCAGACAAACACAGCAACAACATATTTTAAGTCATTTGCTTGTTAAGTATAATTCAATTGTTGAACAAATATTTTAAATGTAGTGATATACATTCAAGTCAAAACACAATTGAGAAGATAGGAAAAAAGAAAGCTTATAATAATTTAGTAATTTCAGAGAGACTATTGTAACTATAAATCAGAAAATGTAACCAAGAGAAGAGAAATCAGTAAAAAAAAAAATAAGAAAAAATATGACTGGCTGAATTAAAAAATTAGTAAGGGCTAAATTATAACCACTCAAGATAAAAATTAGAATGATGCAGACGAGGTAAGACAAGCAGAAAAAAAGACATGACAATTATAAGAAACTAGATAAGAAATATGAAAGCAATCCAAACAATGAAAGATACTTATTTATAATAAAGTAAATGAGCTAGGCTCTAGTGGCTCATACCAGTAGTCCCAGCTCCTTAGGAGGCCAAGATGGAAAATGAAGGTTCCAAGGAAGTCTAGGAAGAAAATCCACTGGATTCTACCTCAAAGAAAGGGTAAGTGAATGAGTGTAGTAGTGTGCACTTATCATCCCAATGATGACAGGAAGTGGAAAATCACCATCTAGGCACAAGCCCAAACAAAAAGCAAGACCTTATTTCAAACTAACCAGTGTAAAAGAGGGCTGGGGCATGGCTCAGTGCCTAGCTGCCTAGCAAGTATGAGGCCCTGAGTTCAACTCCAGTACCATCAGGAAGAAGTAAAGTAGTATTTACAAACTTCTGAAGGAAGCAGCTTTTGCACCTAGTATTTTCATACTCAGTAATTTATAACTTATGGTTTTTGAGTATAAAAATTTAATTATCAAGACTTTTTTGCAGACAGGCGTTTCATAATATATGTGATTATGTAGGATGATTATTGCACCATTTTTATACTAGCCTGTGAGGAAGAACTGCACAGACTTGCAATAAAGCATCTTGGGATCTCTTGGCATGAAAGTAAGGCGTGTTCACCAGAAACCAGGTGTGGAGTTCAGAATTTGGATCTTTTTCTTTTTCTTGGCCAGTCCTAGGCCATGAACTCAGGGCCTGAGCACTGTCCCTGGCTTCTTTTTGCTCAAGGCTAGTACTCTGCCACTTGAGCCACAGCGCCACTTCTGGCCATTTTCTGTATATGTGGTGCTGGGGAATCGAACCCAGGGCCTCATGTATATGAGGCAGGCACTCTTGCCACTAGGCCATATCCCCAGCCCAGAATTTGGATCTTTTTCTGAGCTACCTGTATATGATCATGCAGATCCTCACAAAACCACAACCACGAGGTTTCTGGGGGAAAGAATGGCCAATCTACAGCTTGCTGTTGCTAAACTGGGGTATTCAGTAGGTTAGAGATCTACTGGGTTTGTTGTTGTTGTTGTTGTTTTCTGGTCTTGAGGCTTGAACTCAGGGCCTAGGAACTGTCCCTGAGCTCCTTTTGCTCAAGGCTAGTTTATGTATATATATATATATATTTTTTTTTAATTATCAAACTGAATTACAGAGAGGTTACAGTTTCATACATTAGGCATTGGATACATTTCGTGTACTGTTTGTTACCTAGTCCCTCATTCCCCCCTCCCTCCTCCCTCTTTCCCTTCCCCCTCCCCCCCATGAGTTGCTGCTCAAGGCTAGTTAGTGTTCTATCCCTCAAGCCACAGCATCACAGCCTGCTTTTTCTGAGTGGTTTATTGGAGCTAAGAGTCTCATGGACTTTCCTGCCTGGGCTGGCTTTGAACTGCAATCCTCAGATCTCAGCCTTGTGAATAGATAGGATTACAGGCATGAGCTACCACTACCCAGCTCTACAGTGTATTTTTGACTTAACAATTTCAAATTTGTTATGATGGGTTTATGAGACACAATGTTATTATTTACTGCCTTTACATCTGGTAAACTTGGGAGCTCTCTTCTTCACACTGCTGCCATGGGTCAGGTAGGAGGCAAGCAACCCACCTCATCCAGGGGGCAAGACCCAGTTCTTGCTTACCCCTGAGGAACAGCTTTCTGTTCCCACTGCCTGTGGGATTCTTCAGTCAAGCCAAGCACACCCTTCTTTGGGAACCAGGCCCCTTCCCACCTGATACAGCATAGCTTACACCTCCTGCTGTTCCTTCTGTCCCAGGCACACCTTCATTCATGTATAGGTAAGGCAGGCAGTGTCTCCTTCCCCAGACGGACAGTGGGACTAACTGCTCTTAGTCCCACTTGTCCAGCTCCGAGTGTTGTGCCCTCATTTGTCCTCATAACCCTGGGGCGGGAAGAGCTTTGTCACCATAGGGGTAAAGAGGACGAAATCAAAATGGTAGGTAGAATTAGGCAGAGTAAAAGGCTCATAGAAACCTTTAATTCAGTGGGGCCTGGTGGTGATGCCTATAATCACAGCATGCAGGAGGCTGATGTGGGAGGATTGTGTGTTCAAGGCCAGCCTGGTCTGCAACATCATAAAACTTTGTGTCAAGAAAAAGAATTAAACCCATTATTTAGACATAAGTCAGTATCCATTCCGACTGCTCCATCCTCTGGCTGTTATCAGGGGAAAGGAGAGAGCTGAGAAGACTGAGCAGCATGGGGGTCAAGTAGCTGGCTGGGCACACACCCAGGGAAGAATCCAGAACCGGAAGCCACCCGCTGCCAACTTCATGGAAAATGCAAGACCTCTTAGAAGATGCAGTTGCCCCTCTTGGGAGACACAGAATGAGCGAAATGAGTAACAATGAGTGGAGGACATGAGCATAATGGGACCATGCACAGCTTCTGTGACCACCACCCCTCTCCCATCCTCAGACTCCCTTGGGCCACAGAAGCAGCCAGAACACACACAGGCCACACCCAAACCATTCAGCAAGTCCTGAAAGAAATGGAAAGCTAGCAGTGTAAGTACAGATACACTGCCTCATGTCAGACATAGAAAATAAATCCTAGAGAACAAATGTCATCACTACCTTCATCAACAATACATGGGTTATTCTTGTAATAGAAAAGATTCCCTCTCTGTCTCACAGGAAGTGGGAAGGAAAAAGGAGGAGGAAAGTCTCCTGTGGTGAATCCTCGGACACCATGGGTCTAACTGAAAAGCACTGATGACACACCCACATCCACCCACCGCCCCGCATGCACCAAGGGAGTGGGGCACCACTTTGTAAGGTGACTTGAGCCTCATACCAAGTGGAACAGACTGCAACATGAATTTATTTCTGAAAATAAATTCTTCTCCTGAAATAGCTGGACAGGTAGTTATGAATTAATATTCAAACTTGGTCCTAAAATGGACAAGGAGTCTGGATTCACTGTTCACATAAACTGACACATTGGCTTGAAATCTCTTTATACAACTATTTAAAGAGAACAAATAAAGAACTGGGCACTGGTGGTCCATGCCTGTAATCCTAGCTACTCAGGAGGCTGAGATCTGAGGCTCAAGATTTGAATCCTGTCAGGGTAAGAAAAGTCTATTTCAGGGCTGGGAATATGGCATAGTGGTAGAGTGCTTGCCTCACCTACGTGAAGCCCTAGGTTCTATTCCTCACCACCACATAAACACAAAAAGCCAGAAGTGGTGCTGTGGCTCAAGTGGTAGAGTGCTAGCCTTGAGCAAAAAGAAGCCAGGGACAAAAAGAAGCCCCAGGACTGGCACACACACACAAAAAAGGCTATCTCCATTCAACCACTAAAAGCCAGAAGTGGAGCTGTGGTTCAAGTAATACAGCACTAGCTTTGAGCAAACACACTAAGGAATAGTGCTCAAGCCCTGAGTTCAAGCCATACTAAACACACTAAGGAATAGTGCTCAAGCCCTGAGTTCAAGCCATAGTACTGGCACCCACACCCACAAAAAGATAATAAGATAAAATGAAATGGACAAGGTGGTATGCTGCAAATGTAGCTGAGGGATGAAGGTGTACTATGCCGAGCATGCGTGAGGCTCAGGGCTCAATCCTCAGCCCCTCAAAACAACCCTCCCTGCCAAAATACGCCACATGACTCTTAATGAAACTTGTCCACTCCACTACTTTCCCATGACATGACAAGGAACTCCATGATGTACTGAACCTTAAAATAGCCAATAGCCACTTCCCACAAGCTATTAACATAAAGTGCTAAAGTGTCATCTCCTGTGTAATGAAGTGGACGAAATCAACACTGAAAGATCCATGGAAGGCGCCATGAAGCTTCCCACAATGAGCGGGCCAGGGAACCAAAGCGGACCTATTGCCTCCCCTCGATTTTGACTTCTGGCCATAGCTACAGCTCATTTTTTGTGTTTTGGGGTGTTTTTGTTTGTGTTATAGAAAGTACTGGAAGAGCATGCAGTTATTTGTAGATTTAACTATTCATTCCTAAACTTAAAAGTGTCCTTTTTCTTCATTATTTCAAGGCAAATGGACCTTTCTTCCCTCCTCTCCTCTCTCAAGTTTTACACAATGCCTGAATTACTTTTTCTAACATTCAATTCAGCTCCTTTATCTGTTGATCATTTCTGCAGGATGCTGTTATCTTTTCTTTTTCTATGTATCCCTTACCCTATATAGGAAATACATAAAATCTTTTTTAAAGGCTAGGTTTATACGGCTGTCAACTTTTCTGACAAGAAGCAATCTGAATTTTTTAAGCTACATACACAATACTCAGCTTGTACTGACATCTCTCTGACTGTTCCCTTCCCTTTAGCAGCATAAAATCTCTTTACTTCCTGAAATACAGGGTCCTTCTTTTGTCTTTAATCACCCATTGCCTAAGACCCCATTCCCAATTCCCTCTGGAATGGGGGATATTGCAGAAAGATCTGAAAAAAAAAAAAGAACAGGAAAAGAAGATTGAGAAAGACCCCAGGACCATCCCCTTCCCTACACATGTACTGAGCTAGATGCTATGTCTACCTATGTGTTTCAAAGAAGTCAATGACTTCATTTCTTTTTATACTTAAGAGCTCCAATGAGCAAATGCCCACTCTGTCCCTTGAGGGAGGGTCAAATAAAAGAAGAGAGAAATCTATAAAGAAGACTCCTTATCTATTTTTCATGTTCCTACAAATCCAAAGTCTTAGGAAACCAGACGCACTGCTTGAAAACTAAAGATTCAAGAGAAGCCTACAGACTCATTCTATGTTACAGTGTCATCTACTTGGTCTGAAGTCGACGTCCATGTGGGAAACGAAGCGCAGAGGGAAAGTACTGAGGACTCTCACAAGATGATTCTATAGACAACTAAAAGCATGAGCCTGGGACTTTAAACCATCAGGACAAACCTTTTCTTTGATAGACATTTTGACCAGGATGCCAGCAGCTATGCCCTGGCCTCAACTGGTGGGAGCCATCTTTACTCAATGACAGCTGTAGAAAAATCCCACCACTCAGGAAGCCATAGGGTTGAACTAAGTTGAAAGTTCAATCAGCAAAGAACTCAAATGTGCTTACCTAAAAGTATATCATAATTGTGAAGATTCTAGAATTGGACTGTTCAGTACATAAGCTATATGCCTATAAGTGACTGTTTAAATTTAAATCAATCAAGGTTAAACGCAACTAAGAGTTCAGCTACTATCCGCAAGCCATATTTCAGTTGGTTCCTGGCACATGGGACTGGGGGCTACATCCTATTTTTACATTAGTACAAATTCAAAGTCTTAGCAAACCTGAAAAGGGTAGGTATGTATATTGGGACAGAAGGAAAATGGACCATTTTCTTCATGGTGTAAAGTTCTAAAGAGCAATTCTAGGATACTATTAACACAAATATAAAGGTTAATTAAGCATATGTGAACATCTGGGAACTATCTTTTATGATTACTATAGCTAAGAGACAAGATGACTACAATGTACAGTAACTCCAACTGGGGAACAATCTTCAACTGTTGATATCAGAGTGATTAAACAACTTGTCTGAAGCAGGAGATCAAATTTCCTTCTAGAAGCATACTAAACGTTTCCAAAGTTCCAAGCATCCTTTCTGTGTAGAACCTTACAGCAGACGGTGCTGAGAATGAGTTCAATCAGTACATGCTGAAGCACAGTGCAGTTACCACATGAAACATAGCAAGGATGCAATGAAGAGAAGAAGGAAGGAGTTGGAAGGCAGAACTAGCAATAAATCCAATGTAGGAATAGGAGAAATGACTTTCACTTATGAAAACTGATTACCATGAAACAGACAGGATCAGCTGGAACTTCAACCAGTCATTTCTCCTAAGACATGCCATGCTGCGTGTGTGTGTGTGTGTGTGTGTGTGTGTGATCCTCTCACCCATTTAAGTCATTTTGTTTTATTATGTTAATTTTGTGAACAAAAAGGCTACCCTACTTACCACCCCCTCATTTGAAACAACTCACCTGAACTTGCTTACAATCCTTAGGTTATTTCCCTGAGAATCCACGGAATTTCCATTTCTCCACTGCCAAAGAAATTACTCTCCAGCTTCAGAGCAGAAGGGAGTAAATACACTTTGGAGGAAGAATACTACCATGGGAGGTAAGGAATGATCACTTGAATTCGTTTATAAAATGTGTGTGCAGTATGCTTTTGTTTTCTCTGACAGCTAGGATGGAACCAGCCTGTTGTGATATTTTGTTTCCATCCCTGGTCCTGGCACACACACCCTCCATCCAAATCCAACTAAAACCTCTGTTGAGTTGTTCATACTTACAGGAGATTCACTGACTCCAAAGATGTCTCTGACGTCCCGCACAGTCTGCTTGTTCTTTTTCCTCATGGTTTGGGTATAGGTGTTGTATCTCTTCTTTACTGCAGCTGCTTGGGTTCGAGTCAAAGTTGAGAGCAGAGCTTTGCCATCTTCCTCTTCATCACCAGAGATCAGAGTTGACAGACCCACGTCTTGTAGCCACTCTGCTTCAAGTTCTCCTTCTGTGATATAAAATGGCCGAGAGAAGGATAAGACATTTCTATACAACTGGAGGTATGTGTGTGTCATACAGCAAGGGAGATCAGTCAACAATATGGGACTTACGCTGTGGTTATGAGAAAGGACTCCAAGAGTGAAAGAAAAAATCTAGATTCCAGTTTTAATAGGTTGAATTTGACAGTATCATCTAGTACAGCAAGGTTAACTGGGAAACTTGAAGAAGACATTTTCCCTGCCAGAGACTTAAATATAAGCCATTATGGATAACAATTTCAAAAACTGGTAAAATACGAATATCTAGACTAAAATCATAGCCCCAAAAGCATGGTTTAACAGAACACAAAGCATTTCTTTTTAAAGCAGGTCCAAACCCAGAGTGATTAACCCAGCTGAATAATTTTGGTTAAATGTTAAGGTATGTCTAGGCTTCGGTGTTCTCGCCAACAGTGATGTGAAGCAGTGTAGTGGTGTGAAGTCCTGTACTTTTTGGTTGCCCGGCAGTTACTCTGATTATGTTTTACTTTCCCTTATCAGAAGCAGGGCTCCAACACTGGACAGGTCCATTTCCCATGTCCTCCCAGGTCCTCAATGCATTGTCTATCTAGATATCTGCATTACACAACACTGTCTGTGGACAGCTAGTGCAACTTGATTCACTGACACTGACCTCCACCTACCAAGCATTCATCAGTGGCCATATCTCAACGATAACCTACTCCAAATCCGCCAAGTGGAGCTCCCCACAGGGAAACCTGCCTGGTTTCTTAGGCGCCAGCAAGGATTTCAGGCCTCGGGGACCACACTCCTTCTCTCTTGCTTTCCATCCACTGGTTCAGTATACAGGCCCTGGGTGGCTCCTGCCTTCTCTTTGTCCCTGCACAGCCCACTAGTCCCTTCTCTGTAGGATCTGCGAGGTGTACACTGCTTCTGTTATTTCATGAGTCTCCCTTGATCAACATATATGTGAATCTAATCTTTTTCCAAGCCCAAGCTCTCCTAGACAAAACTGTCTTGGTAGGGGCAAACTGGGCAAGGATGAGCTACAACAGCAGATGCCAGAATAAAGAAGTGTTCTGGCAGCAGGCCATCCACTCATGGCCTAGCCACTTAGCCATACCATCAAGTCTCCCACCAAGATGAAGCAGTCTCCTGTGGATGGAGTAAATGGAAGCATCTACAACTACCTCTCCTGGAGCTCCCTCAGGACGGGGCTAGTGATTGTAGCCACTATCCTGACAGAAAGTATAATTCCCAATGACATGGACATCCAATATTGGGCACCAAAGTATTGGGTAGTGGCTGGGTATTAGGTTGTTAGGTAAGCAAGGCATTTGTGAAGATGGAAAAGAAACTTGGAGCAAAAGGAGATATTCATCAGATTAGCTTATTCTCATACATTTTTTTTCCTAATTCTGAACATGGGAATTTTCAGTCTATTTTTTTAGAATGCAATTCAAAAACCCAAGATTCACCTATCCATTGGAAGAGGGATGTACAAAATTAAAAGGAATTAAAGACAGCAACATCCTGCCATTGCAAATCCACTAAACACGCATTGCTGGGTATGATGCTAAAAAGGCAGTGTCTGAATGAGGGTTGTTTAAAGAGCAGATTAGACTGATATGTAAACACATGTCAAAGACCAAGTCTAGGAAGCCTAGACTCTGCTTACATTATTACATCACTGGGATATAAACTACGACTTCTAATGTACTCACCAGCCCAATATCTCAAGTAGGCAAACATTTGATTTGCCATCTTGTTTTTATTGTTTGTTTGCTTTGTAAGCTGTCTCTTTAAAAGAAAATGAAAGGTATATTTATGATCCAGAGTTCTAAAACAACTTTAAAGCCAATGAGTTATAACTTGGAGGTCTTCCTTTCCTTAAGTCCTAGCTAGATGTTCATTTATTAAGGATAAAAATTTATAAATATAATTGAACATAGAGGTCTTAAACGTTGTTTTCTCTCTCTCTCTACTTCTGTGAGGTGTTAATGAAAGAGTAGGAGGAAGGAGTAACTGGCAGGTAAGTTAACAGTTGGGATAAAGTTGGTCTAAATTCTTGGACTTTTCAGCAGGATGAAGCCTCTGTGGAATGTGTTCCCCCAGTAAGATATATCCAGTGTGTGTGCGCGTACACACACACACACACACACACACACACACACACACACACACAGAGAGAGCTAACCTTATCTTTGACTTGGTTACATTCCCAGAAGTTCTTCCTACAATCATTCTTTTTTTTTTTTTTTTTGGCCAGTCATGGGCCTTGGACTCAGAGCCTGAGCACTGTCCCTGGCTTCTTCCCGCTCAAGGCTAGCACTCTGCCACTTGAGCCACAGCGCCGCTTCTGGCCGTTTTCTGTATATGTGGTGCTGGGGAATCGAACCTAGGGCCTCGTGTATATGAGGCAGGCACTCTTGCCACTAGGCTATATCCCCAGCCCCCTACAATCATTCTTGATCCCCTTCCAATCCATTTTTCAAAATTAGTTCTTGAAAATGCCAATAGTGCAATGGCTTTTTCCTGGCTTTAACATTGTCTACAGGACATATTCATACCATACTTTCACCTCCTGTTCTCCGATGATACTGGCCTGTTTTGGAGACTCAGAATCTCCTTGCTCTATTTTGTTACAAGGCCTCTCTACCTAGGCATGAGCAACCTCTTTTTGTATGTAGAAAAACCCTAAAGAATTATCAAGTAGACAACTACTAGTAAATGAATTTAGGAAGGCAATGGGGTATGAGAACAAGATACAAAAATTGACTATATTTCTATATTCTTGTAGCAATGACAAAAGGGAGGAGAGAGACAGAGAGAGAGAGGAGAGCAAGAGAGAAAAAGACCGATGGGAGTAGTGTGATTTTTAATTAAAACTATGGAAATTTTCCCATTAAAACCATGGAAAAATACAGAAAGTATGAAAATCTTTGCTGTACATATATCTTACAAAAATGTATTTGTAAAAAAGTCATGCAGATCACACCACTAATTAAAGAATAGGGGTTTTGTGTGTGTGTGTGTGTGTGTGTGTGTGTGTGTGTGTTGGTCTCAGGACTTGAACTCAGGGCCTGAGCCTTGCCCCTGAGCTTTTGTGCTCAAGACTAGCACCCTACTATTTGATCCAAAACTCTACTTCTGCCTATTTTGGAAATGAGAATCTCAGACTTTGTTGCCCAGTCTGGCTTCAAACAATGATTTTCAGATCTCAGCCTCCCGATTAGTTAGGATGAGCCACTGGCACCCAGCTAGATACTCAAGACTTTAACCTAAAAAATAATGAAAGCAAAAAGGGAGAGGGGCTAGCTCACATGGTAGTCGGTTTGTCTAGTAAGCGTAAGGCAGTAGCCCTTTGAAAAACAAGTGTCTGTCAATAAATATTCAGTATTGGTTCGTAGTATGTTTTGTAGCAGTTTAGGCTAGTAAGCTTGAAAATGCTTTCCATGTGTTCTATGTGTGAATACATGGTAGAGATTGGGGTCCAGTTGCTCACTAATGGAGAAAGGAGTTATAAATAGTAAAATGACAGCTGTGTGGTGTCGAAACTTGAGTTGGAGGTTACATATTGGGACAAACACATGATTCTTTTTATTTTTAATTCGTATCTTAGTTTTCTTGCAGCCAATGCATAAAAGTAATAAGTATCTACCATGTAAAACATACTGCTTTAACATATGTAATATATGTGTATGCTGTCAAATGACTAAATTGAGATAACTGATACATAGTAACTCAGGTATTTTTAAGACCAGAATGCTTAAAATCTCATTTTTAGTGACCTCCAAAAACTAAATACGTAGTTTATTGACTACAATCACTGTGTTGTCCAATATATCTGTATACGTATCCCTACTTTCTGACTTTACTAGATACCTCTCCATAGCACTCTCAAAGCCAGTGTGATTAGCCACAACTCTTTACTGATAAAGAGCTCTTCACTTGTATGCATTCCACTTTTGTACTCTCCTATATTAAGGTCATACAGTATTTGGCTTCCTTTACCTCACTTATTTTACTTCACATAGTGTCATCTAGGCTTGTCCTATGGTGTAAATGACAGGTCTTCATTTTATCTTTATTTGTGCCAGTCCTACAACTTAAACTCAGGGCCTGAGCACTGTCCTTGAGCTTTTTGCTCAAGGCTAGTGCTCTACCACTTGAGTTACAACTCCACTTTCTGATTTTTTGAGTAGTTTATTTGAGATAAGAGTTTCATGGGCTGGGCTGACTTCAAACCATGATCCTCAGATCTCAGCCTTCTGAGTAGCTAGGATTGTAAGTGTGAGTGACTGGCACCTGGCAGGTCTTCATTTTTTAAGACCAAAAGGACTGCGATATGTACTTATAACATGTTTTCTTTATCCATCCATGCCATGTCAGACAATTAAGGTGATTTTGGAAGACATAATTCTTAATATAGATCACTAGGCAAGGGAAAAGTGACATTGGGTAGAGGATGTTTTCCTTCTATGCCTTTTGTTTTTTCTGAATTGGAAAAGGGGAGGGGTAAAGAAGTAAGCATGTGGAAGAAGAATGCACTTCAAGGACAAGATGATTCCTTCAGGGGCCCTCATGGAATGCATGTGGGGTGGTTTGTTTATATGCCGGAAGGAGTCTCCTAATGGAGTTACATCTAGATGATCACTTCTTAGTGAAAGGCAGATTTGTAGAAAAGAGAATGAGGAATTAAAACACTTTTCACCCTCTGATACTAGAGACTGAACTCAGGGTCCCCTTGTTAGAAAGTACTGTGCCGTCTAAACCACACCCACAGTCCTTTGGCTTTAGTTTTTCAGGATAGTAAGGGCCCTTGTTTATTTTTCAGCTAGAACCTCAGGATTTTGCCCAGGTCATCTTGGGCTCAGAACTTCCTATCTCAGCCTGGATCTAATCTGGGATAAGGGTGTGGGCCACTGCTCCCCTCTCCCAGCCACAAAGGTGGTTAAAGTTTCAGTTTATCCTTATCGCTCTGAGAATAATCAATAACTAGCTAATGAAAACATCCTTTGACATATTTACCTAACAACAACAGCTAGGCCTGGAAACCAATTCTTTTAATATCAGGTGAGGAGTTTTTTTCTCTGACAGCCAGGTATAATTGCATACAATTGTTTTGTTTTGACCTTCAACTTCTTTCTGTCTATTTAGTCCAGAATATTTAATGTAAGCCTTATTTCACACAACACTAGGAAATTGTAATACAGTATTAATACCAGGGAATGCTTCAAAGTCAATTTTTGCCTCCAAAATTGTACTGGCAAATTCTCATTCCTCCTCTTCATCTGTCTGTCTGTCTGTCTCTGTCTGTCTCTCTCACACACACACACATCTCCTTCCTACTAGTGGTAGTCAAGTCACCAAAAATAGACACCCAAAATAGAATACTCCATCTGCTTGACAAGCCAAACAACAAAGTCTTTATGTAGTGACATATAAGGCACTGATCTGGATGGTTCTGAAGTGCAACTCTCCTTCATGTCACGTCACCTTGGCTTTATCCTTGTGCTAATTGGGTAGATTCAACTCTAGCAGAGCAGGTAGCTGGGCCAAATTCTACAGGGTGAGTCTTTGAACTACTGGTGTGATTCTGCTTGTCAACATGATACCTGATAGCACACAAAGGAAAAGATAACACGTACAGCACAAGTATAGCCCCTTACCATCCAGAGGCTTGGTCTCAGTTGGGGTGGACGGCGGTTCCTCCTGTCCTTCCATGATGCTGTGCTCCTTAAGGTTCTCGATTTCCCGCCAGAAGTCCTCCATGGATCCGCTGTCTACTGAGGCTTGGGAGTTAGAGCGGCTAAATGCAGGGGAATGTAGGGACTCATTGGAGAGCATCCTGTTAATTCTTCGGCAACGAGGAATGGATTTTCTGCAGGAAAGAATAAAAACCATGAATGATAAGCAGTGTGTTTGTGTGATAAAAATCACAACATTAAATTTAAAATTAACAGAGAAAAGTTAGTGTGGTAGAGAGGGAAAATCTCCACCTGCTGAAGACCTTTAGTCTTTATTCTCTATACTTTATAATGCCTATGTAGCCATATAAAATTAACATGAAAACACCTATATACATTTCACACTCACAAAACGGGGAATTGCTTATATCAAACAGAGACAGTAAAAGCTTATCCTGTAAAGTGACTAAGAGGATGAGAAAGAAGGGTGTAAACACTTAGCTGCTTATATTAGGGTAGTTACTATTAAAAGAAAAACAAGCCCCAAAATAATAGCTTTTGGTGAGGATGTGGATCAAGTGGAATTCTCATGCTGTTGGAAGACGGAATCGAAGATGGTACAGCCTCTAAGAAAACAATGTGGTAGTCTTCAAAACTGTTTTAAAACACAGTGATATCACATGATCTAACAACTCTACTTCTGGTACTATATCCAAAAGAGTAGAAAGCTAGGGCTCAAAGTGTTTTTATACCCATATTCATGGGAAGCAAAGGATGGAACAAGCCAAGTGTCTTAATCACGGGTTGATTAAGAGGCAGCTGTTTCACCACAGACAGGAGCCCTGGGTAGAAACAGGTCTTCAGAGTGATGAAACAGTAATGTTCAACTGTGGGCATTAATACCCACTGAGGATCAGTAAATTTTGATATGCAGAGCTGTCGTAGCTTGTTATAAAATTTAATCGAAAACTTATGGCATATATAAAGATATGCTGACATACATGAGTGCAAACAGAGAGGGTAAATAATAATTATCTTAATAGGATGAAGGAATTCCATTGGCTTATACTTCTTACTGCTAGAAACTCTTCTAGATTTATAAATTACCTTTAATAGAAAATTTTACAATTCTATCATTGTTCCTTCCATGGACCTTTTAGAAGTAGTTCTAATTTTGACATTAACTGACCACAACATTGCAAACACATACATGTCTTAAAATCAAACCATTTCAAGGAAACATGAAACTTTTTCTTTTTTTTTTTGATGGTGCTGGGGCTTGAACTCAGGTCCATGGCACTGACCCTAAGCTTTTATTGCTCAAGTCTAACACTCTACCACTTGAACCACAGTTCTACTTCGAGCTTTTTTAGTACTTTATTAGAGATCAAAATCCCATGGAGTTTCCTGACCAGGCTGGCTTTGAACCATGATTCTCATATCTTGAAATACTCATTTTCTAAAAATACGTGATGAAAGAACTTTAGGCAACTTTGTTTGATAATCTGGTGATCAGAGGTTTTTACTGAATTCTTTATCTTGGACAAGACATGTCCATTCTTATGGTTGAAAAACATAAAATTAGTAAGATGAGAGACTGCTCTCTTTATCACTTTTGAAGCTTAAATGATTTTTTTTCTTTTGCAATAAGACATATTGAAAACCACTAAAAATTTACAGAGTACAAAATACACAAACATCTACATTGGGTAAGACTATAATCAATGAACACTGCCTATGGCACCCCCAAGTTTCATATGAAAAAATTGTGTATGGATCTCCAAAACTTTTTGTGGTTCTGGAATTCTGTATTTAAAAAAAAAGAATATTCAGTGATGGGGGTGAGGCTCAGTGGTAGAGGGCTTGTATAGCCTACACAACTTCCTGAGTTTAATTCCCAGTAACACACACACACACACAAACACACAAATACTTGATTTGTAAAAAGTTACAATCTTAGCAGCAGAGATCCAGTTCAAATTAAATTATAATAGAGAATACTCTGTGAATATTTGAATCAAATATAATTATGTCCAAGTATAATTTCTTTCACTATCCATTGGGCTTGTATATTTATAGGCACATTCTAATGATTATAAATGAGGGAGACCATGAAGCCTCTTTTTCTTGGGTCTGGCTTAATTTCCTTAATATAATTCAAATATAATTATGTAAGGTGAAAGTGGAAAGTCGTTTTTCATCCACATTAAATTCATTGTTCTGCAAATTACTTTATTTCCTGACTTAAAATCATACTAGACATTTTTCTATGCCTTACAATGGCTGCAGAATCGTGTCATTTACCCTAAATAAATGTATCATCATTAAGCAAACAAACAGATATAACCCCATACCATAGCACTGTAAATGTTGGAAGACGTCAGAAATTTGAGAAATATATGAATCATAGAAGACTGGGGAATATATATTTAGGGATAACACTGACCATCTCAATAACAGGACATAATTTCTAACTTGTGCAATATGTATATGGATGGCATCTTAAAGCAATGACCCCCATAAAATTCCAGCAGCTGACAGGACAGATGTGTGGGATTATCATTAGGCAGCTGAGTTAACATGCTGGTTTCATCTGAGACAATCCACCCAAAAAATCTTTTAAGAGCAATGATCAACTATTTTCTTTGGCAAAAAAGTCAGACAGCATTTTTGGAAGAGCTTTCACTTCTTGGTTAGGGATTCAAATATTTCGCCTTCACCCCAGGGTAGAATGAAGGTCAGGACCTTCCTGAGCTGAGACAGTATTAACAGTATTACATAAGGCTGACCCTCATGGTCTTGGAGTAGTCAGATGAGCCTCCCTCTGCGGTCTCAGATCTCATTGCACTAGGAGAAACCCAGCTGAGGTTAAATCAGCTGTTTGCAATTTTTAGTCCAAAACATTACCAGGAAAATGTTACATGAAAAACAGAATATACCTGTGTCACACAGAAACTTATTGGGAAAACACTGTTAGGTTTCAGTTAAGTGTATGGTAATTACAGTGCATTGGACATTAAAAACATGATTTTATTATTTCATATATTCATATGAATCAAATATGGTATCTTTTTGTTATAACTTACATTCTATTTTAATGGCTACCCAGAGATCTATAACTCACTACTACTTAGATTGAAATTTTATATTGAGTTCCCAGCAACATGGAAACCTTACATAGTATAGTTCTAACCCTACACTTACTTTTACTGTCTATTGCTTTACATGTTTACATCCCCAGTAGTTATAGTAGTTGCAGCTTCGGATAGTCAAAAATAGTTTAAAAACACAAACAGTTTCCTTTATCATTTCTGGTGTGCTTTCTTTTTTCCTGAGTGTCTGTGGCTCCATCAGGGGTCCATTCAGCTCTAAGAACATCCTGAGCATTTCAGGGCTCGGCCATTCATATTTCTTATACCACAGATCTGTTGGTAACAAATCTCCCCAGCTTTCTACCCACAATAGGTGTACACTAATTTGTTTTACCGGGTGGAGAGCTTCAGGCAGACAGTATTTGTCATTGCTTGAGTCATTTTAGAAAGCCTTCCCTTAGGACTTGGAAAAAATTATACTAAGTGAAGTGAGCCAGACCCAAAGAAACATGGACTCTATGGTCTTCCTCATAGGGAATAATTAGCACAGGTTTAGGCTAGTCACAGCAGAGGATCACAAGAGCCCAATAGCTATACCCTTATGAACACATTAGATGATGTTAAGTTAAATGAACTCCATGTTATGGAAACCATTGTTATATCACTGTTGTAATTACTTTCAACATGCGATGTGAAACTGTAGCTTCTATTATTGATGATGCTCTTGTATCCCCTTCCTGTGGTTGTACCTGCACTCTCACTGTATCTTATCTGAGTACATTGGAAACTGTGTATACTGGTATTAGAACTAGGAAACTGAAAGGGAATACCAAAATTGAGAGACACAGTGTAAAAAGACAAATGGCTACAAAAGCAATACTTGCAAAACTGTTTAGTGCAAATCAACTGAACAACTCAAGGTGGGAAAGGGAAAGGGGGAGGGGGAAGGGGGAATAAGGGACAAGGTAACAAACAGTATAAGAAATGTATCCAATAGCTAATGTATGAAACTGTAACCTCTCTGTACATCAGTTTGACAATAAAAATTTATTAAAAAAAAAAAAAAAGAAAGCCTTCCCTTGTCATGTAGACTTCACTGGCTCAAGTGAGATGTCAGTTACAGATTTCACTGATGATCCTTACACGGAACACCAGTTTGCTTCCTCTTCCTGTGTTGAGCAGTGTGGAGGTGATGTGCGCATAGATATAGCTTGCTTTCCATTCACTCTGCTTGGAGAGTTACTGAGATTCTAGAATCTGCAGGTTGATGTCTTTCACCATTTTGGAGGTATTACCTATTTTCTCATCACGTATTTCTCCTGCCCTACAATTTCTATCCTTTCCTTCTTGAATCCCAGTAGTATGACTTTTAGGCATTACATATTACTACATTGGGTTTTATCTGCCCACATGTTCCTTCTCCGAGTTTCAGGTACAGAATTTCCTTTTTTTTTCCTTTTTATTGTAAAGGTGATGTACAGAGGGGTTACAATTACGTAGATAAAGTAGTGAGTACATTTCTTGTCAAACATTGTTACCCCCACCCTTGTTTTTCTCCCAGTTACCTGCCACTCCAACTCAACCTTCCCCCCCTTTCCAAGCAACTTGTAAAGTTCATTTCCAACATATTATCTTGTGAGTACTGCTGTTGGTTTGGTTCGCCCTTTGTCCTTTGTATACAGAATTTATATTGCTCGATCTCAAGCTTGTTTTTCTTTCTTCTACTTATCTAGGCTGCTATTAAGTCCACCCAAAGAATGCTTCAACTCACATATTGTGTCTTGAGAATCAAGAATATCTGAGTCATTCTCTTCTAGAGATTCCATTGTCTTTGGCATTGTCCATATTTTCCCCACTAAATTCATTAACATATTATTATTGCCATTTGAAAGTTCTTATTTCTTTATGCCACCATTGGGGCTGTCATTGTGCCTCTTAATGCTGATTCTATCAGTCAATGATCCATGGGTCACAATTTCTTTCTTCACATAGATTCTCACCTGTTATTGTATGACATACCTAATTTTTAAAAAAAATTCTACAAAACACGAGTGAAACTAATTTCCCCACAAAGGGAGCCTTCCCTCTATCTGACAGATAGCGTGAGAGGCAGATCATTTCAATCCTAGTAAGGGTTGAGCTGGATCTGGGATGAGTTGAACTTTTATTAGTCTTAATTTAACTCTGGTTCAAATGTATTTAGAAAATTCTGTTAGTACTACCGGTCTCTCCCACTGGGAGGGTTTGGTATAAACAGCACAAAACTGCAGAATTCTGCTTTAACTATTTCCCAGCCTCTTTGTTGCTGGGGTCTCGGTAAAATTTCCAGTGGAAAGAGCTATCTGTAAGGAAACCCTACAGATCCCAATCTGCTACATTTTTGCAGACAGGTATCAAAAGCTCCACCAGTATCTCCTCATCCAAACAGAATCCCTTAACCAAGGCAAGGACGGCCTTCTGTCTAGCTGGACACAGGCTCGGAGAGCACACATGCTCAGACAGGAAAGGGACCATGAGACGCTGCTCACCTAGGAAGAGTTTCTCCATGCCAGGAGTTGAGTTCCTTTTCACTTCACATATTGCTTTTAAAAGATAGTATTTTGACATGGGTATGATGGCACACATTTTTAGTTTCAGCTTTTTGGAAGACAGAAATAAGAGGATTGGGTCTGAGATCCCTTTGAGCCAAAGTAGGAGATCTTATGTGAAAAACAAACTAAACACAAAAGGACTTAGGGGCATGGCTCATAGCAACTACAGGGTACTGAGGCTCAAAATCCTGCACCCTCTCCCCCAAGGTAAGATCTTTACATTTATCCTTTGTCTTGGCAGTTTGGGTAGAAAAGATAATAGATCAAAACCCAATCTGGAAGTGTGCTGGTGGCTCACACCTCTACTTCTTACTGAGAAGGCTAAGATCTGAGAATCATGATTCAAAGCCAGTTGAGGCAGAAAAGTAGGAAAGACTCTTATCTCCAACTAATAAGCAAAAGGCTGAAAGTGGACGGGCAGCTCAAGTGGTAGAACACCAGCCTTGAATGAGAACAAGGCTCTGAGTTCAAGCCCCAATACCAGAAAAAAAAATACCGACAACAAAAAGTGTACACCATAACTAGAAGTGAGACTCCCATGTAACACTGTGAACATATTAGGCCTTAAAAATTATATTTGTCTCTGCACAGCTTACGTTGTCTAACCACAAGTTTACTTGCATACAATAAAATACTTTTAAATGACATACTTCTTGCTAAGAAATACTTCCTCTAGGTGCCTTTATGATCTCCTATTTTATGCAGGATTTTATACAGAACAATTTGTTCTTATATACACCGCATCATCTGATCCTATCATTAACCCCAAGCAATAGTCAAACCCAGTTATTATATCTTATTGTAAGAGGAAAGAGTTACTGAGAGTCAAGTGAGGACCAAAGCTTCCAATCATAATTATAATTAATGCAAATTCTTCTCTCAGAATTCCAGGCTCAGCATGCTCTCCCCTTCAACCACTCCAGACTCAACTTCTACTACTCTCCCCAAGCATTAGCAACTGGCAAGCTAGTAGTTTTTCTAAAAAGCAATGCTCTTTCTTCCCCAAGGAAACTTGCTCTCTCTGGAACATTCTATAGATTTTTTTTTTAATTTGCCAGTCCTGGGGCTTGAACTCAGGGCCTGGGTTCTGTTCCTGAGCCTCTCTGTGCTCAAGTCTAGTGCTCTACCACTTGAGCCAGAGCGCCGCCACTTCCAGCTTTTTCTCAGTCATTTATTGGAGATGGATCTCACGGAGTTTCCTACCTGGGCTGGCTTCGAACAGTGATCTTCAAATACTGAGTAGCTAGGATTACAGATGTGACCACCAGTGCCTGGCAGCAAGATGCTTTCTATCATTCATTCTCAACTTTACCTGCCAACATCAAGGAATGGTCTCCTGATCAATTACCCAGATAAAGAATGTAGAGCTCCTCCAGTGACCCAGCATGTAACTCTGCACCCCGTTTTCATCATTCATCAATAAAGGGCACCCCTTATGTACTTGCTTGCTCTACTGGAGTAGGAAGTCTCTTTTTTCCCCACTTAAGTTCAGAAAAAGTGTGCCTGTCTTATTAATTCCACTGTCTGGCAAATAATAACAACTCAAATTTTTGTTGAATTGCTGAAGGAAGCCAGAATATGAACTTAAACCTTCTCAATCCTGTTTGAATGGTCTCCCAATAATGACCTTTCCTAATTCCAGTTTCCTAATTCAGGTAATTGTGTGTCTCTTTAGATCAATACACACTTTTATACACACAATACATACTTTTATACTGTTAGATAATGGTTTAGAGGAAAACTCTGAAGACAGTTGGCAGTTGGCCCAGGCTTGGACCCAGGCTCTGGGTCTTGAAGCTATTGAGCCTTTGCACCCTCACTTTCTAACCCCTGAAATGGGAATGTGAACCCCCTGTGCTTCAATCCAAATGAATCAATTCATGTTAAATGCCAGACACACAGTAATTCCAAGTATAGTTACTGCTATAATTTATTTTCCAAATTATAGCACTGAAATCCTTTGCCTTCCTGACACAGAGCTATCCTCTTTTCTTCTCCCTTTCTGGAATGTGAACAAGATAATGGGTGCCCCAGCAGCCATCTAGTAACTATGAAAGAATGTGATAAAACTATAGTCATCAGCTCTGATGTTGAACACCAGCTGCTGCCTGTCTTTGGACTTCCAGAAATGTGAGGGAAAATAAATGCCTATTTAAAAAAATGAATCTAGTTTTCATTATTTTCTTATTGTTACCTGCAGTCAAAATCTTCTCTAACTGATGCAAGTGGAGTACTTTAGTAAGTCACCTTCTGTAGGGTGAGATGAGACGCTTTCCACCTAAGGGGAGTAATACCCTAGTAATGGTGATAGTCAGAGACCTCATATCCATGGCAAAAGGTGGTTGCCCAGGTATCAATGAGCCTTACTGTGGTCTGCCATTGGTCAGACCACATTGCCATTGCAGTGTGGAGGTGTACACTTTTTGTACACGAACACTGGTGGTTTCACATTGCTCTCAGAGTTTTAGGAAGAATATACGAAAACCGAAGACTTCCCCTGTCCTTTCATGAGGAACAGGAGTCCTCAGGTCCTGGGACCTGTTGCCATCTCTGAATGTGACTGACATTAGGAAGCTTGAAGTGGACACCTAGAGAGCTCATTTGGAATTTGAACTGCAGACCATCACTACAGCATGGCTTCTGCAGCCAACCCCCTGCTCTCTGGGAAAGATACTGGGCATGGTGGCAGTCTCACCTTGGGCTCTTGGTTTCCCCATGAGGTCATTCAGATAAAGGAGAAGCACACTGCCCTTGTTTCAATATCCCGGCCTCCTCAGTAACCTTTGGATTCTCCATGCTTGTACACAAGCACAACCAGGAGGTCTTGCAGGAAGCACTTGAAAGGCAGTTGAGGATAAAAAGTAGCTATAGTTTCAGTGCCATAGAAGCAAGGCCCAGAGGAGGCTCTGGCTT
The DNA here is from genome assembly GCF_023159225.1 of Perognathus longimembris pacificus. Taxonomy (NCBI): domain Eukaryota; kingdom Metazoa; phylum Chordata; class Mammalia; order Rodentia; family Heteromyidae; genus Perognathus; species Perognathus longimembris. The sequence continues at coordinate 6,724,092 of NC_063175.1, read as the reverse complement.
TGCTTCCCAGGCTCCACAGCGGACTATCATTCTAGTGCCCTCAAAATTCTCACTGTACCACTGGTACAGTGATCTGATCTCCTAGCCAGCCCCACTCGAGGGAGAACGTAAACAGGTCTCCTAAGCTCTCCACTGGAATAGGGGTACAGGAAAAGGAGGAAGCTTCAACCAACACACCAGTGTGGGTCTATACCACAGAGACTATTAGCAAAATAGAGGCTGTAAGAGCAGTTAAACTCAGGTATTTATTTACCCATCATGTCTAAGGCAAGCTCTGTGTGAGCAGAGTGGCAATGGATGTAAGAATAATTTTAAACCTTTACTCAACTCCAGGGATGAAGGCTACTCTGAGACAATGAAAGTTTTCTGGCAAACGCCTTTTCTTTTACCTGTAGCTGGGAAGGTAAAGCAACTCAAAATGCATGACTGTGAGAGTAACTTACATTATATCTACTGCTCTACCATGAATACCCCACTGTTATCAAACAGAATCAATGTTGTATAGATACTACAGAACTGAAATTCATAAATTATGTGTTTCTATAAATGTATACAGACTCCAACTTATGATGGCTGGACTTAATAATTTTTTTAATTTCCTGATGGTGCAAAAGCAATATGAATTCAGCATAAATCATATACTTTTGAGTTTGAATGTTGATATTTTCTTGGGCTTAGCAATACTGGTATGGTATCTCTTGCTGCGTGGACCAGCCTTGTGATCATGGGGGAAATAACTGATACTCCATAGCTTATGTAAATATACAGCATTAGCAGGCTAAGTGTATTCAATGCACTTTCAGAAGGATATTTTCAACTTACAATGGGCTTACCAAGACTTAAGCCATGGTAAGTTGAAGAGCATCTGTACAACTACAGAGTGGATAGTAGACAATATACAATAGGGCTACATCCCTTTCAATAAGCTCACCATAAGCGAAAAATATTGTAAGCTACATCTAACCTACAGCCTACTTTATTTCTGTGAGTGTGTACCAGTAGTAGGGCTTGAATGTAGGATCTCAAGCTCTTGCTTAGCTTTTTCACTCAATGCTAGCCCCTAACACTTGAGCCATACCTCCACTTGAAGCTTTTTGTAATTGGAGTCCTTTTAGACTTTTGAATTGGGAGTCTCAGATCACAGCTTCCTCAGTAGTTAGGATTACAGGAGCCACCAGGCCTACCTTATTTTATTTTATTTATTTATTCTCAAAGTGATGTACAGAGGGATTAGTTTCATATGTAAGGCAATGAGTATATTTCTTATCAAACTTGTTACCTCCTTCCTCATTTTTCTCCCTCCTTCCCTCCTCCCCATTCCCTTCCCTACCATGAGTTGTACAGTTGTATTAAGGCATATAGTTTTGTAAATATTGGTATTGCATTGGTTCACCTTTTACTCTTTGTCCCCCCATTTTGATGTTGTCCTTTCCTTCCCTAGTTGGAATAAACATATATACAATAGCCAGGGTACTGAAATCAGTTATAGTGACATCAGGGGTAAAACCCTGGGGAAAAAAGACAAAAGAAAGTGGGATAATTTCAGATGGTATACTGAACATAAAACAACAGTGGTAAACCACTTATTTCCATAACTTGGGGTTCATTTCATTTAGCATCATCTTATGTGTTCATATGTACATAGCTACTGAGCTATTGTGATCTTCTGCTAGGACTATCCTAGACGTGTACTAATATTCCCTATGAGGGAAATCATAGAGTCTATGTTTCCTTGGGTCTGGCTCACGTCACTTACTATACTTTTTTCCAAGTCCTTCCATTTCCTTATGAATGGGGCAGTGTCATTCTTTCTGATAGAGGCATAGAATTCCATTGGGCATATATGCCACATTTTCTTGATCCACTCATCTACTGATGGGCATCTGGGTTGGTTCCATATTTTAGTGATGGCAAATTGTGCCGCGATGAACATAGTTGTGCTGGTGGCTTTAGTGTGTTCTATTTAAAATATGCTCGGAACACTTGTTTTAGCCTACAGTTGGGCAAAGTCACCAAATAAGAAGTGGATTTTGTAATAGTGTTGAATAGCTTGTGGAATTTATTGAATGCTTCATTGAAAGCTCAGCCACATAGGCAAAATTTCACACTATCAAAAAGTGAAAATATTGAAACACTGATCCTCAGAGATCAGGGGTTGCTTGCAATCTATTTCTTAAAATTTCTCTACTTTGGTTACAAGAGTGAGAAATAGAGAAGGGTTTCTATTAGCATAAATTTTCTTTCTAAAATGATGCATATGTTCTGGAACTAGATCACAGTGATGACCATACTTTTGTAAATATACCAAGCACTACTAACTGTACACTTTCAAAGGATTTTGTGTTATGTAAACTGTATCTCAATGAACAGCTGTATGCAAAAGTATTACCACTGCTTTATTTTTTTCTTATTCTGCTAATTAAAAATGCTTTGAGGCTGGAGGTAATGCCAACAAGAGGTGAAGCACCTGCCTAGCTAGCACAAAGCTGAGTTCAGAACCAGCAGTGTCAAAATTAAATAAGAGAGTAAAAACGCTTCAAGATTTCAAACTACTCTGAAGCAGATCCCCTCTCTGTTACCAAGAGAAAAAAAAGCCAAAATTTTCAAAAAGAGCCATGCATTTAAGAAGATTGAAAGGCATTTCCAGGAAGACTTCTGGCTGCTTTCACCAAAGGCCATCAGTCACAGATGAGAGCCAGTCTGCTCCCGGTCAGTCAATCATCATCTAAACTGGGGACAGGCTCAAACGTCTGCTTGGCAGGCAAAGTAAATCACCAAACGTAAATGTTTTATGCCCTGGACAGCCTAAACTAATGTGTAGTTTATGAGCTTGATGGATATATTGATTTGGATGAAGCCTGATTAATCTGACAAGTGACTCTTACCACATTATCCTGCAAGATAAAGTTATAAATAGAGAACTAATTCAGTGACACCTAATCATTGCTCAGGGGCTGTATTTTTTTTTTTTTATCCAATTAGGAGATTCTCTGGAAAGAATCAATAACACAGAATCTGAACAAAAAAAAAAGCTTTGTCTTGCTGTTTAATCAAATTCTATCATTTATCCACTCAGGAACACCTGAACTTGCACATATTTCTATGATGTGGATTTGAGATACTGTAGCTGCCACTACAATTTCTTTTCTTTTTCTGGGTTTTAATTCAGGGTCTTGTACTTATTAGATAGGCATTGCGCCACCTGAACCACATCCCCTTTCCCTTATTGCTTTTAGCTGTTTTATTTTTTCAGGTAGGGTCTCCCATTTTTGCCATTTTGTCCTTGGACATTGATCTTCCTTACCTATGCCTCCCATGTGGTTGGGATGACAGGCATAAAGCATCACACATCACCAGCTTTTGCCACAGATAGCCTCAAACTGCAATGCTCTTAATCTCCACCTCCCAAGTAGCTAGGATTCTAGTAATGGGCCACCATACTCAAACTACATATGACTTATGAAGTTACTAAAAAGGCCAGGTACTGGAAACTTATACTTGTAATCCTAGCTACTCAGGAAGCTGATAACTGAGGATCACAGTTCAAAACCAGCTTTGGAAGACACAAATTTGACTCTTATGTCTAATTAACTAGCAAAAAGCCAGAAGAGGAGGTGTAACTCCAGTGGCAGAGCACCAGCCTTGAGTGAAAAAGCTAAGCAAGAGTGCAAGACCCTGAGTTCAAGCCCCAGTACCAAAACACTCTCTCTCTCTCTCTCTCTCTCTCTCTCTCTCTCTCTCTCTCTCTCTCATTTTGGCATCATCCAAGAGTTTATCTTAACTTCTTAGCTCCCTGTCTACCTCTCTGATATTGTGATGTATATGGAAGAGTATGGACACTTGTTCCACATGCCTGTTCAGTATTTCTATAGCGATTATTATCATTTAATCATTAATGCTCAGCCATGAGTTGTGAAAACTCTGCCTTGCTATTTCCTTGTAGTGTGTGTGTGTGTGTGTGTATGTGTGTGTGTGTGTGACTATTGCACTCTTAGGCTCCAAAATTCATTACTGCAGGACAGAATCACAAAGATCCATGGCTGTCTGCATCCCACATGGGTACTGTTTTGTGGATGGGTTTGCAGAACCCAACCCTGGTCTACCTTGACCAGGTGTTCCTGAGTAGAACGGGTATTCTTCCTTATAGAGTGCTTAGTCCTTAAACCATGCAGCTTCAAACTATTCAGTATAAAATCCAGCATGAAATACAGTCCATGTTATTAAATGCTGGCATGAGTCAGCTGGCTATTTAAATGAATATATATCAACTTTTCTTGATGTTTCTTCTTTCACACTTCACCTTTTCGACACTTCAACTCACTCTGTGGTGTTCCCGCCCTGCCCCATTCCTCTCCTCCCGCCCTCCCCCCCCCCACCCCACCGTGTCCCCTTGAGCAAAGCTCATCTGGGTTCCATGTGTTTTTTACTGGCTCACTTTCAGGTGGCTGCTTCTTAGCTTCTACATAAACAGCTCTGAGTTAGGAAGCCAGAAGTAGAGTTTCTGATAAAACAGAGGATCCTAGAAATGGAGAGCTGAAAGGAAATCTGAGCAATGACCCAAACAAACAACTATAATTTACAGATAAGAAAAATGAATCTTAGAGAGAGTAGTGGGTAAAAACAAAAAGACACTTCAAGATCACACACAAGATCAGGCGGGGAAAGCTGGGAGAAAGCAAGGGAAGGGGTGACACTGTTCAAAATGAAATGTACTTATGATTTATGTAACTGTAATGCCTCTGTGTATCACCTTTACGATGAAAAAATCTTATTTAACCCCCCTCTCCAAAAAGATTCACCGATTTTCCTGCCCAGGCTGCTTGTAGTCCTAGCTACGAAAGAGGCTGAGATCTGAGGAATGCAGTTCAACCCAGCCTGGGCAGGAAAGTCAGTGAGTCTTTTAATTCTAATTAACTACCAAAAAGCCAAAAATGTTACTATGGCTCAAAGCAGTAGAGCATTTTCCTTGAGCACAAAAGCTCAAGAAAAGTGTCAAGGCCTTGAGTTAAAGCTCCAGGACTGGCACACACATGCGCTCGCACCAACCCCGCCCGCCCCCGCCCCCCAGTCCAAGAGTTTCTTGAAATAGTGCCAATAATTTGTTGTTTGGCTTCCTTGTGATATATAGAGACTGTTTCAAAGTATGTTCAAACAGTAAATTCAAAATTCACATACTTATTATGGATAACAATAACAATAATCCAACTGAAAACATTTGAAATTAAACTCCACTATCTCCAGTTTGCTTAAAACACTGCTCACTGTCAAATAAGTTCCTGGAACAAATGGTAAGAGCCAGCACTCAGGGCTCTTCATGTCCTCAAAAGTGCCATGGGGACAACGGTTAGATTAGGGGCTTCAAAATCCATCCTAGAGGAGGACCAAGACAGGATAGACTTATAGCTAAACACGCACGGGAAATGGTGAACTTTCGAAGGGCCAGAGCTGTAAGTTCCATCAAGAGAATCAAGTAGATCCCTTTATGCTGGCTGGCTCTCCGCACCCTGGGCACTGCTGTCACACTTAGCTCCTAGCAACTCCACAAGGAAGCTAAATGGCTCAGATAGTCAATATCTAATTCCTGACAGCAAACAAGAAGTTATAAATCCCAACTCAGTAGTTCATGACATGAGGGATGAGGAGCTATTTCTTTTCTGTCATCCTAGCTGAAGCCTTTTCTTCCTAAGAAGAGTAATTTGGGGATTTTCCCATCTCCTAAGTCCTAGGCTTTCTCTCCACTCATTTTCCACAATGACACAGTTTCTTTACCACTGACTAGGACTAAATGTGCACACCAGAAATTCCTGAATGGACTCTTTTGTGAGCAAGTCTGTTGAACTTCATCCATTATTTTTTAAACACAGACAACACAAAGGACTTGGGTCTTACTTCTCACTGTATCTGCTTCCACTTATTTAAAAAAAGAAGTTGCCACTTTCTATTTTGATTTGATGAATGGGCAAGAGATGTTGGAAGAACTATCATTTGTGCTTTCACTTAACATGTTAAAGCCCCCTCTTTAAAACACAAAGTGCTCATATTTTGCTTAACACAATATTTTATATTTCAGTAGATGTGCCAAAGGAAATCCTAATCAAAACCCTTGTTCATCCACACTGTACCTTTGTTTTGCCGTTTTTGAGATACAGAGTCCTGTGCTATTTAGCCAGGACTGGCCTCAAGCCCTCAGCTCCTCTACTTAGCCTCCTGAGAGCTGGGATTACTGGCATGTGCTACTATGCCTGGCTCCATAGACCATCTTGTGTGAATCAAAAAGGGCCATCCTCTGGGAGCATGTGGTTTGGCTAATGGACAAAGAAAGAATCTTGGCCCCTCCGCACACACTTTTGACGTTCTAGCCAATAAATGAGCTATACAACTCTGTCCAATGGCTCTGACTTCTAATGGCTCTCTTGTTTCTCACTTATTTTCATTACAGAATTCTTCTAGGAAAATGTGCATTCAATAAAACTTTTAAAAATCATTCTTATAAGAGGGGGGAAACAATCATGTTTTTACAGGGTTGGCTAGTAAGGATTGATACTAATTCATTTCTTAAAAATTAATGATTTATAGGAAAGTTTGGAAGTATTAGTTGTAACTAATCATCACATTCTTTCATAGTTACAAGATGGCTGCTGGGGCATCCATTATCTTGGGAACTTTTTGTGTTTTTTTTTTTAAATTTTCCTATACAGAAAAAAGAAAAGCAACAGCAGTATGTAATTCCCAAAAAATGGTACAAGTACACTGAAATACAAACAAATAAACATTGGGCATTAAAATCCCTAGGAGGAAGGTAGATGATTCCAGGGATCTCCTACATCCTCTGTTCTTCTGGATGTATTAAGTATGAATATAGTTGTGTTCTCTTGTACTTGAGAGAATGTTTTTTGGTAGTTAACAGACACATGACAGATGACTTCTACAGAGCAAACCTTGGAAATAATCACTGGATTAACTGAGTAGATTCTGAAGGAAGATGGAGGCTGAGTGCATTTCTAGTTATGCATGTGTGACAACCAACATTCACATGAATGCTGGCTCTACAGGGGATTTTGCTTTCCCTTGCAGCCTTATCTTCCCTCCAATCTACCAAAGAGAGCTATTAAGAGCACTCATACGTGATTATGTCAATGAACTCTTATCATACTAACATATCACATATAACTTACTATGCAGCTGCAAGAAATTTCAGTATCCAGAAACAGCCTGCAAATGGCCAGACAGTGTGTGTGTGTGTGTGTGTGTGTGTGTGTGTGTCTATTAATTTTTAATGAGGGTTCTGGGGCTTGCATTGTCTCTGAGTTTTCTTGCTCAAAGCTAGTGCTCTACTACTAGGGCTACATCTCTACTTCCAGCTTTTTTGGAGATAAAAGTCTCATGGACTTCCTTGCCAGGTTTGGCTTTGAACCACTGTTCTCAGATCTTAGCCTCCTGAGTCGCTAGCATGGCAGGTGTGAGCCACTGTGGATACTTTCATATGCTAACTGGACTGAATCTTAAGGCTCTATATCTGACTCAGGTAACAGACTCTCTCTCTCTCTTAAAATTTTATTCCAGTGCCTTTTAATATTTGTTTTGCTACCAGTCCTTAGAGAACTTCATAAACTGTAGATCTGTGGGTTATACTCACAGAAATTTCATGTCACAAGATTTGAGGAGTCTATATATTTTTACAAGTGTATGTTCTTTACCCAGTCTCTTTAAGTTAATTCAAAACATTGCTCATTATCAGATAAATTCCTTGTCCACTCTCTGAAACTCCAGTGCCTCTATTGATGAGTCACATTCTAAGAAACAGATTGGTCTAGCCTTGGTGGCTAACATCTGTAATCCTAGTTACTGAGGAGGCTGAGATCTAAGGATTGTGGTTCAAAGTCAGCTGGGGTAAGAAAGTCCACGAGACTCTTATTTTCAATTAAAAACCAAAAAGCCAGAAGTGGAACTGTGGCTCAAGTGGTAGCTACCCAGGGATAGCATCTAGGCCCTGAGTTCAAGCTCTAGGACCAGCACAAAAAAAGAAAGGAAGAAAGGAAAGAAGGAAGGAAGGAAGGAAGGAAGGAAGGAAGGAAGGAAGGAAGGAAGGAAGGAAGGAAGGAAGGAAGGGATTTGTTGCCTAGCATATCTGCACTTCTGCTTTCTGTTCTCTTCATTCTATAATCTTGATATCCTATCCATCTTTAGCAGGCTATTCTCCACATTTAGTGTAGACACCCCTTCCCCAAAGCTCTTCCTTCATCAGAAGTTTAGCTTTAACTGGGAAGGTGGGGCCTCCTCCACATCAGCGTGACTCAGACACCCTATCAGTGGCCCTATCACAGTCAGTGTCCCTGTCCTAATCAGTCCCTCAGACTTGGCCTCTTCCAAAGAACTCAGGCCCATCCTACATCCTGCTAAATATTGGATGATGGAATTCTGAGCACACTGCTATGCAATTGCTGATTTGTCTATGGAAAACATAAAAATAATTTGTATGCAAATGCACTGAAATACACAGAAAGACAGAGAAGAGGGTAAATACTCTACTTATCTTTAACTTTCTCAATAATCACATGAAGTTTGGCTTGATTAATAGAAAAGAGAGAGCTAGATTTCTGCAAAATATCTTTGGCTAAGAATTTGATCAGAGGGTAATTTACAGGTAAGGTAAATGCAAAACATATTCAAAGAGAAGAATAAATATTTCTAAAGAAATGTATTAACAATATGATAGTGATAACAATCAGTTTAATAAATATCTTTTGAGTACCTATTAATTCTAAGTCTAAGTTTTGAAATGCCAGGTACTGTTCTAGGTCATTCAAATATAGACAGGAACAGAAAGGTCAAATCTTCATTGACACAGATAACAAGGGCAAACAACCCAAACAAATGCTGAAAAATACTCATATATACAGATATAGACTTGCATGTCAAAAATACATCAAGTGAAGCTCTATTGTCACACACACACACACACACACACACACACACACACACACTGCAAACTAGAAGAACAGATAACTAGAGAAAACAATTGTTTTTAAACTTGAGAACATGCAGGACAGGATTTGATACCATGAAGTGAGCTTTCTAGTGGATCAGATTTCTATGAGAACATAATGTTTAGATCACAGCAGAGGGAAGGTGCTCCTGTGCAAGCCAGTCGGACTCACTGAGCTCAGGAACAAGAGATTCAAGTGCAGGAAAACTGAGTCAGCTAGAAATTGTATCAAAAAGCCAGAAAGTCTGGATCAATAGAGAACTAGCTCCAGGAACTGACCTGGGGACCTCTTGACTGTGGCCGAATACCTACCTAAAATGGCTACAAAAGTCTTGACATAACCAGGGAAAGAATGACTGCCCAGAAAGGTACTATAGGGTTAAAATACAAAAATCCTAAGAGGTCCTACAGAATTAGAAATGTATATGGATGTATACTAAAATATATCAGGTCAGTAAATTAGGGAACAAATGCAAATAAACTAAGACAAAGTAATAACTGTCATACCAACCACAATAAAAGGGTGTGATCAAACACACAGCAGACTCAGAAGTCTAACAAGGAAGGCTAAATTTTCCCAGGCTAGAGGCTTCTCTAAAATGCATCTCTGTAACCATCTGCTAAAATGAAGCTGTATACTCTGCAAAGAAATGCAACAAAAACCAGCACCCAACTTCCTGAAATTTACAAGTTCTAGAGTCAAGTAAAACATTATGAAGCATGTGACAAATGGGGAAAAAAGAGTGACCCTTAACTAAAATAAAATCAGTCAGTAGAAGAGACGTAGAAATGATAGGATCAGCAGGGAAAATGGTAACATAACTACAATAAAAACATTCAAAATACCTGAGGATTTAAAACATTACATGAATAGGAAACAAAATTTCAAAACATAGAAGATGAAATTTTGATATGTAAAATTCAGTATTGGAGTAAAACATTTACTGAGTAGACTTAAAAATAGATTAAATACTGAAGAAAAAAGAACTGTGAACCTGAAGGCAAATCAACATGATCAACAAAAGAGAAGCACAAAAACAAAATATAGTAGAAAAAATAATGAACATAGCCTCTGTTGACCAATAGGTGGCCTAACAAATGAGTTGATTTCAAACCACAAGGATGAATGAAAGCAACCAAACTTCCTGCTCATTTGAAATACACACATACATGCACACACGCACTCACATGCATGCACACACACAAAATATGCAATTACTTACAAGCTGTTGAATGTCAGGAAACTAAAAGCAGTGGTCCTGAGAGACAGGAAATAGTCCCACAACGGCTGGAGCTCAGTGCCCACAGACGGCAGTCTGTGATGCAGGAACAAAGGACCCAATCTGAGCCTATAAGTATCACTGAGTTTCAGAGATGTTGTTGAGGGGTCAAGGGAGCCCCAAGCCTCATATGACAGGGCAATAGGGGAGAGAGAACTCTCACAAAGCAAAAACTCTAGCAATCCTCAGGAGACCCCTCAAGTCTCTGCATGTTCATGGGTGGAAACTTCCCTAGACAAGAAAAAAAACCACATGAAGCAATAGATAAGAAGATCCCCAGTAATCCAGGTGGCTGGAAATAGTTTGCATTCCTGTCAGCCAGAGTGGACAAGCTCGTGACCAACAAGATCCTGCACAGAGCAGTGTTCAGAAAGGCTATCACTAAATGTTCTGCTGCTCTCACCCAACAATTTTTAAATGCAAGATACAAAAGGGTATTCAGCCCCTAGCAAGGCAAAAATTCACATTGTGAATTCCAATTAAAAAATTACCAGGAATGCAAAAGAAATAGGAGAATATGATTTGGAATGAGGGGAAAAAAATATCAGTCAATACAAACAGACCCTAAAATGGCACAGGTAGGGCTGGGGATATAGCCTAGTAGCAAGAGTGCCTGCCTCGGATACATGAGGCCCTAGGTTCGATTCCCCAGTACCACATATACAGAAAACGGCCAGAAGGGGCGCTGTGGCTCAGATGGTAGAGTGCTAGCCTTGAGCGGGAAGAAGCCAGGGACAGTGCTCAGGACCTGAGTCCAAGGCCCAGGACTGCCAAAAAAAAAAAAAAAAAAAATGGCACAGGTAGTAGAATTAATAGGCCTGGACCCTCTGTCGGTCACTATTAATTTCATTCTATAAGATAATATTCTAGAGGAAATAGTGATATCTTAATACATGCATGGTTTTTAAAATACCAAAATAAAAAGTTGAATTGTTTCATAAAATCTCAAAAGCCAAAGAGCTAGCAGTCAATAAATTCAAAGCATACCAAACAAAACCATAAGCTTGGTATGGTGGTGCATAACTATAATTCCAACAATGAGGAGGTTGAACTAAGGGAGGGTCAAGAGTTTGAGGCCAGGGGCTGGGGATATGGCCTAGTGACAAGAGTGCTCGCCTCCTATACATGAAGCCCTGGGTTCGATTCCCCAGCACCACATATATAGAAAACGGCCAGAAGTGGCGCTGTGGATCAAGTGGCAGAGTGCTAGCCTTGAGCAAAAAGAAGCCAGGGACAGTGCTCAAGCCCTGGTCCAAGGCCCAGGACTGGCAAAAAAAAAAAAAAAAAAAAGCAATACTTGCAAAACTGTTTAATGTAAAATCTACTGAACAATTCATGGGGAAAAAGGGAAGGGGGGGGAATGAGGGAGGAGGTAACAAACAGTACAAGAAATGTATCCAATGCCTAACGTATGAAACTGTAACTGCTCTGTATTTCACTTTGACAATAAATTTTTTTTAAAAAAAAGAAACTTAAATAAAAGAGTTTGAGGCCAGCGTCTGCTACATAAAAGCAAAGAAAGGCAGGGTGGGAAGGAGGGGAAAAGGAAAATCTACTTCATGGCACATCGTAATCACATCATTTGAACTGGTGATATATATAAAAAAGTATCTTCTAATCAGAGAAATCATAAAAACACAAACAAGGAGGAAAATGGAATAAGGGGGGGGCTGGGAATATTGCCTAGTGGCAAGAGTGCTTGCCTCCTACACATGAAGCTCTGGGTTCGATTCCCCAGCACCACATATATGGAAAACGGCCAGAAGGGGCGCTGTGGCTCAGGTGGCAGAGTGCTAGCCTTGAACGGGAAGAAGCCAGGGACAGTGCTCAGGCCCTGAGTCCAGGCCCAGGACTGGCCAAAAAATAAAAAATAAAAAATAAATAAAAATAAAAAGATATCAGGAATTTTTTTCAATCAGAAAACAGTGCAACACTAAAGATGGAATAATAGCTCTTAAAGACTTTTAAAGCCATCAACCTGAAATTATGAACAATTTCTTTCAACATGAACAGGAAATACTTTTTTTCAAGAATAAAAATGATAAAAGATTAATCAGCAGTAGAATTTCCTGCAATAAATGTTAAAGGAAATCCTTCAAGTAGAAGAAAATTGATAGCAGATAGAAACCTGCATTTATATAAAGGAAGACCATAAGAAATGGCCATGTGATACTTCAGCTAATTTCTTACAGGCTAAATGGCTTGTTTAAAACAAGAAAAACCTAGAAGAGAGGCACAGAAACAATATAATGCTGTAAAATTTTATTTTTAAATCTTTAATTTTTAAATTTTAAATGGAAAGAATATCTGTACATATTTGTGGAGTACAGTGTATTTATGTGTTTTCCTGTTTCTTTGGATATACATATGAGAAGACAGCATAATAGAACCCACTACTTTTGGAAAAAAATGGAAATTAGGTAAAGGACTTACTACAGTGTAACAGACCTAATGAATCTGATAAAAGTGCATTATACATATCTATGGGAATATCACAATGAACTCTTTATACAATTAATCCATGCTAGTTACAAAACTACCTTCATAGTGATGCAATCATCTCTGAAGAAAATCTTAGAAGATACTGAAACAACCTACTAAAACTAAAAACTAAGTTTATTAGGATAACAATATCAAAGTAGTTGTATTTCTACATACTAACAGTAAACTAACAGAGAAAGAAATTTAAAATAGTGCCACTTACAATAATACTACTATTGTGAACTCCTTAGGAAAATAAAAAAGTATAGGTAAAACTTAGATACTGAAAACCGGGAATGCTGCCAAGAAAAATTAAAGAAGACAAATCAAATGGAAAGGTACGACTTGTGCATGGATTGGAAGGTTCAATATTCTAAGATGTCAACTGTCCTCAGGTGAATTTATTGATTCAACTCAATTCCATCAGAATCCCAGCAGGATTTCCTTGTAGAAACTAACCAAAGTTTCCAAAGTTCACATGGAAATGCAAAGGACCTGGAATAGACAAAACAACTGTGATAAAAAAAAAAAAAGAGTCGGACTTGTACTACAAAGCACACAGTACAAAGGCAGTGTGCTATTATCATTAACTAGACTCAAAGACCAACAGACAAGTCCAAACTATAACCACACTTACATTGTCAATTCATTTGTTTTGCTTTGTTTTTGCCAGTACCAGGGTTTGAATTCAAAACCGTATACTCTCCACTCTGCTTGCACTCTGCCACTTGAGCAAAACCTCCAGCCTGGCTTTTTGTTGGTTATTTTGGAAATGGAATCTCATGGACTTTTCTGCCTGGGCTGGCTTTGAATCATGATCCTCCAGATTTTAGCCTCCCAAGAAGCTAGGATTACAGGCACATGTCACAATCATCCAGATCTGAAAATTTTTTAATGAAATAAAGAATACAACAGACAAGTTATCAAAGAAAACTACACACCGTAAAAAAAATAATGGAGAGATACTGTTTAAATCAAGAAACAAGGGAAGCCAGACACCAGTGTCTCATGACTATAACCCTCGCTACATCAGGAAGCTGAGATCTGAGGCTCCCAGTTTGAAGCTTGTCCAGGCAGGAAAGCCCAAGAGACTCTTATCCCCAACTACCAAAAAAGCTACAAGTGGAGCTATGACTCAAGTAGTAGAGTTCTAGCTTTGAGCAAAAAAGTTCACAAGACAGCAGCTCTGGCCCTGAGTTCAAGTCCCATGACCGGCCAAAGAAAAAAGCAAGATACACCACTTTTTCTAAAATACTGCCCCTGATGTACCATTAAAAAAAAAAATCTGCTTAAGGAATTTTATCCCACAAACTTGAAGGTTTTGTTTCTTTTTTTTTTTCTAATTTTTATTGTCAAACTGATATACAGAGTGGTTACAGTTTCATATGTTAGGCATTGGATACATTTCTTATACTGTTTGTTACCTCCTCCCACATTCCCCCCTCCCCCTTCCCCCTTTCCCTTTCCCCCCATGAGTTGTTCAATAGATTTACACTAAACAGTTTTGCAAGTATTGCTTTTGGATTGAAGGCTTAATTGACTTGTTGTTCTGGTGTGTTTTCATTGTTTTTTCCCCCAAAGTACTAGGGATTCTAATAAGGACCTCCTACCAGCCAAAATGTGCTATACTTCATCTATGACTTCATTTCTTCTTCTTTTGTTGTTGTTGTTTTTAATTTTGTTTGTGAGATAGCGTCTCATAAAGTGACTTTGCCTGGCCTGGCCTGGAACTTGGACTGCTGCTCATCTCTCCTTCCTGAGTAGCTGAGATTACAGGCATGTACCACCATATCCAGAGGGAATCAATTTAATTATAAATTGATTATAACACCTTGAACTTGCCATGACATTAGATTTGGGTTGGGGATGTAGGTCCAGGGCAGAGTGCTTGTCTAGCAATCACAGGCTCTGGGTATGTTTGATCCCCAACATCTACCAAAATTATTTTGTAACTTTAACAATTTATCACTATTTCCCTGCTTATGTTCTAAAATACTTGAATTTCGTTGAACAAAATAGAGAGCTATCTTCTTCTTCCCTTTCCAAATCTAATCTTTTTTCTTTTAAAGTTAAAGTTTCATTAAATGAAAACAACTTGTTTTTTAAACTTTATCTAAAGTGAATCACTGTACTCTAGTTTCTCTTTTCTCATAGGCCTCCAAACTGTAGAAATTTGTTCCAGGCAGCACAAACTCCAAAAAGATAAGGAAACTAAGCTCTTATGGACAAGCAAAGGAAACAGCAGACTGGGAGGAGAAGGGAAAATTACCACATGGAAATCTGAGTCCTGGGGTTGTATGTATACTCTAAGTGCTAACTGGAGGCCAGTTCTAGCTTTGAACAAATCCTAAAGCCCTTGGCTGCAGGAGCACCCTGAGCACCTAGAAGGTAGAGAGAGGCAGCTGGCAGCCATTCTCCGCCCCCCTCCTTAGCCCTCTCCTTTTCTCCCAATGGCAGAGGATAAACTCCCCCGATTCCCCAAATCAAAAGGATCTAGGATTTTGTCGTTGTTTTTGTTCAACTTCTGAAGTCTTACTGTAGGTGGGGACATTACTAATGCTAGAGGGAGGAAAGCTCTCTTCCAGAAAACGGGACATATTCTAGCAGTAAATCACCTTGCTACTAAAAGCTGACTATATAGCATCTGAATAGCTATTGGCAGGGCACAATTAAGTCCCTAAAGTCTTAATTTCAATACATATTTTCTGGTTATATATATGTCTATATACTACTTATATTATATATATTATATTATAATATTACATACACACACACACACACACTTGCCTCTGGTGAGCTGTGAAATCTGGCTAGACTGACCTTTACCAACTAGTTTAACAACTAGTTCCAGGTGACACAGCCTTCCATTTATCAAACACCCAGCTAATGTTGCTCTCTTCATATGTGATATCATTCTTGTTAAGTATTATTGTTAATGATTCTTGTTCTTTTGAGAATCTGTTTTTAAAAATTATTTCCAAGTGAAATACAAAGGCACAGAAAAAGGACAAAGGGGAGTGAGTCATTTTAAATTATGTGAGACTCTGCTTCTTTAGCTTACCATAATCCAGCAGGTCTTTGCCAAATAGGTGAACTTGCCAATTTTATTATTTACAAGGCTCACAGGACATAAAAATGATATATTTTCAGAAAGTGACCACAACACTGCCCTAAACTGAATTTAGAGGGAAAAAGAAAGGAAGATTAACAACAGATCAAGAACCATGAATTGGTTATCAATTTCTTTTTTTTTTTTTTTTTGCCAGTCCTGGGCCTTGGACTCAGGGCCTGAGCACTGTCCCTGGCTTCTTTTTGCTCAAGGCTAGCACTCTGCCACTTGAGCCCCAGCGCCACTTCTGGCCATATTTCTATATATGTGGTGCTGGGGAATCGAACCCAGGGCTTCATGTATACGAAGCAAGTACTCTTACCCCTAGGCCATATTCCCAGCCCCTGGTTATCAATTTCTTAGCCTGCATATCAGCCTATCTTTTATTTTAAAATGACTAACAGGGCTGATGCCAGTGGCTCACATCTGTAATACTAGCCATTCAGGAAGCCAAGATGTGAGAATCACGGTTCCAAGCCAGTCCAGGCAGGAAAGTCCATGAGGCTCTTATGTCCAACTAAGTACTAAAAAGAAAAATAGAAAAAGGCCAGAATTGTAGCTGTGCCTCAAGTGGTAGAGCCTTAGCCATGAGTGAAAGGCCAAGGGGTAGTGCCAAGGCCTTGAGCTCAAACCTAGTACTACCCAAACTGATTTCTCAAAAATGAGTAATACAAGAAGAAAATACTGTTTTCAAATAAATGGCTATTTCTAGAGTGAAAACATCGGAGAAGGGGGAGGAACTTCCAGGAGAGGAGAGACTGGAGTGTCCCATTGAAACTAGAAAGGCTGTGGGGAGGCCTGATCCAAACCCATCAGAGCAAGTCCCATCTAGGAATGAAAAGAGAGCTGGTAAAACTGTAATGGGGTGGGAGGGGGGCATGTGTGAGGACCTTGTATGGTTTCAATTTTCTTTGGAAAAAAAAGGAATTATGTTAGGATCTGTAGTAGTTTAGTAGAATACTTGGTTAGCATGTGTGGCACCATGCATTCTATATTCAGCAATATTAGAAAAAAACTATGTATGTATGTATGTAGAGAGAGATAGGTTATTATGTATACATAGGTGTGTGCTTCAGTGTGTGTGTGTGTGTGTGTGTGTGTGTGTGTGTGTGTGTGTGTGTGTATGCACATGTATCCTGCTTTTTCCGTTGAGTGCTCACCAGCCCATGCCCGCTATGGATCAGGAGGGCCTGATGGTCCTGGAAGGTACCTGGGTCTTACTGAGAGTCATTTAATATGTGAAATCTTCCCTTGCAGGTTACCCTCCTGTTCGCTTAGCATTTTCATTCATTTCTGTGCCAGACTTGCCCAAACATAGTAGTTTGTTGGCCTTCAAAATCAGTCTAGCTGTAATTTGAACTTAGACCACAATGTTACCTAGGAGCACTGAGGGTGCATCTGTTTCCTTGAGAGGTTTCAGATTGTAGCCAGGACTCCAGAAGCACTTAGGGAAGCCCAGATTCCCTATTTGTGACCTTGGCGGAGGAAGTGGGCCGCTACTCATAAGAATGTGAGCATAACTGAGATCAAATCAGGAGCCAGTCAGGTATGACCTCGGGACAAATCTAGCCAGTGGGTAGATTTGAAAAGACAGCCTCACTGACATCCATTCACTCCCATTTGTTACGCACAGCCCGTGGTTGCTTTGGCCTTCAGGGGTAAAGCTGAATAGTTTCCATAAAGAGACAGAGGTCCCCTATGGCCCACCAAGCTGATAATATTTACATCCGGCCTTTCACAGGAAGAGTGTGTCAGCCCTGATGTAAAGCAAAGGAATGTGTGGGGGCCCGGGTGCTGCTGCATGCCCGCAGGGCACATGGAGAGCAGTCCTCTCCATACCCACTCTGGAGAACATGGTTACCTAGGAAACCTAGCTCTCGGACCGTCACCTTACCCAGTTCCCCACCATGACCTGAATCTCCCTTCTAGAAAGAACTCCTTCCCTTCTGGATCTCAGAAAATGAGAAGCTCAACTGAAATGTGATTTTTCATACTGAGTCTAAATCTTGTGCGAAAGTTCACTTTCCTAGAGATGAAATGCTCTATGATGCTCCTTCGATTTAGAAAGTCTTTAGTAAGACACCCACCCAAGAAAGCACTCTAAACAACCACCTGTGAAGAAAAAATTCTCAGTGCTAAATCCATTTGTCCTTCATCCATGGTCCATTTAAGCCAGTTTAACTTTTTTTGTGTGTATCCAGGGAAAATTGCAATCAAAAACTTAAATTGATCATATGACTTTAGAATTCAGAGGCTGAAGTTCTGTTAACCAAAAGGGAAAAAGATTTGAAAGAAAGCAAATCAAAACCAGTTTTTAAAGCAAACAAATGAACGAACAAGTACAGAAAGCTGGGCTGGGAATGTGGCTTAGAGTGCTTGCCTAGCATGCATGAAGCCCTGGGTTTGATTCCTCAGCAACACATAAACAGAAAAAGCTGGAAGTAGCAATGTGGCTCAAGTGGTAGAGTGCTAGCCCTGAGCAACAGAAGCTCAGGAACAGTGCCCAGGCCCTGAGTATAAGCATATATTACTAGAGGCTGGCCACCAGTGGCTCATGCCTCTACTCCTAGCTACTCAGGAGGCTAAAATCTGAGGATTGTGGTTTGCAGCCAGCTCCCCACAAAAGTCTGGGAGACTCTTATTGCCAATAAACTACTGAGAAAAAGCCAGAGTGGTGCTGTGGATCATGTGGTAAAGTGCTAACCTTGAGCACAAAGATGCTCAGGGACAGTGCCCAGGCCCTGAGTTCAAATTCCTGGTTCTGTCCTGCAAGGACACACAGGTGGACAGCGGGGACTGTCTCACTATCCTCACATGCTGAGGGTCAGTCAGCCCATGTTACAAAGTGACAATTTCTCCAGCACTTTTCAAGTCAGACAAAAAAAAGCATCAGTTAAAAGCCACTGTAATTTACCTACTGCACCATGAAGGCAAGAGAAAATGAAGAACAAAACCTACTAGCCAATTAAGAAAGTATGTTTAGGGAGATCAGAAAAGATTGGGGAAATCATCTCTTTATTGAAATATGTTAGAAAAATCAGAACAAACCTGACAGCTACACCAACCACAATCCATTTTCTAGATTCCTGCCTTCATGCCTTCCTTCTTTATTTGAGCCAGTACTGGGGCATAACTTCAGGTCTAGGCACTGTGTCTTAACATATTTGCTCAAGGCTAGTGCTCTACCACTTGAGTCCACAGCTCCACTCCTAGCTTTTCGGTTAATGGGAGGATAAGAATCTCACCAACTTTCCTGCTCTGGCTCACTTCAAAACAAATCCTTAGACCTCAGCCTACTACCTAGTAGGAGAGATAACAGGCATCAGCCACCATCATCTGGGATACATTTTCAAAAGGAGAAATATGGCTGGGAATATGGCCTAGTGGTAAAGTGCTTGCTTCATATACATGAAGCCCTGGGTTTGAAAAGAAGCCAGGGACAGTGCACAGGCCCTGAGTCCAAGCCCCAGGACTGGCAAAAAACAAAAAGAAAAAAAAAAAGGAGAAATATTTCTGATCTTTTACGGGAAAAAGAAAACAGCAATGTTTTGTACCTAATAGTCTTACTTTTTTTTTTTTTAGCTTTTATATCAACTTTATTCTCAGAGCCACCCTGTGTTAGTTAACAAACCCCCACATTGCCAACTGTTGTAGGAAGCATATTCCTTCTTACATGTACCAAAATCTCATACTCAACAATGAGTTCTGGGTAGCAAAAGAGGATTTACTGTTCACATCTGTCTGCAAGGCTTTGTTACAAACTAAACAAAGACACACACACGAGTGCTCCAGTTTTACTCTTGTTTTATCCAAAATGACTAAAGTATTCATTTTGTCATTAAAAAATCACAAATTATAACCTCACCCCTCTTTGTACTTGTTATATAGGTGACCTCAGAGTCTCCAGTATGGAGTCCATGATACTCTCATATTGTTGAACAAATCCAAGTGTAGATATTTCTTTTTATACTCTGATTTTTGAATGTCTTCCTGATTAACCTAACCTTCTGGGTTATTCTGGAAGAATGACAAGTCTAAATCAAATCCTCAGCATACTGGTGGTCAATACACCCCACTTCACTGATGAAAGCAAAGAGGATAACTTACCTTCTTTTAAAATGTTGCAAAATTCACAATATTTATGAATATGCATGGAAGGGAATGTGGCAAGACAGTTTAAAAGTTCCCTGAAAATTATCATCTTTAGATCTCTTCTAATTAGATCATGACCTTGAAAAGCCTGAATTTAATTATCTTCTCCCATACTACTTTTACCTACCCCAAATTTCTCCATTCCCATTGGCATGGAAAGGCAGAATGGAGAAAAGAAAAAAAATGAAATAAAATATAGGTGTACACAAGAAGACAACCCATAACCTGAATATTTCAACTATTTAAAGAAATACCAGAAGAGAAATGTTCCTCTTTTTTCTTATTTCAAACGTAAGACTGTCTTGCTTATTACCTTTAAACGTCCATGCCATTGGTTGTAGCAATGATGGATATCTTATTTTTTAAATTAATTTTTCTTTTTTATTTTATTGTAAAGGTGATATACAGAGGGGTTACAGTTACATAAGTAGGAAATGAACACATTTCATGTCAAGCAGTGTTAACCTTTTTCCTTGTTTTCTCCCACCTTCCAGCTCCCAGCTCCTCTCTCACCCAAGTTTTAAGGTTCATTTCCAACATAGTAAGTTATGAGTATTGCTGTTGTGTTGGTTCACCCTTGCCCTTTGCCTCACCATTTCCTGTGATTCCCCTTCCCTTCCCCCAGTCAGATTAACTTATAGAAGACAAAGGATACGGAAATCAAGACCAGTAACATCAGGGGATAAACCAAAGGGGGGAAAATGAAAGAAAAAAGTAACTCCATCAGTACACACACACACACACACACACACACACACACACACACACACATTTCCATATCTTGGAGTTCATTTTAATTATAATTTTGTATGGCCATATGTACATAGATATTGAGCTATTGTGATTACCTGCTAGAGCTATCTTACACATATACCAGTTACTACAAATGAGTGAAACCATGGAGCCTATGTTTCTTTGGGTCTAAGTTGCTTCTTTTTTTTTTTTTTTTTTGCCAGTCGTGGGCCTTGGACTCAGGGCCTGAGCACTGTCCCTGGCTTCTTCCCACTTGAGCCACAGCGCCGCTTCTGGCCGTTTTCTGTATATGTGGTGCTGGGGAATCGAACCTAGGGCCTCGTGTATCCGAGGCAGGCACTCTTGCCACTAGGCTATATCCCCAGCCCATCTAACTTGCTTCTTAATATGAGTTTTTCCTAGTCTTTGCATTTCATTATAAAGGGGACTATGGCATTCTTTCTGATGGAAGCATAGAATTCCATTGTGTATATATACCACATTTTCTCCATCCATTCATCTATTGAGGGGTATCTAGCCATGGCAAATAATACTGCAATGAACATAGTTATGCTGGTAGCTTTAATGTGGCCTTGTTTGTGTGGACCTCTTATTTGTAATGCACATTAAAGTTCTCATTTATCATGTCTCATATGCATTTGATTAGGATATCACAGAAGTGCCAGGTATCAAATACCTGGAAAGAATAGAAGCTGAAGTCCAAGTAGAAAGGACTTTTAGGAAGAAAATACGCAAAGCTTTTGTAGCCAATGTAATCAATCTAACTATAAAATCACTTTGATTAATAAAGGTGTTTCTCTGAAGTCTTCCTTACGCTCTGCTTAACATTTAGAACACAAGTTTGAGCTAGATAAATGTAAGCATCGGGCTGGAAGACCTTTATGGGATGGATTCCATTTGTAAGTGGGTCAGCAATTGATTAAATGAAAGCCAAGGCCAAAGAAAGGTGGCCTTCCTGTGTCTGGGGAGTTAACCTAAGAAGCTAGAGTTCAGAGAAAAAGGAAGTGACTGGAGGAATTTGTGCAGACCTGGAGGAAGAAGTCCATGATCCCACGAGGGAGGGAGAACTTTGGAATTCCACAGAGGTCATGCTGCACCATTATGTGATTTCCCCCATTCCTGACTAACGTAGAACTCTAGCAGGGAAGAATTAAGGAGTATTTGACTGACATGCTAAACTCATGTTTCTCCCTCGCACTGTGCCATTCCATTGGGAGGGTTTTGGAATGTGGGGGAGAGTTTTCTGCCATGTTGCAATGCCTAGCATTTAATGTGATGGACCAAGAATGCTAGGAGTCCTACAGTGAGCTACCACAGTCCTGCACAAGAAAGAATGGTCTTGTGTCACACAGAACTTTCAAGTCTTTTCCACACATTTACCACAAGTGAAAAATCTGTTGTCAGAACCTAGAATTTGATTCAGTTTTAGATGTAATCACAAAGTATTTTATATAAATATTTTTCCAGCAATGCAATCATAGCATAAATGGAAGAAAAATCATACTTAGTCAAATATTCACCATTCTGGAATGGCTATTCGCAGTACAGTTCACATAGAACATCTCCATTGGTAGCTTCCATATATGGTAATTCCACACATCAGAGTGACCAGACAATGCCTTCCTCATGTCATATAATTTTGTCATCTAGCTTAGTCATGCCTGGTGTTCACATACTGAAATGCTTAACTATAAAATATACTTTCCTTCATGTTACATAAGACTGATGGTGACATGAGATGGATTTTATTTTTGTCAGTACCAGTGCTTATGGTGTTCATTTACAAGCCATGCCCCTTTTATGTTGGTTACGTTTGAGATGGACTCTTACCCAGTATTGTGCTGGCTAGCTTTGGGCACTGATACTCAGATCTCAGGCTTCTGAGTAGCCAGGATTGTGAGAATGACTCACCAGCGGATACTGGAGATGAATATTTTGAATGATGTGCACAGGGAGATTTGATGATCTCTGAATTACATTTGAGGATGAGAAGAAAATAGACCACTTCCTCAATAATTCACTTGCTTACTGAATAGCACCTGAATTTTCTACCAGACTGGTATTTCAAATGAACTAGGACCAAACAGAACTGGTTATCTTTAATGCAAGATCTATTCACTATGCTCTGTTTCTCTTGTTTTGTGGGGATACTCTTTACCAAGTCTTCCAATGTAGAAAACTGGATTTTTCTTAGATTAATTTATCATTTCTAGTTCATCAAGAATAATCATGTACATAAAAAGCAAAAGCACATAACAATATAAAGAAAAACGAATGTGTTTTTCTTAGATTAATTTATCATTTCTAGTTCATCAAGAATAATCATGTACATAAAAAGCAAAAGCACATAACAATATAAAGAAAAACGAATGTGTAGTATAAAAATATGATAAGAAACTGAGCTCTAAAAAAGGAAACCTGCTAATTTTTAGAGAAATTTTTTCCTTAACAGCCTCAAAGATATTAATAGCAACATATTACCAGTCATAAGCAAATAGATTCAATAGCTTTGATTGGCAGTTCTTGCTGTGGGAAGAGTGTGGTTCAATCCCTTTTATCAAATTTTAATTGTACTATCTTAAGTCATGTTTCAGGGCTTTACTTATCAATGTCAAGGACACTGGGACAATGGCCTCAATAATGACAAGGCCAGTGAACTTCAGCAGAAATCCTTGTGGGCATATAACAGAAGGTCCCACTGAAGTTGGGGAGACAGCTGAGATATAAGGTAAAATGGGGCTCACTCTCCAATTTCAAAGGCCTTCCTTTGTTGTCTCACATTTTTATTTATTTTATCACATTTTATTCTCATAATCCACATCTTATTTTCATCTGGGTACATACTTATCTCTTCTAGACTCTTACATATCTAGAATTTTTTCTTACAATTTTCCTTAAATATATATTACAAGATAATTTAAAATTCAGTGCTAAAAAATGAAGAAAAGAGGGAGAAAGAAAACTGAAATGGAATAAAAAATATTTTATAATATAAAGCTTGGGCCTAAAAAACAGTTGAGGTTGAGTAGCAGCTTACCTGATATGAAGTGACAACTCTAGACATCATTACCTTGGTCCCTCTGTTTCATAATACTGCTTTCCTGAGCTGACTCTAACCCATCCATTTAAAGATGTACCTCCATTTCAGTTGCCTTCCATGAAAAAAAAAACACGTCTCATTGTTCTAAACACTGTGTATTTCTTACAGGAAGGTTCTTCAAAAAAAAAATTCAACTTCAATCCATATAATTTAGAAATATCATTTACATATTTGTTCACTGCACATGTCATATATGTAACAAATAAAAATTTCATGATAGTCCTGTCTTGTGTGCTGATCCACTCCTCTTCTCTTCCTTTTTTTTTTTTCCAAATACTGATAGTGGCCAAGGAAACTCATCTCATGAGCCACTGCCGGTAGTAGTCAGTTGCTGGAAATCTATGGACAACTGCAAATATCCATCTCAGTCCAGTGCTCACATCTACACGGCAGCTCATTCCCACATGACAAACACAGAAAGACCCTCACACGATTTCTCAACTGTGCCTGCTCTGGAATTCTCAAATCTACTGACTGATTCAGATATTTTTCTCCACAGTTAAGGATTACTACCAACATACCAGGGGCCAACGTGCCTTAGGGCCACCATCAGGGCATTAGATAAGTTCTTCAAGAATAGAGAAAGTTAACCCAAGTTTCAGCTGTTGAGAAAACAGAGGAAACACAGGGCAGATACCAAGGGTGGCTAGTGTGAGGTATCTCAAGCCAAAGAAGGGAGACTTGAAGTAGAAAGAAGCACAGGAGGATTCGGTTATCCGTATCTGAGTTCTAGAGCAAGGACTAGGTAGGGAGAGAGTTAAACTCTGAGTGACACATCTGGTCCTCAGAGTAAACAAAGGAATATTTTCCTCAATATTCATACTCCTTAGCCAGTATTTCCCTTTTGAAGGGTTAGGCAGAAAGGGAGTTTGAACTCAGGGTCTCATACTTGCACTCTTCAACTTCATCTATACAGACAGTCCTTCAGGCTTAGTTTGTCTTTCAGATAGTGTCTCTTGCTTTTGCTCAGGCCTTGGACTGTGATTCTCCCATCCAGCCTCCCATGGATCTAGGATCAGGTGTCCACCCCCCGGTACACAGCTTGTTTTTGACATAGAATCGTGCAACTTTTGCTGAGGATGGCCTTAAACCACAATCCTAAGTCAATATTTCTTCTAAAATGTCTTCCTGATATGAAATAGGGTTCCTCTATTTCTGTCTGGGTAATTCAGAATCTATGTTATTTCATTTATGTGGATTACACAAGGGCAGGAACTTGAATGGGAACGTTGCTTCCAAATAATAAAAGACGGAGCCTAATTAGAAACTCACATGAGAACCCTTTACAAAGAGAGATTTAGATCCTTCCACAGGCATTGAAATTAATTCCAAAAATAGCTTCTGTGTTTATCTTTTTTTCCCCTTCCAGGAATTTCCTGGGGGAGGGGAAGACTCAGGTGGATCCTCCCCTTACTTTCTTCTAGTTCTAGTCACCACAGGAATTTGCTGCCAAGTAACTGCCTTCTGTACAAACAATTTCGACTCCACAGATTGCTAGATGTTCCTGGGAGAGATACTGCTACTTGTCAAAAAGCCATTAGAATGAAGTCAGGACTAGAATCTGCTATCTTGACACAAGATTTTCAAACATCCAGGGCATGATGGCTCATGCTGGTAAGCCTTGCTGTTGGAAAGCTAAAGAGGGAGGACCACAAGTCCCAGTCCAGCCTGGGCTACACAGATGTTCAAATGTGACTAAAATATTAAAAAATACAACCAAGTGTGGTAGCCCAAACCTGTGATCCTAGCTCGATGCAAAGTGGAGATGGGCAACATTTGAAAGTTTGAGGCCAGTCTAGGCAAATGGCTAGGCACAGGGATGTGTTATCCCAGCCTCCAAAGAAGGCACAATGGTGGGGCCACATGGCACTTGTTTGTTATCCCTAGCAAGGTAGAATAGCACAAGCAAGAGAATTACAGGCCCAGGCCAGCCTGGGCAAAAATCAAGACCCTACTTCAAAAATAACCAAAGTAAGCTGGGTGCTGTAGCTCCTATTTGTAATCCTAGCTACTCAGCAGGCTGAAATCTGAAGATCGTAGTTCAGAGCCAACCTGGGCAAACAAATCTACAACACTCTTACCTCCAATTAGCCAGCAAAAAGCCAGAAGTAAAGATGTTGCTCATGTGGTGAAGTGCCAGTCTTGAACCAAAGCCAAGCGTGAGGCCCTGAGTTCAAGCCCCAGTAGGTCATGAAAGAAAGAAGGAAGAAATGAAAGATAAAGAAGGGAGGGAGGGAGAGAGAAAGGAAAGAAAGGAAGAAAAAAAGAAAAAAGGGAGGAAGGAAATTAGGAAGGAAAGAAGGGAGAGAGAAGGAAAGAGAAAGAAAAGGAAGAAAGAAAGAAAAGAGGGAAGAAAGAAAGGGAGGAAGCAAGAGAGAGAAAGAAAGAAGGGAGGAAAAGGAAGGAAAGAAAGAGGAGGAGAGAGGACGAAAGGAAGGAGAAAGGAAAGGGAAGCAATGAAGGAAGGAAGGAAAGAAAGATGGGAAGAGGGGAAGGAAAGAAGGAAGGAAGGAGGGAAGGAAAGAAAGGAAGGAGGAAGGGGGAGGGAAGGAAAGATGGAAGGAAAAAAAGAAGAAAGGAAGGGAAGAAGGAAGGAAGGAAGAAAGGAAAGGACAGGAAGGAAAGGGGAGGAAAGAAGGAAGAAAGGAAGGAAGGGGACAGAAAGAATAAAAGAAGAGAAGGAGGGAATGAGGAGGGAGGGAGGGAAGGAAGGGAAATCAGAAAACAACACTTTTCTGACATTTCAAAGATTATAGTCCCATTCATCCAAACGTAATTTTAAAGTAACTGTAACCTTGGGCTCTGAGGTCCCACAGCAGTACCCACTGCACTGAAATTGACTATAGACAAGTCTTTGCTCTCTCTTAAATGAGCTGAGGGCAGGGATGGATTACAGCATTCTCATTTGCAGCCCTAACACCTACCACAGCACCTGGAGCTTAGAATGGATTTAACAAGTGTGGGGAAAGAAGGCAGAGGAAACTCCGGGATAGGGCACTTGAAAATATTGTGCCGCTGCGTCAATGGAATCTTACAAAGTTCTTTTTGGCCTGGACTGGCCTCAAACTTTCAAACTTCAGCCAATCCCACCTCCCAATGTGCTAGGACTACAGGTTTGCGCTACCACAATTGGCTGTATTTTCTCATTCAGGGAAGAGAAGCAAGAAGAACTGCAACCGAGTTTACACACTGAATTGAAAGCTTACGCCCAGCTGTAACCTGGTTACTTCCTTCTTAGGAAGTCAAAGGGATTTCCAAAGCCCAGTTACTTATCTTTACCATGTGTATAAACTACCTGGGGGCCTTGCTGAAACTCAGACTCCAATTCCAGAAGGCACAACCTGAGATTGTGCACTTCTAATAAACAAAGCTCCCAGGGCTACAAAGACCTTTTTTTTTTTTTTTTTGCCATGGGACACTGGGACTCAAACTTGCTATCTGACACTTTACACTCATTGTGAGGGATTTACCACTTGAGTCCCAAGCCTCTAAGCCCAAAGACACTGGACTATAGCCCACACACACCTCCAGTCTCTAGGAGGGACTTATGTGCTCAAGATTTATAACCTCGTGGATTCCACTGTGGTCCTAGAGGAGGGACAGATCACACCCAATCAGGAAACTTAAGTAGGAGGCATTGTGGTCATTTTTCAAATACAATCAGCATGAGGTAAAGCCAATAAGAAAAAAAAAAAAAGAAGGATTTTGAGGTTAGCCACTGGAAGGGTGAGGAAAACCCAGCTCCTGACCACAAGGCTGTGACCAGGGAGCAGTCACCAGAACCAAAGAACCTGGAAGACAGGGCCCTAGAAAGAGCTGAGTCTTAGGTGTCTTGGATAGAGGAACATAGACCCTTTGTGGGGAGATAGGGGAGAATAAACACCCCTCCATCACTCTCTCCACACCTTCTGCTCCTCCTGTACTGCCTATTGGGAAGATCCAATTGAGAGCTGAAGCACAAAGGAGGCAATGTGGATGAGCCCTCTGCCCATTCAGTGTCCAAAGCAGGAGAGGAGACAGAAGACCAGAAGGCCTAGGGAGTTGTCCAGCACAGAAACTTGGAGCTTGTTTAACTATTTATTTCCTGAGGTTACAAATAAAGAACAGCAGGGTGCCAGTGGCTCATTCCTGTAATCCTAGCTACACAGGAGGCTGAGATCTGAGGATAGAGGTTTGAAGCCTGGCTGGGCAGGAAAGTCTGTGAGACTCTCATTTCCAATTAAGTATCAGAAAACCAGAAGTGGTGCTGTGACTCAGTGGTAGAGTGCTAGCCTTGAACAAAAAAGCTCCCGACAGCACCCAGGCCCTGAGTTCAAGCCCCACTATTATTATTACTGTTATTATAAAAAATAACATTCGCTCAGGAGAAATGACAAGGAATGTCCAATGCTGGCATGGCATTTTTAAAGAATATTTTCAATCTCAGGTTAGTAACTTAAAATGTAGAATCAACAAATTCAGAGAGTCTACTGGTATGTACCTATTTATATATACACTTGCACAGATAAAAATCAATCTCTCTTTCTCAAATGAATCCTCATAAGGCTTTAGTATACGGAAAACATTTAACAATGGAAGTCTGGCATATGGGTGGACACTTGCAGTCCCAAGTAGCTTAGTCAGGAGGCTAAGACAGGAAGATCTCAAGCCCAGGAATTTGAGATCAGTCTGGGCAACAAAGCAAAGCTTCATCTCAAGCAAATGGAAGAAAGAAAAAAAGGAAAGACAGACAGAAAGAATTTTTAAAAAGCCCCTCAAGTTTTAAAACGTTAACTTTCACACTTTTATCCTAAAAACCAGTGTTCTCTCACCCCAAGGGAGGCCCCTGCCCTCCTTAGAAGCAGAGCACAGCAGGTGGGTGATAAGATAGAATATTGACCAAAATGTCTCCCTCCTCTTCAGTTTCTACCTTAAATCCTTATTCCAAGAGAGGAGATGGCCAAATGGCGCACCACTTCCCCTAGGAAGAATTGTTAAGAAGAAAACAAAACAGCAAACAAAGATTTCTAATTCTTGGCTGTAGTTCAAATTAAAGACAAAAATAGTTTCAAAAAGATATGAACTGGCAAAACAAGTTTTTATACCACCCCACTTCAGTCTGGGAAGAAGGACAGTTTTTTGGAAAGGACAAACAAGATCACTGGAAACAATCAGAGGCCAGGTGTTCAGTGTTCACCCCCTGAAAGACCCTGAAGAGTTAGGGTCTTTCCCAGGCCTCCCAGCGGGGTACAGGAGACACTCTGAGAAGGGCTCTTGCTGCCTGCCCCCATTCCTTCTTGATGAAAGGAAATAAATAACCTGGGGATACATTCCAGGTCACAGGGATAAGAAGAACTGAAGTCACAGCCTGTGCTAAGTATAAAGGAGTCAGGAGTCTCTGTATTGCCTAAGGGATACTGATTTGAGCTGAGAGACAGAGACACCTCTGACTGGAGATAAGAGTTGACGGGCAGTGCTTTGGGGTGGGCAGGATCTAGTCTGTCAGTACCCATGAGACCAAATGCCAGATCAAAACATGGACCCAGGCAGGGGCCAAGCTCTGACTACAGACTCCCCTTTCCATCCCAGAGGCCCTGCATCCAACCCCACTAGGGCAGGAATCAGAAGCCAGGAAACTGCTCCGTCTCCAGACCACCCACTGCTGACTGCATTATATAGGCAATGGCTTCAAACAATCACAGTGGAGAAAGGGGTAAAAATGGTTAATTCCTGAATTTTACCCAGAAGCAATTTTGAAAGCGTTAAATTGGATGGAGCTGACTGGCTATGGCTATGACTATATTAAGTTTTTCTGCAATCTGTTCAAAATGGGGAATCAGAATTAGAATATAAAGTGTATTAAAAGAAATAAAACTGTAATCTGTATCTGTAAAATTCACGTGCATTACAAAAACCAATTGATTTTTCTCAGCCTCCATTGCTTAAATGTGAGACTGAATACTTGGCAATTTGCAAACTGCAACCACTGGTAGTACTGCCTTAGTGGTCTGGCTTTGGCAAACAACCTTCTGATTGTGACCAGCCTTCTGGTCTTTGTTCTCTTATCTTACCTGAACTAAGGTGGCCTCCTAGGACTAGCTATACTAAGTGGTACCCTACCTGAGAGCATGTGGGCTTATCAAGGCCCATGGCTCTGCGTGAGAGATGAGATGTGTGGTCAAGCAATGCACCTAGTCCTCAGTATGGCTGCCTGTTCTGGGTGAGCCTCAGTGCTAGCTCTTCCTTGCCAGTGCCTTGATAGCTTTGCCTGGAGTTTCTCAATCTAGGATTCCCAACTGAAAACAGTTCCAGTTCAGAAGAGCTGATTCTCTGCCTTTGTCTCTCTCTGTCTTTACTGTGGTGCTGGTGGATTAAAACCAGGGCTCCACACATGTTAGGCAAGCAAGCCCTCTGCCACTTACCTACATCTAGCCCTAGGGATCTCTCTTGTGTAAGTTATACGCCTAGTCTCTCTAGTATAAGTTAAGGACCCTGAAGTAATGTTTTGAGTTCTCTTGTATTTCTTCTTTGTAGTAGCTTCGTTGGATTTCTGCCAGAACTTTGTTAGAAAAACACACAGAGAGGTTAGAGTTATTTTGAAGCAATAAAGAACTGTCAGAGGTCTGTGCACATCTTGACAAACGGATTTACATCATTCCCTAACACATTTTTCCTGAAAATGAGGAAGATGTTTAAAATGCTATACAAGATCAGACAGATGTTTCTGCTGCCCATAGGACTGGCAAGCAATTGAAAGTGACCTCTACCCCAGAACAAGGGCAGACTGTTCATAAAAAGGCTACTTGTGAGATCAGGGCATACTTGTACTTGGGAATTAAATAGTGAAATGTAGACTGAAGAATTCTGATGAACAAACAAGATGGAGAAAGCCTGGAATATAAATGTGGCATTTTTGTTCACTTTGTGAAAACCAAGTAGATAGAATGATAAGAGCCTCCTGTGATCTTGTGCTGTCCAAAGAAATTCGATAAACGCATGCAATGCTTGAAAACATCTGTCTTGCCAACTCCATTGTTCATTTTCCTATTGTAGAAATTCTGCAGCTCTATAATCAGCAGCCCAAGGAAGACACCACTACTCATTTCTCACAACTTCCTGTCTGTCTCAATACTTCCATTTTGTGGAACTTTTCCAGATAATACAATGTAGGACTGCTTTTCCATGCAGTGTACAGGCACCCTTCGAGAATACTTCCATGTGCTTCTATGTTATATCTGCAATACTTAAGCAAGTATTCTTTGCCTGGAAAATGAAGAAAATAAATACATGAGAATATCTGTAGTTCACTTTACTGTTCAGACCCCTGCTTAAGATACAGTGCCATGCTTTCAGAAGATGGAGTAACAATACTGTAAAAGGAAGAGAGAGGCCCTGAAACAGTGTAACTCTCCTAAATCCATTAGAATAAACTGCTCTGATAGTCTATCATACTATCCACTGGTAACAGAAAATCTATTATATTCAGCAAAGCTCCAAAAAACATTTCCAGATGGGACAGCACTAAGTTGTTGAAACAGAATAAAACGGGAAAACTAACTCTAAGCAAGATGCATTAGTGTTCTAGTGTCCTACATTGGATAAAATATCTGTTAAGTATCCTCAATGACTCTAGGATAAATACTGTAAGTACTATTGTAATTCTTTTATAAATAAGGAAACAAAGCCACCTTCAGTGGCATGAAAATATGCTTCTGATTAAGAGGAAATGCTCAAATTTGGACTTAGGCAGTCAGTGGGCCCTTTGAATCTGGAATCTGCCACAGCTTGGGTATTTTCCCACCACCTGGTTGAAGTGTTTGGCTTTTCCTGCAGTAACCATTGGCTTTTGAATTGTCAGTATAAACAATTTAGTCTGCCCATTATTAAAACAGGGCACCACCACACAATCAAGGAGCTTCTATATTTTTAGGACATGGGAAGCTGCCAGTATATTTTGCAACACATTTCACAAGAAACCTGAAACACATTAAGGGAGTTGATGCAAAATCTGAAACTGCATTAATTTACTTTAAAAATGTGTCATTCCAACTTTACAGAAAAGAAATCCTAAAGAAAAGTGAAAGCATCTAGCAAATAATTTAAAAATGAGTTGCACCTATCTGCAGACTACAAATCCTTAGTCAATTTCTAATCTTTCCTAAGTTTGGAGTCTACCTTCTCAGAATGTTATTAATATAAATCAAGCTCTAATTACTTAGCTGTTGTTAAGGAAACCATGCACAATGGTGGCTAGCAGTGTTGATGAAGGTTAGGAAAACATCTACAACCAATCAGTCTCTGGTGTAGCCCCCAGATTGGAACAATGCTAAGAAGACTCCTCACTCAAAATTAGCACCTTTCCCCCCTTCATCTTCTTCCACTCTCTTTTTATATGTAGCAACCCCAGTCCCCTACATGTCTTTGTTCATTCCCATACTTCCCTTCTAAGCTGCAGGTTTCCAGCCTTTGAAGCTATCCACTTGAGTTCTTCAAGATGTCAAATTACTACCTAAATGTTTTCCTTTGAAACCCATCTTTCCAAAACACACATACTGTTTTAGAGCTGACTCCATCTTGATTAGGAAACATGGTAGGAAATGTTGGGGGGAATAGAGCTGACTCCACCTTGATTATTAGGTCAAACTGACCCCAAAATTCTGCTTCTGTAAATGGCTTGCTCGTTTGTTGCTTACTCTACCCCCTGCATCAAGCCCCTAAATCTGTGCTACACTTTTACCTTTATAAACTCTGCTAACTGAAGGGTCGGGGCTCTCAATCCATATCCGCTGGGTCGGTGACAGTTGTGAGTCCAAGCTCCAGTTTGCAATAAAGACTCTTGTGCATTTGCATCGGTATTGGCTCCTTGGTGGTTTTGGGGGACCCCCAAATCTGGGCATAACAATACTTTTCTAACTGCAATCATTCCCTTCTCCTAATTTCACTGATGGTATCGTTTAACACTTCTTTCTTCTTAGATCTCCCTATTGGATAGCTCCACAAACCAGATGCATCTATTCTAATTTGCTGAACTCTCAGTGTCTCAGTTTATGGTAAAATGTCTCTAGGCTACTGCTCCACCTAAATGAACGCTCCTCCCTGATCTATTCCTATTTTAATCTTCCACATACCCTTGTAACAGTTATGTTGTTAAAACAAAACTCTAAGTACATCATTCTCTTATGAACAATCACTTGATGAAGCTTCTCTAGTTGTTGGGAGGATGTTCCAAGCTCATATAAATATTCATTAACAGACCTGCCTTAGCTCCTATCTGGCCCCTACTTCAATTTAAAAAATGTTAAAATTTATCCATTGTGATAACCAAGGATCCTAGGAGTAGTCTTCTAAGTCAGTGAAATGGGAACAAGATATTATAGCAGCAGTGAGACTGATGTGAACTGAATCACAGATCTATTACTTTCTGATGGAGTAACCTGTGTACCACTGCACACCCAAATTCCCCTTGTCTTTTTTAAAAATAAGAACTAAATAATACAATGTGTTAGCTACTATAATCCTCATCTTGAGGTAAACTTAGGTCTACTTTTTAATATAAAGCAAATTTTTTCAAAGAAACACTCTGAACAAACACATTTTGTTAGCTAATTGATGATGGCTCCAAGACTGTATCCTGTGGTCTCTATAGCACCTACAAAATGATAGAGAAGGTGGTTAAAATAAGTTCGTAGCTATTAAGAACTATCCTGAGCCAGGTGCTAGTGGTTCATGTCTCTACTCCTAGCTATACAGGAAGCTGAGATCTGGAAGACTGTGTTTCAAAACCAGCCCAGGCAGAAAAGCCTTAGAAATTCTGTCTCCAATTACCCAGAAAAATGTCAAATTGAAGTCGTGGCTCAAGTGGTTGAATGTCAACTGTGCCTAAGAAAGCCCAACAGGTGTAATAAAGCCCTGAGTTCAGATTTTGGTGCTGGCAAAAACACATAAAAAAGAAAAACTACCAAAACTATCTTATTTAGGTTACCTAGTTTTGTACACCACTGAGAGTAATTAACTAAATATAGGACTTCTTTACAACATGATTTCTATGATTATTTTATTCTTGCTATGTTTTATGATCAAATAAGCTTATGAGTTCACACATTTCACTTTATAATTATACAGTTTCTTAGCCCAAGACACATTCCTTGGTAGACTTTCACTGAGGTCTGAGTTAGTCATCAGGTTAAGAACTGCTAGTCTCCATAAATGTGGAAAGGTAAAGCTCTTGTGCTCCTGGACAATGAGACATGTTCAAGGGAATAAGAATTAAGCTTTATAAAAGGAAAAAAATGTTTCACAGCTACTTTTGTCATGCTCTACAAAACAAAATGCAAATTAGCATGCCACCATAGGTATATAATTAAAATTAGACTTGTAAAAATTACTTTAATTACAACATTAACACATATAATAAGGGATAACAAATTCTTTATAAAAATGTTCTGGGTTTCATTCTCAAACATACAAGGACATTTTGGAGACGGGATTCAAGTTTAAACACCAACATTTTCCTTTCTTGTTTCTTTTTTGCAATACTAGAATTTGAACTCAGTGCTTCTAGCACAGGGCATGCCTGGTAGGTATTCTATCACCTGAGCCACAGAGCCACATCTCCACTGCCTAAAGCTCTGTTTTAGGATACGTTTTAGATAGGGTCTTGTACTTTCACCAGTGCAGCTTAAACCATGATCTTCCTGTCTATGGGCTCACAAGTAGTTGTGACCACAGGTGCAGGTCATCATATCCTGCCTGTTGGCTGAGATGAACCATCACTACCTGTTAGCACCAGCTAGTCGCAAACTACAGTCCTGATCTCTGCCTCCTGAGTAGCCAGGTTGCAGGTATGCGCCAGTGCACCTGACCCACTCATCAAGTCTCTTTATGCTTCATAAATACCCTCAACACAGAGACTGAAAGTAATTTTACACAATATTTTTAGTGTGTCTGAACTGTTACTGTACTGAACTGTTACTGTACTGAACTGTACTGTTACTGAACTGTTACTGCCACATAAGGTCAAATGGGAAATTTTCCATTTGTGATGAAAAATTGTTATGTCGACTCTCAAAAGGTCCTGGATTTTGGAGTATTTCAGTTCTTTCAGATAAAGCCTACTCAACCTGTAATGGTGGTTCATCACCTAGAGGCCACATTTCCCTTGCCTCTGATCTCACCATTAGTAAAGGGCACAGCTGGGAAGGCAGCTAAGTCGTCCACTCTCAGAGTCTTTGTTCTTAACAGTAAGTGCTAAACTTTTTAAGATAATGCTTTGAGAAGTCAAAGTAAAGACAAAGTGCTTCCTATAAAAGCTTCAGGAAGACCCTAAGGAGAAGGATGGCAAGATTCTGACTGAGAAAGATGAGGCATACATGATATGCATTGTAGGCACAAGTCCTGATTGAGCAAAGGTCTCCAGCAGAGGCACCTCTGGGTGGTGGGTAACACAGCTGGGTGGGCTCCAGAGACCCTTGGTCTTCCCAGAAAAAGACATACACTTTAAGTAGGTTGTGAAAGGTCTCTGAGGTTTTCTCAAACTCATGAGCAGAGAGAGGGACTATTTGAGAAGAGTTTTAAAGAGTTATCCAAAACTTAGAGAAATCTTTTCTTTTTGGCAAAATTATTTTCCTTAGTAGTCTAACCGATTATTTTGGACAACACAAAATCAAGACATTCTCAGTTAGAAGGACTCATGGACCCCAAACTAAAAGGACAAACGGTAATATGAGTGTGAAGCTCAGAGATGTGAGCTGGACAAGTATTAAGAGGCGGGCTTCCTGGCATGGGTAGAGTTTGTGTGGAAAAGATCAAGGAATTCTGGCCAACTGCAACTTCAGTACATGCCAACAGCAATACGCATAATGACTTGATCCCTAAGTAGCACGTGAGTATAACATACAGAAAGTGGAGAGAAATGTCTTAAGTTTGGCAGTATTGGAATTCTGCCAGAGAAACTTCATTTAAGGGGGATTGTCAACAAGACTAACAATTGCAGGGCAAAGTCAAAGAGGGACTGTAGAGAAGCCAAATCACACTGGAAAAATGGGATAGCAATAGGGAAAGTAAGAAGGCACCAGGGAAGCAAGAACTCCTTTGTCCAAGTATTCAGGAACTGTCTTAGAGAACAAGATCTATGTGGACTCTGGTTACAAAAACAGAACCAATGCAAAGAGAATATAAGAATCAATGCTCAAAGCCATCTCTCAGTTAGCTAGTAGGAGGGGAATCCTGCAGAGGAAAAAGAAACAACCTACCCAATAGGGGGTCCACAAGGAGACAAAGGAATCTCAGTCTTGCTGAGTGGGGTAGAGTGAAGTCTGAGATCTTGAAGCAGGCTCTGAGTTAGGAATATGGGGAGAGGAGGGGGTAGGGGGAAATGGGGGGTGGGGAAGAGGAGCTGGAGGAAAGAGGGGTGTTAAGAGCAAGACAGAGCTCCTAGAGGGAGAAAAGGACTATGGTGGAATTTGAGAGGGATCACAGCTGATACATCAAAAGTGGTCAAGCACCAGGCAAAAAGGCAAATCTTGAGCAAACAATTATAAGCAGATGACTGAAATGTTAAATGAATCCACTCAGGGCTTAAGAACATACAATAATTCTCAAGGGATATATTCCTTCTCAAAATGAGATCCTCTTCTTCTGTCACAACAATGGACACAAACACACACACACACACACACACACACACACACACACACACACACACACACACACACAGAGGAAATTGCAGCCAGAGGAATTCTGTCAGTGAAAAACCTCAGTCCCTCTTGGATGATGTAGTCTTCTGCTATTTCTACTGTGAGCTCACAGTGGGGTTTTATTTTGTTTGTTTGCTTGTTCTCCTAGCCAAAAAACAGTTAAAATTTTGTCATTCACTCAGCATTGTGTGGGTAAAAGCAGCTGTGTTCCTGGGTCAAATACACTGTTTCCCCTTCTTATTCTGACATTAAGCTGCACAAACTTGCTACCTTATTACTAAGCTGTGGCTGGCCTGTTCTGCATCGAGTGTTTGGTGCAATTATTGAAGCTGCATTTGTACAATGTCTGCACACTGAAGGGTACTGAATAACAGCACTTCCTGTACACATCTTCAGAAACAATAACTTTATGAATTGGCCTGAAAGGAGCTGACTGTTGATGAATGTAAACAAGCACTGAGACTCTGTCTAAATGGAAGAAAGCTGGACAAGGTGGCATCCCAGCCATGCCAGAAGGCCAACTGTGGCAAGTTGAGGGCTCAGACACCCAGGGAGGAATCAGTGAAAATAATCAATGAAAAACAGAATATTAGGCCTGCTTCAGTGGATTAAGGCAGCCTAGCAAGCTCAAGTTCAAACCTCGAACTGCAAAGATAATGAAAACTCATATTTGTAAGAGATGACAAGTTATCTAATTTAAAAAAGAAACTGCTTGAGGGTACTTTATTTCTTTTAAAAAGCAGCTTCTAAAAACAAACAAAATAACATAAAAACAATAAAAAGAACCTTCCAGTCCCTGCCCTCATCGCCCTGGTCCCAATTCCTTCCCAGGTTTATGTTAGCACAATCTGGATGGGCTCTGCATATGGCGGGATAAGAAGAGAAAAACAAGGGGTAAAAGTCATTTTCATTATTAACACTGAATCTGGAAGATTCAGGTAGTCAAATGCCCCTCGAGTACACATGTGACTGAAACATTATGCCTTCTCCCTGTCTTTCAAAGCACAACAGGCTGTTGGTATCTGAAGTGGTGATTTTTGTCCAATACCAAGCTGGATTCGTGGGAAGTCTGACCTAGTGTGAAGAGGAAATACCCTTACCTGCCTGGCCCCAAATTCCCTGTGTATATTCATAAGGGAAAAGAACAAACTTAAATCTGTGTTCACTTAATCAAACCCATCTGGCAAGTGGAGAATTGTTCAGACAAATATCTCTCTGCTATTCAGAGGCCCGGCCTGTTTGCTCTGCTTCCTTCCCAAAATTTGTTTGGTAAAGGAGCTTTGCAAACCTTTCCTTTATTGTCCTTGAAGTCACCTAACAATGAGTACCCATCTAATCAGCTTCTACATTGCCCAAACACTAACCTCAATAGCTTTTCTTTTTCTTTTTTGTTATCCTCAAGTTCTCCAGAGACTTCTGTATCACTAAGAATCCATTCCCTTTCTCTCAACCTCTCTGTCCTTCTGTTTACATAAGTGTAATCTTCCATCAGGACTGCTCTTATCACCAGGCAGCAAAACCTTCAGAGAGCCGAGTGAGTGCCTGCTTGCTGCCTTTCCAGATCCTGAGGAATAGCTGCTCCGTGCCTGTACTGTAATAATACTGTACTGCTTGGTTGAACTGTTTTCACTCTCTACTTCTGGAAATTTTCCAGACCCGGTCTGTGTTTACGTCAGCAGCACTGCTTCAAAACATCACCCTAAGGGCTTTAAGCAGGCTTTAAGACACATTCCTGTAGTCAGCTCAACTAGGGTCAACAGGAGTTCTTCCAGTAAAGCTTGACTTTACCCTGTCACTCTACCTGTTACCTAGAGGCAATGACTTCCGTTTAACTCATCTCATCAGTTGTTGTTTTTTAATTCAGACAGAACTATGGTTAATTGATCTTTGTATTATCATACCCTTCTCTTCAAATTCCATATCTTTTAAAGATTTTCCTTGCTGAGGCAGCTAAGTGGGGCAGTTTTCCACCTCATTTTTCCCTCCTTTAGGCTATAAGATAGAAAAATGAAAGTCTCTTGTCTATATATTCACATCTAAACATGAGTCTTGTTAAACTTGCTTTTGATTGGAATGACTATTCAATTAACCTCTTGGCTTAGAGTTTAACAAGGGACTAACAAATTTGTCAATAAAAGATAGGCCCAAGTACAAAGGGGATGAGGGAGCAGTGATTATATTCAGAATCACCAGTGCTATTAGAAAGAAACTGCAATGTGAATTTCCAAACAACTTGTAAACATAAAGCAAACTCATTAGTTTATAAAGATAAAGCCCTCACCCCCCCCCCGATTTAGCCATAATCATCAATGCACATGTTAAATGATTATTTTCACCACTGAGTACACCAAGCTAAGATGTCATCCTAGGCATCAAGCTGAAAATTTAGACTGCCATCGTGGACATTGGCTAAACCCTGAGCAAAGCTCTCACCCCACCCTGCATATACTAAACATCACACAGACAGCACGCCATCATCGAGGTAGGGCTACCCAAAAAGGAGCTTCCATGGGGACAAAAATGACTTTACTTTTTTTATTAGAAAATACAGTAGTAAAACTATTTTAAAACAATAAAAAACTATAAATGTAGCATTGTAAATATAAACATATCACTACTTCCATTTTTTTAAAAAATGCAACCCTGTGAAGTACAGGATTCAAATTTATTTTAAAGAAAATAAATCCAAATAAACTGTGAGTAGTAACACCGCCCCCACCCCCATGTCTCTCCTTCCTTCCCAAACAACACAAAGGACAAGAGCCTGCACTAGGAAGTCACTGGCCAGAAGACTCAATGGATGACAATGCTCTAAAACTTAAACAAAAATAGGCAAATGAATCCTATGCATGTCTTTCTGAGAAGAGCAAACATCTGTGTTTGTAGATGTGAAGCCCCTGCAGTCAAACTAACTAGGTCTTGGCTGCAGGAATGTACTCTTACTTTAATCAGGAAGAAGGTGCATGAAGGAGGAAGAGGCAGAGAGCAGGAACAGAAGAAATGGACAGACACAGCTTACACAAATCTCTGGGCAGAACTCTGCTGTAGGTAGTCCAGAATACAGACTCCCTACTCACCTGACCAACAACAGCCTCTGTTAGCTTCTACCCTTTGTTCCAGAGAGCCGAAAACAAGAGGAATGGCTTGGTAGCCTAACTGAGGAATACATTAATTCCATTCAAGGGTGGAAGAGCTTGCTAGGGCAACAGAAGTAGCATAAGAAGAGGTGCTAAAATTAGATAATTATCTGGAAAGATTGGATTCGATAGTTTCAAGCCATTAGCAGCACAGAAACAGGAATTGGGATCATTCATTTTTAGGCATTATTAAGATCTCTTTTTAACTAGTCTTTTAGAAATTAGTACATGACTTATCTTCTTTCTATATTTGAGTTTTAGAAACTTCATCCATACTATTTTAAAAAATCAGCTTTGAAAGGTTAAAAAATATCACAATTTACTATCATATAACATGATGCAGCCATACACTATTAATGAAACTATAAGCACCACCTACACATCCACCTAAAAAGGAATTTTTTTAAAAAGTTCTCAAAACTACTTCGCTTTCTTCCCTTCACTGTTAAGCACAAGAAAAGAGCCAGTCTACCGAAAGAAGTTGTTTGCCCAAGAAGGTGAATTAGGAAGTACTGTACTTAGAGCCTTACCTTTCAGCCAGTTGGAAGTCTGGAGCTGAGATTCTCAAGGCAGAAGCACAAAACTCCTGTGCAGTCATCTGTCCTCGTGACCTGCAGGCAGCCAGGCCATCCTAGACCCCTCAACCAGGGCCGAGTGCTGCCTCAGCCTCCTGTAGATTACAACTGACAGCTAGCCCCTTGCAGGACCAGAAACAAAAGGCGGTGGAGATCCTAGGCTAAGTGGAGAATGAATTCCCTCTGCAAGGAGCTATTTAAAGAGGTGGTGCCTCCGGACAAACGCTGCTTCAGAGCCTTCCTGTTTGTGTCTTAGCTCCAACTTCCATCCATTTCCTAAGGAAAAAGGCAAAGTGCAATCAGCCTGGGGAAGCTGATTTGTGAGAACCCATGCAGTGTATGTGGCCTCTTTTCCCCTTCCTTCTGCTTTCTACGAAGCGGGCATGGAGCTTCAGTAAAAGTAACTTCAAAAGTCAAAAATTGGAAAAAACCGAAACTATACCAGTTGTGATTTAATAAAAGTGTTTCTAGTCTTTTAACATGAACTATGGAAGGAATTAATGGTTGACTAATTATATATATATCCCAAATACCATATATACATATATCATAAATACTATATATATTTATAGATATACACGTATATATAAAAAATGTAGAGAGAAACGACAAGGTCTATGGTCAGAAGGCAAAGCTTTGATTTAAAAGTATTTTGCTATTGACTAGTTTAAGAAATTCACATCTCTCTGTAGGCTTTGATTTTTACATTTTAATAAATGGCACTAAGAATATGCACAGAACTGAGAAATACATAAAGATGAAGTAAAATATACCACACTTGGCCTTATATAAAAGACAGATCAGAGGGCAACTGACATGCATAAAGCTCTGGATTGCATCCCAAAACAAAGAGTAAAAAAGATAGAAGGATAGGAGGAATGAAGAGAGAGAAGGACAGAAGGGAGGAGAGAGAGTGAGAAGGAAAGGAGAGAGGGAGGTAATAAAGGGGGGAAAAGTTAGATCATGCTACATTATGGAATTCAACATCCTGGCTGGAGCTACACAATTAGACATCAGTAATTAGGTAAAAGAGCTAACATACTTCCTCTCAAAAATTATATTATATAGGCTGCGGATGTGACTCAGGAGTTGCCTAGCATGCTGAAGGCTCTAGGTTGAATAAACAAAATTCTATTAGACTGCATCTGTTTGCTTGTGTTTCCTGACGTCTCCATGAGCACTGAGGTTGCAGGTGGAGTAGAAATGTCATTTTAAGTTGATTTGACATTTCCAATACCAAAAATGGTTTGTGGCATATAGTATTATAGAATAAATATTTGTTAAGTGGATGAACTGATAAATCCTTACTTTCTGACAAAACCAAGCACAGTACCCCTCAGACAGGCTGAAAATCCCTAAGGGAAATGCTCCAACATTTGAAACTTTCTGAGCACTGGTCAAATCTACATTTCTGATACTGAATTAATTTCCAGATTAGGAATGAGGCAGTTGCTTGATAATTCTATATACATATTGCAAAATCTGAAAAAAAAATCAACTCTAAAACATTAGAACGAGAGCCTGGGACTATGTGCATATAGACACCTCTCCTCCTAAGTCTCCTGCAACTGGGCTGTCTATTGCTGCAGGCATTTTTTAATTGAATAATTGAAGATCCCAAAGATGCTCTGAAAAGATTTTTAACAGCTACCAGCTGGCAGTAGGCTTTCTCACCTTACATTTAGCCTCTGGCTGACAAATGCCAGTCCATCTAGAGCTTATTCTTTCAACTACACAGGGTTATCAAATGTAGCTTCAAGGTGTCTCCTGGAACATGGTCCAGTAACCCAGGGAAAGTTGGAGGAAGGTGGATTATGGAATCTGTTGTCCTGTAAACAAATTCTGTTGTTGTTGCTGTTGTTATTTATTGTTGCTAAATATTCTATTCTTAGAAGCATCTAGGTCTGACATCTCTCTGCCTCCAGTGCTAATGAATTGCCAGCTAAGTTCCTGTAGAATTGCTTTATTGCTCCTGTTACTCTCAGGCTTAAGATAGCATCTGGTACTATATTTGGTCAGTAAATGAAAAGATAACTTAAAGTTCCTAATCAAAGGGCCTTGTGCTAATTCTGTAATTATTTTAGTCTCATATATGGTACTTCAATAAGATTTATCAAATATTTGCTAATTATTTAGCATTGCTAATATTTGTTAATAAACATTTTCTATACAACACATAAAAATTAGTCATCCAAGAAAACATAATTTAGAGGCATGACTAAAAAAAAAATCACAGGACATATTATCCCCGAATCATCAATGTCTAGGTATGTACAGAACAAGAAAAGGAAAGAGCAAGAATTTTTTTTCTCCCCTTTGGAAAAAGGGTAGAGATTTCCTATCAATAAAATCTAGTCATCTAAGAAGTAAAAATAAGTTAAACTGAAAAGTATATCTTCTTGATAAATGCAATATTCTGATTGTAAGTTAATTTCAAAAGTGTTGGGCAATTTCCTTTCCAAAATGAAAAATAAAGGAGACAGTATCCTCCCACCTTTTCTCCCTCTTCACTCACCCTGGGCAAGGGCTGTGCTGATATTATGAGGATACAGTTGTTCTTCCACAATCAATCAAAAACTGGTACATTATACAATAAAAAATATATAGTACATATAAACGAGAGAAAAACAGCCCTTATCAAGAATGTAGAATACATAATATAAAAAGGGCATTGAAGTCCTGGCTTTGCCACTTCCAGATAAATGGTCTCAGACAAATTTCTTAAGTCTTCCTCACAGGTACAACAGAGAGGATACTGGTACTTGGCCCATGAAGTCAGGACAAGAACTAAAGGAATTATAAGTGCAAATCCCTAGCAGAGAGCTTGGATTTTAGAATGCCTCAGATACTGAAACAGAAGGAAAAGGTTGAAGAAATATTTAAAGTACCAGGAAAATTCAAATGGGAAAGAAAACTCATACCAATATATGTAAACTATGAAATGGGGAGATTTCCAGTCTGGAAATCATTTTTGTGTACTTGACACAGTTGGGATATACAGTGTACCACTGATCTGCTCCCCTGAAATGTGAAAGATGATTTGGGAAATAGTGCCCAGAGAGATGGACCTAATGATCATTTCTTATCTCCCATTGTCAGACCTTCTTCCTTTTCTGAGATGTCCAACTATGGTTCTGATATAATCTCAGCTTGAGCTGATCCTGTGCAGTAGATGGCATTGGAATGTCTTCTATCCCTCCCTCAAAATTGGTCCTCTCAATACCAGAGGATCTTACCAGCTATCTTACCATCCAGGAGGAAAGTATCAGAGTATTCTTAGAAAATGGAATTGTTGGCTGGGAATATACATGAAGCCCTGGGTTCAATTCCTCAACACCACATATATAGAAAATGGCCAGAAGTGGCGCTGTGGCTCAAGAGGTAGAGTGCTAGCCTTGAGCAAAAAGAAGGCAGGGACAGTGCTCAGACCCTGAGTCCAAGCCCCAGGACTGGCGAAAGAAAGAAAGAAAGAAAGAAAGAAAGAAAGAAAGAAAGAAAGAAAGAAAGAAAGAAAGAAAGAAAGAAAGAAAGAAAGAAAGAAAGAAAGAAAGAGAGAGAGAGAGAGAGAGAAAGAAAGAAAGAAAGAAAGAAAGAGAGAAAGAGAGATAAAGAAAGAGAAAGAAAGAGAGAGAGGGAGGGAGGGAAAGAAAGAAAGAAAGAAAGAGAGAGAGAGAGAAAGAAAGAAAGAAAGAGAGAGAAAGAAAGAAAGAAAGAAAGAAAGAAAGAAAGAGAGAGAAAGAAAGAGATAAAGAAAGAAAGAAAGAAAGAAAGAGAGAGAGGGAGGGAGGGAGGGAAAGAAAGAAAGAAAGAAAGAAAGAAAGAAAGAAAGAAAGAGAGAGAGAAAGAAAGAAAGAAAGAGAGAGAAAGAAAGAAAGAAAGAAAGAAAGAAAGAAAGAAAGAAAGAGAGAGAAAGAAAGAGATAAAGAAAGAAAGAAAGAGAGAGAGGGAGGGAGGGAGGGAAAGAAAGAAAGAAAGAAAGAAAGAAAGAAAGAAAGAAAGAAAGAAAGAAAGAAAGAAACTAACGCTTTCCTATCATAAACAACTAGAACACAGCAGGCATTGATTCTATAAAAACTGTTTCCAAAGATAATAGACAAAGGGAATCACAAGGTGACATCAGGAGACTATAAACAAGTCCTACTAAAGGCAGTGATCCCAGCTCCCACCCTGTCTAAATGCACAGCTCAAACTGCAGCACAGTGAGAGAAAAGACCAAGACCACTGTGGTCTCAGCAAATTAAGGGGACATAGTACAGATTCTGGGAGGCTAGAAAAAGTGCCAGACAAAAAGGAGTTCTGCAGATAAAAAGCTCAAGAAAGCCATATGGGGTTTCCTTGAGTTTGCTACACACATGCAAGGTCAACTTCGTATGCCTGGGCAAAACAAAAAACAAACAACAAAAAAAAAACCCTCAAGCATCTGTAAGTTAAACCACCTCTGGAGTTCCCCATGGGCAAGGAGACATTTGAATTTTGATCAATGTGAACAGAAAACCTTTGCTGAGAATTTGGGGCCTTAGGTCTTAAACCCGTATATTTCTTACTTTTGTAAAACTAAATCAAACTTTAAAGTAAAGGTTACTATAGACCTGCCCTAACAAAACCTGTACTTGCCTTACACAAAACAATAACAACAACAAAATGACAATCAGTGTCCAGCATTCAATCAA
Source organism: Perognathus longimembris pacificus (assembly GCF_023159225.1). NCBI lineage: Eukaryota > Metazoa > Chordata > Mammalia > Rodentia > Heteromyidae > Perognathus > Perognathus longimembris. The sequence continues at coordinate 6,679,175 of NC_063175.1, read as the reverse complement.
AAATTATTTCACAAAGCAAGAAAATGACACAGAGACTCAAAAATGACAGAGCTGAAGAAATCATGTAGATATACCTAAAAAGAAAACATAAATATATTCAACACCTACAGATTCTATAAGAAAGAAATGAGAGGAATGGAAAGTTCAAAGAACCTAAAAAGTCTCTGGAGATTAAAAATACATTTGAAATTAAGAATGGACTAAATGGGGCTGGGAATATGGCCTAGCGGTAGAGTGCTCACCTCCCATACATGAAGCCCTGGGTTCAATTCCTCAGCACCACATATATATAGAAAAAGCCAGATGTGGCACTGTGATTCAAGTGGCAGAGTGCTAGCCTTGAGCAAAAAGGAAGCCAGGGACAGTGCTCAGGCCCTGAGTCCAAGGCAAAAAATAAACAAAAAAACACCTTACCACTGAATAAATTACATTAAAAAATAACATTTAAAAAAAAAGAATGGACTAAATGAGCTTAGCGGTATATTAATGGCAAAAAAAGATCAATAAATTTAAAGATATTACAGCATAGAAAATCCAAACTGAAGTACACAGAAGGAAAAACAACTGAAAAAACTGAACAGAGTCCCATGACCTGTGGGAAAATACAGACTGACCTGACATGCATGTTACTGGCATACTGGGATGGAAGCTAGGGGTGAAAAACAAATGGAAAGAAATAATGACTGGAAGTTTTCCAAATCTGTTGAAAACTATAAATCAAAGATTCAAGAAACTCAATGAACTCCAAAAAAGATAATCGCAAAGAAAATCACAGGTATATATATTGTGTACTTGCTGAAAAACAGAGATAGAGAGAAAATATTCAAAGCAGTGGAGTAGAAAAACAAATCTATTATGTGCAGAGAACAAGGAGAATGACTACAAACGTCTCATGAGAAACAGCAGAAGCAACAGCAGTAGAATGACATTTTTAAAGAGCTGAAAAAAAAGTGCTCAGCCTGGAATCCTATATCCTGTAAAATTATCCTTCAAAAATGAAGGCTAAATACTTTTTTAGACAAAACAAAAACAAAAACAGAATTCATAGGCAGACAATCTGTACTTCAAAAAATGTTTGAGCAAGTGTTTTCAAGCAGAATGAAAATAATACCAGATGGGAACTTGTACTTACACAAAAGAATAAAAAGTGGGGGGAAATTGCAAATAGAGTTTAAAAGATTGTAAAAGAATTTATTCCCTTACTTTTTATTTCCTAAAATAAAATTGACTATTTAAAACAATAATAAAGTATTGTAAAATATATGGCACATATAGTAAATAAAATGTATCAGGAGCATAAAAAACAGAAAGAAGTAAATGAAATCATATGGTCTTACATTATACATAAAGTATTATTTGAAAATAAAATATGGTAAGATAAAGGCATATTGTAAGTGTTGGAGCAACCACTACAATAACAAGTAAGACGAGAAGAGTGGACATTAAATAGAATACTTAAGAAACAAACAAACAAAAAATGCAAGTAACACAAAAAAGTACCTGAAAAGAAGAAGAAACCATAGAGGGAACAGACGGATAAATACAAAACATACAGCAAGAGAGTAGGCTAATGCAGGCATATATACTGTTTACCACACTACAGCTATGAGAACACAAGTATGCATGGTGGTAGAGAGATATGTCACAAATATATGGGCAAATACTAATGGTAAGACATTTGAGATGGCAATATTAATTCGGACCTAGTAGACTTCCCTGTCAGTCTGATTCTTGCATGAAGCAGGTCCAAGACTGAATCAGATTCAGGAGATTTTCCAGGGAATACCCATGAAAGTTAAGGGTAGAGAAGAGATCATGACTGGGCTGGGCATGGAACAGCTTTCAAATACTTAGAAAATCCCCAAATAGTGTCCATTAAATAGCATACGTTTAGCACAAAAATTTTAAAAATTCCAAGTAAAATTAGAAAGTATCTTGAACTGAGTAGTAAGAAAATGACAAAAATACAAGTATCTAAAGGATATAGCCAAAGCAATACTTAGAGAGACAGGTATAGTAATAAGCATGTATACAAAAGTGGAACAGAGAATAAAAATCAGTGATCTACCTCAGGGAAGCTAATTAAAGAACACATTAAACCCAAGGTAATTAGAAGCTAGTAACAAACACAAGGGCTAGAATCGATAAAAGACAAAGCAGGCAAATTATAGGAAAAATAAATATTTTAAAAGGGAGGTTTTGGAAGTGATACAAAAAAACTGATAAATTGGGCTGGGAATATGGCCTACTGGTAGAGTGCTTTCCTTCCGTACATGAAGCCTTGGGTTCAATTCCTCAGCACCACATATATAGAAAAAGTCAGAAGTGGCGCTGTGGCTCAAGTAGTAGAATATTAGCCTACCAAGGAGAGTGCTCAGGCCCTGAGTCCAAGCCGCAGGACTGGCAAAGAACAAAACAACAACAACAACACACACACACAAAAAAAACCTGATAAATTAATAGCACTAGAATTGATTTTTTTAAGACAAAAATTACCAGTGTCAGGAAAAAGAAGATTGTGCCAAGCTGTGAAGAAAATCCAGGTGAAAGGGATCCCTCCAATTCATGATAAGAAAGCAGGATTACCTTGACAACCAAATCATACAAAGATACTACAAAAAGAAAAGCCTACATTGGGACATCTTTTATGAACAGATACAAAATCCTCAACGGCATTAGGAAACAAAGCCCAGTGCTAACTTATGACATTGGACCTGACTGCAGAGTCTGCAGCAGTAATTGATGTTGACTCATATTTTTTTCTGGCATCACCATAAGTCATCCATATGCTGGAGAGGAAGACGTGAATTGTACTGGCCACCTGATTTAAACTCAGTAGTATGGGCCTGTTTGATTAGTACATTCTATTACTGTCTGAGGAAATCAGTAACAGGCTAGAACATACCAATCACCTAACATTTTAGCTTGGAGGTCAGAATATAACCTGTAGTAAGTTCAGTAATTGCAGACGTGAGCTCATTAAGCACAGACATTGAACACAGAATAATCTTCCAAGAAGTTATGATTGGCTTGAATTCTAAGGCAGGCCCCAAAACAAAATCTAATCATCTTAGCCTGATCGATGAGCAAACACGAAGTTTATATCCCAGTAGACTGCTGCCTCACAGAGTCTGGCAGGCTTAAAGATGTGTTAGTGAATGCCAGAATCAACTCAGGCTGGCTAAGACCTTCCCTGGCTCTGGGAAGGGCCATCCTCTCCTCTGAAGGATTATAGAATTTGAAACCTCCTTTAAGGTATTAGGTATTATTTATTATGGTGTGCTTTATTACCATTAGCTAGCTATTCTCGCGATAATTATAAACAATTAGCGGAAAGAGATTAAAACTTCATTATCATATCTGTAACACAGTGACAGTCTTGCTATTGTTCCGAACTTCTCTAGGCACAGGTAAGAACCATTGCTTTTGCAGTGAACATAGTTCTCTGTATGATTCATAATAACCAGCGTCATATTCACTTGGCCTCCTCCTCTGAGCAGCGAGTGATTGCAAAGCAGGGGCTCTTCACCAGGTACAGTCTGCCGATGTCCCTGAATGCCCAAATTTTCCAAACAAGAGGAGTTGGGTCAAGGGAAAAGCGGTAGATGACTGAAGAGAAGAGGGAGAAAGCGCAGACAAGTATCCAAAGTATACCCTACAAAATTAATAAGAGGGAGGGAAGGGGTAGTTAGGGCACAGAAGGGTAAGAATGTTGAAAGGTAACATTGATCAAGATATGTTATATCCACAAACTGCTTTGTTAAATGGCAACTCCTTTGTACAAATAAAGATAATAATTTAAAAAATTTAGTGACTCTTACAACTTACATTGCTTTTTTATGCAACTGAAACAAATTAACTGCCTTTTCAAGTTGTACTTGAGTTTTTACTTGATGAAAACGTCACTGAAACAACTAAGTTACGACAAGAAATTCAATATAGACATGTTTACATCATAGGTATGAAAACCAACACAGAATGTGAATTCTGAAATCTTCATCCAAAGTATTTCTTGGCCAAGAGAACTTTACTTTTCCTTAAGCTTTTGTTCAGCAGTGTTAGTCTAGAAGGTTTCTGCAGATAAAAAAAAAAAAAAAAAAAAAAAGGAAAAAAAAAGACAAACTGGGCCCTGAAGGCTCATGATTATGATTCTGGCTACTCAGGTGGCTGAGATCTGAGGATCATAGTTTGAAGCCAGCCCGGGCAGAGACTTATCTCTAATTAACCACCAAAATAGCCAGAAGTGGAGGTATGAGACCGTGATCAGGCCATGAGTTCAAGCCCCAGTACTAGCACAGAAAAATAAATAAATAAAGTTAATTGAGGATTCAGATTCTGGCTAGGAGTTAGGGTCCTCCTCAAGCTCAATAACTTCTCATTAGCCACTAGTGAACACATGTCCTATAGCCCGTGTGACAAGGTTCCTATGAAGTGAATGAATACCACAGTGCAGAGAATTTTGAAATCCACAGCAAAAATAAAATAAAATTAGTCCCAAAATGCCAACTGGATTTCTACATAGTGGGTGTATCTTTTTTAATGGTGAAAGAGATAAATATTATTAAACATCAAGGTAAGAAACAGTCACTATTTTAGCTATTTTTACTCCTCAGTTGGATGTCTTCACACAAGTGAGAAATATACATATAGACAACCATTCTGAAGGTGGTAACCTAATACTCTGCCTCATCTTCATAAGTAATATCAATGAAGGTTTTATCTTAATTAGCAAAGTATTACAACTGTCCAGTAGAATGAAGGTTCATATTATTTTGAACACAAAACAAAATGAGGTTTGTACTTATAAAATTCTTTTCTTCTGAAATAGTAACTACCTTCATTTCTGCTTTCTTTTCTTCCTATTTCTATTAACCTGTAGTAATAACTTCATAGCCAATACCTACAGTGGTTATTCTATAAACTGTATGGGAGGTGAGAAGAGAAAGCCAGAGCCAAAGAGAAAAAATACGGAGGCAGAACTTGCAGGGAGAACCAAGTTATCCCAAGGCAGAATGGAATCCCTGCAGCACCTGACATACTTCCTTTCAAGTTAGATTTTATTCAACAAATATTTTTGAGTGTCTGCCCAGTAGCAGGTCCTGGAGCACTGGGGCTCAAAGTGATAGAGCGCTGGCCTTGGGCTTAAAAGCTCAGGGACAGTGCCCAGGCCCTGAGTTCAAGCCCCATGGCTGACAAAAAAAAAAAAAAAAGTTGAAAACAGAACTACCACATGATGCTGAAATCTTATTGAGTATATAGCCAAAGGAATGAAAATCAGTATGTCGGAGGATTGTAGGTTTAGGATTAGGGTGAGGGAAATGAGAAATAAATTCATAGGATGAAAGACAACAAAGAGGATGGGGAGAAAGACAAGGGAGGGAGCAAGTTACGGTAGGAAATAGTGTGTTACGTCTCCATTAGAAGGTGAAACTTATAGTTTTAGTTGTTTATTAAACATTGATAATTCTTGTTATATGAAAAGAATTTCTGTACTGCTAATTAAATGTCTGGAAAAAGAACTAAAAGGAAATGTTTACTGTGCACAGCTCACTCCTCTGCATCTTCCATCTGCTTAGAATGCTCCTTCTATGAACAAGAAAGAACCAAACATTTTGTAGTCGCCTCTGATATCTTTATGCCTTCCACTTGACAATGACTTATCCAAGAACAAAATAAATCTAGCCCTATAACTGTCAAAAATGTCAGCTTTTTTCAGCTGGAAAATACTGACTGAATGCTAGCCCAATGTAGTGAATCATGCTGTATTCTCAGCTACTCAAGTGGCAGAGGCAGGGAGGATAGATGGATGAGGAAACAGGGAAAATGTATTATTTTTGACCAAGACAAAAAGGGTCAGATTGAGATATCAAAAGGAGTAGGTAAACTGGAAAAAATAGGCTCCACTCCCACTATACCTCCTTTTTGATGCTGATATAAGAATCAGACACAAGAAGATTTATCTAAATCTACCTACTCCTTTGAAATGGTATAAAACTGCAAACTTCATAAGTAAGGCCAGAGAAATGAGCACAGCTGGACAAAAAAAAACCCAAACTAAAATTCATCCTATTGTGCTCTGTTTTAGCAGGCCTAGATACATCTCCATGCTTTAGAATAATAAGCAATACTCACCTCAACTACCCAAAACCGCTGTCTATTGATCAGGAGTTGTGAGATAACACGACTATGTGTATTCTACGTGTATAAAAGCTACAAACAGAAACCACCATTGTGGGGGGGCCTGTAACTCCCACTTCCTACCTCTTATCTATTTCTTCCTATTTTATTCTGTAACACTAAAATAAATCTTTGCTAAGACTCTCACCTTGTAAGACTCTCCATTTTGTGAGACACTCTGAAATGATGTTCCTGAGTAGATATTAAGAACCTATAATTTGGCATGGAAACCGGGAAGCTGAGGGAAGCTTCATCTACCAATCCAATAGTCAGAGACCTAACTACAAGGAAAAGGAATGGGAGTGTGGCTCATGTGCTGGAGAGCTTGTCTACCAAATTTTCTCCCATCAAAAAAATATCTATGCTACAAAGCCCATAGTCCCAAACAGAGCCAAAGGAGGAAATGAAGGATGAATATGCATTATTAAATTATCATTAGTGAATGCCCTTACTTACAATCAGCTTCTAATACAAATGTGAAGATCTACCTTTCTCTCCCTTGGAGTGGAAATGCCAGTAAGCAAGAGTCCAGCTTGACAATAGGAGCACTCTGTAGATGGTTCCCCAGGAACAAACACAGCAGAAATGACTGTCAGGAGGAAATATGCTCTGGATACAAGCACCCAAGTCTTGCGTGTTTACAGTAAGCTACGAACAACCCGCTCTGACCACTGACCATTCCATGCCAGGGATTATTAACTCAACTACCTACTGAGGCCATTATGTCTCAGGGTGGCGGCTGCTTTCATGTTGGATTTCTGCTAAGGCCAGATGTTATTGCCCATTTCAACAGCTTACATTGTAAACAACATCTTTGATGACTCTCCTAGAGGAAACAAACATTCCAGTCCATGAGCTGAGCACAGCCAATATCAGATGACCGCATATGCATGAAGCAAATGACAAATAATAAACGGTGACATGACTCCATCAAACAAGCTATCTGCTCACCCAACAGGTTGTGCTTTTGATAATTAGTGATGGGTAAAAAATGAAACCATTTTGGGGCTGGGAATCTGGCCTAGTGGTAGAGTGCTTGCCTCATATACATGAAGCCCTGGGTTCGATTCCTCAGTACCACATATAAAGAAAAAGCCAGATGTGGTGCTGTGGCTCAAGTGGTAGAGTGCTAGCCTTGAGCAAAAAGAAGCCAGGGATAGTGCTCAGGCCCTGAGTTCAAGTCCCACAACTGGCAAAAAAACAAAACAAAACAAAATAACATTTGATTCTCCTCAACTGTTTAAGTGTCATCTATACTTCATAGAAGAGAGATGCAAGATCAAGTTGTCTTGACTAATGGTGAAATATTACATTGGATACTAACTAGATGCTGATTAGTGTTCTATGTGTTTTACACACTGTAATTATCCTTATCCAGGTACTACACTAAGAGATAGTATTACCCTTACTCTATAAGTGCAAAAAATGCAGATACAGAAAAGTTCAGTAATTTAGGCAAGAGGCCAAACCTAGCCTTCAAATGCTGTGCAAGCTTGAGAATAAAGAGGAACAGCCAGTATCCATGCTTTTACATGGCAGGAATTTGTATTTTCATAAATCTTGTACTTCTAAGAAACATATTTTATATCATTATGGGGCTTTTTAAATTTGTCTATGTGAATATAAGCAGAATTTGAAGAAATATAACACAAAGAAACAAAACCATAGGGCAAGGCACTGAGATCTGACCACCAAGGTTCAAAGCTAACCCCGGGAAAGACAGTCCATGAGACCCTTACCTCCCATTAACCACCAAAAAGACACAAATGGAGCTGTGGCTCAAGTGGTACAACTCCAGTCTTGAGCAAAAAAGCTAAGGGAAAGCAATCAGGCCCTGAGTTCAAGCTCCAAACATACAGGTATGCCAAGGAACAACCTCATGGCTCTCACATTTACTAACAGACACTATCACTTAAGTCATACCTCCAGACTAAGAAATATACATTTGTTTGCCAACCTTTGGAGAATACCTGGCATCAACCAGCTTTCAATTAAGTTAATTCACATCCAGTTGAATTACTCAATATAAATTCAAAATGAATGTTGTTAAAGGAGTCACAGCAAATACAAAACAACAGAGAACTTTACTGTTAGAGAGTAGGCATCCTTGAATTATGTGTAAAGTTTCTAAAACTCTCCTTGAATGATTATCCTTTCTTAGAAAAGTTTTATTTAATGTGCGGGGGGAGGGGGGGGAGGAAGCTGCCTGAAAATAACTGATTTCATTTATCTTAACTGGTTTCTTCCAGACAGTAATAGTGGGTGCTTCCTCCTTGGTGCCTGAGGCCTATCGTCCTTCATTGTAGCATTTGTTTGCTATCATGTCTGCTACTGGATCGCAATCTTTTGAAGGCAGAGATTCTCTTATTATTTTTTACCTAAATGCCTGGCACACAGTTAAGGTTTAGTAAATCAAAATATCAATTAAAAGCTTCTTCAAGTTTAGATTTTCAATTCTGTACTCCCTGGGCTTGGCTTTCACTGAGAGCCACGGGCCCAGAATCTGACCATGCATGGTCTATGAATCCATATTCATGGACCCTGCATAGTAGGAAGTGAAAATTCTAGAAACCCTGCCAACTCTAATGACTTTCTTCCTAACATCAGACTACTCCGTAATTGAGCTACTTGCCCTTTATTCCACAGAAATCGTTCAATTTTATTTGTGTCTATATGGAATTCTTTCATGTACCACTTAAAAGTTATCCACACCATACATTTCTGAAGAACAGTCTTTACATCTGTGATAGGAAGAAAATAGCTAAGAAAGGGCCAATCTATTTGAAGAAGTGAACACTGTGTTTTCTCTGCCTTAACATTTCCTTACTCTAACCCACATTACGCAGAACTGCAGTGGGGAGGCGGGAGAGGTCAGAGCTGCATTCCCACATGCTCTCTCTCAGCCCTGAGCCCTGGCACCCCTGTGCCTGAGCACCAGTAGAGCGTCAGCCATCTCGGCTATTTTCTTTCACTACCCGAATGTCTCACCAGCCCCAGCACAGGAGGTGGAATCATCCAACCGATACCTGTGGGACACACCGTCTGCTGGACACTGGCTGACAGGCTGGTGGTTTAGACATAGATTTCACACTCCTGGAGCTCTTTAAAGATGACTAACAGAAGAAAATGAAGCAAGTATTGCAGTACAGTTGGATGACAGCTATGAGGTGGTAGATAAAACTAGTTTGAAGTCAAAGTCTACCTTGACAAGAAGTAAGGAAAAGAGAAGGGGTCACTTGTACACAATCACATACTAGGCAGTTCCTCAAGTTTTCCCTAGTTTCCTGAAAATAAACTTAAAATAATGTAATTATGTGCTATATAACACTGCAGTAATCAAATGGGATGGCACAAGGCAAGATGTGGTGAGCAGGCCTGGTCCCCTGGTGCACTGTCACCACATCTTGCAGATAATAGAGAAGGGCCTAAACCAGACAGCAATCCCAGACAGACAGACTGGGCTCCCCCCTGCAGCACAGGAGGGAGTTAACCAGGGCATATCACTCTGCTCGAGCTGCTATAACAAAATAGTACAGACTGGCCTCTTCAATAAAACTTTTTTTTTTTTTAATGCCAGTGCTGGGGTGTAAACTCAGGGTCTGGGTATTGTACCTGAGCTTCTTTTGTTCAAGACTAACACTCTACCAACTTGAGCCACAGTTTTACTTCTGGCTTTTTGGTTGTTCATTGGTGATAAGAGTCATACATACTTTTTTTGCCCTGGCAGGCTTCAAATTGCAATCCTCAGATTTCAACCTCCTGAGTAGTTAGGATTGTAGGCTTGAGTCACCAGCACCCAGCAAACAGAACATTTTTCTTTCCTTGTAGTTTAGGAAACTAGAAGCTGAAAATCAAGGTGTCAGCAGGGTTGGCTTCTTCTAAGATGTCTCTTCTCAGCTTAGATTGCAGATGGCTGTCCTATCCCAGTGGGATTCCTTCTATACTTCCATGTGTCCTAATCCCCTCTCCTATTGAATTAAACCTCTTTTTATCTTAACTTTTTAAAGACCCAATCTACAGGGAGAGAGGGTACCAACAGAGAGTAGCAACAGGATGGTAGCAACAGGAATAATAAAATGGTGTTCTATTAAAGTACATTATTTGTATATATGGAAATATCACAGTGAAAACTTTTTTTTTTTACAAATAATACATGTCAATAAAAAACATTCTAATCTTTGATGTTGTGGACTGGTTTGCGTGTGTGTGTGTGTGTGTGTGTGTGTGTGTGTACTGATCCTGGGGCTTGAACTCCGGGCTTGAGTACTGCCCTCAAACTTTTTTGCTCAGGGCAATCATAGCTCCACTTCCAACTTTTGGAAGTTTACTGGAACTAAGAGTTTCATGGACTTTCCTGCTCTGGCTGGCTTTGAACCACGATTCTCAGATCTCTGCCTCTTAAATAGCTAGGATTACAGGCATGAGCTACCTGCGCCCAGCAAGTTTTTTTTTTTATAAGTACAAGAATGGAATTGTACAATGTGTGCACTTTTTATTCTCGTCCTAAAAGCACCTTAAAATATGAAGTGCTACTTGGAAAATAAAAAGGTGGTTGTAGACAAGCTGGAGGTATAATTGTATGGTCTCTTCTTCCCAATCCTCTAAGGAAACATGCTGTAGACATTCAGGCCTATGTTCTGACTCATACCCAGGTAAAATCAATCACATGAAATGGATCCAGGGAAGTACAAGGCCGTCACAGTGCTGTGTTCTCCGGAAGAGATGGAGTCACTGACCCAGACTAACTCTAACAAATCCTTTCTGTGAATTAAAGATCCAAAGGTGAAATAACAGTACAGGTGATAGAAACTTCACAGGAAAAAAATCCTCCTACAATAGCTACATGGAGATAAGCTGTGGAGAGTAATAAATTTGAAATCATTTTATTGCTTTATATCCTGTCTGCTAGGGAAGAATCTTTTACATTATGTGGAACCAATAATTGCCATAGCACAAGACTTATTTTGAGTGTTTTACTAAAAGAACACAAATTTCAGTGGAAACACTGGACTAGTTTAAATTTTTTTCTAAAACAATTTCTCAGATGTCATACATTAAACTTCAATATTTTGTTGCCTACTCATTACAATATACAATTGAGAGGTGTTTTGTTTTGGATTTTTTTGTTCTTTTGAGACAGATCTTGATATGTAGCCTAGGTTGACCATGAACTCAAGACCTTCCTGCCCCAGACCTCCCTGGTGCTGGGATTATAGTTCTGTGTCACCATACCTAGCTTTTGTACTACGTAATTGTATTTGGTACTTGCTGAATTCTGAGTTTCTTTCTTACCTGGGTCTAAGAATTTCCTGGTAGGATGAGGGTTACAGTCTTACATCAAGGATAAAAATCTTAACTTTGATAAGCATCATATGAATTACATGACTTTGGCTTTCTTTCACAGTTTAAAAACTAATTTTTATTTGTAAAGTGAAAGCAGAATTTCAAATTTATTAACATCAAACTATGAAAATTGCCAATATTGTCAAAGGGGAAAATACATACTTTTGTAGTTCTCTCATACAGTCACTCTTTTTGTATATTGTATATACTCTATGTATGGGATATGTTTTGTGGTATATGTTGTGTGAGTGTGTATGTGTGTGTAATTTATGTAGGCAGGCACAGATGGAACATTGTTTTCTGATGTGGGAAGGAGCCACTTCATATTTCAGCTCTTTTTCAGCAGGAGTTGTGTAAATTACTGTGAATGCTTCCACCACAAGTTGCTCTGAAATCCCTGAAATTCCTGATTACATCTTGATGTCCCTTTCCAAGAAAATAGCCAACAATGAGCATCAAGAAGGTTCAGATGCCAATCTTAACGAGTTAACTTTTTGGAAAAGAATCTACCACTTGTAAACACAGTACCTGCCCACAGTCCTTTAGGTTCCACACAGAAGGAACGTAAAAGTTTCTATTTTCCAAATCGAACTCTGCAGCTGGGTGCCAGGGCCCAATTTCTTTGCAATTCTCTCATTTTATTTTTTCAAGATAAACTAGGAATCTATGAAAGTGCTCTAACTTTAGCTGCTTTTTACTTTTGTGTTTGCTATTGTTAGTACTGTACTGACTTCCTGTCTTGGATGAGTTGCATATTACAGCTTATTTACTCACTGAAGACATATTCCAGAAGCATGTCTGACTTCTTTAAAATCCCTAAAATATGCTAAGTGCATATATAAGTATAAAAAAATGAGCCAAACAAATCACGTACCCTAACTCTGGGTAATATTAGCAAGATGTTATAAAACAATTGGGAGTCACACAGAATGAAGATGACGCTGCACTTTAGAAATAGGGCAGAAAAGATGTGACATGCAAAGGATAGATCTGAATGAATAGGATACTGCTGATCATTAATGGGATATTCTAAACAAGAAGTAGGACTGTCTTGTTCATTGCTAAGCTTCTCTTTGAAAAGTCTTATTTGTTCCAAATATGCCTACCAATTCTTTAATAATACATCCCAAAATCTGAGCCACTGCATCTAAAAGGATTTGAGAAGAGCTAAATCCCTGTCTGCCAGTTTGTCTACAGTTGCCTCCTTTCAGATGATTGGTAAAGCATCACTGGTTTCATAAGCATTAAGAAATCAACATAATAAACATTGGAAAAGAAAAGCCACTCCATAAATACTAAGTGTTAAATGTAAACTGACTTTAGACAATTATTTTATTCAAACATATTGACTGTCATATTTAAAAGTGAACATGATAAAATTTTGTTAACAAAGAACCCATTTAATCCAGCAACAAGATCCTTATTAATGTAGAGCCTACCTAAAGCAACGCAAGGTCCTTATCTGACTCTTAACAACAGATCATTCTTTCCTATTTTGTCTTTTATCTCACTTATTGAAAAACATAATTCTCCTTTGCTTGAAATACAAAGTTGGAAGACATATAGAAGGAAACACAGCTAATACCACAAAACCTTATTTTCAGGTCTGTGTACCTAGGTCTATCTTTAGGGCAACTGTTGGGGAGATGACCTTGCCTAGAGCCTGGGGAAAATTGAATAATTAATATTTCCCTTCCTGCTTTCTGCTACAATATTAAAAGATAAGCAAGAAACACATTAGCTCAGAATCTCCCCCTAAACTACTGAGGAAAAGAATAATCTTTGTTATGTCCCATAGACTCAAGGCACTATCTCCATAAAACTTCAATTATAATACTTTTCCACTGAAATTTCTTATCTTGAATCCACCTAGTATTTCTAGAAAATCCACAATTCTCAAGTATTTTTTTTCCTGTCCTCCTCCCTAGTCAACTTGCCAAATAGGATTCTAGGGCATGTGGGCAACAACATAGCATAGGCACAGAAATATCTTGGGCCACACAGGCCTAACCCAAACCACTCTCAAAGTGTGTGTGTGTGTGTGTGTGTGTGTGTGTGTGTGTGTGTGTGTGTACTGGCAGTGAAGTTTGAACCAGGGACATGGTGCTGTCTTTTCACTTTTTTGATCAGGACTGGCCCTCTACCACTTGAGCCACTGTTCCACTTTTGGCTTTTTGTGGATTAATTAGAAATAAGAGTTTCACAGACTTCCCTGCCTGGGTTGGCATCAAACTATTATCCTCAGATTTCAGCCTTCTGACAGGCATAAGAAGCAGTGTCCAGCTTCAAACCTTTTGATATGGCAGGAATACAAGTTATGGGTTCATTTCCTTGATACAGTTTTTAAAGAATTTATCAAAGTTGATAAAAAAATCATTAGACAATCAATCAATCAGTACCTCTGATACCGTGGCTCCTACTGACTGTAATGAGAGAAGTAGGGAGCAAGAAAGATCACAAACATTTGCAAAATTGTATACACCCTCATCATTTAGTTCTATATCCAGTCGAACAAGAAACTAGAACACTGATCAGCACTTAAGTGTTCTCTTTACTAAATCTGTACAAATTTTATCTTCATGAGTAACATCAAGATCACTGTAAAACCTAAGCTTTGCTTTAATCCTTGACATAATCTTGTAATTTCTAGCATAATTATACTCATCCCAGTATGTGATGCTGGCCAGGTTTCTATTCTCACTTATCTCTGCCTCAGCCCCATCCTTTCCCATTTCCCTTCCTGTCTTTTAGCTCTGCCCCCATTTTCCCTTGTAGATCTCCATAGAACATCAAATAGGACTTTCTCTTGTCTCCCTGGAAATATTACTTATTCCACTAGTCAGTCTCCATGCTTAAAAACAAATAATGCTCTTTCCCATTTGTGATGAGTATTCAAGTTCTATTCACTGCAAAGGAGAGAAATGTCATCTTCTGGGAGATATTTCTGCAAGATTATTTATAGTATTCATCTTTGGTTTTCTATTTCTTTGTGTGGTAGGGCTGAAGCAGGGAGAGAGAAAGGAAAGGAAGACAGGAAATGATAATTCAAAGGAATTACAAGAAAAGAATGGTGCTTACTAGGAATACAATAAAATAGTTAATTCCTACAATGTTCTTCTTCTAAGGTCTTTGTCCGGCTGATTTTCTTTTTATAGTAAGTATGAATAATACTGTCTTAGGAAGAAAACTAAGTCATTGAGAGACTAAAGAAATTATCCAAGCTGGGCACTGAGTGGCTCACACCTAGAATTCTAGCTGCTCAAGAGGTTGAGATCTGAGCACCATGGTACAAACCCAAACTAGGAAAGAAAAGCATCACACGCTTATCTGCAATCAACCATAAGAAGTAATCTGGGAAGTGGAGCTGTGGCTCAAGTACTAGAATGCCAGCTTTGAGTGAAAAAGCTAAGGAACAGTGCCCAGACCCTGAGTTCAAGCCTCAGTATAGAAAAAAAAAGTTATCAAAACTCCCTCAGATGGCAGGAAAGCCAAGACTCCAATCTTGGGCAGGTTGGCTCCCAGAGTCCTGCCCTCTGCTGTCATCTGCTGCTTTCCAGACAAGCAGGGCTAATGATTACTCCACTGGTGAGGCTGAAAGGGATACGGGTGGTGAATCAGCATGACAGACAGGACCGCTCCCCACTTCTTGCCTTAGTGACCTGAGAGTTTGGCAGTATTCTCCTTCCTAGCCAGTACACTGGATCTTAACATCCTAACTATGATACCCAAGAAAGAACTCTATTCATCTTTCACTTCCCTTCTTCTTCCAGAATTGGGCCACACTAGATGGTTTTAGTTATTCACACATAGATTTCATCTTGCTATGATGGTGATATCATTACAGGGATGTCAATAAATCTGCATGGCTATATGGTATCTTTAGGAAGAAACTATAATAAAAACTGAAGACCGCATGTGATGGACAGTAGTGCGTTTCACTAAAGCTTTAAGAAAAGTAATCATGTCAGTCACATGACCAAAAATTGGTTACAGACTCCATGCCATAGTAATGTTTTAATTAGTCATTTTTTCCTCCCTACTTGTTACCTCAATTCCTTTAGACATAGATCCTGTTTCATATAAGTAGGTATCAGGAACAAAGATGAAATCATTACACAGAACCGATTGTGTCATACACATGACATATTAATGCTAACATTTGCCATCTTAATGTAGGCTAGAATCTGAGCAAATCTAGTCCATACAAAGTGAGCTGGGGCCAGGTGCCAGTGGCTCATGCCTGTAATCCTACCTGTTTGGGAAGCTGACAAAGCCAACCCAGGCAGGAAAGTCGGTGAGACTCTTACCTCCTATTAACTACCAAAAAATCCAGAAGCAGAGCTGTGGCTCAACTCATAGAGTACTAGCCTTGCGTACCAAAGCTCAGGGACAGTGCCCAGGCCCAAAAGTTAGCAAGACATCCCTGACCCCAATCTCAATAAATAAAGAAGCAAAGACTGAAAAGAGTACAAAGAAACACTGCCAAGAAAGGAGAAAACAGTTCTTTTATTAAGAATCATTTTCTTCATTTTTGGTGGTGCAAGGATTTGAATCCAGGGTCTCACCCTTGCTAGGCAGATACTCTACCATTTGACCTACAACCCTAACCCCTTTTGCTTTAGTTATTTTTCTTTTTTTTATATAAATGGGTTTAAGTTACTACATATATTCACAGTACATATTTTAACCTTCACAATGATTAAAAAAATATCATTCTACTCTACATAGCTTCTGAAGTCTACGAACTTTAACAATAAAATCATTTCCTCCATTTCGGGTGATATGTACATTACTTTCCTTTTGTTTAATAACATGTTCCCTCTTTCATTCATTCCTTCCTTCCCATTCCCACTCATGAGTTGCTTAACTCACTTTCATCAGTGTCCAGTGGAGCTGATGGTCCCCTCTGCTATATTATTATTGTTGTTGTTGTTATTGTTATTATTCTCACCCACTTTCCCCTCATTCTGTGCCCTCCTCCCAACTTCCTTCGGGTGTGCTTGTATATATCCCATTTATGAGGAAGGGAATATAGAGTCATCTAAAAATAAAAAGACCTTTGTTTCTTTATCTTTGGAGTTCTAAGAGGTGTTTGGGTCTTGCTATTTGGTGCTTTTCTCCCACGGCTGTCCTCTTTTGTTCTTACTGTATTTTGGTATCTTGAGTCTTGTTTACTTTGATCTCTTTCTTTGCATTTTAACTCTAACACCTGCATATCAGGGAGACCATAGCCATTTGTCTCTCCATTCTTGGCTTATCTCGCTCAACATGATTTGTTCTAGTCCCATCCATTTCCCAGTGAATGCCATTATTTTATCCTTTCTAATGGCAGTGTAAAACTCCATTGTATATAGGTGCCACATTTTTGTAATCCATTCATCTGAAGTGGGGCATCTGGGTTGTTTCCATATCTTGGCCATTGTGAACAGCAATGAACTTGGAGGTACAGGTGTCCTTGTCATATCCTGGTTCCTGTTGCTCAGGATAGATGCCTAGGAGTGGTATGGCTGGGTCATAGGGTATAACTATGTTTAATTTTTTGAGGAACCTCCAGACTACTTTCCAGAGTGGTTGTACTAGTTTACATTCCCACCAGCAGTGCAGTTGGGTTCCTCTTTCTCCACATCCCCACCATCATTTGTTGTTGTATGCATTCAGAATATAGGCCATTCTTACTGGGGTAAGGTGATATTTCAGTGTTCTTTTTATTTGCATTTCCTTTACAGTGAGGGATGGTGAGCATTTTGTCACATGTTTCTTTGCCATTTTTATTTCTTCTTCTGAGAAGTGTCTATTTGGTACCTTTGCCCATTTAGTGATTGGTTTATTAGGTTTGGGCTTTAATTATTTTTCAGACACATTCTCACATTTTTTGCCTAGGACAAACATCAGACAGTAATCCTCCCACCTATGGTCTCTCAGCAATTGAGACTACAGGCACTCACTATAACTGTTTATTGAGATTGGGGTCAGGGAGGGGCTGGGGATATGGCCTAGTGGCAAGAGATTGGGGTCAGGGATGTCTTGCTAACTTTCTCCCTAGACTGGCCTTAAATTTCAGCCCTCCAAATTTCTACTTCACAGGTAGCTTGGATTACAGGCCTACATCATCAGTCCAGCCTCTAGAATAATTTTTAAAAGTTAACCTTAAACTAAACTCCATACTGAGGCGGTATATGTTATATTCTTCCAACTATGGTATGCATTTATAGAATAGTCTGGATTTTACTGTATGATATGGGCAGCAGAGACTGCATTAACCTTATGAATCACAAATAAGAGAAAAGACAAAAATATACAGTTGATTTCAATTTAGTCTCACAAAATAACCCAATATCTATCCTTATGGATAAAATCAGACTATATTTTAAAGCATGTTTTCAGAAGCTAACTGTAAGGAATTTATTTTTAATCCACAGTATTAGTAGATTTCAAATTAATGGTCTTCTTCATGCTTTACAATTACAATACTGCTTACTAAAAGGTAAGCAGAAATATTTTATGATCTCTTTCAAGGACTCTTTCCATTAAAAAAAATTTAAAAATAAAAGCTTCTACTTCAAAGAGGGCTCTTAAAATTACAAATCTCTTTCTTCTTTGTCCTCTTCCAAAATACGGCCTAGACTCAGAGAGACTAAACTAAGCAATATTTCTGTAAGATACAAAAGCCCCTGATTTATTAGGAAAATCTTTTTCTTTACTTCATTTAAAACCCTTCCAAACAGTATTTAGAACAACACAAAAGTTTGAAGAAAGCATTGTGGGCCAGCAGGCCAGATCCATAATGAGAGAATGGTGATGAGCACATAAAGACAAAAACTCATCCATCACTTGTTGTGCAGACACTAACTTGACCTCTCAAAGACTTCCCTTCTGCATTCCTGAGTTATGACCAAGGATGGAAGATTAGAGGAACAAGGGCGCTTATTGTTACCTGTCTACACTCTCTAGTCAGGAGGAGGAAAAGCCTGTTGTGTTGCCACATAGCAATTTCTGATTCAGAGCTGACCTTGAATCTGATAAGAAGCTTCTAGAGCCTATTTCATAGCTGTCTTTTCCATGGTTTTTATTGTGGAGAGGCTGATGTAGGGTTAACAATTGGTGGATTTGTTGAGTCTGGACTCTTTGTTACACTGTGTGAGGCATGTGCTTTCTGAACACATAGATAGAAAAGATTGTGAGAGACCAAGTTATAGAGGAGAAAAATCTCATAAAGAAATACTGAAGTTAAGCATTAGTCCTTTATAGACTCAGAGATGGCCATGGTGCAGTCGCATGGGTAAGAAGGTTTGCTATGTTTCAGAATCTGGACTTGGGTCTGAAGACCCTTGACTTGATGACAACTCACATTTTGTTGACACTGTTCTGTGGCTCTGGGACTGAGAAGGGGAAAGAATTCCCTTAGATCTTCTTCATGGTATTCCTCTAAGAGTCACAATGAGAACTAATAAAAATCATGGCTGAGTACAAATCTTAATAGTCTACCAAGGGTGAGTGAGCACTGGCCAATTTGTAGAGCTAAAATTAAATTCTTAATATAATCTTATGCCAATTAAGTGCATATAATAAAGAATAACCACCCTGAAAATTAACCAATTTAATCTTGAAAATATAATCAAATTCTGTTCTACAAATGTAGCTTTCTTTCCTTTCTCATTAAACACTAGTTCATGGAGTTGGAATTTCCAGATGCCTAGGATTATGTTTTTGGTAGGTAAGTCTTCAAAAATGGAAGACTTTTGTTATTTATTTCTTATAATAAGAAATTTGGCTTCTTGTTTTAGCAATTGCCAAGATTTATAACCCTAGGCAAGTTCAGGGACAGAAAATCCAACTGAAATCAGAAGAAAAATAACAGAACTGATCTGAGCAGGATTCCAAAGGGACAAAACTATTGTATTCTAAAGTGTGTGATGCTGCTGGAGCCTATGGTTCCCTCTGTGGATGAGATACTCCAGGACTGGGAATATGGCCTAGTGGCAAGAGTATTTGCCTCATATACACGAAGCTCTGGGTTCGATTCCTCAGCACCACATATATAGAAAAGGCCAGAAGTGGTGCTCTGTCTCAAGTGGTAGAGTGCTAGCCTTAAGCAAAAAGAAGACAAGGACAGTGAGTGCTCAGGCCCTGAGTCCAAGGCCCAGGACTGGCAACAAAACAACACACAAAAAAAAACAACCTACCGCTCCAGAGATACTCCAGCAAAGAATTGGCTTGTGTGGCCCAACCAGCTGGCTGACTTAACAAATGTCACCTGGCTTTTCTATGTTCCAGCACCAACCATCCCCATTCCATGCATATTTTTTGTAGGAATCATTTTCCAATCTTTAAAATTACATTCCATGATTCTCTCTGAATCACCCCCCAAATCACTGAGCCCTAAATTAGATCCCCCTAGTCAGCAGAAAATCTCCAAGAAGGGTTGGCTCACATTGAGGTGATGGAAACTCCACTTTCACAGCTTGAAAAATAACGCATTTCCCTTTCACCTCCTAGGGATTCTCTTCTTCAACATCTTCTTTACAAGAAAGAAAACCTGACAATGCAAAAGTCTAAGCAGCTGGGCCAGGGGAACCTGACCCAGATCAGCATTTCACTGTGCTTTGTTAGTACCCAATTTATTCTTTCTCTGTGCTAAGAAAGTTTTTTTTCCTTTGTAATTAATTGTCTTGAGGGATATATTTTAATCAGAATCAATTATTTCATTTCCAAATTTGGGAAAAGAAAATTCATCCTCTGCCTCCATCACACAAACATTGACAGTGCATGTTACTAACTGCCGAGACAGTGAAGCTCACCAGCGGCTGGGAGAATGCCTCAAGTCTGGGGCAGGGCAGCTACAAGGACCACATCACAGTTACCAGTGGGATTTATAAACGGGGGGCTGCAGTCAGTCCAGTGTTCACCAGGAATATAAAGGCGACAGACAATTAGACTGGAAGAGGGAAGGAAAAGACACAGAGGGCTTTTGCACAATGTTAAATTGAGACCCAGACTCTAGGGGCACTGGGACTACACAGGTGAACACCACCAGTAGACAAAGGAAGTAGGACATACAGCGAGGGAATGGAGCTTGATGGTTAAAGAACATGCACTCTGCCATGACGTTTATGTACCATGTACCAACACGTTTCCTTAAGAAGGAAGTGTGGTATTATGGGTTTAAGGGTAAGTTTCCAAGCCTCAAATAGATATTACTTACCCCGGGTGCCTTAGTATCTAAATTTATAAAATAAGAAGCAAAATAGGGGCTGGGGATATGGCCTAGTGGCAAGAGTGCTTGCCTCGTATACATGAGGCCCTGGGTTCGATTCCCCAGCACCAAATATACAGAAAATGGCCAGAAGTGGCGCTGTGGCTCAAGTGGCAGAGTGCTAGCCTTGAGAAAAAAAAAAAAAAAAAAAAAAAGAAGCCAGGGACACTGCTTAGGCCCTGAGTCCATGCCCCAGGACTGGCCAAAAAAAAAAAAAAAAAAAAAAAAAAAAAAGAAGCAAAATACCCACCTGAGAAGAGCAAAACCTTTGGGGCAACATACACATGTTCATGCATGCATGCACTTCTGCATGCATGTGCACACACACACACACACACACACACACATATCTTAGAACTGTGCTCTTCTCTGTAGGAAGCACTGAGCAAATGACAATAATTACCACATACACAAGCTCAAAAGAGTAAAGAGGGCAGGGTATATACAGGGGCACAGTGTGCTTGAATGCCTTCCCCAAAAGGAAAGCCCAACAAGCAGAAGAAAGGAAGCCAAAAAAGAGAAGAGACCCAGTAGAATATGAAGATACGCATCTCTCCTTCTAGGAGTTCTCCCTGAATTCGCAGTGCACTGAGAGTAGCTAGCTCCTTGAAGCTACTAAGACTTCCACTAATATTTGCCAATAATCTGTTGGTGACAATTTTTAATTTCAAAATCTATTCATTTACATTAAAATATTTCTTTTCAAAAGACAGACATAAAATACTACTCTAAAGGTGCTCTTTTTACACAACACCTGAGATGCAATGTGGTTCTAAGCCTATGGCTACTAAACATTTGTGCAAGAACCTATTTGGGGTTACGTATGGCTATTGGGACAGTGTGGAGATGCTAGGACACCACATATCACATGGGAAGAAATGACAGAGGTTCTTCTCATAGAAAACAAGGGCATATAAATTGTTAACATTTTGATCTGCAATGTCTCCAAGAGGTCCATATGTTAAACATTTCATCCTTAGCCTGGGACCACTGGAAGAACTTCGATGGAATGGTTAAGAGGTAGAGCCTAGCAGGAGGAGTTTAGGCAATTGGGAGTATGCTCTCAAAGAGAACTGTGGAGCATCACTCTCTTCTTCCACATTCTGGACCTGAGGTTCTATCCTACTGCATCAGATGTTATCTCACTATAGGCCAACAGATCATAGACTGAACCCTCCAAAAGACTGAGCCCAAATAAACCTTGTCTCTCCATATAAGCTGATCTCAGTCATTTTTCAGTAATGGAAAACTAAAAGAATCATTTAACCTCTTATTCTCCTCATTTGAGAAATAAAGCTAGATATTTCCTAAAAATCCTTGGGGAACATTTAGCCTATAAACTGACCAATAAAAAGACTACTTGAAATTAAAAAGGCTACCTGAAGACAGCCAGAGCATAAAATAAAACCTTATATAAGAAGATATGTTTCTGTAGTCCAGCAATTTGTCAGACAGTATTAATATGAAATGTTTGTTGGAGAGAATAGCATCTGACTTTTACATTTCTAACTCATTTGATACTCTTGACTTTGGTTAACCTTCTGAATACTATTGCTTCCTGAATGGATAATGAACCAACAGGCCACAATACTTGTTTGCTCTCACTGACCTTTAACCCAAACGTTTTGTCTCATGTTGTTATGATTACATAGGTCAGAGATGAGCTGGAAGCTTTATCCGCAAACTCAGAAATGCCTCATCTGCATAACCAAATGATTTTTCTCTGTTTGTTGGCCTGTAAGACTAGAGACAGATGTGCAGATCACATAAGTGCATGGGGATCCAAGGAAAACACTCGAAATACTGACCAAATTACCACTGAGGAATGGGCCACAGGCTGTCACATGACAATCAAAACAAAAGTATTGAGCTAGGCATGGTGGCTCATGCCAAGCTCCTAGAGAAAAGGCAATCTGAAGGACTGCAGTGCTATGCAAGGCCAAGCAAAACCCTAACACACACAGACACAATAAACCAGACCTAGTGGTACATACCTGTCATCCTTGCCCACAGGAAGTATATACTTAGAAAGATTGTGGTCTAAGCAGGTGTGGGTATAAATAAAAGACCCTGTCCCTAAAAATAAAGCAAAAAGGACTAATGGCATATACCTGCCTAGTGAGCATGAGGCCCTGAGTTCAAACTTTAATACTGACAAAAAGAAAGGAAAGGTGGGTACCAGTGGCTCACATCAGTAATCCTAGCTACTCAGGAGGCAGAGACATGAAAGATCAAGGTTTGAAGATAGCCTGGGCAGAAAAGTCCATGGAAAAAAAACCAGGAAAAAAACCACGCTGGAGATGTGGCTCAAGTGGTTCCAAGATCCTGAAGTCAAGCCCTGGTGTGAGAGAAGAAAAGAAAGAGAAAGGGAGGAAGAGTGGGAGAAAGGGAGGGAGGAAGAGAGGGAGACAGAGAGAGCGTGAGCACGGGAGGGGTGGATTTCCCTTGTCTTCCTACTCGTCAACCATTAATGTTAACTTCTACTGTACAAAAATTGTGACATTTTTCTCTGCCTCCCTTGAAAAATGAACTTAGTACCTTAGGTGCTGCCTTGCTCAGCTTTACTGCTAACAGCTTTCACTTAGGAGAACAAAACACATTCTATTCCTAGAGCAGTTCTTATGGGTGCCCCAGGCCGTATCTCTGGCAGCTTCTTCATAGACCGGAATGTTTCAGACACAGAAGCGGCTTGTGATGCTCACATGCACAAAGACATCTTTGCAACCAGAATGGTAGAAAAGATCTAACTGAATCTCTTATACTGCTTCCTCCAATAAATTGGAGTTCATTCCATATTCCAGCAGCCAAGGGCTTAACTTCATCTGACCAAGCAGCGATGACCTTTAAAATATGCTTGGTTAACTAGTTACTGTTTTTCCTTCATAGAATTACCAAACGACCTAGGTGGGGTTATCAGCACTGACTTAGTGCCCTCCCCCTCTGCCTGTCCTGTGTTGCCTTTGGTGCTCAACTCCAGGAAAACCCTGTTAGCCCATAATACCCAACTGGGTCACCAGCTGCAGCCAAGCTAACCCCAGAGAAGCATGAGTCACTGGGTAAGAGCCAAGTATGTCTCCATTAAATGTGAAATCAGAACACTGGGCCTTTGGCAAAACCACTGGGATTATGCATATGTTTATGATTACAGAAGATCATAGCTACGTAAGACCAAGACTCACAATGGGCAAACAAGTTTCCATTAGATATTTGGGATTTGAGGGTAGAAGGAGGAGGAGGAACTCTTCAGGAGTTCTAAAAGAACAATGATGTTTTTCTTTTTGTTTGCCTGTTTGTTTTACTTACGTTGGTACTGGGATTTGAAGTCAAGACCTGAGCACTATCTCTTCAGTATTTTGCTCAAGGCTGGTGCTCTACCACTTGAGCCACAGTTCCACTTCCAGCTTCTTGCTGGACTAAAGATAAAGAGTGAGCCTCACAGATTTTGCTGCCCAGGAGATGGCTTTGAACCGTGATCCTCACATCTCAACCTCCTAACTAGCTAGGCTTACAGGCATGAACCACTGACACCTGATCTAAGATTGTTCTTTGGTCCAATTCTTTCAAATACGGTATTGATGAAGAGTTGAAGATACCGTCTCAAAGTGAGGCTTTTTTATATAAATAATTCACTTTAATTACAATGGATTTAGCTGTCATTCTTTTAACAACTTGTCTGTTCTGCCAACTTTACCACAAATAAAATACTGCCAAGTATATTTGTGGAATTTTCTACTAATTCCCACACTAATCTCTTAATACAGCAAACCTGACTTACTGGCTCTGATACACCCTCTCCCTGATCTCCACCCCCACCAACGCACCACTAAGAACCTATCATGTAGGAGAGTTCCATCCAGTCACTCAACTCTAATATAATATTCTCTCCTCCCTAGATCAAACCCGGTTATCTCTCCAGAGGATAAGGTATCAAAGAAGACATTGTTCCCAGGTCTCTGAGCCCTGGGCTATTCTCCTCAGTCACAAGGACTACATGTGCTTTGCTTTGATATTTCAGTGTCTTCAAAGAAGGCACTGCAATTTTTTACAAAGGTAAAACTAAACAAAAACCACAATATTATAAGAAAAAAGAATGAGAGGATGAATTGAATCTCAGAGAAACTAGAGATCTTTATCTTCTACTTATAATTTAAGACACTGTATTTTCCCCCCAATAATTAAGCTGCTTGGTAAAGGTATAAGTACAATTTCTTTAGGACTAAACCTTGGTTACATTTTCAGGATGCCATTGCCTAAATGTCTCTATCTCTCACTATCTCTCCCTTTCTCTTTATTGTTTAAAACATGGGCGCTAAGAAGTCAAGCAGAGTAAACCTGACTTGTGAATCACAAGCTGAGTAGCTAAAGAATACTGGGAGACACCTAGAAGTCTGGATCTGGGCTCCTCCCCTGGCCCTCTGTGTCTTTAAGAAGCTACTATTGTGAGATTCTGTGTTTTTACTTAAAAGTGTGAGGTTGCAGCAGAAGCAGCCCTAGGCTTCTTTTAGCTGTGTCGTAGAGAATTATTTGTATTTTGATATGATAGGATTTCTGTACAAGCTTCATGAGTAGGCAAAGCAGGAAAATGTCTAAATCAAGGTTGGATGCTATGTTTCATGTGTCAAATCCAGTCCACTACTTGTTTCTGTAAATATTTTATTAGACCCCAATCAAACCTATTGGTGTACATATCATCTAGGAATGACTGGATGCTACCACCCAACAGAGACTCAACAGAGACCATATAACCATCAAAGCTCAAAATATTGATTTTTTTGCAAGAAAAGTTCACCAGGTTCTACTAAATTCTGATTCTACTAAGTGGTGTGTGGTGAAGTATATGACCTTCTGCCCAGAAAACTCGTTCCTCTGTTTCCTAAAGGGGAGCTGGAGTTGTACCATTAGATGCTTTTTAAGTATACATGCTTTGAAAAAGTCAAACACTTCATGCAATAAAAAGCAGACAATTCCTTGGTAGGAGTCAAATGATCCTACTTGGAGTACTGCAGGGAAAATAGCAGGGCTCTGGGAAGCCAAAACAAATTGGGCAGATACAAAAATAAACTTGATTACATCCCAGTTTTGCCTGGGTCCACCATAGAGATAAGACTCCTGATCCAGCATGCTGAGAGGAGAACTATGAGCTCCATTTCCTAGCATTGTGATGGATTCTAGTCTAAAATCATTTCCTTTCTGCCACCCCTATTTCAAGCAACCTTTGCCAAAGAGACAGCTGGATTGCAGCCAGGGACAGTAATATAAAATTAAAGCAGCAAATGGCCTGTGTACATTATACCACTTTCAGGCTCTGATGAAACAATATGTTTGAATTTCAAAAACCTCAACAATGAGCAAAGGAGTAAAGGAAGCCAGAAACAAAGAATGCATTCTGCAGTATTCTCTTTGTACAGCTTCCAAAAAATAGGCAATACTAATCCATGGTGATAGAAGTCAGAAACAGGTTGCTTGGCAGAGAAGATGAAAAAAATGTTCCAGAGTGATGGAATATCTTCACTGGCAATATATGGGTCAAAATTATCAGATAATATATTTTTCTATCTATTGAACGATCGCCCTTTTTTTTAAGTGACAGACACAGCTAAAGAAAATACTTTAAAAATTTGATGTCTGGGTTTGACTTAAGAAATCTTAGAAATCTTTAAGATTATTTTCATTATATGTTTTTCCCTTCACAGGAACAGTAAGAAGGGAAGATGAAGGGAGCGAAATAAGGGGAGAAGGTGAAGATGGTTCTTGGTAGAAAGAAATTTCTATCAAGTCTCTCTGGCCATTTCCTTCACGGGCACACTCTTGCAATATCTCCTCAAGTAAGAGGATTAAGACATAATATGTCAGACAAAAGCAAAAACCCTCACAAGCAGGAAATGATGAAAAAAGAAAAACAGACTTTTCATAAACCGTGTGTGTGTGTGTGTGTGTGTGTGTGTGTGTGTGTATGTGTGCATTTCATTGGGAATTCAAAAATTTTTTAACAGCATGCACACATGTTCTTGGAAGTCTCTAAGCTGCATTAAATTTATTCTAATTTTCTAAACGAGTGAAAATTATTTAATAGATCAAATGTAAATTGAATCTTATAAAGTATCAGGCTTTGTACATACAGTATTTTAAAAATGTATATTGCAACAAAGAAGTTAATAGTAAATATTTTCTTTAACCTCAAACAAAAAACTAAAGTGTCCTGGCATTCTTTGATAGTAAGTGACACCTCTGTTAATTAAGCTCTCAGCTTAGAATCATCTCAAAATAAAATGCGGGTATGACTGTCCAATGGGTTATATTTTACACAAAAATGGTTAAGTAGAATTATCCTACTGACAAATGGTCCTGACTTTGGTTATTTAGTTGAAGTAAACCAAACTCTAGTACCAGAATGTGCTAAAACTAGGCAAAAACCCATGCCTCAGTAGAAGCCACATAAGTACCTAGGAGATCAATCAAATAAGAGAAAGGATAAGGTCTTATTATAAAATTAGTACAGGTCTAAAACTATGTTTTGGTTAGAACTCTAGAAGTATGTAATTATCTTAATTGCCAACTTAATCTTAGCAAAAATAGCATAAATGTTAAAGGAGACCCTAGAGGCCAGCTAATGGAACCCCTTCATTAGACGAATGAAGACACTGGGCTTGCAACAGAGTCCAGTCTGCCCCCAACCATTTTATCTGAAGTGTACATTAAATGACCCACCCTTTCTCACTTACCCAGGAGGCAGGTTCCAGCGACTGCAATGCCTTTTTTCTTATGCTAATCTGTCAAAAACATGTTCCCGGCACATCTAATTCCCCAATAATCACGTTAGTTTGTGCGCACCTCTCCCCCTCACCCCTCCACCCCCCACCCCGCAGGCCACTTTTTCTGCTTTAGTTATTTTTGAAATAAGGTGATTCTTCTACTTATGCCACCTATGTAGGTGTGATATAAAGCACATACTCCCCCCTCTGTATTGTCTGGGCTGGCCTGGAACTATGGTCCTCATGCTTCAGCCTCCCAAGTAGCTAGGGTTACAGATATTAGCCACTTCTCTGGCTCTCATGTTCATTCTGTAAAACTGAGTTGCACCACAAAGTCCTCTAGAAACTTTTCTCTAACCCTTCTCTCAACCACCGAAGATCAGTGTTGATTATACCTTGTTTTCCCAGAGTACGTTGTGCATGTTTCTCATTCACTCATACACAATACAGCTGTGAAAATACTGAATGTCCATTCCAGGCCACAGATGAGAACTGAGATACTGAAATGAGAGGCACGGTTTCTGTCCTCCAAGAGCTCCAGCTCTGGATGCTGACAATGACTCTTTTTTTTTTCTTTTTTTTATTGTCAAAGTGCTGTACAGAAAGGTTACAGTTTCATACCTTTCTTATCCAACTTGTTAACTCCTCCTCATTTTCCCCTTCCTCATTCCTCCCACCTGTGAGTTGTGCAGTCGGTTTACACCAAATGGTTCTGTAAGTATTGTTGTTGCATTGGTTTGTCTTTTTATCTTTTGTCTCTCAATTTTGATATTCTCTTTCCCTTCTCTAGTTCCAATATACGTATATACAATATCCAGGGTACCAAAATCCATTACAGTGATATCAGGGGTAAAAGCACAGGAAAGAAAGACAAAAGAAAAAGGGCATAATTTCACATAGTATGTTGAAAATAACAACTATGGGAAACTACTTGTTTCTATAACTTGGAGTTCATTTGACTTATGTGTTCATATGGACATAGCTACTGAGCTATTGTGATCTTCTGCTAGGATTATCCTAGGCGTGTACTAATTATTCTCAATGAGGGAGACCATTGAGTCTATGTTTCTTTGGGTCTGGCTCACTTCACTTCGTATAATTTTTTTCAAGTCCTTCCATTTTCTTATGAATGTGGCAATGTCAATTCTTTCTGATAGAGGCATAGAATTCCATTGTCTACATACCACATTTTCTTGATCCACTCATCTACTGAGGAGTATCTGGGTTGGTTCCATATTTTAGCGATGACAAATTGTGCTAGCAATCCAAAAATTCATATGGAACAATAAAAGACCCCGAAAGGCAAAAACAATCCTAAGCAGAAAGAAGAGCTGGAGGAATTTTAATACCAAACTTCAAGCTGTATTACAAAGCTATAGTAATAAAAACTGCCTGGCACTGGCACAAGAACAGGCCTAAGGACCAATGGAACAGAACTGAAGACCCAGAAATGAATCCGCAGACCTATGGCTACTTAATCTTTGATAAAGGAGCTAAAAAAATAATAGGATAGAAGAAAGACAGCCTCTTCAACAAATGGTGCTGGCAAAACTGGATCAACACCTGTAACAAACTAAAACTAGATCCTTATATATCACCCTGCACCAGAATCAATTCCAAATGGATCAAAGACCTCAAGGTAAAAGCAGATGCCCTGAAAATATTGCAAGAAGGAATAGGAGAAACACTTGGGTTCCTTGGCACAGGACAAAACTTTCTTAATAAAGGCCCAGAAAGACAACAAATCAAAAGAAGGTTGGACAAATGGGACTGCATCAAACTGCAGAGCTTATGCATGGCAAAGGACATAGCTTGCAAGATAAATAGAAAGCCCACAGACTGGGAGA
The DNA here is from genome assembly GCF_023159225.1 of Perognathus longimembris pacificus. Lineage (NCBI taxonomy): Eukaryota > Metazoa > Chordata > Mammalia > Rodentia > Heteromyidae > Perognathus > Perognathus longimembris. The sequence continues at coordinate 6,649,803 of NC_063175.1, read as the reverse complement.
AAATATTTACCAGCCATACAACAGACGAAGGCCTCCACTTTTGGGCATCTACCCAAAAGATTACAAGCAAGATCACACCAAAGCCACCAGAACAACTATGACACTGACATGTAATACATCTCTCTATTCTGACTTAACTATCTGAGACCTTTGTAGAGCCCACACACAATATCACGGATGGCTTATAGAGGCTCAAGAACTGTTTGTTCAATTTCATTCTTGTTCTGAGAATCAGAGTTTGAAGTTTTTTTTGTTTTAATGAGTTAAATGATCCTTAAAGCACAATGTAATCTTTTTTTTTTTTTTTTTTTGGCCAGTCCTGGGCCTTGGACTCAGGGCCTAAGCACTGTCCCTGGCTTCTTCCCGCTCAAGGCTAGCACTCTGCCACTTGAGCCATAGTGCCGCTTCTGGCCATTTTCTGTATATGTGGTGCTGGGGAATCGAACCTAGGGCCTCGGGTATCCGAGGCAGGCACTCTTGCCACTAGGCTATATCCCCAGCCCACAATGTAATCTTTAATGTGACGAGGTGTATATTTACCTTCTACATTTCAGCCTCCACAGTGATCATTCAGAAACCCTTTAAGACTCTACTAAGAACCAAGTTCTTTGATGAAAGAGGAGGGAAAAGTGTTAAGGATTCCGTAGTGAATAACAAATTCTAACCATTATTCCATATTACTACAGGACTAAGAATAAAGTTTCATCCTATAAACAAAAATGTTTTGTGGATATAAAATACCTCAGTCTGGGTACTTTACAAACTAGAGAGATTTAATTGGTTCATGATCCTAGGGACTGTTGTAAGATTCCAACAGCATGGTGATGGCATCCTGTTAGGACTCTCTGGCTGTTATGACACAGCAGGGAAGAGAAAAGCAAATCTACTGAACGTGCATTGTGCATGGGGTGCTCTTGCTTCATAACAATCTACTCTCAAGAGAATTAACTCAGTCCTTAGAGGATTAAATTAATCCCTTCTGAGGGAAGATATCTAAATTGCCAACTTAGATATCTTCCAAACACTATCTATAAAGATCTATTACCTCTCAATATCCCAACACTGGGAATCAGACTTCCAGCCCATGGAACTGGGAAAATATATCCAAACTATATTCAAATCTTATCAAACCATACCCAAACTACTACATGTATCATCGAAGGATTTTAAGTAGGGGACAAAATCCTGTATTCAATCAGATTTTCAACTATTTGAGGTATGTTTTAAAAGTTTCCCTTTCTAAAGATCATTAAGCAATGAGAAAGGAGTCTAGGATGGGGAGGGAGAGACAGATCAGGGTGGAAGGAAGAGTGGACATGATAAATGCAGGATACATGTATGTACAGCAATGTCATGGTGAAACCCAGCAGTGCATACAATAAAATGTGCCAATTAAAATCCACTTCGCTTTTTCCTTCTCAGGGACAAGCTTTTGGGGAGAATCACGTCTTCTTGCTCTGTACATTTATTACTCACCTTTCACTTTCTGACCTGCAGCAAATCTGCTTTCGCCGTCCCAATTCTAACAAACCAACTGCGGCGGGGTACCCCCGCGGAGGAGCCGCACAAGCCGGAGTGAGGGTCAGACTTCGCACCTCTTCAGCGACCTTTCTCTTCCTGCGTGGTTGCTCACTCAGAGTGGAGTGCATCGCCTCCACGGGGCTTCCGTGTGCTTCCTCCACGCTTCCGTGCGCCCCTGCCTCGCTCCTGTGAGCTTCTGCCCCCGCCATGCTCCTCGGCGCTGTCCCAGGATACTCTTGTGTTCATCCAAGATATGCCAGTGCCCTTCCGGGATGCCACTGGAGCGCTGGGGATGCTCCGTACGCGCTTGAGAAAGGTCCTATGTGCGCTCTCCAGATGCTTCTGTCTTCTTGATGGACCCCCCCAGCCTCTGCATGTTGCCCTTCCCGGCCAGGCACTGCTCTTCTGGTTTCCATCCTTGTTCCACGATCCTCCCTATAGACTGCTCTCCTCTGCTAAGTCTCCTCCTGCCCTAGTTGTAACTACCCCTCACTAGGACATCTCCCTGGAACAAATGCTTTTAAAAAATTCGAAAAACAACAATTTCTGTCCAGCATCTTCTTCCTAAGCTTGCAACTTGTGTAGCCAGCTGTCTGCTGGGCATATATATTCCATTACCTCACAGGAACCTAAAGGTCAAATTTTCATCTGTGAAACCCAATCCTCACCCCATCCACAATCTGCTCATCCACCAGATTTTCCAGTTTCAGTTAATAACACTCCCAACCCAGAAAGCTAAGTAATCTTTTCCTAGTCCTCATCGCATATTTAACCATTGAATCACACAGCCCCTTCTCTGGGTTTCTTCGCAGCATCTGTTACCCAGAGCCCAAGTGTAAGTCATCATTATCATCACCCACATCATGCACTCAGCATCCAACCTCTGCCTCTTTGTGGCCTACCTTTAAACCATCCTTGATAGCCAGAGTACTAAGCAGAAAGATTCTAGAACAGAATAAACAAAACCGCTAGCTGTAGAATCACAATTGTGATTTATGGAATTTAACCCAGTGTCTCTGAAACTAGAGTAAAAGAAGAATAATCCAAATTGGTTTGGAAGGGACTTGAGTGAGAATGTGAACAGAAGAGTGTGTAAATTAGGTACCATTTAGTTCTCTGAGTAGAGCTTCTACTTTTTTTTAAGATACCTTTAAAAAGCCATCTGAGTAGTAGAGCATTTCTGTGAACTCTTAAAAGAACTCGTACTGAGTTTTTAAATGCTCACAGTAAGAGCTTTAAAGCACCAGGATTAAGGGAGAATCATGTTTGTTTGGAATTGGTATAATCAAAATCCGTTTCATTTGGGCTTCTCCTAAGCAATGAGTCATGTTGTTTTAGCTGGCACTAACTTTTTACCTCACAAAGCATGACACAGCTTTAATCACATAGTGCATGGGCTGCTTTTCCCAATTACATGCTGCCAGCAACTGGAATCGTGGGAGCCCCAGAGAGGATTTCTGCAACTAAGCATAATTCAGATTATATATATATAAAACAGTTGCCAAGTTGACCTTGTAATCCCAGAGCTGCACAAATGAAGAGAGGAGTTAAAGTATGTTAAAAATTGCAGGGCCAGGCATCCTCTAGTTTTGAAAATAGAATTGGTGGAAACTTTTCAGTCAGCTCGTTTCCCCATTAATTGCTTACTCTGTTGAGGTCAGTAAATGTTTTTCTTTAAGATGCCAATGAAAAGTCACAGCGAGTCTGTTTACACACTCTCTGAGTTACTCAGGGAAGATAACAAGCACAAGTTGGGGCAACAGGGTTGAGAAGGAAGCAAAGGAAGTGTCTTTCTCATCACTGATAGCATCTCTGGTTCCTTGGTGTTCCCAAGCAGGGCACCCATTTTTCCCTTCTCCGTGTAGTCCCTGCTGTGGGCTTGGGCATGGCAGCCCATTGTGGGCCTGCTGTAGTGATAGGAGGAAGAAACTGAAGGTCAGATAAAGGAAGTTCATGTGGCTCAACAGGGTGGTAGTTCTCTAGAAGCATCTGGGTAAGACACTTTTGTAATGATGTCTCTCGGTGGAACAGGATTATGCTGTTTCAGATTGATTTTCAACAAACTGAATTCTTATCCACAACATCCTATGAACTTCTTGGATGGATGAAGACTGGGCAAAGACACTCTAAAGATATGTCAGTTAAACAGAGCAGCCCAGACTGCTATTTACATGTAATCAACATGATTGTCCACACTTTGAAGTTCTGCAGTCCTAAGATGAAAAGTTTATCAAAGTGAACTATGAAAAACAAATACAGGCAGTCAGAAACAGGCAGATAGAGCCTAGAACCCATTCTGATTCTGGCCTTTTCAAAAGATTCAAGGCAAGCCTAAGATAGACCCATAATTTTCTCAATGAAGTTTTTGTGGCCATCCATGGTGCCAACATTAATGATGGGTAAGGGTTGTATTCAGGCTTGTAGACACTAAGGATGGCTCAGAAGTTCATATTTCTACAACCTATCTATCTCTCCTAAATTTC